>NC_073256.2:108066000-108680500 GCF_029289425.2 Pan paniscus
ACTATTGTAGCATTAACCTTGATTATTCCTTTATTCTAGTGTTCCAAATTCTACTTGATAAACACTGTCCTCTGTCAAGAAAGATAACAATGCAACCAATTAATTTCCCTTTTAAGACTGATTCTGGCTTTTATAGTCTGGTCTTTGGGGGACTGAAATTAGACCACAAATTACTTTAAAGAAGAACAAAAAATTCTGCCAGGCAATAGCAACTTCCTGTAATTTTTTTGAGATTTAGGGATCATGTTGCAGAGCTAATACAGAAGTTCAAAGCTTTTCCTGGAAAAGTGGATCCATCTATAACTTGTGGTACTTGCAGAGTAATTTGCCTAAATCGTCAAGTTGTGGTTCTCAAATTTTTGTGTGAATAGCAACCACTCACACTACTAACTAAAATGCAAATTCCCAGATTCACCCTCTGATATGTTGAGTTCAGTAGGTATGGGATAGAGACCAAGGCTCTGCTTCTTAAAGAACTACTCCAAGTGACTCTGATACAGGTTGTCCATGGGTCACACTTTGAGAAATTCTGGTGTGTAGAGTAGGTTCACATAAAGGAAATCTTTTGAGGGAAGCCCTTTGATAGAGATCGCTGGAGTGGATAAATCATGGAGAATTTCCACTTCACCCAGCACCCTGTGTTTACATAGGTACAGAGCTGCATGATGCCTGGTAGTGAGCTGGTGTGAGTAAGGTAATTTTACTTAAACCTGGGAATGAGGAAGTAAATAATCAGGGATATCATTGTCCTACCATAGTTATTCAAGCAATCCTATCATTGATGTTTTGGTCATTCCATAGGCTCCTCAGATGGTATCCTAATTAACTTTCAGAAGATACACTTGCTTTTCCTTGAGTTCTGTAAGCCTTTTAAAAAATGAATAATAAGCACTGTAAATCCACCTGTTTAGAAATTATGTTGGGCCGGGCGCGGTGGCTCGCGCCTGTAGTCCCAGCACTTTGGGAGGCCGAGGCGGGTGGATCACTTGAGGTCGGAAGTTCAAGACCAGCCTGGCCAACATGGAGAACCCCCGTCTCTACTAAAAATACAAAAATTAGGCCGGGCGCGGTGGCTCACGCCTGTAATCCCAACACTTTGGGAGGCCGAGGCGGGCGGATCACCTGAGGTTGGGAGTTTGAGAAATTATGTTGATAACCATGTTTCATACTTTAATTATAGAAGTTTATTTTCATTATCTGTTCTTTCCTCAGTATATTATCACATATTTTGACTCTCCTTTCTAACAATTCTGAAAAAAAAAACCATAATCAAGTTACTTAAATTTGCAGCAGTTTTCTGAATTGCAAAAGAGTTGCTCTTGTAATACAAACACAAATATAAATTTATTCATGAAAACGTTTCTTTCAAAGGGAATTGTGTGAAGAGAATATTCTTATCCCACTGGTGCCAGCAATAACTAGGTAAGAGGGAAAGTTTACCTTCTTTTCTGTTGATCTTTGCTGGTAGCTGTAACTACTAGTTGTTAAGACATGCAGTGAAGTAATTCTGGAAGTGCACAGGGGGTCTGGCTTCAGCATTCCCCAACTATAGGAACTTAGTAATTAGTTTACTTAGTAAATTGTTTACTACTTTCTACTCTCTATTTCCTCTTATATATATATTCAATACATTTTATTTTATACCCACTATGTGTGCCATCTGAGGGTGCTGAGATCATATTGATAGCACTTTGAAAGGGTGGTGATGGTGATGAAGATGGAGAGAAGTAGATAGAGGCATTGTGTCATCTAAGCTTCAAATGAGACTAATGCATGTAAATATTATTTCAAGATATAAGGTGCGATACAAACGTAAGTTATTAATATTTTCTCATTCCCTATCCCTGTCTTCCCATGTAATTCAAGCATCCTGAGGTATTTATTTGAAGGGCCTTGTAGATATGTATCTACATTGACCAATTCATTGAACACTGTACATATAAAGATTATAAATAACCTAAATAACTATCCAGAGGGAACTGATGAAATAAATTATGGTACTTTTATATACAGGAATACCTAATGGTAACAATGACAATAAGTAACCTCACTGAGCACTTACTGGATCCCAGAGGTGACACCAAACTTTGTTTACACATTAAGTTGCTTAAGTATTATAACACCCCTATGAGGAGAAATAATTATTATTCATGTTTCACAGACAAGAGAACTGAAGAACAGAGAGGGTAAGTAATTTGCCCAACATTTCAAAGCTAATAAGTGATGAAACTAAAATTTGAACCCAGGCAGTTTGGTCCTTAGTCTCTGCACTTAATGCTAGTCTTTTTCACAGTTAGAATGAGTAAAGCAATTCTGTGTGTAGGGAAAGGAACACTCTCCAAGATATATTGTAAAGTGAAGAGTAGCTACCATTTCCTAAAGGAAAGAAGGAAGAAAGGAAGGAAGAAAAGAATAGAAGAAAAAGAAAAGGAAATATTACGAGAAAATATGCATGCATGTGCATAGAATATCTCTAGAAGGGTACACAAGGAAATGATAACAATGGTTGCTTTCTGGGAGGGTCTCTGGATAGCTGGAGAACAGGATGAAAGAGTTAGCATTCACTACAAGCCTCCCTGTGTCTTTTGATTTTTGAACCCTGTGCATGTATTATCATTTAAAAAGTAAATAGATTTTTAAAAAGTAAAGACCTCATAGTAAATCTTTGTAAAGCAAATAGTAGCCTTGTAACATATATCTTATTTCCCAGGATATACTCTGCAATCAGGGATTCACATTTCGGGTGCCTAGAGGACCTCAGTTTCAGGATAATGACTGCAAGTGATTTCCTTATATGTTGCTCTGTGACCTGTATCAGCATGCAGCTAAGGAAGTAAGCAATACTTAAAGGAATTGGCCTCAGTCAGCCTTCTCATGGCTGTGTTACAATACAGCCCTTTCCCCTGGCAGCCCAATTCAGGCTAGCCCAGAAGGGCCTCTGTCTGGAGCCTTTCAGCTCAGGCCAGCACATAAAGGTTTAAAGCCTGGTAGACTGAAGAGTAACAGGCACATGAAATGTATCTAATACATATTTTTTGAATGATAAACCAAAAAGAGCAAAAAAGGACAAAAGAAAAAATGTAACTGTGCAAATTTATGTGCTCTATATTTATACAATGGTGAGATAGATTTTTTACCTGTGTTTAATAAACTGGCTCTAAGTTCACTATGAAACAAGTTCTCAGAATGGCTCATTAAGCAAGAGCCATTAGCTTCAAAGTCATCAATGATACAAAAAGTTCTGTTTAATGTATCTTTTACCGCATGGGTGGGTAGGTGGAGGTGGGCACAGGAACAGGATATTAGCTTTTTCATCATAACTCGTACCATTTATCCAGTACATAAAAATCTTTGAAAATGATAAAGGCAAAACATCATGTTCTACCAATAGAATTTTAACTTTAAATAGAGACTTCTAGGAGCTGAAGTTAAAATAGGAAACTTTGGGGATTTAAATTTCAGGATCAATTTGGCTACCTGGCAAGAAAAGGCACTAAGGTTTTTAAAGCATCAGAGGATGGTAAACACAGGATATGTCCAGTCTGGATTCAAGCATTTAAAGGTGAGAGAGCCCAAGTTAAATTCCTCGTCCTGATGAGATGGCAACTTAAATCAGAAGGACATTTACTTTTAAACACCAAAAGAATGTATATAAATTGTATTATTGTTCCCAATTTTTCTCTTTCCTCCCTAAAAGAAGATTGTAATCCTGTGACTTGCCACGTGACTTGCAGTAGCACCTTCTCTATGGGAGGAATATACTTCCAATTCCACTTATATCAGGTTTGACTACATGACTTGTTTTAGTCAGTGAAATGTGACTAGAAGAAACACACAGGATGTCTGAGCGGAAGTTTTAAGTGCTATTACATAATTCTGCCATAGTTCTCTTTTATGTTTGCCCCTAGAGTGACACATACCAAAGAAAATCTGCTCCTTCAGCCTGGATTCTGGAATAAAGGACACATCTGGAGCAGACTCTGAGACAATCCTTAGTTGATTTTTAACATAAGCAAGAAATATATCTTTGTTGTTATAAGCACTAACGGCTTATAATAAAGTTTGTTACCGCAGTATAACCTAATGAAAGCTGACTAATAAAAAGTGATAACTTGAATAGCCATGCTTGCTACAGGAAAATATGAAATGAGAAAAAAGATGGGAGGAAAACATAAATTATTGTGTCAGCAGCCCCACTCCCTCAGGCTGAGTGAACGACGAGCCTGGCAGTGGGCTCAGCCTCTGTGGTGCAGCATGCCCAGGTCAGTGATAGGTGGGTGGCTGACATGAGCAGCTCAGCTCTAGGTTGGGCCACTCTCTGCCCTAGGCCTCCGGGGTTGCATACATAAGGACATAGCGCTCAGAATATGTGTTTGACTATCCATGTGACATAGCCATCGAAGCTGCTATGAGAAAATATTTGAATCTCATGACCATTGTGTAGGGGAAGTAAATGCATAAAAGCAGAATATTAATGTTCTTGGAAGGCTTCACAGGCAGCACTTTCTCAGCATCAAGTGGGGATTGCTCACTCTTGTCAAAGTGATGAGACCTCAGATTTTAGAAACCAGTAGGATTTTGACATACATCAAAGAACATTTTGTAAAGGGCTGGATAGTAAATAGTTTAGGCTTTGCAAGCTGTACCACCTCTGTCGCAATGATTTGACTCTACCATTGTACTGTGAAAGCAGTCATAAACTACATGTGATGAATCATTGTGGCTATGTTCCAATGAAACTCTTTTTTTTTTTTTTTTTTTACAATAACAAGTGACTGGCCAGATTTGGCTTGCAGACCATGTGTTGCTGATTCTTGATCTAGTGAAAAAGAAAATGGAACTTTGTTGCACCAACAATATCACAGTCAGCAATTCGGTGTCAGTTAATGGGAAGTTGTTGTACACACCTCATTTAGAGAACCTTGAAATAACCATGCTCACTCAAGGAGCCATCATTACCATAAGTGGCATTACCCTGGGGAACTATTTGGAAAGTTTAACAGCAAATATTATATCATCAAATCCATGAAGGGTCCAGATATCTTAGCATGGGTGATCCACAAACCTAATGCAGTTTGAGGACCCCCTCTAGAAGCGACAACCAATGAGAGTACGTGAAACATGCAGAGGCAACCATGAATATAGATTCTGAGAGCACAGAAAATACAAAAGTTGAGAAGTGAGTGTCTATAGAAATTCATTATTCTGCCTTGTGTCATTGTGGAATGTGCTCACTTAGTCCACACTTGGTTTGTCAGAAAGAACATTAGCTCTTAGTACATGTCAGAAGAGTAATTGTGAGTTGATTTAGGAAGGGAACACTGGAACATGGAGTTATTTGCTGTATCTTGGCTTTTTAAAAATTTTACTAGAGCAGAAATATTTTTATGTCCCAAGAAAGGCTTTTTGCTTATTAGACAAGAAATGAGCTTAAATATTTGATATTCTTTCCCCCAAAGTCCAAAACATTTAAACATAAGTTTCTTGGGAGTTTTGGTATTTAAGTTTGTTGCAATCATGGATTGAACATTCTCCTTGGCTTTTTTGCAAATCTTGCTACTCTCAGAAGGTCAGAGTAGTGTTCTACAGCCTTGCTCTGTCACCGAGGCTGGAGTGCAGTTGTGTGATCATAGCTTATAGTAACCTTGAATTCCTGGCCTCAAGCAATCATCCCACCTGGGTCTACCAAAGTACTATGATTACATGGTGAGCCACAGTGCTTGGCAGAATTCTTAAACTAGGGAGCTTCTAGCTTTTGAAAACTGCAGACTGATGGGCTTTAGAAATTCTATTAATTCTGGGGTTTGGCTCCTTAAAATGTACTTTAACCAATACTGCAGGATTGTGGTACAGTAGTCATCGAAGCATGTGGCAACAAACACAAGGACACTGATCCCTTGGAACTGAATACAGGGCACTGGTGGAGTCTCCTTACTGTGCTAGTGCTGCAGCTCTGGGGCAAAAATCTTACCTGTCAAGGCTGATGTTCAGATTCTAAAAACACCACAACGACAGTGCATAGTGCATATACCCTTGGTTTATTGATTGGATTTTATTATTTCCTACTGACCAGAGAATTTAAATTTAAGAGTACTGTTTTTAATTATGTGTGTATAACAAGTAACACAAACCATATTTCATTTTAGTTTCTGAATACAAAATAGGGCATATTTTCCCTAACGTATGTTGCAATCAAACCAAAGATTTTTGTTGTTTCAGAGGAAATGCAAGTACCTCATGAGAAAAAAGTTATTTGCTAATGTCATATTTTTGTCCAAGTTTTTATTTCATATGAAAAATGATTTTACCAAAAGCATAGAAATAAAACCTGGATCCTACTGCCTTTCTTATGTTCTTAATTTCTAATGTCACCTCTTTGTTAGTATGACCCTTGAGTAGAGCAAGAATAATGACTTTGTATAACGGATATAATAGTATAAATTTGAAGATACCCAAAAAAGATATGACCTGGGAGTCATGTAATTCAGATAAAATTACATTCAAACTAACAATAGGTTCTATATAAATAAGAAATCTGTATATAATACAATAAACTGAAGTCTAATTTGTAGTTAATTAGTGATACTTTGGGTGATTCATACAGAAGTTGTATGTCTTGTATAGAAATGTAGAATCCACTATGACACTTACACGTGGAGGCATAGCAAAACCATCAGGAGACTTCGAATCAGGTAAGTATTAGTCCGCTTGCAGTTTTGCTAGTCACTGTCTGTGTGACTTTTCTCAGGTCAACTGAACTTTCTGAGCTTCATCCTCCTCCTGTGTAAAGTAGGAAGAAAAATATCCATTTCATAAAGTTATTATAAAAATTAAATGAGGCAATGTTTATAAAATATTAACATCACAGTGCTGAGAAAATTCAATTACTTTACAAAGTTTGACGACATTCCTGAACCCTGAAGAGGAATATGTTTTTTGTTTTCCTATGAGGAAAACTTATTTTTTTTTTTAACTTTTATTTTGAGTTCAGGGATACATGTGCAGGTCTGTTATATAGGTAAAGTCGTGTCACAGGAGTTTGTTGTGGTGGATTATTTTGTCACCCAGGTATAAGCCTAGGACCTGTTAATTATCTTTGCTGAACCTCTCCCTCCTACCACCTTCCACCCTCTGGTAGGTCCCAGTGTCTGTTATTTCCTTCTTTGTGTTCATGAGTTCTCATCATTTAGCTCCCACTTATAAGGGGGAACACGAGGTATTTGGTTTTCTGTTCCTGTGTTAGTTGGCTAAGAACAATGGCCTCCAGATCCATCAATGTTTCTACAAGGGACATGATCTTGTTCTTTTTTATGGCTGCATAGTATTCCATGGTGTATATGTACTGCATTTTCTTTATCCAGTCTACCATTGATGGGCATTCAGGTTGATTTCATGTCTTTGCTATGTGAATAGTGCTGCAATGAACATATGTTTGCATGTGTCATTATGGTAGAATGATTTATATTCCTTTGGCTATATACCCAGTAATGGGATTGCTGAGTCAAATGGTAGTTCTGTTTTTAGCTCTTCAAGGAATCACCAACTGTTTTCCACAACGGTTGAACTAATTTACACTCTCACCAACAGTGGATAAGCATTCCTTTTTCTCCATAACCTTGCCAGCATCTGTTATTTTTTGGCTTTTTAATAATAGTCATTCTGACTAATGTGAGATGGTATCTCACTGTGGTTTTGATTGGCATTTCTCTAATGATCAGTGATGTTGAGCTTTCTTTCATGTTGGCCACATGTACGTTGTGTTTTGGAAAGTGTCTGTTCCTATCCTTTGCCCACTTTTTTTTTTTTTTTTTTTTTTTTTTTTTGAGACAAAGTCTCACTCTGTCGCTCAGGCTGGAGTGCAGTGGTGTGATCTCGGCTCACTGAAACCTCTGCCTCCTGGATTCAAGCGATTCTCCTGGCTCAGCCTCCCAAGTAGCTGGGACTACAGGCAAAAGCCACCACACCCAGCTAATTTTTGTATTTTTAGTAGAGACGAGGTTTCACCATGTTGGCCAGGCTGGTCTCAAACTCCTGACCTTGTGATCCGCCTGCTTCAGCCTCCCAAAGTGCAGGGATCACAGGCGTAAGCCACCACCCCCAGCCTGCCCATTTTTAAATGGGGTTGTTTTTTGCTTATAAATTTGTTTAAGTTCCTTATAAATAGTGGATATTAGGCCTTTGTTAGATGTATAGTTTGTAAATATTTTCTCCCATTCTGTAGGTTCTGTTTACTCTGTTGATAGTTTCTTTTGCTGTGCAGAAGGTCTTTAGTTTAACTAGATTCCATTTGTCAATTTTTGCTTTTGTTGCAATCACTTTTGATGTCTTCATCATGAAATCTTTGCTTGTTCCTATGTCCAGAATGGTATTGCCTAGATTGTGTTCCAGGGTTTTTATAGATTGGGTTTTACATTTAAGTCTGTAACCTATCTTGAGTTGACTTTTGTACATGGTGTAAAGAAGAGGTGCAGTTTCAATCTTCTGCGTGTGGCTAGCCAGTTATCACAGCACCATTTATTGAATAGGGAGTCCTTTCCCCATTGCTTGTTTTTGTCAGCTTTGTCGAAGATTAGATAGTTGTAGGTGTGTGACTTTATTTCTGGGCTCCTAATTCTGTTTCATTGGTCTATGTGTCTGTTTTTGTACCAGTACTATGCTGTCGTGATTACTGTAGCCCTGTAGTATAGTTTGAAGTCTGGTGGCATGATGCCTCCAACTTTGTTCTTTTAGCTTAGAATTGCCTTTGCTATTTGGGCTCTTTTTTGGTTCCATATGAATTTTAAAATAGTTTTTTATAGTTCTGTAAAGAATGCCATTGATAGTTTGATAGGAATAGCACAGAATTTATAAATTGCTTTGGGCAGTGTTCTCATTTTAATGATATTGATTCTTCCTATCCATGAGCATGTAATATTTTCCCCTTTGACTCATCTCTGATTTCTTTGAGCAGTGTTTTGTAGTTCTCCTTGTAGAGAACTTTCACCTCCCTGGTTAGCAGTATTCCTAGGTATTTTATACTTTTTGTGGCAATCGTGAATGGGATTGCATTCCTAATTTGCCTCTCATCTTGACTGTTGGTGTATAGGAATGCTAGTGATTTTTGTACTTTGATTTTGTATTCTGAGACATTGCTGAAGTTGTTTCTCAGCTTAAGGAGCTTTTGGGCTGAGACTACAGGGTTTTCTAGATATAGGATTATGTCATTTGTAAACAAGGATAACTTGACTTCCTCTTTTCATATTTGGATGCCCTTTCTTCCTTTCTCTTGCACAGTTGCTCTTGCCAGAACTTCCAATACTATGTTGCATAGGAGTGGTGAGAAAGGGCATCCTTGTTTTGTGCAGGTTTTCAAAGGGAATCCTTCTACTTTTTGCCTATTCAGTTTGATGTTGGCTGTGGGTTTGTCAAAGATAACTCATTACTTTGAGGTATGGTCCTTCGATACCTAGTTTCTTGAGAGTCTTTAACATGATTTTTATCAAAAGCCTTTTCCGCATCTATTGAATCATGTGGTTTTTGTTTTTAGTTTTTATGTGATGGATCACATTTATTTATTTTCATATGGGACCTTGCATCCCAGGAATAAGGCCCACTTGATTGTGATGGATAAGCTTTCTGATGTGCTTCTGGATTTGGTTTGCCAATATTTTGTTAGAGACTTCTGCATCAATGTTTATCAAGGATATTGGCCTGGAGTTTTCTTTTTTTTTTAATTGCGTCTCTGCAAGATTTTAGTATCAGGTTAATGCTGGCCTCATAGAGTGAGTTAGAGAAGAGTGCTCCTCCTCAATTTTTTGGAATAGTTTCAGTAGGAATGGTATCACCTCTTCTTTGTACATCTGGTAGAGTTTTGCTGTGAATCCATGGTCCTGGGCTTTTTTGGGTTGGTAGCCTATTACTGATTCAATTTCAGAGCTATTTGTCTGTTCAGGGAATCAATTTCTTCTTGGAGCAGTCTTGGGAGGGTGTATGTGCTCAGGAATGTATCCGTTTCTTCTAGATTTTCTAGTTTGTGTGCACAGAGGTGTTCAAAATATTCTCTGATGGTTATTTGTATTTCTGTGGAGTCAGTGATAATATCCCCTTTATCATTTCCAATTTTGTTTATTTGGGTGTTCTCTCTTCTCTATTAGTTATTAGTTTAGCCAGTGATCTATTGATTTTATTAATTTTTTCAAAAATCTAACTCTTGAATTTGTTGATATTTTGAATTTTTTTGTGTGACTCAATCTCCTTCAGTTTGTCTCAAATTTTGATTATTTCTTGTCTTTTGCCAACTTTGGGGTTGGTTTTCTCTTTGTTCTCTAGTTGTTTTAGTTATGATGTTGCATTGTTAACATATTTCTAACTTTTTAATGTGGGTATTTAGTGCTGTAAGTTTCCCTCTTAACACTGCCTTAACTGGATCGTAGAGATTCTGGTATGTTGTATCTTTGTTCTCATTAGTTTCAAAGAGCTTCTTGAATTCTGCCTTAATTTCATTATTTACCCAAAAGTCAGTCAGGAGCATTTTATTCAATTTGCATGTAATTGTATGATTTTTAGCAATTTTCTTAGTCTTGATTTCTAATTTTATTGCACTGTGGTCTGAGAGAGTGGTTGTTATAATTTCAGTTCTTTTGAGTTTGTTGAAGAGTGTTTTATTTCCAATTATATAGTTGATTTTAGAATATGTGTCATGTGGTTAGAAGAAGAATGTATATCCTGTTGTTTTGGGGTGGACAGTTCTATAAATGTCTATCAGGTCCATTTGATCCAGTGCAGATTTCAGGTCCTGAATATATTTGTTAATTTTCTGCCTTGATGATCTGTCTAATACTGTCAGTGGGATGTTGAAACCTCCCACTATTATTGTGTTGAAGTCTAAGTCTCTTTGAATGTGATACAGTTTGGATCTGTGTCCCAACCAAATCTCATTGTGAATTGTAGTCTCCAGTGTTTGCAGGTGGGGCCTGGTAAGAGGTGACTGGATCATGGGGGCAGATTTCTTATGAGTGGTTTAGCACCATCCTCTTGGTGTTGCTCTCATGATAATGAGTTCTTATGACATCTGGTTGTTAAAAAGTGTGCAGCACCTCCCCTCACTCTCTCTCGCTCATGCTAAAGGCATGTGAAATGCCTCACTTCTCCATTGCCTTCCACCATGATTAGAAGTTTCCTCAGGCCTCCCCAGAAGCAGAAGCCACTATGCTTCCTGTACAGCCAGTGGAACCATGAACCAATTAAACCTCTTTTTGTTGTAAATTACCCAGTCTCAAGTATTTCTTTATAGCAGTCTGAGAACAGACTAATACAGAAAATTGGAATTGAGTGGTGGGGCATTGCTATGAGGATACCTGAAGATGTTTAAGTGACTTTAGAATTGTGTAATGGGCAGAAGTTGGAAGAGTTTGGAGAGCTTAGAAGAAGACAAGAAGATGAGGGAAAGTTTGGAACTTCCTAGAGACTGGTTGAATGGTTATGACCAAAATGATGGTAGTGATATGGACAGTGAAGGCCAGGCTGATGAGGTCTCAGATGAAAATAGGAACTTATTGGAAACTGGAGTAAGCGTCATTTTTGTTATGTCTTAGCAAAGAACTTGGCTGTGTTATGCCCCTGTCTAGGGATCTGTGGAATTTGGAACCTGTGAGTGATGGTTTAGGGTATCTGGTAGAAGAAATTTCTAAGCAGTAAAGCATTCAAGATGTAGCCTGGCTGCTTCTAACAACCTATGCTCATATGTGTGAACAAAGAAACGACCTAATGTTGGAACTTATATGTAAAAGGGGAAGCAGAGCATAAAAGTTCATAAAATTTCCAATCTGGCCATGTGGTAGAAAAGAAAAGCCCATTTTTCAGGGGAGGAATTCAAGCAGGCTGCATAAATTTGCATAAGTAAAGATAAGCCAAGTGATAAAAGCCAAGAGAATGGGGAAAACCACCTACTCAAGCCTCAGTAATGACAGACGCCCCTTCCCCCACCAAGCTCGAGCATCCCAGGTTGACTTCAGACTGCTGTGCTGGCAGCGAGAATTTCAAGCCAGTGGATCTTAGCTTGTTGGGCTCCATAGGAGTGGGATTCACTGAGCAAGACCACTCTGCTCCCTGGCTTCAGCCCTCTTTCTAGGGGAGTGAATGGTTCTGTCTCACTGGTGTTCCAGGTGCCACTAGGGTATGAAAAAAAAACTCCTTCACCTAGCTTGGAGTCTGCCCAAATGGCTACCCGGTTTTGTGCTTGAAACTCAGGGCCCTGGTAGTATAGGCACCCAAGGGAATTTCCTAGTCTGTGGGTTGTGAAGACTATGGGAAAAGTGTGGTATTGGGGCCAGATAACACTGTCCCTCATGGCACAGTCACTCATGGCAGCTTCCCTTGTCTAGGGGAGGAAGTTCCCCAACTTCTTGCACTTCCTGGGTGAGGCGATGCCCCACCCTGCTTCTGTTCATCCTCCGTGGGCTGCACTCACTGTCTAACCAGTCCCAGTGAGATGAACTGGGTACCTCAGTTGGAAATGCAGCAGTCACCCACCTTCTGCATTGGTCTCACTGGGAACTGCAGACCAGAGTTGTTCCTATTCGTCCATCTTGGCTGGGAACTTTTTGTGTTATCTTTAAAGACTCATCTTTAATTTGCTCAGCTTTCATGAATTCTGGAAACAAAAAGCATATCCCGTTTAGAATCCTGCAACATAAACCCAATCTAAGCACGTTATTGTTTTGTTTTTTATAAGTACTGTGTGTTCATTGCAGAAGAATTAAAACATGCAAACTAAAAAAGAAAGAATAAAAGCTATCTATTAAATCTACAAGTCAGAGATAATCATTGATTGCACTTTGTATAAAAATGTCTTTGTGACATTTTTTATTTGCATTTATACATAAAAACCCTTTAGTCACTCTAAAATAAATAATAACCATCTCTCTCAATCAACTGTACTTATATAATATAGGCATTATCTTTAGTTGTTTGCATATACAATAATTCATTTAACAAATCTATATTTTTAAGTATTTAGATTATTCCACTATTTTTATTATTAAAATGCTGCAATTATAATCCCATTTATATAAAACTATTTCCTTCATTCAAATTCTTGTATATAGAATTTTTTTCCTGAATCCAAGTTCATTTAAAATCCACCATAAATTTCCACATAGAACTTTATTCTAATTTCTCCACTAGAGACTTGTTTCTTTCTCTGCTTCTAAAACGTTACCTGTATACAAGCGAACTCACTGTAGCTACCTTTGCAGACACGCAGCCCATAAACCTTGTTACTGTTAATGTTTCACTAACATCCAACCTCCAATTCTGTCAAGGTGCTTTTTTCTTTTAAACAATTGTAATTGTCCTAAAATAAAGTTTTTTTCTATAACTCATTTATTATTCAGACACTAATTGAAATTCTAATATGAGCAAGACATTATTGAAAATAAAGAGAAATTTAGTAACTCTCCACCCTCGGTCACGACTTACATGATTAGAACATGGGTATAATGTTGGACATTAGCAGGGTTCCTATGAAGGTAGATTTGCTCCTTTGAATATCACTCTAGTCTCAGAATTAAATTTCCATCATGGTCTCAGTTCTGGATATTACCCTGCCTGTCCTGTGTTGGACATCATGTTCTTACTCCCGAAACCTTTCCCCGTTACTTGGTTCTAGTAGTTTTCATCCTGGCAGCTCCCAGAGATGCCCTACCTTGCCTAGCCCTCTGGCTGGCTTAGTCCCATTTTGAGCTAGCTTTTACTTCTTAATCCAGACCACTGTCTCACACTGAGAGATCTCCCACATATCCATATACATACTCCTTGGCTACATGGAACTTAGTTTCTATATTTCTATGCTAAGAATTGAAGTCCCAAGCTCTGGTGCAAATTCACACCTTCATTTGTTCTTTCAGTATGTATTTACTGGATACCGACACTGTGCTTAGTGCCAGGTGAACAGCAAAGCAAGGAGAGAAACAGATATGGCTCCTATCCTTGTAGAGAGTGCAGCCTTGAAGGGAAGGGATTCTAGCACCTCTCATTGCAGCACTTCTCCCAGGCATTTGTTAACAGAGATACAGATGTATCTATCATGCAATGTCAAATGTCATGAAGGGTATAAGCATATGTAACTGAAGAAGTATGGGTGTTCAGGAGGGAGATCTCTTCTGAATTGGGGATATCAACAGAGAATCTGATAATGATATTAAAGTTGATCTAGAATAGGTAAGATTCTTAATGGTAGAGTAGGAAAGAACATTTTCATTATCTCTCTAAGGAGTATTGATGAGAAAAACAAAATGAGAACATCTTTCCTAATTTTAACTCTTCCACTTTCTGGTCATCGATCCTTACTGGCCTGGTTTTGTCATCCGTAAGTTGGGTGAGTGATACTGCCCCGACGTTCCACTGCAGAGCTGTGAGGTCAAACCAAGATAATGTAATTGGATATATTTTTAAATTGTTCAGTGATCTACAAGCATAAGGAACATTTAAACGTTCAGCGTTAGCATTTTGGGTGTCAAGATATCAAATCATAATTAATAATTCTACCTGAAACTCATTTAAAGAAAATTCATCATAGGAAAATACAAAATACTTTCATTGTAAGTTCAGCTATTATTTTGGCAAGTGATCTTTCCAGTTAGATTGAAGTTTTATGGAGTAATTTCATAAATTATATTACTAATTGCAGTAACTCTCATTAATGTATTGAGTACTCTGATAAATACCTTACATCCAACCTTTTTGGCACCACAGGCCGGTTTTATGGAAGACAGTTTTTCCACAGGTGGGGGCGGTGTGGCAGGGAGGTCTTGGGATGAAGCTGTTCCAACTCAGAAAATCAGGCATTAGTTAGTTTCTCTTACGGAGCATGCAATCTAGATCCCTCACATCACAGTAGTGTTCATGCTGTTATGAGAACCTAATGGTGGCCTGACAGGAGGTGAGGCTCAGGCGGTATTGCTCCCTCACCTGCTGCTTATCTTCTGCTGCGCAGCCTGGGTCCTAACAAGCCTGATGACCTGTTCGTGGACTGGTTAACAGTTCATGGACTTGGGGTTGGGGACCCCGGGCTTATATGTATTATCTTATTAAATTCTCATCACAACACAGTTAAAAAGAAACCACAGTCTTTTTATTTTATAGACAAGTATATTGAGTCTTAGCGAATTTGTGTGACTTGTCCAGTGTCACTTCAATGTTAAGTGATATAACAAGGATTTAAACACAAAATTCTAAAACTCGCAACCTATAACCACAAAAGTACAAATAGTACTCCATCAAATAATTTACTTTTCAATTTTTAAGAGCTACTGTAATGATAATGGTGGTGATAGTTGTAAAGTCAGAAGTTGGGCTGACTAGACTACAATGTTGAGGCTCAGAAGACCTAGACAGGTAACCCGAGGTCACACTTTACTTTCGTAATCTATTACTGTGTCACAGACCTTTTGCTTAAGACTTGAAATGGTAGTCTTATTTTGCTCACATTTTTGGTGGTCTGGAATCCAGGAAGAGCCTGCCTGGGTGTCTGTCTCTAATTCACATGGTATCAGCTAACGCAGCTGGGGCTAGAGGAACCACTTTCAAGAAGGCTTCTTTATGACACATTCCGCACCTCAGTTTCCTTGACTTCTCTTGTTCTCCACATGGTCTCTCATCCTCCAAGGTTTGTCCACATGGCGTGGGCTTCTCACAGCGTGGTGAACTCAGAGTATTTGTACTCCTTAGATGGGGACTGACATCCATAAGGCACAAAGCACGTATGCCAGGCCACTGAAGGCCAATGGCCCAAACTGGCAGGGCATCATTGCCACTATGTTCTATTGATTAGAGCAGTTGCAGTGCCTGCCCAGATTCAGGAGCTGGAGACATGGACACCAACTTATGGGGGATTGTGGAAAACTCACATCACAAAAGAAAATGTAGGATAAGAGTTCCTATTAGAGATACCTTTGAGAAATACAATCTATCACACAGATTTGATCAGTGGCTGAGGTCAAGTATTTCAAGTATCTAATACCAAGGATTAAATTCTTCATTTTTGCATTACACTGAAACTTAGACAGCCTAGCAGAACAATGATCAATGGACCTATTTTTAAAAATTCAGCATGACATCAACACATGCCACTGCTGATAAGCTGACATTCACATTTCCATTAAACTTCTTCAGAAGATGACAGTTTCTGTTCCGCTGAGTACACTGAATTCGCTACTTTTGCCTGCAGTCCTTGCATTCACGCCAGGGCTCCACCCTCTTTTAAATGCATAAACCTAGTGGATTCAGGACTTCAGCAGTTAGGATAGGTACATTTCAGGGGTCAGAGGCTACTTAGAAATGGCATTGTTTTTAATTTTTAGGACATGCTGCATTCTTCAGCATCTTGGGGCTTAGTCATTGCCAAAATTTGCGTTGAAAGCAGGGTTTTCTATATAAGAATGAATTCTCCACCACATGATTAAGGTTATACAGTGAACAGAGCTGCAAAATATAACTGGAACAAATTTCAAAATTTTGTTATATATAAATACTACTCATATTGAGAGGTCACTTTTTAAAAAAAGACTGGAAACTAAAGTAATGACTGTGAAACACACAGTATCTCTGTTCTGCTTGCCTCTTTGAAAGTAGTAAAATAGCTGTGTAACAATGTTTTTTAAATAGCAATTTATTTCTTGATTCTCAAACCTCTGCCCTCCACAGTACCTATTTCACTTCATGTAAAACCAGAATGCTGTTATTCATAAACTATAATGCTTCCCAGATGCCTACCTTGTAGGATGTCAGATTTAGCAAACAAAAATACAGGACATCCAATTAAATTTGAACTGCAGATAAACAATGAATAAATTTTTAATATACGTATGTTCCATGGAATACTTAGTACATACTTACACTAAAATATTCTTTGTTGTTTATCTGATATTTTAATTCAACTGGACATCCTTATTTAATTTGCCAATTCTACTACCATGGTATAGGCCTTGTACTAGGCGCTAGGAGTACTACTGTGAGTGAGTAGTGATTACTGCCCTCCAAAGACTTGTAGCTCAGTGAATTATACATTGTGAAAAGGCAATGACAGAGAAGTGGAAGAGATGCTACAAGAGATGGAAGTAAATGCAGACTGGACAGGTAAGCTAGGCTAGATGACAAAGGGCTTGAAACTATGGGCAATAAAGACTACTGAAAAAGGTTATAAGTAGTGAAGGCATAATCAGATTCACCATTTTTGAAGGCACACTTTGGCTGCAGTCTGGAAGGAGGAGCAAGATTGGACAGGGACACGCATGAGGACCCTGCAGTGATCCAGGAAGAATGTGATGAGGGCCTGAGCTAAGGGAGTAGCAGTGAAGATAGAAAGGAGTTAATAAATCCAAGCAATATTTAGTAGTTTGGATTTAGGGGTTGCCTAGCTCTTTTAATGTGTAGATTCAGGTCTTTTATATCCATAAAGCTTTCTTGGATTATAGTTTTAAGTATTAGACCTGTTGGTTGCAATTTTTTTCACCTTTGGGAACTCCAGTTGTACTAAATACTCTTGTGCATTTTTCTATATCTGTCACTAATTTTTGGATCCTTTGTACCTGTTTATTTCTTATTTTACTTCAAATCATTTTCTTTCCTCTCTTCAATGTATTTTAAAAAATATTTTAAGTCTAATTTATGTTTCTATTAATTTTCTCCATGGTAAATGATTTTCAGCATTTTCTCATGTAGTTATTGTTCTTTGTATATCTTCCTTTGTGACTTGTCTTTTGCCCTTTTTAAAAAAATGTGTTGTCTTTTTATTAAAGTTTAATAATCTTTATATGTTCTGAATGCAAGTTTTTTGTAGGACATATGTATTGCAAATATATTCTCTAAGGCTATTGATTGTCTACTCATTTTCTTAATAGGGTCCTTTGATGAGCAGATTTGAATATTGATGAAATAAAATTTATAATTTTTTTTCTTTTATGGTTGGTTCTTTCTGTGTCTTATCAAAGAAATGTTTCCTAGTCAAAGGTTACAAAAAATGTTTTAAATGTTCACTGTTTTAGCTTTCGTATTTGGGACTGTGGTGCACCTTGAATTAAATTTTTTGTTTAAGTGGATTTTTGGTTGAAGTTCATTTTTTTCCCCACATGGATACTCAGTTTTTGCAGCAATATTTGTGGAAAAGGTTTCACCATTTGAGTTGTTTTGGCATTTTTGTTGAAAATTCAGTTGAGTATATACATGTGGGTCTCTTTCTAAACTCTCTTCCTTTAATCTATCTGTATTTCTTACACTCATACTCTCTCAGTAGTATAGCTTTACAGTTAATTCCTCCAACTTTCTTCTTATTTTTCAAGATTGTTTCAGCTAGTCTAAATACTTAGAAATTCCATGTAACTTTTAGAATTATCTTGTTCATTTCAACACAAAGCCTGTTGGATTTTGATTGATTTGAATCTACAGGTAAAGTTAGGGAGAATATCTTAGCAATATTATTGCTAAACCATAAACATAGTATATTTCTCAATTTATTTTGGCTTCCTTTAATTTACCTCAATTATTTATAGTTTTTATTTTAGAGGTCTTATATATATTTTAAATGTTCATAAGTATTTTATGTGTTTATGCTTTTTAAATATATATTTTAACATTTTAACAATTATTTGTTGCTTATATATAAAAATATAACTGATTTATTTTTAAATCTCAGTTCTTTATTTATAAAATGATAATGATAACTTACAAGATTGTAATAAGAATCCAAATGCATGATCTACATAAAGGACTTAGTGTTAAACACTGAACTAGGAGAAAGTGTTCAACAAATGGCATTATGGAAATAGAAGAACAGAATAGAAGATCTGCATTTTTAAAAATATATAGATATGTTCTTTAATATACACATGTTAATTAATTTTATTCCAAACCCTTGAGGCTTAATTTAAATGAACCCTAGTGAAAAGTATAATAACACTTACAAGCTTAACAAAATAAGAAGTTTGAACTGAACAAGAAAAAAGATTAGATTTTTGTTTATTGTTTTTCAAATTCTTCTTTTATTTTTAAATTTTTAATTTTAATTTTAGATTCAGGGGGTGCATGTGCAGGTTTGTTACAAGGGTATATTGTGTGATGCTAAGGTTTGAGCTTCAGTTGATCCTATCACCCAGATAGTAAACATAGTATCGAATAGGAAGTTTTGCAGCTCTTGCCCCTTTTCCTCTTTCCATCCTCACCAACATGTTATCTTTTGGCTTTTTAATGATAGCCATTCTGACTGATGTGGGATGGTATCTCACTGTGGTTTTGATCTGCATCTCTATGATGATTAGTGATGCTGACCATTTTTTCATATGTTTATTGGACACTTGTATGTCTTCTTTGGGGGTTATTTGTTTTATTCTTGACTTAAGTTCCTTGTACATTCTGGATATGAGCCCTTTGTTAGACGCATAGTTCGCAAATATTTCCTCTCATTCTGTATGTTATCTGTTTATTCTTTTGCTGTGCAGAAGCTCTTTAGTTAAATTAGGTTCCACTTGTCAAGTTTTGTTTTTGTTGCAATTGCTTTTAAAGACTTAGTCATAAATTCTTTGCCAGGCCGATGTCCAGAATAGTGTTTCCTAGGTTTTCTTCTAGGATTTTTATAGTGTGAGGTTTTATATTTTAGTCTTTAATCTTTCTTGAGTTAATTTTGATATATAGTGAGGGATAAGTGTACAGTTTCATTCTTTTGCATATGATTAGCCAATTCCCCCAGCATCATTTATTGAATAGGGAGTTTTTTCCCCATTGCTTATTTTTGTTGATTTTGTCAAAGATCAGTTAGGTGTAGGTGTGCAGCTTTATTTCTAGATTCTCTAATCTGTTCCATTAGTCCATGTGTCTATTTTTGTTCCAGTACCATGCTGTTTTGGTTACTGTAGCCTTGAAATATACTTGAAGTCAGATAATGTGATGCCTGTGGTTTTGTTCATTTTGATTAGGATTGCTTTGGCTATTTGTGCTCTTTTTTGATTCCATATGAATTTTAGAATTTTTTTCTAATTCTGTGAAAAATGACATTGGTAATTTGATAGGGATAGCATTGATTCTGTATCCTGTGGATTTACTAAATTCATTTATTAACTCCCATAGTTGTTTTGTAGATGCCTTTGGACCTTCTAAATTGAGTATCATTTTATCTTAAAATAAAGAGAGTTTTATTTCTTTCTTTTCAATTTATATATATATATTTTTTCTTGCCTTATTTCATGGTTAGTTCTTTGTTGGGAACAGGCCCCCCAAAATCTGGCCATAAACTGGCCCCAAAACTGGCCATAAAAAAAATCTCTGCAGCACTGTGACATGTTCATGATGGCCATAATGCCCACACTGGAAGGTTGTGGGTTTACCAGAATGAGGGCAAGGAACACCTGGCCCACTCAGGGTGGAAAACCACTTGAAGGCATTCTTAAACCACAAACAATAGCATAAGCGATCTGTGCCTTAAGGACATGCTCCTGCTGCAGTTAACTAGCCCAATCTATTCCTTTAATTCAGCCCATCCCTTTGTTTCCCATAAGGGATACTTTTAGTTAATTCAATATCTATAGAAACATGGCTAATGACTGGCTTGCTGTTAATAAATATGTGGGTAAATCTCTGTTCAAGGTTCCCAGCTCTGAAGGCTGTGAGACCCCAGATTTCCCCTTTCACACCTCTATATTTCTGTGTGTGTGTCTTTAATTCCTCTAGCGCCACTGGGTTAGGGTCTCCCTGACTGAGCTGGTCTTGGCAGTTCTTGTTGTACAGGTTAGTACAATGTTGAATATAAGTGGTAAGAATTCGGGGTAAAATATTCAGTCTTTTACCATTAAATATACTGTTAGCTGCAAATTTTTGTAGATGCCCTTGGTCAGATTGATAAGCTTTCTTTTCATTTTAGTTTTCTGAGATTTTAAACAATCATAAATAGGTATTGAATTATGTCCAGTGATTTTTTTGGATCTAGTAAAATGACAATATAATTTTTGTTTTGTTCTGTTAATGTGGTGAATTACATTGTTTAACTTTACAACATGAGACCAATCCTGGGATAAAAAATCCTTAGTCTTGATGTGTTAAACTTTTTACATATTTCTTGATTTGATTTGCTAATATTTTATGATTCAGGGATTATTTATAAATGTGCCACTTGATTGCTAAACATTTGGAACTTGTTTTTTTCTCTAGTTTTTTCAGTTTTTTATTCTGTATTTAGAAGCTCTATTATTAATCTGTATGCACATAATAAATTTTGCATTTAAAAAAATAAGTGGCCAAATAGTAAACAATTTAGGTTTTGGGTGTCATACTGTCTCTGTCACAACCCACATCTGTCTTTGTAGCTCTAAAGTAGACAAAAACAATATGTAATCAAATAAGGATGGCTGCATTCATAAAACTTCATTTAAAAAAGAAACAGGTACAA
Source organism: Pan paniscus (assembly GCF_029289425.2). Lineage (NCBI taxonomy): Eukaryota > Metazoa > Chordata > Mammalia > Primates > Hominidae > Pan > Pan paniscus. Next base: position 108,087,413 of record NC_073256.2, read on the forward strand.
CAATTAACTCAAGATGGATTAAAGACAGAAACGTAAAACCTAGAACCATAAAAACCCTAGAAGAAAACTTAGGCAATACCGTTTAGGACATAGGCATGGGCAAAGACTTCATGACTAATTCACCAAAAGCAATGGCAACAAAAGCCAAAATTGACAAATGGGATCTAATTAAACTAAAGCGCTTCTGCATGGCAAAAGACACTAGCATCAGAGTGAACAGGCAAACTACAGAATGGGAGAAAATTTTTGCAATCTACCCTTATGACAAAGGCCTAATATCCAGAATCTACAAGGAACTTAAACAAATTTACAAGAAAAAAATACACAACCCCATCAAAAAAGTGGGCAAAGGATATGAACAGACACTTCTCAAAAGAAGACATTTATGTGGCCAACAAACATATGAAAAAAAGCTCATCATAACTGGTCATTAGAAAAATGCAAATTAAACCACAATGAGATACCATCTCATGCCAGTTAGAATGGTGATCAATTGAAAAGTCTGGAAACAACAGATGCTGGAGAGGATGTGGAGAACTAGGAACACTTTTACACTGTTGGTGGGAGTGTAAATTACTTCAGCCATTGTGGAAGACAGTGTGGTGATTCCTCAAGGATCCAGAACTAGAAATACCATTTGATCCAGGAGTCCCATTACTGGGTATATACCCAGGGATTATAAATCATTCTACTATAAAGACACATGCACACATATGTTTATTGCAGCACTATTTACAATAGCAAAGACTTGGAACCCACCCAAATGCCCATCAATGATAGACTGGATAAAGAAAATGTGGCACGTATACACCATGGAATACTATACAGCCATAAAAAATAATGCGTTCATATCCTTTGCAGGGACATGGATGAAACTAGAAAGCATCATTCTCAGCAAACTAACACAGGAACACAAAACCAAACACCGCATGTTCTCCTCATAAGTGAGAGTTGAACAATGAGAACACATGGACACAGGAAGGGGAACATCACACACCAGGGCCTGTCAGGGTGTGGGGGGAAAGGGGAGGGAGAGCATTAGGACAAACGCCTAATGCATGCGGGACTTAAAACCTAGATGACAGGTTGATGAGTGCAGCAAACCACCATGGCACATGTATACCTATGTAAGAAACCTGCACGTTCTGCACATGTATCCCAGAACTTAAAGTAAAATATAAAAAATGAAAGAAACAGGTAGCAAGCCAGATTTGGTTCACAGACTGTATTTGCTCATTCGTGAAACAGAATTGATATGTCTTTTAATGAATAAACTTTTTGTCATTATGTAATGGTGATGTCTCTGGTGGTACTCTTTTCTTGACATCTACATTGCCTTATTAATATAAATACTTCTTTCTCATTCTTACTATTTTCATATTTTTTCTTTTAATATATTTATGTCTTTACATTTAATGCATTTCTTTCTAAATAGCATACAGTTGGGCATTGCTTTTTTTCCACTCTAATACTCTCTGTTTTTTAATTGGAGTATCTAGTTCATTGCCTTTTATGTGATTATCAGTATGGTTGGGTTTAAAACAATCATTTTGCTTCTTGTTTCCTATTTGTTCTATCTTTTCTTGAGACTCCACTATTTCCTTCTACCTTCTTTTTGACTAGTCAATTTTTTTATATTTCATTTTACCTCCTCTTTTAAATGTTTATCTGTAACTCTTTTATTTTTAGTGATTTCTTTAGTTATTATAATATGTATCCTTAACTTATCACAGTCTATTTTAAATTAATATTACAGCACTTCCTTATAAGGTAAGAATCTTCCAAACTATACTATGATTTATACACTTGTACTTTGTGCTATTATTGTCATCCATTTGACTTTTACAGATAATTTAAACCACACGATATATTGTTATTACTTGTGATTTAAACGATCTGTGTTTGTGTCTGAAATGTCACTATCTGGATGATCTGAGCATCTGTTATATTGTCTATTGTTTTTCTTGGTTTCCATCCCGTAGTTTTGTCTCCCTGTGTGCCTGATCTTTTAAATTTCATGCCAGTTGTTGGTATTTGAAAAATTATAGAGGTAATTTGAAGTCTAAAGTAAACTTCATCTCAAATAATATTTGCATTTGTTTCTGGCAGATTGTTGGAACAAAAGCAATACCAGCTTACCTTAATCCACTCAGGAATTGAGGTGATTCAAAACTGAATGTCAGTCCTTGTGAGGGCTGGACTACACCAGTTTACCCTCAGTCCTTAGGTGGAGGTCTCGTCCTAAAATTTGGAGATTTGTAGGGCCCTCCCTCTCCTTGGAAGACTCTACATTCTAGTTTGCACCCTCCTAAGCTCACAGTGCTGTTGAAAGCTCAGTTTAGCTTCCCAGCCTCTGAAACTTCTCTTGTAGAATTAGCTACTGTCTCTGCAGAAAACTAGTCCAAATATCAGGCTTGCCTTTCTGGGTTTTCTTCTCTGTGCTTTTGTTTGGTATTCATTTCTTCCTTTGTAGCTCACCAATATTCTCATATTTTTAAAAACATTGTTTATCAAACTTTTCTAGTTGTTCTTGGCAGTAGAATTGGTTCAGATCAACCAGTTGACCAAGCTGAATACATTTTTTCATAATTCCTAAATTTGTTTATGTATCTCCCCAGGATTATATTTATAATTAATTTTATATCTGGCTGGGCTTTTAGTAATATTAGTTATGAAAAACTTTTTTATTGTGAATTGTGTTACATTTAGAAAAACTCATACAAAATCGAGACACAACTAATTATTGTAAAGTGAATATTCAATGTAACTACCACAAAGGTCAAGACTTTTAATTTTAAGCAAAAATTATCTGACTTTAGGAAGTTTATAGATACTCTCCAACAATGATGGTCGTAACACAGTGGAATATAGCAACCTTAATTACAATGATAGGCACATAGAAACTAAAGATTACAAGGCTACTTACAAAGAAATGATAACTTTATCTCAATAAATTTTATTAATTCCAAGTAGAAGGTATATTTCTTAGAGTGGGAGCAAAATAAGAATATTCAGAAACCAGTTCACTGACCAAGGCTTAAAATAAATGCACATTGTGTATAATTCAAAGATGTGGGAAATTGATTATGTTGTTCACAACACTTTTCTCACCAGGATTAGGATATAAAGGATTGAATATCACAATTTGGAGCATTTCAATTTGTGAATAGTAATTAAATTTATTTATTAATTACATACACTTTGAAAGTTAATGTTTCTTACAAATCACAAAAATATAGAAAGGATAAATTGATGAGACTATCTGGTACAAAAGAAAATAGTGGTAGAAAATAAAACAAGCTAAGGTTAGTATACCAAAATCTTTATCATAAGTTTATGTAGTATTTTTAGAGGTGAGCTACACATTTGACTCTGAATTTCTTTTAGTGACAAAGCAAAGAGGGAAAAACAATCAGTTTCAAGATTCACAGTACTACAAACGATTGTTTGAAGATTCACAAACAAACCAATTGTTCAGGAGATGCACAGCTGTTCCTGGTACTGGTATCTGATAAAAATTTCTGCTAGGAGCCCTTATCCTGAAGCTACTTAGATGAATATACAAACTAGAATGGACTGATTTATTTTTAACCAAACGACAAGACACATTAGATGTGGTATAGAAAATAAGTTGCTAAAATGGACTGGACAATCACATGAATATGAGTAAACTAGTTGTGAATATGAACAAGAAAGATACTAAAGACATGTCCAACCAATAGAGAGTTAAATCAGAGGAGAATTTATACCTTATCTAGAGGTCTGAGATAAATGTTTTCCTCTGCCACTTCCTTACAAACAGCTGCTCTACTAAACGGTATTTGATTTCAGTGGACTATTTTAAAGTAGAAACAAGGAGAATCAATGTGAAAAGGGTGTACTATGGTTCTGAAGAGTTATGATTTTCCAAAATTCATCTCAAATTAAGGTGTAAACAAAACATAAAGTCACCTCTGGGACCCAGTAAGTGCTCAATGAGGAAATTCTAGGACTAAAAATGCATTCTATTACATTAAAAATTACTGGCTGGGCTTAACAGCAGGGTACAGAAGAAAGAGTCCATAAACTACTAGAAATTATCCAATCAGAAGAATAAAGAGAGAAAGATTGAGAAAATATCAGCATTGCCTCAGAGACATGTGGGAAAATATCTAAAGTTCTATTATACGTAAAATAGTTCTAGAATTAAAAGAAAGAAATGCTAGAGCATAAAGGTTATTTGACAAAATAATGCCCAAGTTAGTTCTGCTTCTCTTTAGGATCTAGAAAGTCACAAAAGAACATGAACCCCATTGTAACAATAAGTAAAACTGGATAATCTACAAAATCATAACTTTTCTTGCTTACTACCAAGCATGATTCATACTATTACTGAATCAATATAACCGAAATTTTGTGGGGTACATTGAAGCAACATTTGTGAAAGGGGTAAAATCATCCCCATTCCTGTAGAAGGGATCTTTGCCATAGAAACTCTGACACTAGAATTTCTTCAGGCACAGTAGCTGTCCATACGGCTAACTGTTGTCCTATCAGGGTAGTTGAGAAATAGCAGATTAACTTTATTACAGCTCAGTCTCCTCTGTTTTGACCTTCAGGAGTTGGGAAATTGGGCATATCTTTGTTGTTAAGTACATCAAGAAAATTAAATAATTCTTTGGGTCCAGTTGTAATAACAATTATAGCCAATATTTATTAAGCACTTACAATGTACTAGGCACTGTTTTAAGTTCTTTTAGTTGTTATTATACTCAATCCTCCTAACAAATCCATTAGGTAGTTACAATTAATCATTCCTCTTCACATATAAAGAAACTCAGCCCCTGAGAGGATGGATAAGGATCTTTCCCAAGGTCACAGCGTTAGTAAATGATGATGCTGGTATTAGAAATTGGGAGCACGTTCTCCTGAATTGACATTATTAATTAATCTTATGCTCCCTTCCACTGGGGACAGAAGGTGTATTAGTCTAAAGCAATGGCTTACTAGATCACAGTTTAGAAGCTACAAAAAGTAAGTAAGAGGTAGGAAAAAGATATTTGTCTTAATCATCTTTAGTGACTCACCCTACTTTAATGGTTTCAATATGCTAACATATCTCCTTTCCAATTTTGATTTTAAAAAGCACTATAGACATATTTAACTTTACTGAGCATCTGTGTTTAGTTATACCTTACTGTTCCTACCCACTAATCATATGAATTGTTAAAATATTAGTCATTCTTTATGATAGTTTATAAAAATAAAAGTTTTTATTTTAAAAATTCTATTACAAGAGTTTTCATCAAGAAAAATATATTATTAACCTAAAAGGCTCAGAAAATTGGCATAACTATCATCATTGTCATTTCAGTAGTTTAAAAAAATCATACCCTATTCAGATAAATACTGCTTTATTCTTTGATGTATTTTAATAGAAAATAAACTATGACATGAATAAAAACTAAAATAGAGACCTCAGCCTTACTTTAAGGGACAAAAAACTCAAATAACTAGGGCCTCATTTCTCCTTTCTCTTTTTTTCTCTATGGAGTTCTTTCAATTTTCTGCCTAAACAGACTCTGCCCCCATGTGTTGTATATCCTTAATACTGGCATTGGGTTCTCTTACAGGGCTGCAAAAGTACTCAAGTCCACTGAGTAGTTTGGTGGGTTGTTCAGCCAATTTGGCATTAACATCTGCCCAGCTACTAGGCTTGTCTGTATAAAATAAGGCTAAGTCAGTAGTTACAGATGGTCCACTAAAGCTACTCACTCACCTTTGAGATACATGAGAGCTCCCTTCAATCAGAATTGAAATCAAAGAATATGATGATTAGAAAGGAGTTAAAATCCGGAGAAGGAAACTGGGATCACTGTTCTGTAAGACGTTTCTGAGCCCCTCAATCAAAGGAAGAGTCCTTCTGGTTGTTATCATAGCAAATACAAGAGGAAAAAAATAATTGGCAGTCTAGTGTAATAATATTATTCATGTAGAGGAAATATTTAAAAATAATTCATTGAATTATGAAGCAGACATATTGTCTTTGCAATTAGAAATGTTTAACTCTCAGGAATTAACACTGTAGATTTGGTAATGTGGTGTCTTTAACATTTTTTTCTTTGGGTGGTATAGTTTTGTAGGCATAGAAGGAAACTCAGTAGTACATATCAACATCAAAAAAGAACAGAAGAAATGTTAGTGAAAGATTTCAGGATTTGGGTTTTGGTGTTTTTAAGTGCAAAACAGAATTTGCTTTGTATCATTCCATCCTCAGATGTGGTATCAAAGCATTCCATCAAATGGGGAAAAGCTATTATGTATTTATATGAATATATACTACAGAGAAATAAATTCATATTTCTAGAGTTATATTTACATATTTATATATTATATATACATATTTATATTTCTAGAGCTAAGTAATTCTGAATTTTTAAAATCACCTTTAGTTTTTGAAGATGTATATATTTGCATAGCCCAATATTCAATAGTCACAAAAATGATTCCTTCTTCCTGTCCCCCAGACACCAGATCCTGCCTTCAGATATTACCAATTGTTTGTGTATGCTAGCAGAGCATTCTGCACATGTTCTACTAGATATATAAACTTATATTTTCATTTTTTATCAAATGGTAGCATATTACATGCATTATTCTGTGTCTTTGGAGTTTTTTAATGTTATTAATTTATGTTTTACATATGTATATATTCATTGCATAAAGAGATTTCTTATTCTTTTTTATGACTGCATATGGGATGATATTAATTTAACTAGTCCCTTACTCAGCTTCTGTTAATGTAGCCATGTAGGAATGTAGGCCCAATGTAGCCAAATCACAATTTTCTAAAGGACACCAATGCTTAAAGATTTTATGTTAAATCTTCCATATTTTAAAATAGGATACTAATTTTTAAAGATTTTAGAAAACTATGCAAACATATAGTCTATACACTATAAATTATATCAGCAAGTTATATCTGACTAGTGGGCCACCTACACTCCACTTTTAAAAAAAATCTCTGGTAGCTAAATTGGAACAGTCAATGGATGAAGAAGCATATATGTGACATCCATTCAAATTATAGGAATGTTGATGTAATAACATTGATCTTCTTTAATAAAAATATTTTTAAATGTATGATCTTTTCTTTGAACCTAGCATGACATTTAAGGCTAAGGGACTTACAAAATTGGGCCAATAAGAAGAAATACAGACTGTGATACCCTGGCAGCATATGTAACAAAAGTTAGGTTTTTCTTTTTTTTTCAATTATTTTAATTTTTGTTTGTTAGCTTTACTTCTATAAAATTACATATATGTGCTTTAAAATATAAAATATTTCTGCAAGTTTTGTAATATTAAATAGGCTATTTCATATTCCACTCCTATAGCTAGTCAGATAGTTCATACTCACAGGAAGCAACTGCTTTCACTTCTTTTAGCTATTTTTTTCTAGTATTTTCCTTCATTTTTCTTTAAAAAATGCTTATGTGAGAGAGGGCGAGATGGCTGACTAGATGCAGTCACATGGAACAGCTGCCACTGAGGGACCCAGAGGACTGGCGCACTCCTAACAGATCTTCAGAGGGAACCCATTGAGAGTGGATGGAGAGAAGAAACAGAAGCTGGGTCGAAAGGAGATGAAGCTAGGAACCTTGCGTGGGGCTACTGTGCACTGGGACTTGTTCTGGCCCCCAACAACTCCAGGGTAATGGGTGAGTTGAACTGGAAAGGAGCAACCCACTCTTACCAGGGGCCTCTGGAATCCCAACAGGAGGAGACCCCTCCCACCAGGGACACTCAAGTTGGCAAGGAGAGCTGCTTAGAGAAGTGATAGGGGAAGCAAGCCAACTGATGTGGAGCCCAGAGGGTTTGTTGCAGGAGTGTCTGCAGCAGACCATGACCAGGGAAGCCCATCAGCCCAGGCTCGACTTGCCCCCATAGCAGACTTTAACCCTAGGGGAACTGTCAGACCTGAACTCTGCAGGGCAGTCTTGCCCATCAGACAGGAAGGACCATTCCAACTTGAGCACCCCTTGGCCTGCTGGTCTCTCCTGGGGCCCCAGACTGGCCACACTTGCTTGCAGGGCACACTTAGGTGCCCTGGGGTTCTGTATCATAGTTCCTGCCTATGGCAGACCTACCTAACCAGCTGAGAACTCCAGCGAGATGGCCCCTATAACCACGCACCAGTCTACCTGCTCCCTCCCAACGCTGCAGTCTCCCTCAGGCCCACAGCAGCCCCCCATATTGCTTTGCTGGTGCATTTGTGCATGGGTGGGTTTTGCCTTCTTTGCCCTACTGGCACCCTGTGTGCACCCTGCCTTCCCAATGCATGAGAGTACACTCCATCCCTCTTTCACCCACTGGACCACCATTGCAGTCAGAGCCATGGCAGGCACAGAGCCAGCCAGCCCACTTCCACCAGCATCCCACCCTTGCACCAACACTGCCACAGGAGTGAAGCTAGGCACAGAGAACAGTGGACCCTCCCCCACCATGAACATTCACCCCTACTTGCAGCCCACAGAGAACAGTTGACCCTCCCCCACCATGAACATTCACCCCTACTTGCAGCCCACAGAGAACACACACAGACATGACCCTGGCAGTGCCCCACCCCTGTGCTAACACCACCACCCCAGTGAAGGTGTGCACAGTCGCTGTCACTGGCAGGGGCACCCCCATCCCCCAAGCTGTGCTGTGTCTGTCCTGTGGTGAACATGGGCACAAAGGCAAGCATCCTGGCACCCCCTAGCACCCTAATGCAGCTGATGAGCATACACCCCACCATGCTGCTGCTGCCGCTGCTGCTGGGACATATGAATGAGGATGCACCCTGCTGCCACTGCGTTATGAAATACTTTGGCTGACACCATCTATCGAAGTGTAATGACCAGTGGTCTGGGAGCATCTCTTCCCCACCCCCTCTACCCTTCAGTGCAGTGGATTCCTAACCTCAAGGAGCCAGAGAACAAAGTTGGGGACCAATAAAAGTTTCCCATAATTAGATCACACAGTTCAGGAGTTGGAAGCTGAGCATGGCCCCCCTAAAATCTTCCAGAAATGAAGCCGGTTGGCTGAATTCACCTTATACCACAAACACCCAATGTCATCAAATAGGATAAAAGGGAAATAAAAAACCCATTCGGAGGTCAGCAACTTCAAAGATTGAAGAAACATCAGCCCATAAAAATGAGAAAAACCAAAGAAAGAAATCTTACAATTCAAAAAGCCAGAGTTCTTCTTTCCTCCAAATGACCGCACCACCTCTCCAGCAAGGGTTCTGAACTGAGCTGAGATAGCTGAAATAACAGAAATAGAATTCAGATTATGGATGATAATGAAGATCATTGAGATGCAGGAGTACATTGAAATCCAAGGAAGCTAAGAATCACAATAAAATGATAAAGTGGGTGACAGACAAAATAGCCAGTATAGAAAAGAACATAACTGACCTGATAGAGCCAAAAAACACACTTCAAAATTTCATAATGCAATCATAAGCATTAATAGCAGAATAGACCAAGCTGAGGAAAGAATCTCAGAGCTTGAAGACTGGATTTCTGAAATAAGGTAGTCAGACAAGAAAAGAGAAAAAGAATGAAAAGGAATGAAGAAAGCTTCCAAGAAATATGAGATTAAATAAAGAGACCAAATCTATGACTCATTGGTGTCCCTGAAAGAGATGGGGAGAATATAAGTAACTTGGGAAACATATTTCAGAATATCATCCATGAGAATTTTCCCAACCTAGCTAGAGAGGCCAACATTCAAAATCAGGAAATGCAGAGAACCCCAGTAAGATCCTTCACAAGAAGATCATCCCAAAAACATATAATCTTCAGATTCTCCAAGGTCAGAATGAAAGAATACTTGTTAAAGGCAACCACAGAGAAAGGTCAGGTCACTTACAATGGGAAGCCCATCATTCTAACAGCAGATCTCTCAGCAGAAATCTTAAAGGCAGGAGAGATTGGGAACCAATATTCAACACTCTTAAGAAAAGAAATTCTAACTCAGAATTTCATAACCAGCCAAACTAAGCCTCATAAGCAAAGGTGAAATAAGATCCTTTTCAGACAAGCAAATGCTGAGGAATTCATCACCACCAGGCCTGCCTTGCAAGAACTCCTGAAGGAAGCACTAAATATGAGAAGGAAAGTCTGTTACGAGCCACTACAAAAACGTGACTAAATACACAGACCAGTGAAACTATACACAATCACACAAACAAGTCTACATAATAACTAGCTAACATCATGATGACAGGATCAAATCCACACATATCAATACTAACCATGAATGTAAACAGACTTAATTCCCCAATTAAAAGGCAGAGAGTGGCAAGGTGGATAAAGAACCAAGACTTATTTGTATGCTGTCTTTAAGAGACCCATCTCACATGCAATGACACGCATAGGCTCAAAGTAAAGGGATGGAGAAAAGTCTCCAAGCAAAAGGAAAACAGTAAAAAGCAGAGGTGGTGGCCAGGCGTGGTGGCTTATGCCTGTAATCCCAGCACTTTGGGAGGCCGAGGCAGGCAGATCACAAGGTCAGGAAATCGAGACCATCCTGGCTAACACGGTGAAACCCCATCTCTACTAAAAATTCAAAAAAATAGCTGGGTGTGGTGGTGGGTGCCTGTAGTCCCAGCTACTCAGGAGGCTGAGGCAGGAGAATGGCGTGAACCTGTGAGGCGGAGCTTGCAGTGAGCCGAGATTGTGCCACTGCACTCCAGTGCCTGGGCGACAGAGCAAGACTCTGTCTAAAAAAAAAAAAAAAAAAGCAGAGGTGGCGATTTTAATTTCAGACAAAACAGATTTTAAACCAACAAAGATCAAAAAAGACAAAGAAGGGGCATTACCTCATAGTAAAGGGTTCAATTCAATAAGAAAATCTATTCTAAATATATATGGACCCAACAGAGGAGTACCCAGATTCATAAAGAAAGCTTTTGGAGACCTTCAAAGAGACTTAGATTCCCACACAATAATAGTGGGAGACTTTATTTTATTTATTTATTTTTTTTTATTATACTTTAAGTTCTAGGGTACATGTGCACAATTTGCAGGTTTCATACATACGCGTACATGTGCATGTTGGTTTGCTGCACCCATCAACTCATCATTTACATTAGGTGTTTCTCCTAATGCTATCACTCCCACCTCCCCCCACCCAACGATAGGCCCCAGTGTGTGATGTTCCCCTTCCTATGTCCAAGTGTTCTCATTGTTCAATTCCCACCTATGAGTGAGAACATGCGGTAGTTCATTTTCTGTCCTTGTGATAGTTTGCTGAGAGTGATGGTTTCCAGCTTCATCTATGTCCCTACAAAGGACATGAACTCATCCTTTTTTATACCTGCATAGTATTCCATAGTGTATATGTGCCACAGTTTCTTAATCCAGTCTCATTGATGGACATTTGGGTTGGTTCCAAGTCTTTACTATTGTGAATAGTGCCACAATAAACATACGTGTGCATGTGTCTTTATAGCAGCATGATTTATAATCCTTTGGGTATTACTCAGCAATGGGATTACTGGTCAAATGGTAATTCTAGTTCTAGATCCTTGAGGAATCACCACACTGTCTTCCACAATGGTTGAACTAATTTATGCTCCCACCAACAGTGTAAAAGCATTTCTATTTCTCCACATCCTCTACAGCATCTATTGTTTCCTGACTTTTTAATGATCACCATTCTAACTGGTGTGAGATGGTATCTCATTGTGGTTTTGATTTGCATTTCTCTGATGACCAGTGATGAGCATTTTTTCATGTCTGTTGGCTGCATAGATGTCTTCTTTTGAGAAATCTCTGTTCATATACTTTGCCCACTTTTTGGTGGGGTTGTGTGTTTTTTTCTTGTAAATTTGAGTTCTTTGTAGATTCTGCATATTAGGCCTTTTTCAGAAGCGTAGATTGCAAAAATTGTCTCCCATTCTGTAGGTTGCCTGTTCACTCAGATGGTAGTGTCTTTTGCTGTGCATAAGCTCTTTAATTAGATCCCATTTGTCTATTTTGGCTTTTGTCGCGATTGCTTTTGGTGTTTTAGTCAGGAAGTCCTTGCCCATTCCTATGTCCTGAATGGTATTGCCTAGGTTTTCTTCTAGGGTGTTTATGGTTTTAGGCCTAACGTTTAAGTCTTTAATCCATCTTGAATTAATTTTTGTATAAGGTGTAAGGAAGGGATCCAGATTCAGCTTTCTATATATGGCTAGCCAGTTTTCCCAGCATCGTTTATTAAATAGGGAATCCTTTCCCTATTTCTTGTCTTTGTCAGGTTTGTCAAAGATCAGGTGTTTGTAGATGTGTGGTGTTATTTCTGAGGCCTCTGTTCTGTTCTGTTGGTCTATATATCTGTTTTGGTACCAGTACCATGCTGTTTTGGTTACTGTAGCCTTGTAGTATAGTTTGAAGTCAGGTAGTGTGATGCCTTCAGCTTTGTTCTTTTGGCTTAGTATTGTTCCATATGAAATTTAAAGTAGTTTTTTCCAGTTCTGTGAAGAAAGTCATTGGTAGCTTGATGGGATTGGCATTGAATCTATAAATTACCTTGGGCAGTATGGCCATTTTCACAACATTGATTCTTCTTATCCACGAGCGTGGAATATTCTTGCATTTGTTTGTGTCCTCTTTTATTTTGTTGAGCAGTGGTTTGTAGTTCTTCTTGAAGAGGTCCTTCACATCCATGTAAGCTGGATTCTTAGATACTTTGTTCTCTTTGTAGCAATTGTGAATGGGAGTTCACTCATGATTTGGCTCTCTGTTTCTCTGTTAATGGTGTATAGGAATGCTTGTGATTTTTGCACATTGATTTTGAATTCTGACATTTTGCTGAAGTTGCTTATCAGCTTAAGGAGATTTTGGGCTGAGATGATGTGGTTTTCTAAATATACAATCATGTCATCTGCAAACAGGGACAATTTGACTTCCTCATTTCCTAACTGAATACCCTTTATTTCTTTCTGTTGCCTGATTGCCCTGGCCAGAAATTCCAACACTATGTTGAATAGGAGTGGTGAGAGATGGCATACTTGTCTTGTGCTGATTTTCAAAGGGAATGCTTCCAGTTTTTGCCCATTCAGTATGATATTGGCTATGGGTTTGTCATAAATAGCTCTTATTATTTTGAGATACGTTCCATCCATACCGAGTTTACTGAGAGTTTTATTGAAGCGCTGTTGAATTTTGTCAAAGGCCTTTCTGCATCTATTGAGATAATCATGTGGTTTTTGTCGTTGGTTCTCTTTATGTGATGGATTAAGTTTATTGATTTACATATGTTGAACCAGCCTTGCCTCCCAGGGATGAAGCTGGCTTGATCATGGTGGTTAAGCTTTTTGATGTGCTGCTGGATTCAGTTTGCAGTATTTTATTGAGGATTTTTGCATTGATGTTCATCAGAGATATTGGTATAAAATTCTCTTTTTGTGTTGTGTCTCTGCCAGGTTTGGTATCAGGATGATGTTGGCCTCACGAAATGAGTCAGGGAGGATTCCTTCCTTTTCTATTGATTGTAATAGTTTCAGAAGGAATGGTACCACCTCCTCTTTGTACCTCTGGTAGAATTCGGCTGTGAATCTGTCTGGTCCTGGATATTTTTGGTTGGTAGGCTATTAATTATTGCCTCAATTTCAGAGCCTGTTATTGGTCTATTCAGAGATTCAACTTCTGCCTAGTTTAGTCTTGGGAGAGTGTATGTGTCCAGGAATGTATCCATTTCTTCTAGATTTTCTAGTTTATTTGCGTAGAGGTGTTTATAGTATTCTCTGATGGTAGTTTGTATTTCTGTGGGGTCACTGGTGATATCCCCTTTATCATTTTTTATTGCATCTATTTGATTCTTCTCTCTTTTCTTCATTATTAGTCTTGCTAGTGGTCTATCAATTTTGTTGATCTTTTCAAAAAACCGGTTCCTTGATTCATTGATTTTTTGAAGGGTTTTTTGCATCTCTATCTCCTTCAGTTCTGCTATGATCTTAGTTATTTCTTGCCTTCTGCTAGCTTTTGAATGTGTTTGCTCTTGCTTCTCTAGTTCTTTTAATTGTGATGTTAGGGTGTCAATTTTGGATCTTTCCTGCTTTCTCTTGTGGGCATTTAGTGCTACAAATTTCCCTCTACACACGCTTTGAATGTGTCCCAGAGATTCTGGTATGTTGTGCTTTTGTTCTCGTTGGTTTCAAAGAACATCTTGATTTCTGCCTTCATTTCGTTATGTACCCAGTAGTTATTCAGGGGCAAGTTGTTCAGTTTCCATGTAGTTGAGTGGTTTTGAGTGAGTTTCTTAATCCTGAGCTCTAATTTGATTGCACTGTGGTTTGAGAGACAGTTTGTTGTGATTTCTGTTCTTTTATATTTGCTGAGGAGCTTTACTTCCAATTATGTGGTCAATTTTAGAATAAGTGTGATGTGGTCCTGATAAAAATGTATATTCTGTTGATTTGGGGTGGAGAGTTGTGTAGATGTCTATTAGGTCTGCTTGTTCCAGAGCTGAGTTCAGTTCCTGGATATCCTTGTTAACCTTCTGTCTCATTGATCTGTCTAATGTTAACAGTGGGGTGTTAAAGTCTCCCACTATTATTGTGTGGGAGTCTAATTCTCTTTGTAGGTCTCTAAGGACTTGCTTTATGAATCTGGGTGCTCCTGTATTGGGTGCATATATATTTAGGATAGTTAGCTCTTCTTGTTGAATTGATCCCTTTACCATTATGTAATGGCCTTCTTTGTCTCTTTTGATCTTTGTTGGATTAAAGTCTGTTTTATCAGAGACTAGGATTACAACCCCTGTTTTTCTTCTTTTTTTTTTTATTTACTTTCCATTTGCTTGGTAGATCTTCCTCCATCCCTTTATTTTGAGCCTATGTGCTTCTTTGCACATAAGATGGGTTTCCTGAGTACAGCACACTGATGGGTCTTGACTCTATCCAATTTGCCAGTCTGTGTCTTTTAATTGGGGCATTTAGCACATTTACATTTAATGTTAATATTTTTATTTGTGAATTTGATCTCATCATTATGATGTTCGCTGGTTATTTTGACCATTAATTGATGCAGTTTCTTCATAGCATCACTGGTCTTTACAATTCGGCATGTTTTTGCAGTGGCTGGTACCGGTTGTTTCCTTCCATGTTTAGTGCTTCCTTCAGGAGCTCTTGTAAGGAAGGCCTGGTGGTGACAAAATCTCTCAGTATTTACTTGTCTGTAAAGGATTTTATTTGTCCTTCACTTATGAATCTTAATTTGGCTGGATATGAAATTCTGGGTTGAAAATTCTTTTATTTAAGAATGTTGAATATTGGCCCCCACTCTCTTCTGACTTGTAAGGTTTCTGCCAACAGATCCGCTGTTAGTCTGATGGGCTTCCCTTTGTGGGTAACTCGACCTTTCTCTCTGGTTGCCCTTAACACTTTTTCCTTCATTTCAACCTTGGGGAATCTGACAATTATGTGTCTTGGGGTTGCTCTTGTCGAGGAATATCTTTGTGGTGTTCTCTGTATTTCCTGAATTTGAATGTTGGCCTGCCTTGCTAGGTTGGGGAAGTTGTCCTGGATAATATCCTGAAGAGTGTTTTTCAACTTGGTTCCATTCTCCCCATCACTTTCAGGTACACCAAGCAAACATAGATTTGGTCTTTTCACATAGTCCCATACCTCTCGGAGGCTTTGTTCGTTTCTTTTTACTCTTTTTTCTCTAACCTTGTCTTCTCACTTTATTTCATTAATTTGACCTTCAGTCACTGATACCATTTCTTCCACCTGATTGAACTGGCATTGAAGCTTGTGCATGCGTCACGAAGTTCTCATGCCATGGTTTTCAGCTCCATCAGGTCATTTAAGGTCTTCTCTACACTGTTTATTCTAGTTAGCCATTCATCTAATCTTTTTTCTAGGTTTTTAGCTTCCTTGTGATGGGTTCAAACATCCTCCTTTAGCTCGGAGAAGTTTGTTATTACCAACTTTCTGAAGCCTACTTCTGTCAACTCATCAAAGTCATTCTCTGTCCAGCTTTGTTCCATTGCTGGCAAGGAACCTTTGGAGGAGAAGAGATGCTCTGATTTTTAGAATTTTCAGCTTTTCTGGTCTTACTTCTCCCCATCTTTGTGGTTTTATCTACCTTTGGTCTTTGATGTTGGTGACCTACAGATGGCGTTTTGTTGTAGATGACCTTTTTGTTGATGTTGATGTTATTCCTTTGTTTGTTAGTTTTCTTTCTAACAGTCAGGTCTCTCATCTGTATGTATGTTGGAGTTTGGTAGAGGTCCACTCCAGACCCTGTTTGCCTGGGTATCACCAACAGAGGCTGCAGAACAGCAAATATTGCAGAACAGCAAATATTGCTGAATAGCAAATATTGCTTCCTGATCCTCTGGAAGCTTCATCCCAGAGGGGCACCCGCCTATATGAGGTGTCTGTTGGACCCTACTTGGAGATGTCTCCCAGCTAGGCTACCTGGGGGTCAGGGACCCAATTGAGGAGGCAGTCTGTCAGTTCTCAGAGCTCAAACGCTGTGCTGAGAGAACAACTGCTCTCTTCAGAGCTGTCAGACAGGGACGTTTAAGTCTGCAGAAGTTGTCTGCTGCCTTTTGTTCAGCTATGCCCTGCCCACAGAGGTGGAGTCTAGAGGCAGTGGGCCTTGTTGAGCTGCAGTGGGCTCTGCCCAGTTTGAGCTTCCCAGCCACTTTATTTACCTACTCAAGCCTCAGCAATTGCAGATGCCCCTAATAGTGGGATAATTTAACACCCCACTGACAATATTAGACAGATAATTGAGGCAGAAAATTAATGAAGATATTCAGGACCTGTACTCAGCAGTGGACCAAATGGAACCTAATAGACATCTATAGAACTCTCCACCTCAAAGCAAGAGAATATACATTCTTCCCACTGCCACATGGCACATACTCTAAAATGAATCACATAATTGGGCACAAAACACTCCTCAGCAAATGCAGAAGAAATGAAATCATAACAACCACTCTCTTGGACTACACCAGAATAAAATTAGAAATCAAGACTAAGAAATTCACCCAAAACCATACAATTACCTGTAAATCAAATAACCTGCTCCTGAATGACTTTTGCATAAATAATGAAATTAAGGCAGAAATAAAGATGTTGTTTGAAACTAGCCAGAACAAAAATACCACATACCAGAATCTCTGTGACACAGCTAAGGCAGTGTTAAGAGGGGAATTTATAGCACTAAATACCACATCAAAAAGTTAGAAAGATCTCAATTTAACAATGTAACATCATAACTAAAAAACTAGCAAACCCAGAGCAAACTAACCCCAAAGCTAGCTAGCAGAAGACAAATAACTAAAATCAGAGCTGAAGTGAAGGAGATTTAGACACACACACACACACACACACACACACACATAAACACACACACTCTCAAAAGATCAATGAATCCAGTTGTTAGTTTTTTGAAAAAATTAATAAAATAGATAAACCACTAGCTAGACTAATGGAGAAAAGAGAGAAGATAAAAATAAAAACAATTAGAAATGAGAGAGGGGATATTACCAACGACTCCACAGAAATACAAATAACCATCAGAGACTACTATGAACACCTCTATCCACATAAAATAGAAAATCTAGATGAAATGGATAAATTCCTGGATACATACAGCCTCTTGAGACTCACCCAGGAAGAAATTGAATCTGCTTATAGACCAATAATGAGTTCTAAAATTGAATCAGTAATAAATAATGTACCAACCAAAAGAAGCTCAGAACCAGATGGGTTCACAGCAGAATGCTACTAGATGTACAAAGAAGAGCTGGTAGCATTCCTACTGAAACTGTTCCAAAAATTAAGAAGGAGGGACTCCTCCCTAACTTATTCTATGAGGAAAGCATCATCCTGATACCAAAATCCATCAGACACACACACACACACACACATACACACAAAAAAGCTTGAGGTCAATATACTTGATGAACCTTTATACAAAAGTCCTCAACAAAATACTGGTAAACCAAATCCAGCAACACATCAAAAAGTGTATGCACCATAATCAAGTAGACTTTATCCCTGGGATGCAAGGTTGGTTTAACACACACAAATCAATAAATGTGATTCATCACATAAAAAGAACTAAAGACAAAAACCACATGATTATCTAAATCGATGTGTAAAAGGCTTTTGATAAAATTCAACACCGCTTCATGTTGAAAAAAAAAATCTCAATAAACTAGGTAATGAAGGAACATACTTCCAAAAAATTTTGAACCGTATATGACCAGCCCACAGCCAACATCACACAGAATGGGCAAAAGCTGGAAGCATTCCCCTTAAAAAGCAGCACAAGACAAGGACTCCCTCTTATACCACTCTTGTTCAACATAGTATTGGAAATTCTGGTCAGAACAATCAGGCAAGAGAAAGAAATAAATGGCATCCAAATAGAAAGAGAAGAAGTCAAATTATCCCTGTTTGAAAATGACATGATCCTATATCTAGAAAACCCCATAACTCAGCCCAAAAGCCCCTTAAGCTGAGAAAAAACTTCAGCAAAATCTCAAGATACAAAGTCAATGTATGAAAATTGATAGCATTCCTATACATCAACAGTCAATCCAAGAGCCAAATCAGGAATGCAATCCCATTCACAATAGCCTCATAAAGAATAAAATACTAGTAATACAGCTAACCAGGGAGGTGAATGATCTCTACAGGGAGAAATACAAAACACTTCTCAAATAAATTAAAGATGAATCAAACAAAGGGAAAATATTACATGCTCATGGATAGAAAGAATATCATTAAAATGAGAATACTGCCCAAAGCAATTGATAGATTCAGTGCTATTTCTCTCAAACTATCAATGGCATTCTTTACAGAACTAGAAAAAACTTTCGCAATTCATATGGAACCAAAAAAGAGCACAAATAGCTAAGACAATCCTAAGCTAAAAGAACAAAGCTGGAGATATCATGCTACTCAATTTCAAACTATACTACAGGGCTACCGTATCCAAAACAACATGGTGCTAGTACAAAAACAGACACATAAACAAATGGAACAGACTAGAAAGTCCCAAAATAAGGCTGCACACCTATGACTATCTGATCTTCAACAAAGTCAACAAAAACAAGCAATGGGGAAAGCACTCCCTATTCAATAAAGGATGCTGGGATAACTGGCTAGCCATATGCAGAAGATTGAAACTGCACCCCCTTCTTATACCATATACAAAAAGCAAATCAACATGGATTAAAGACCTAAATGTAAAACCCTAGAAGACGACTTAGGCAATACCATTTAGGACATAGGAATGGCCAAAGATATCATGATGAAGACACCAAAACAATTGCAACAAAAGCAAAAACTGACAAATGGGATCTGATTAAACTGAAGAGCTTCTGCACAGCAAAATAAACTATAAACAGAGTAAACAAACAGCCTACAGAATAGGAGAAAGTATTTGCAAACTCTGCATCTGACAAAGGTCTAATATCCAGTATCTATAAGGAACTTAAACATATAAGGAAAACCAAACAACCCCATTAAAATGTGGGCAAAGGACATGAACAGACACTTTCAAAAGGAGACATGCATGCAGCCAACAAGTATATGAAAAAGGGTTCAACATCACTGATCATTAGAGAAATGAACATGTAAACCATGATGAGATACCATCTCACACCAGTAAGAATGGCTATTATTTAAAAGTCAAAAAATAACAGGTGCTGGCAAAGTTGTGGTGAAAAAGAAACACTTTTACACTGCTTGTAAGAGTGTAAATTAGTTCAACCATTGTGGAAAACAGTGAGGTGATTCCTCAAAAAGCTAAAAATGGAACTACCATTTGACTCAGCTATCCCATTGCTGGATATATACCCAAAGGAATATAAATCATTCTACCATAAAGACACATGCATGCATATGTACAATAAAGCACTATTTGCATAGTAAAGACATGGAATCAACCTAAATACCCATCAGTGGGAGACTAGATAAAGAACATGTGGTACATATACACCACGGAATACTATGCAGCCATAAAAAGGACAGGATTATGTCCTTGGCAGGAACATAGACGGAGCTGGAGGCCATTATCCTTAGCAAGCTAACACAGGAACAAAAAAACAAATACCACATGTTCTCACTTACAACTGGAGCTAAATGATGAGAACACATGGACATATAGCAGGGAGCAATAGACACTAGGGCTGACAGAGGGTGGAAGGTGGGAGAAGGGAGAGTTTCAGCAAAAATAATGAATGGGTACCAGGCTTAATACCTGGATGACAAAATACTCTGTACAAAAACCCCCCCATGACACAAGTTTACCTATATAACAAAACTGCACATGTACCCCTGAACTTAAAAATTGAAAAAATAAAATTAGAAAAATAAGTTAAAAAGAAATATTGCATGCAAAAATAAAAAATTCTTATACTGATATTTCTTGATTTTCTAAATCTTAACACTTGTTGGTTTCCTTTTCTGAAATATTATAATTTAGCTAAACTTATACTTCCTTATCCTCCATTCTCTCAAGTTATAAATCATAATTTTTAGTAAGATTGCAATTTGGTGTTTGCCTTATCACAACTAAACCACGTAGTGTACTATAATTTCATAGTCTTTCTTATATTACTGTTTTTTCTTCTCAGGAGATTTTTTTTTCCTGTTACTTCCTAAGCATCATTAGTTTGTCCCCAAATACTCCACCTCTCAATGCAGTCAAAACTTCCTTTTTCTACAAATTTCTTCCTTGTCTATGAATTTCTTCCTCTTTCTTCCCTGACTCTCTTGCTCTCTCTGTCTTAAACATTCTCTCTTCAGCCCTCACAACCCCTCCCCCTGATGAAATGGTTGTTCTCTGGTTTGTTGCTGTCTCCTCATGGGCTCCTGCTTCTCCTTCAGCCTTGGAATTCTCCTATGTCCTGGATGCAATGTCTTTCCTTTTATTTGTTGACTCTCGTATTTTGGTGAAACACTTTTTCCAAGAAAAGGTATCTTTTAGTCTATTTTGTGCTGTTATAACAGAATACCTGAGACTGGTTAATTTATTTTAAAAAAAGATTTATTTCTTACACCTCTGTAGGCTGGGAAGTCCAAGATTGATGTGCCTATATCTGGTGAGGGACTCCTTGCTGTGTCATAAGACAACAGAAGGTATCACAGGCAAGAGAGAGCAAGAGAGGACCTAATTGTCTTTTATAACTATTCACTTACAATAATGAACCAACTATATTAATTTATTCAGGAGGGTTTTGCTCTTATGACCTAATGACCTCTTAAAGGTATCACCTTTCAACACTGTTGCATTGAGAATTAAATTGCTAACATTTGAACTTTGGGGGACACATTCGAACCACAGTGCAGTACATAGAACATCAAGTTTTTGATGACTTACTGATTGAATTAGGGTTATCTAGAGAA
Source organism: Pan paniscus (assembly GCF_029289425.2). Taxonomy (NCBI): domain Eukaryota; kingdom Metazoa; phylum Chordata; class Mammalia; order Primates; family Hominidae; genus Pan; species Pan paniscus. Next base: position 108,108,807 of record NC_073256.2, read on the forward strand.
TTGGAACCAGCTGGAAGTCTGTATAGATAGAAAGACGTTTATTTTAAGGAATTGATTTGTGTTATATAGAAACTGGCAAGTCCAAAATGTGCAGGGTAGCCTGACAGTCTGGAGACCTAGGAAGGAGCCAACGTTTTAGTTCAATTCCAAAGGCTGGATGGCTGATTGGCTGTCAGCTGCAGGGATACAAATGATGTCATCACCCAGATAGTGAGCATAGTAGCCAAAAGTTAGTTTTTCAACCTTTTCTCCCCTCCTTTCCTTCTCACCTGTTAGTCTCCAGTGTCCCTTGTTGCCATCTTTACATCCATGAATACCCAATGTTTATACTCCCACTTATAAGTGAGAACATGTGATATTTGGTTTTCTGTTCTTGCATTAATTTGCCTAGGGTAATAGTCTCTAGCTGTATCCACATTGCTGCAAGGACATAATTTTGTTTTTTATCATAACTTCATAGTTTTCCATGGTGTTTATGCACTACATTTTCTTTATCCAATGCACCGTTATTGGGCACCTAGGTTGATTCTGCGTTTTTGCAATTGTGAATAGTGCTGCAATGAACATACAAGTGCATGTGTCTTTTTGGTCGAACCATTTATTTTACTTTGGGTATATACTCAGTAGTGGGTATATCATTGCTGGCTTGAATGATAATTCTGTTTTAAGTTCTTGGAGAAATTTCCAAACTGCTATCCACAGAGGCTGAACTAATTTATATTCCCATCAACTGTGTATAAACATTCCCTTTTCTCTGCCACCTTGTCAACATGTGTTATTTTTTGACTTTTTAGTAATAGCCATTCTGACTGGTGAGATGGTATCTCATTGTGGTTTTGATTTGCATTTCTCAGATGGTTAGTAATGTGGAGTGTTCTTTCATGTGTTTGTTGGTCATATATGTGTGTTCTTTTGAGAAGTGTCTGTACATGTACTTTGCCCACTTTTTAATGGGGTTATTCGGTTTTTGCTTGTTGAATTGTTTAAGATCCTTATAGATAATGGATATTACAGAATGATATTTCTTAGGTTTTCATCTAGGAGTTTTATAGTTTCAGGTCTTACATTTAAGTCTTTCATCCGTCTTGAGCTACCTTTTCTATATGGTATTAGATGGTGCTTCAGTTTCATTCTTCTGCATATGGTTAGCCAGTTTTCTCAGCCCCATTTGTTGAAAAGTGAGTACTTTCACCATTACTTGTTGTTGTATTAGTCCATTTTAACACTCCTATAAAGAAATACCTGAGACTGGGTAGTTTATAAAGAAAGAGATTCAATCAACTCATAATTTTGCATGGCTAGGGAGGCCTCAGGCAACTTACAATCATGGCAGAAGGGGAAGGGGAAGGGGAAGCAAGGCACATCTTACATGGTGACAGGAGAGACAGAGTGGGGAGAAGTGCCACACTTTTAAACCATCAGATCTCATGGGCACTCACTATCACAAAAACAGCATGGGGGAAATTTGCCCTCATGATCCAATGATGTCCCACCAGATCCCTACCCTAACATGTGGGGATTAAAATTCCTCATGAGATTTCAGTGGAGACACAGAGTGAAACCATCTCACTTGTTATTGTTTACTTTGTTGAAGATTAGATGGTTGTAGGTGTGCAGCTTTATTTCAGGGGTCTCTATTCTGTTTCATTGATCTATGTGCCTGTTTTTGTACCAGTATCATGCTGTTTTGATTACTGCAACCTTGCGGTATAGTTTGAAGTTGGGTAGTGTGATGCCTCTGGCTTTATTCTTTTTCCTTACAATTTTTTTGGCTATTAAGGCTCTACTTTGGTTCAATATGAACTTTATAATAGTTTTTTCTAATTCTATGAAAAACATCAGTAATTTGATGGGAAGAGAGTTGAATATGTACATTGCTTTGGGGAGTATGGCCATTTTAACAATATTGATTCTTCAAATCCATGAGTGTGGGATGCTTCCATTTGTTTGTGTTATCTGTGACTTTTTTCAGCAGTGTTTTGCAGTTCTTCTTGTAGAGATCTTTCACCTCTTTGGTTACATGTATTCCATGATATTTTATTTTATTTATTTGTGACTATTGTAAATGGGATTGCATTCTTGATTTGGCCTTCAGCTTGAATGTTGTTGGTGTATAGAAATGCTACTGATTTTTGTCCATTGATTTTGTAACTTGAAACTTTATTGAAGTCATGTATCGCTTTAGAAGCCTTTTGGCAGAGTATTTAGGGTTTTCTAGTCATAGAATCATATCATCAGTGAAGAGAAATAATTTGACTTATTTTCCTATTTAATATCTTTTATTTCTTTCTCTTACTTGATCTGGCTAAAACTTCCAGTACTATGTTGAATAGGAGTGGTGAGAGTGGGCACCCTTCTCATGTTTGAGTTCTTAAGAAGAATACTTCCAGCATTTGTCCTTTCAGTATAATGTTGGCTGTAGGTTTGTAATAGATGGCTCTTATTATCTTGAGGTATATTCCTTTGATGCCTAGTTTGTTGAGGGTTTTTATTGTAAGGGTATGTAGGAACTTATCAAAATCTTTTTCTCCATCTATTGAGATGATCACATGTTTTTTGTTTTCAATTCTGTTGATGTGGTGAATCACATTTATTGATTTGCATATGTTAAACGAGCCCTTTATCCCAGGAGTAAAGCCTAATAGATTGTGGTGAAATTAACTTTTTGTGTGCTGCTGTATCAGAGATATTGGCCCATAGTTTTGTTTTTGGCTGTGTCTCACCAGATTTTGATATTAGGGTTATGCTAGCTTTGTAAAATGAGTTGGAGAGAAGTCCCTCCACCTCTATTTTTTGAAATATTTTCGGTAGGATTGGTACCAGCTATTCTTTGCATATCTGGTAGAATTTGGCTGTGGCTCCATCTCGTCCAGGACTCTTTTCAATCGGTGGGCTTTTTGTTATTTATTCAATTTCAGAACTTGATATTGGTATATTCAGAGTTTTTATTTCTTCCTGACTCAGTCTTGGCATGTTGTGTGTTTCCAGGAACTTATTCATTTCCTTTGGATTTTCTATTTTGTATGCATAGAGGTGTTCATAATAGTCTCTGAGGATCTTTTATATTTCTGTGGGATCCAGTGTAATGTCACCTTCGCCATTTCTGTTAACACTCATTTAGATCTTCTCTCTTTTTTTCTTTGTTAATCTAGCTAGTGTTTTATCTATCTTGTTTATTCTTTCAAAGAACCTCTTTTGGTTTCATTGATTCTTTGTATGGATTTTGGGGGCCTCAATTTTATTTGGTTCTTCTCTGATTTTGGTTATTTCTTATCTCCTGCTAGCTTTGGGGTTAATTTATTCTTGTTCTTCTAGTTCTTCTAGGTGTGATGTTAGATTGTTAATTTGAGATATTTCTAATTTCTTAATGTAGGCATTTAGTGCTATAAACTTTCGTCTTAATACTGCTTTAGCTGTATCCCAGAGGTTTTGCTATGTTGTGTCTCTGTTTTATCTCAAATTTTTTATTGCTACCTTAATGTTTTTATTTACCTCAAAGTCATTCTGAAGTAAGTTTAATTTCCATGTAATCGAGTGGTTTTCAGGAATCTTGTTGGTATTGATAGTGTTTTTATTCCACTGTGCTATGAAAGCATGTTTGGTATGATTTTGTTTTTTGTGAATTTATTGAAACTTGCTTTATGATGGAACATGTGGTCAATCTTAGAGTATGCTCCATGTGCAGATGTGAAGAATGTATGTTTTGTGATTATTTGGTATTTTATAGATGTCTATTAGATCCAATTTGTCAAGTGTCAAATTTAAATCCGGGGCTTATTTGTTTGTTAGTTTTCTGCCTCAGGGGTCCATCTAACACAGTCAGCAGGGTGTTGAAGTCCCCCACTATTATTATTTGGCTGTCTAAGTCTTCTGTAATGTCTAGAAGTAGTTGTCTTATGAATCCACGTGCTCCAATATTAGGTATGTATATACTGAAGATAGTTAAGTTCTCTTGTTGGATCAAACCCTTCATCATTATGTAGTGCCATTCTTTGTCCTTTTCTACTGTTGTTGGTTTAAAATCTATTTTGGGCCAGGCAAGGTGGCTTGTGCCTGTAATCCCCAGCACATTGGGAGGCTGAGGTGAGTGAATCACTTGAGTCCAGGAGTTCAAGACCAGTCTGGGCAGCACAGTTAGATGCTGTCTCTATAAAAATATAAAAATTAGCCAGGCCTGGTGGCATCTGCCTGTAGTCCCAGCTACTCAGGAGGCTGAGGTGGAAGGATCTCTTGAGCTTGGGAGGTTGAGGCCACAGTGAGCCATGATTGTGCCACTGCACTCCAGCCCTGAGAGACACAGCAAGACTCTATCAAAAAACATCTATTTAATCTGATATAAAGATAGTGACACTTGTTTTGTTTTTTTTTTGTTGTTGTTGTTGTTTTTTTGTTTTACTTAAAGTTCCAGGCAGTATACATGTGCAGAATGTGCAGATTTGTTACACAGGTAAACATGTGCCACTGTGGTTTGCTGTTCCTATCAACCCATCACCTAGTTATCAACCCCTGCATGCATCAGCCATCTGTACTGATGCTCTCCCTCCCCTTGCCATCCCTGGTGGGCCCCAGTGTGTGTTGTTCCCTGTGTCCATGTGTTCTCCTTGTTCAGCTCCCACTAATAAGTGAGAATATGCAGAGTTTGGTTTTCTCTTCCTGTGTTAGTTTGCTGAGGATAATGGCTTCCAGCTTCATCCATGTCCCTGTAAAGGACATGATCTCATTCTTTTTTATGGCTGCATAGTATTCCATGGTGTATATGTATCACACTTTCTTTATCCAGTCTATCATTGATGGGCCTTTGAGTTGGTTCCATGTCTTTGCTATTGTGAATAGCACTGCAATAAACATACGTGTGCATGCATCTTTATAATAGAATTACTTATATTCCTTTGGGTATATACCCAGTAGTGGGGTTGCTGGGTCAAATGGTATTTGTGGTTCTAGATCCTTGAGGAACCCCACACTGTCTTCCACAACAGTTGAACTAATTTACATTCCCACCAAAGCATTCCTATTTCTCCACAGCCTTGCCAACATCTGTTGTTTCTTCACTTTTTGATAATCATCATTCCGACTGGCATGAGATGGTATCTCATTGCAGTTTTGACATGCATTTATCTAATGATCATGATGTTGAGCTTTATTTCACGCTTTTTGGCTGCATAAATGTCTTCTTTTGAAAAGTGTCTGTTCATGTCCCTTGCCCACTTTTTGATGGGGTTGTTTTTTTCTTGTAAATTCGCGTACGTTCATTGTAAATTCTGGATATTAGCCCTTTGTCAGAAGGGTAGATTGCAAAAATTTTCTTCCATTCTGTAGATTGCCTGTTCACTGATGAGAGTTTCTTTTGATGTGCAAGAACTCTTCAGTTTAATTAGATTCCATTTGTTAATTTTTGTTTTTTGTTACAATTGCTTTTGGCAATTTCATCGTAGAATCTTTGTCCATTCCTGTGTCTTGAACGGTATTGCCTAGATTTTCTTCTAGGGTTTTTATGGTTTGGGGTTTTACATTTCAGTGTTTAATCCATCTTGAGTTAATTTTTGTATAAGTCATAAGGAAGAGGTCCAGTTTCCATTTTCTGCATATGACTAGCCAGTTTTCCCAGCTCCATTTATTATTAGGGAATCCTTTCCCCATTGCTTGTTTTTGACAGGTTTGTCAATGATAAGATGGTCATTGATGTGCAGTCTTATTTCTAAGGTCTCTATTCTGTTCCATTGGTCTGTATGTCTGTTTTGGTACCAAACATGCTGTTTTGGTTACTGTAGCCTTGTAATATAGTTTGAAGTCAAGTACCCGGATACCTCCAGCCTCTTTCTTTTTGCTTAGGATTGTCTTGGCTATACAGCCTCTTTTTTGGTACTATAAGAATTTTAAAGTAGTTTTTTCTAATTCTGTGAAGAATGTCAGCAGTAGTTTGATGGGAATAACATTGAATCTATAAATTACTTTGGGCAGTATGACCATTTTCATGATATTGATTCTTCCTATCCATGAGGATGGAATGTTTTTCCATTTTTTGTGCCCCCTTTTATTTCCTTGAGCGGTGGTTTGTAGTTATCCTTGAAGAGGTCCTTCACATCCCTTGTTAGCTATATTCCTAGGTATTTTATTCTCTTTGTAGCATTTGTGAATGGGAATTCTTTCATGATTTAGCTCTCTGCTTGTCTATTATTGGTGTATAGGAATGCTTGTGTCTTTTGCACATTGATTTTGTATCCTGAGACTTTGCTGAAGTTGCTTATCAGCTTAAGGAGCCTTTGGGCTGAGATGATGGGGTTTTCTACATATAGGATCATGTTGTCTGCCAAAAGAGACAATTTGACTTCCTCTCCTCCTATTTGAATACGCTTTATTTCTTTCTCTTGCCTTATTGCCCTGGCCAGAACTTCCAATACTACGCTGAATAGGCATGGTGAGAGAGGGCATCCTTGTCTTGTTCTGCATGGAATGCTTCCAGCTTTTGCCCATTTAGTATGATGTTGGCTGTGGGTTTGTCATAAATAGCTCTTATTATTTTGAGATGTGTTCCATCAATAACTAGTTTATTGAGAGTTTTTAACATAAAGGGATGTTAAATTTTATCAAAGGTCTTTTCTGCATTTATTGGGATAATCTTGTGGTTTTTGTCACTGGTTCTGGTTATGTGATGGATTACATTTATTGATTTGCATACGTTGATCCAGCCTTGCATCCCAGGGCTGAAGCCAACTTGATTGTGGTGGGTAAGCTTTTTGATGTGCTGCTGGATTCAATTTCCCAGTATTTTATTGAGGATTTTTGCACTGATGTTCATCAGGGATATTGACCTGAAGTTTTCTTTTTTTGTTGTGTCTCTGCCAGGTTTTGTTATCAGAATGATTCTGGCCTCAGAGTCAGGGAGAAGTCCCTCCTTTTCAATTGTTTAGAATAGTTTCAGAAGGAATGGTACCAGCTCTTCTTTGTACCTCTGGTAGAATTCTGCTGTGAATCCATCTGGGCTTTTTTTGGTTGATAGGCTATTTATTACTGCCTCAATTTCAGAACTTGTTATAGGTCTACTCAAGGATTTGACTTCTTCCTGGTTTAGTCTTGGGAGGGTGTATGTGTCCAGGAATTTTCCATTTCTTGTAGATTTTCTAGTTTATTTGCATAGATGTGTTTATAATATTCTTTTATTGTAGTTTGTATTTCTATGGGGTCAGTGGTGGTGTCCCCTTTATCATTTTTTATTGTGTCTATTTGATTCTTCTCTCTTTTCTTCTTTATTAGTCATTCATTGATATTTTGAAGGGTTTTTCGTGTCTCTATCTCCTTCAATTCCACTCTGATCTTTGTTATTTCTTGTGTCCTTCCAGCTTTTGGATTTGTTTGCTCTTGCATCCCTAGTTCTTTTAGTTGTGATATTAGGGTGTCGATTTGAGATCTTTCTAACTTTCTGATGTGGCATTTAGTGCTATAAATTTCCCTCTAAACACCATTTTAGCTGCATCCCAAAGATTCTGATATGTTGTTTCTTTGTTCTCATTAGTTTCAAATAAATTTTTGATTTCTGCCTTAATTTCATTATTTACCCAGGAGTCATTCAGGAACAGGTTGTTCAATTTCCATGTAGTTGTGTGGTTTTGAGTGGGTTTCTTAATCTTGAGTTCTAATTTGATTGCACTATGGTCTGAGACACTGTTTGTTATGATTTCAGTTATTCTGCATTTGCTGAGGAGTGTTTTACTTCCAATTATACAGTTGATTTTAAAGTAAGTGCCATGTGGCACTCAGAAGATGTATATTCTGTTGTTTTGGGCTGGAGAGTTCTGTAGATATCAATTAGGTCCGCTTGATCCAGAGCTGAGCTCAAGTCCTAAATATACTCGTTAATTTTCGTCTTGTTGATCTGTCTAATATTGACAGTGGGGTGTTAAAGTCTCCAACTATTATTGTGTGGGAGTCTAATTCTCTTTGTAGGTTGCTAAGAACTTGTTTTATGAATCTGGGTGCTCCTGTATTGGGTGCATATATATTTAGGATAGTTAGCTCTTCTCATTGCAGTAATCCCTTTACCATTATGTAATGCCCTTCTTTGTATTTTTTGATCTTAGTTGGTTTAAAGTCTGTTTTGTCAATAACTAGGATTGCAGCCCATACTTTTTTCTGCTTTCCATTTGCTTGGTAAGATTTCCTCTGTTTTTTATGTTGAGCCTATGTGTGTCTTTGCACATGAGATGGGTCTCTTGAATACAGCACACCAATGGGTCTTGATTGTATTCAACTTGCCAGTCTGTGTCTTTTAATTGGGGAATTTAGCCCATTTACATATAAGGTTAATATTGTCATGTGTGAATTTGATCCTGTCATCATGACACTAGTTAGTTATGTTGCACACTAGTTAATCAAGTTTCTTCATAGTGTCATTGGTCTTTGTATTTTGGTGTGTTTTTGCAGTGGCTGCTACCAGTTTTTCCTTTCCATATTTAGTGCTACCTTCAGGAGCTCTTTCAAGGCAGGTCTGGTGGTGATGAATTCCCTTGGCATTTGCTTGTTTGAAAAAGATTTCATTTCTCCTTCCTTTATGAAACTTAGTTTGGCCAGATATGAAATTCTGGGTTGAAAATCTTTTCTTTAGGAATGTTGAGTATTGTCCCCCACTTTTATCTTGTAGGGTTTCTGCTGAGGGATCCTCTGTTAGTGTGATGGGCTTCCCCTTGTAGGTTACCTGGCCTTTCTCTCTGTCTGCCCTTAACATTTTTTCCTTCATTTCAATCTTGGAAAATCTGAAGATTATGTGTCTTGGGGTTGATCTTCTTAATGAGTATCTTAGTGCAGTTCTCTGTATTTCCTGAATTTGAATGTTGGCCTGTCTTGTTAGATTGGGGAAGTTTCTCTGGATGATATCCTGAAGTGTGTTTTCCAATTTGGTTTCATTCTCCCCATCTCTTTCAGGTACTCCAATTAGTTGTAGGTTTGGTCTTTACATCTAGTCCCATAGTTCTTGGAGGTTTTGTTTATCCCTTTTCACTCTCTTTTCTGTAATTTTGTCTGCCTGCCTTATTTCAGCAAGATAGTCTTCAATCTCTGATATTATTTTTTCTGCTTGATCGATTTGGCTATTGATATTTGTGTATGCTTTATAAAGTTCTCATGGTGTATTTTTCAGCTCCATCAGGTCATTCATCTTCCTTTCTAAACTGGTTATTCTAGTTAGCAGCTCCTGTAACCTTTTATCATGGTTCTTAGCTTCTTTGCATTGGGTTAGAACATCCTCATTTACCTCAGCGAAGTTTGTTATTACCCACCCTCTGAAGCCTACTTCCATCAATTTGTCCATCTCATCCTCTCTCCAGTTCTGTGCCCTTGCTGGAGAGGTGTTGCAATCACTTGGAGGAGAAGGGGCACTCTGGCCTTTTGGGTTTTCAGTGTTTTTTTGTTGGTTCTGTCTCTTCTTAATGAGTTTGTCTAGTTTCAGTCTTTGAGGCTACTGACCCTTGGATGAGCTCCCTAGAGGAAGGGCAACCGCCAACACTGCAGCTGCTAGCTACCTAAGACACTAAGCCCCCCAGGGGGGAGGGGCAGCAGCCATCACTATACCTCTAGGCCATGCTTTTCCCCTGCTGGAGCCAGGAAGGCTGGACAGTTTGGTCTCAAGGGGAATCATGGATCATCTTCCCACAAGAGCACACTGGGTATGGCAGACTGTGGCCAGATTGCCTCTTCAGGCCAGACCCTGACCCTCCTTCCTCACTGGGTGAGGCCTCCTTGCCTTCTCATTTGGAGTTTCTTTTCTTTGAGAGTGATAAAAAATAGGCCCTCAATCTCTCCTAGTTTGTAAGACCTCTGCTAAGAAGTGTGCGTTAGCCTGATGAAGTACCGTTTTTATGTGAGCTGACCTTTTTTTCTAGCTGACTTTAAGATTTTTTTCTCAAGCATTTCCCTTAGATAGTCTGGTAACTATATGCCTTGATGTTGTTCATTTTGTTTAGTATCTGGCATGCGTTCTCCGTATTTCTTGCATCTGGATATCTCTATCTCCACCAAGATTAGGGAAATTTTCTTGAATTATTCCCTCAAATGTGATTTCCAGGTTGCTTACATTTTCTCCTTCTCTCTCAGGAATGCCAATAATATGTAGGTATGATTACTTTATATAACCCCAGATTTCTTGGAGACTTTGTTTCTTTTTTAAAATTCTTTTTTTCTTTATCTTTGTCTGACTGAATTAGTTCAAAAGACTGATCTTTAAGTTCTGAAATTCTTCTGCTTGATCTAGTCTATTGATAAAACTTTCAATTGTATTTTAAAATTCTTTTTTTTTTGGGTGGGTGGGGGATGGAGTCTCGCTCTATTGCCAGGCTGGAGTGCAGTGGCATGATTTTGGCTCACTGCAACCTCTACCTCCTGGGTTCAAGCGATTCTCCTGCCTCAGCCTCCTGAGTAGCTGGGACTAAAGGTGCACGCCACCACACCCAGCTGATTTTTGTATTTTTAGTAGAGATGGGGTTTCAGCATGTTGACCAGTATGGTCCCGATCTCTTGACCTCGTGATCTGCCTGCCTCACCCTCCCAAAGTGCTGGGATTACAGGCGTGAGCCACCACACCCAGTCTAAAATTCTTTAAGTGAGTATTTCTGTTCTATAGCTCTGATTGATTTCTTTTTAAGATGTTTACCTCTTCCTTTGTTTCTTGGATTCCTTTACAGGTTTCTTTGTGTTGATTTTCAACCTTATCTTGAATCTCATTTAAGTTTCCTTGCAATCCATAATTTGAATTCCCCGTCTGTCATCTCTGTGCCTCCACTTTGGCTAGGGATCACCACTGGAGAGCCAGAGTGAGCCTTTGGTGGTGCTACAACACTCAGAGTTTTCATGTTGGCAGAATTCTTATACTGGTTCCTTCTCATTTGGAAAGACTTGTATTGGGTTGTGTCTTTTGTCTTTGCTTCTGTAATCCTATGCACTCCTCTCAGCACATTTTTTATTAGGCTGTGTCATTTAAGCTGCAAGCTAGTAGACGGTGTTTTCAGTTAAGAGTCAGCTGCTACATTAGCAATTGGATGTGACCTGATCTTTGTTTACTGTGAGGTGCTCTGTTGTTTCAGGTGATTGGCTAGACAGTAGAATGCCCAGTGTCCTAAGCTTCCTATTCCATGAAGGTGGCAGGACACAGCTGGGCAGAGCTGGTGCCCCTGGTTTACCCATGAATATCCCAATGGTGAGCACAAGCACCAGTCCTCAAGAGCGTGCTTGGGAGGAGCTACTGGTGAAGTGTGCTGATATCTCTGCAGGTGGATTGAGAAGGCTGCCCCAGCTCCCCATCCTAGATAGGCAGGAGCACAATCTATTTCCCTATTTACATCCTGTTTTCCAGGACTTGTGATTCCTAGTTCAGATGCACACTGTAGTCTATCTCCAGGCTGCAATGTGGTTGAGAGCCATGCAGAATGCCTGTTTAGTGACTCTCCATGTGAGTCATTCCAAGGTATAACCTCATCACTCAACCTGATATAGTTTTAAGGCTCACTTGTTCTCCAGTGTGGCAATACTGCTGCTTCTTGTAAAGAGAAGGCTCCATCTTTGGACCAGTGTGAGTGGGTGTTTGTTGTGGTGGTGTTGGCTGGTTGGGACGGCCTGACCTCAGGCCCTGAGGTAAGTGGCTAGGGGACAGTAGAGTTGGAATGGGGTAGATAGTTCCCCCACTCCCAGGTCCCTAGATGGCCTGATGTACAGCACGTATGAGTCTTTCAGGGGCTGGACGAGGGTCAGGTTAGCCCAGAATTCAGGCACTGGCTGTGGTGGGTAGGGGTCGGGCTGGCCCCCAGATCACCAACCAAACTCTCAGGCAGGGGCTGGCCAACACATAGGTAGTGGAAGTCCAAAGGAATATCACAGGCCTTTGGAGGTTGGTTTCTCAGAAGGGTTCTGGGCTGCAGGTAAAATATTCAGGTGGGGGAAAGGTGGCTGTGCTCTGGGCCTTTCCCTGGAAAGGGTGGGAACCCTCAGCTGGAGCAATGGAAACTGGTAGTTATGGGATGTATGTGTGGGATCCTTGTACTTCTCTCCCACCCAATAGCTACTGAACTTCATCTGGGAGCACACAAATGTGTCACATGTTGTCTGTTACCTCTGGTAGTTTTGTCCCAGGGGAATGCAGTGCTGTGAACCACCACACTGCTCAAGTGGGGGCAGGGTTGCTGTGCTGGAAGCCCCAGCCAAACCTTGTTTGGTGAGGAGGAGCAGGGCAGTCCCACCACTCCTCCACACCACAACTGTGGCCTCTATCAAGGCTAGGGCAGCTGGCACTGGGCTGCCTGTTGGGCTCCCTGTGGGCTTGAGCGGTGCCTGTGCAAAAACTGCAGGAGTCTCTTTAGAGGCCCAGAGAATTCGGGGGGTTCTCCTGTGGCCAGGATTGTGAGAGTCCATGTGGGAAGTGTGGATCCCCTGGGGACTCTAACTCATTCAACCTTTTCCTGTGTTAGAGAGCTTCTCCTGGCTCCATGCCAGTCCTTGGTGTACAGCTACCTCTCTGTTCTCTGTGAGGCCCCTGGCTTCCTTGGTGGATCCAGAGGTGATTTCTAATTTTCTTGAAGAACTACTCTTTACTAGCCACTTTGATTCTTCACTGTGAGAGCAGTGCACATTAACTGCTTCTAGTCAGCTACCTTGAACCTCCTCTATTGTTTTCAAGTGAAACTTCTTTTTTATTGCATACTGTTTCACAGATTTAATATCGTATTTCTGAGAAGATACTAATTATAGAAGTTTTGTTCATTGTTGTTTTTTTCCTATTCCCTATATTATTACTGTTCTCTGAAAGTTTCTTTGTCCTTTTTTCCCTGTTTATTCTGGCATTTCATGCCTGAAGCTTTCCTCATGTATTGACTGACCCTCAGATACTGTTCAAATTTAGGAGTGAGGCACTCCAAAGCTGATAAGATCTTAGTGTGAGTGCTCAATAGCAAAGACTTGGAACCAACCCAAATGTCCAACAACAATAGACTGGATTAAGAAAATGTGGCACATATACACCATGGAATACCATGCAGCCATAAAAAATGATGAGTTCATGTACTTTGTAGGGACAGGGATGAAACTGGAAACCATCATTCTCAGCAAACTATCACAAGGACAAAAAACCAAACACCGCATGTTCTCACTCATAGGTGGGAATTGAACAATGAGAACACATGGACACAGGAAGGGGAACATCACACACCAGGGACTGTTGTGGGGTGGGGGGAGGGGGGAGGGGGAGGGGGGAGGGATAGCATTAGCAGATATACCTAATGCTAAATGACGAGTTAATGGGTGCAGCACACCAACATGGCACATGTATACATATGTAACAAACCTGCACGTTGTGCACATGTACCCTAAAACTTAAAGTATAATAATAATAAAATTAAAAAAAAAAAGCTGACCATGTAACCAGAAAAAAAAAAAAAAGATCTTAGTGTGAGTGCTAGTGTGAGTGCTGTTGTCTAGTTGGCTTCTCTGAGGAAAGACTGACTGGGCTATTTCATGAAGGAAAACCCTGCTTTATGATTTATAGAACTGTTTCTTTGGCCTGAGGGAGGAATCCTCCAATCTCCTGTTGGGAAATGTGAGCTTTATTGACAGCATTCCAGGACCCAAATTGGGAAAAAGGAAAGCAGGGTTCTATGATCCAAAATAGAGATATTTACTTAGTCTGGCAATGCGTCATAGAGTACCACCATATCTACGTCTTGTGTCCCTGGTTCAATCTCTTCACAGAGAATAAAGCCATTGATTTTTGCCAGAGCCAGTGAGGGTTGTGACAGGTAAACACTTGCATTAATTAAGCCATGTTTTGTTGGAAGTTCAGTCGGTTCTCAGACAGTCTTACCATCTCTGTAGGCTGTTAAGCAGTGGAAAAACTCCACATGTAGGAACCACAGAGAAGAAGCTGAGAATGGCAAGGCTAGCACAAGGGTGATGGTTTGGTTATGAGGATTGATTGATCCTTTTGGCTAAACCTAGGATTGAGTATGTTGGAAACTGAAAGGCAGAATGTGAGTATAACCAGCAGAAAATTAATTGCACCAACCTGGTTGGGAAGGGAAAGGGAACACAGAGTCGGTCTTGGTTAATGCTATGCACCAGTATCTATGAGAAGTGATTCAGTCATATGGGACACCACAGGAGTGCCTGTGGACCATGGCAGTGCTCCTAGACATCAAGGAAAAGATGTTTTAGGGAAGTGCTCCAGGTTAGAATAGGATCTCAACCAGCAACTATACGAACTAGATGAACTGTGAAACAGAATCCAGCCCTTAAGAGGAGAGGTAAGCTACGCCTCGGGAAGTGCCCAACACCCCCAATCATACCTGAGCCGGCTTAGCCAGCCCCATTAGAGTCCTGTGCTGTGAGGCTAAGAGCCTAGTCACATTCATTGTGTTATTTTTGACTTTGTTCCCATTTCTGGATAATGTGAGTTGGTGTCACCCTTAGGATTTATGAAAATGAAACAAAACAAAATGGTGATGCTCTGTTTGTTTGTTTTCCCAAATACAAAAGGGCCTGCATTCTACCAACACAAGTATTCAGTCCAGAGCTCTGTTGCTGGTGGCTGCTGACTCTGCCCTGGAACCTCCATTACTTTGAGAAAGATAAAGGTTCTGTTCTTTGACCCAGCTGCCTGAGGCAGTGCTGCAGAATCAGAGGAGGGGTCTAGTAGAGAAAGAAATATTGACCCCATTGAGCCAACTTACATGTAGTCCAGTAAACTTAGTTTCAATTGAGGGTACTGCTCAATCTAGCTTATTCATTCCCAAACTGTCATTCAAATATATGTCTCTACTGCTTCCTCATGAAGTAACTGTTATTGTAGGATCATATCACAAACAAGAGAATATTTTCCCTTGTTCTGATACCACAGAGAATGTCACCGTAGGGATATAAATCAGCACAGGTACAGTGATTAGTCAGAAGACAGGTATGGAGAACAGACTGTAAGAATTTGAAATAAGTCAAGATGACCTAAATAAGAGTAATAAAATGGCTCAAAACCTGCAGTCATTCTCTCTTAACTTTATGCCTAAGGCAACCAGGACTAATTCCCCTCTCTGCTCCTTGTCCCTTATTTTATGATCTTATTCTAAATCTTTGCACTTCGTGAAATGACGTGTTTAATAGAGACACAGGTACTTTTTATTTCTCTGAATGAAAGAAATGAGGCTGCATTGGTCTCAACAGAGAATTTTTTTAACAGAACATTTTTATATATCCATTAACATAGAGAGGCAAATAAAAATAATGTAATGTTAAGCTGTTTCCCCTCACATATTTTGGTTCGGAGACAAAAGGATATATTCTGTAGTGTTATTAGAAGGGATTTAGCAATGGCTGGAGGGGAGCATCTTTTATCTATGTAATAAAATATTTTAAAAGAGAACAATAATATAAAAGGACACTTGCTATTGAAAAATAAGAATACCTGTATGTTATAAAATATATAGAAAATGTCAGCTATTGTTTTCAAAAATGTCATTCTGAAAAGCAAGCCTCCATGAAGGCATAAACATAAACAATTTTAAACCTTTAATTAAACAATGTTTAAATGTTTAAACATAAACATAATTTAAAAAATTTATTCCTTTCTTGAAGGCATAAACATAAACATAGAAATTTAAACAATTTTAAGCTTTTATGACAGCATAAACAATTTAAGTCAAATCTTAAATTGAATAGATTTTTCTCATTATGATAAATGTAACTAAGATACTTTTAGGTAATATATAGATGAGTTATCACTAGTATATAGTGCAAGGCATCAGAAAGATTATAAAACTAATAACAGGTGAAAGTTGAAGCCATTTTTTAAAATGTAGACACCATATGTTGATATATTTGTATTATAGCACCAGATTTTTGACACTTCTTTAAAAATACCACAATTTACCAGAGACTTATCCATGAGAAATTGAAGGTCACTTGAGTCACTCCTGGTCAAGTAGACCAGAGCCTCTGCCCCATCAGCACCAATGCCAAATTGACCACAATAATTTTTCTTTTTAAGACTCCAGGGAAACAGCACAGGATTCTACAACTTTCAGCTAAAATTATGGAGTCCTGAAATGTTTTGGCAATTGGCCAAATACTGGTAAGTTCAGTGAAACATCCTAATTAATATGTGTTAGTTAAACGTTTACTTCTGTCAAACATGCAGTTACTAGAGCCAATGTGAACTGTTTGACAGGATGTTGAATAGGTCACTATTTTCCTCTCTACATAGGAATTTATAAGGCAAAACTTCACCTATTGATACACTATAATAAGGAAGTGAATTGTTCCAAAAGAGTTTTTACATAAAATCTGAAGGTTAATAGTTAAACATTATTATTGACTATTCCATATAAAGCCTTTTACACACTTTTCTGCCATAGAAGACAGAATCCCAATCACAAAGTAAACATTTCTTGATAATTCAGTGCTGCTGTTATGACTGTATTTATCAAAATGTCGCTGCTGTAATGCCACATACAGAAGCCGAGGTAGAATATAGGTCCATAAATAACCATGGAACACCACAGATCTAAAGTAATTCCTTCCTTAAATTTAGCTAATGAGTATATATTACTTTAATAATTATATATTTCTAAGATATTTCTTTTTTGAGAAAGAAAAGAGCAGCATGCTTATATAGTGTTCATTTATTGAAGTATATACACATAGAACATACTGGGAACACATATGCTAAGATATTGTGGGGAATAATTCTGGAGGGTGGTAATTACTATATTATTTTCTGAAATAATTTTTATACTTTTAAATTTTTCCCAGGAAAATAATTTGCTCTTTTTAAAAAAGAAAAATCGGCCAGGCATGGTGGCTCACATCTGTAATACTGGAACTTTGGGAAGCCAAGGCAGGAGGATTGCTTGAGCCTAGGTGTTCAAGCCAGCCTGGCAACATAGTGAGACCTTGTGTCTACAAAAATTCAAGAAAATTAGCCAGATGTGGTGGTGTGTGCCAGTGGTCCCAGCTACTTGGGAGGCTGAGGCAGAAGGATCCCTTGAGCCCAGGAAGTCAAGGCTACAGTAGGCCAAGATGGTACCACTGCACTCCAGCCTGGATGACAGAGTGTCTCAACAAAAAAAAGAAAAGAAAAAGAAAGGAAGGAAGGAGGAAAGAAAGAGAGAGAAAGAAAGAGAGAGAGAGAGAGAGAAAGAGAGAAAGAAAGAAAGAAAGAAAGAGGGAAAAGAAAATTTGCCTTATTTCAGCCATTTAAAAAAAAGTGAAACAAGACATGTTCAGTAACATGGCCAGCAGGAAAACATTGTGTGAATTAAATGCAGACGCTCTTTTCTCATCTTTGTCTCCTTTCTTTTTCTTTCTTTCTTTTTTTTTTTTTTTTTTGAGACGGAGTCTTGCTCTGTCACCCAGCCTGTAGTGCAGTGACACAGTCTCGTCTCACTACAACCTCCACCTGCTGGGTTCAAGCACTTCTCCTGCCTCAGCCTCCTGAGTAGCTGGGATTACAGGAGCCCACCACCACGCCTGGCTAATTTTTTTGTATTTTTAGTAGAGACAGTTTTCACCATATTGTCCAGGTTGGTCTTGAACTCCTGACCTTAGGTGATCTGCTTGTCTCAGCCTCCCAAAGTGCTGGGATTATAGGCGTGAACCACCACGCCCTGCCTCCTTTCTTTTTATCTCCTTTCCCTTGACTCTTTACATTCATTCAATCATTGATTCCAAAGTATTCGTAAAGCAGCTATTACATTCCAAACACTGCCAGATTTTGGGTTTTAATGGTGAGTCAAAACATGGGTTCCTGTTCTCCTGAAGCTGACCAGTGGTGTGGAGTACAGGACTGTGGACAGATATTCACTAATTATCACGCACACTCCAAAATAAATGGAGAATGATGTCTATCTCATCTGAGGTACAGAGCATGCCAGTAGCAAAGTGTAAAACACCCCATAGTTTGGAGGAAAATGCTGAGTCTAGTTAATAGTCAGCAGCCAGAGCTAAGAATCACTGAGCAGATATCCAAAGCTCTTTTGGAGCCAGACATGGAACCGGGAGCTGCCTTCAGGCTTTAGCTTTAAAAATTATCACCAGGAAATAGTTGTGATTTTGTATTCAGATTAGTGAACCTAAACTTTAATGTTATATCTTCTTAGGGCTCATCTCTTTTTCATTCTATTTTGGCACTTTTGGGGTTTTATTTTCTCCAGGTCTGTGATTATTCCTCATTATATGCTAGATAAGGGAATGTTATTTTACCAATTCTCACTCCTTGTATCTCAGCATATGTGGAGTAGTAACATACATTTTTTTAAAATTCTAGGATATAAACTCTAGATTACCAACCAACTCTGAACAGCTATTTTCCTTGCTGTCCTAAAAAGATAATGGGTTATCTTTTCTGAACTAAAGTCTCTTGTTATTTCCTAAGTGTATAGCCAGCAATATATACTGACTTATAGGAATTCAGATGTTCAAAATAAGGAAGGAAAAGCGTTAAAGGTAGTGAGAAAGACAGATGTTGTCTTCATTTAATAGGATGAAATAAGTAAATGAGAAGATGAGTTTTAGATTATGTAATAACTTAGTGCTGGAGGTGGTATTCAAACCCAGGCTTTTTGATTCCAAGTCCTGTATTTTTTCTATAATGTATCTAAATCAATATTTAGAACTACATTAATGTTGTATTTAAAATTTATGTAAATTAATTCAAGAATATGTGTATTTAATCTCTCTGAAGTTACATTTTGACAAAATTTTTCAGTATTCTCTTCCTGCTGCACTGGCACTGCTTTTTCTGATCATAAATTTTTAAGTTGCCAACTTCAATTTTTATACTTGATTTGCAAAGAGATATTTGAATCATAAGCAGGATGAGTAAAGTTTCTGAAATAGCATTAAAGTGATGCTATTTTTCTGATGCTAGACATTCCCAAATAGTTGAATTATATTTAGACCAGAAGATGGCATAAGAGTTATAGCAATAGAAAATTATACACAATAGGATGGACTCCCTTAAAGGACTGCATTGCAAACCAGAATCTACATTATATAATTCTCCTTTCTCATTAAAGAAAGCTTTTTTCCCTGTGCAAATTTCTCCTTCCTTTTAAATTACATAATGACTGCAGAAATAAACAACACACACACACACACATACAAATTAAAGTTAAAAGTATCCAATCTCACAATCTAGAGACAGCTATCAGCAGCATCCTGGTGCCTGTGTATCCATGCTTTTTCCGATGGAATCAAATATATAAACTGCTCTACCAACTGCCACTTTCATTTAGCAACAGGTAATGGGTATTTGGGGGTTAAAAATGTTCTGTGTGATCATTTAAGGGCAGCATGGTGTTCCAGTGTAGCATGTACCCTAATTTATTTCATCACTCCCTTACTGTTAGATAAGTAAGCTGTTTCCAGTGTTTTATTATGATACACAATTATGCAGTGAGGATCCTTTTACATATATCTTTGCTTATATGTTTGACTAAGCAAAAATTCCTAGAACTTTTCTTAGGAACAGAATGATTGGTCAGAAGATTGGAATTTTGAAGACTTTTCCAGGCATCATCAAATGGCTCTCTACAAAAGCCAAGAATTTCTTTCCTTAGCAGTATATGAAGGCCCCACTCTCCCAACACCTACATCAGCCCTGCATATTATCCTGATACGATTTCTAAAAATAATTTAACATGAAGTTTCTTTTTTAATTTTCAATGTTTGTGGGTATATAGTAGGTGTATATATTTGGGGTACATGAGATATTTTGATACAGGCATGCTAAGCAAAATAATCACATCATGGAGAAAGGGGTATCCAGCCCCTCAAGCATTTATCTATTGATTTGCAAACAATCAAATTACACTCCTTATTTTAAAATGTACAACTTATTATTGATTATAGTTACCCTGTTGTGCTATCAAATAGCAGGACTTATTCATTCTATTTTTTTGTACCCATTAACTATCTCCACCTCCTTCCCAGCCCCCAACTACCCCTCTTAGCCTATAGTAACCAACCTGCTACTCTCTATATAATTGAGTTCAATTGTTTTGATTTTTAGATCCTACAAATGAGTGAAAACATGTAATGTTTGTCTTTCTGTCCCTGGCTTATTTCACTTAACACAATGATCTCCAGTTCCATCCATGTTGTTGCAAATGACTGGATCTCATTCTTCTTTGTGGCTGAATAGTACTCAATTGTGTATACATACCACATTTTCTTTGTTCATTCACCTGTTGAATGAACACAGGTTGCTTCCAATTTTTAGCTATTGTTAACAGTGCTGCAACAAACATGGGAGTGCAGAGATCTCTTTGAGGTACTGATTTCCTTTCTTCTGAGTATATACCCAGCAGTGGAATTGCTGGATCATATGGTAGCTCAATTTTTAGTTTCTGAAGAACTACAAGCTGTTCTCCATAGTGGCTATACTAATTTACGTTCTCACCAACAGTATACAGGGTTCCCTTTTCTCCACATCCTTGCCAACATTTGTTATTACTGTCTTTTGGATATAAGCCACTTAACTGGGGTAAGATGATAACTCGTTGTTTTGATTTGCATTTCTCCGATGATCAATAATGTTGAGCACCTTCTCATATACTTGTTTGCTATTTGTGTGTCTTCTTTTCAGGTGTCTATTCAAGTCTGTTGCCCCCCTTTTTTGATCAGATCATTAGATTTTTTTTCTGTAGAGTTGTTTGAGCTCCTTATATAGTGTGGTTATTAATCCCTTGTCAGATGGGTAGTTTGCAAATATTTTCCACCATTCTGTAGGTTGTCTCTTCACTTTGTTGATTATATCCTTTGCTGTGCAGAAGCTTTTTAACTTGATGTGATCCCATTTATCCATTTTTGCTTTGGTTGCCTGTGCTTGTAGGATATTGTTTAAGAAATCTTTGTGAGGACAACGTTCTGGAGAGTTTCCCCAAGGTTTTCTTGTAGTAGTTTCATGGTTTAAAGCCTTGGATTTAAGCCTTTAATCCATTTTGATTTGATTTTTGTATATGGTGAGAGATAGGGGTCTAGTTTCATTCTCCTGCATATGACTGTCCAGTTTTCCCAGCACCACTTATTGAAGAGACTGTCTTTTCCCTCAGTGTATGTTATTGGCACCTTTGTTGAAAATGAGTTAACTGTAGGTATGTGGATTTGTTTCTGAGTTCTCTATCTGTTCCATTGGTCCATGTGTCTTTTTTTATGACAGTACCACGCTGTTTTGGTTATTATAGCTCTGTAGTATAATTAGAAGTCAGGTAATGTGACTCCTCCAGTTTTGTTCTTTTTGCTTAGGACAGCTTTGGCTATTCTGGATCTTTTCTGGTTCTATATAAATTTTAGAATTGTTTTTTCTGTTTCTGTGAAGAATGACATTGGTATTTTGATAGGGATTGCATTGAATCTGTAGATTGCTTTGGGCAGTATGAACATTTTGACAATATTGATTATTTCAATCCATGAACATGGACTATTTTTCCATTTTAGGTGTCCTCTTCAGTTTCTTTCATCAGTGTTTTATTGCTTTCCTTTCACTTCTGTTAAACCAAGTTCAGTCTAAAGCTGCCTCCTTACATATGTTAGGTTTGGCCTAGAGGTTTCTCTGTACATCATGAATTATAACAAGTGGAGGTGTAAGTAGACCATAGCATACACTTGTGCGAATCACCGAATTTGGGCCCATCAAACGCTGTAACCAATCCAGCTGTTTCTGTACCTCACTTCCATTTTCTGTACATCACTTTCCTTTTTCCGTCCATAAATCATCTTTCACCACATGGCTGCGCTGGAGTCTCAGAGCCTACTCTGACTTCAGAGGCTGCCTGATTCATGAATTGTTCACTGCTCAATTAAACTCCTTTAAATTTAATTTGGTTATAACACTTCTTTGGTGAAGTTAATTAATAGGTATATAATTTTATGTGTGGCTATTGTAAATGGAATTCCTTTTTAAATTTCTTTTTCACATTGTTAACTGTTGGCATATAGAAATGCTACTGATTTTTGTATGTTGATTTTGTAACCAGCAACTTTACTGAATTTGATTATCAGTTTTAATAGTTTTCTTGTGGAGTCTTTATCATATTATCTGCAAACAAGGATAATTTAACGTCTTCCTTTCTAATTTGGATGCCCTTTATATATTTCTCTTGTCTGATTGCTCTAGCTAGGACTTTCAGTACTATGTTGAATAACAATTGTCATAGTGGGCATCCTTGTCATGTTCCAGATCTCAGAGGAAAGGCTTTCAGTTTTTCCCCATTCGATATGATACTAGCTGCGGATCTGTCATTTATGGCTTTTATTATGTTGAGGTATGTGCCTTCTGTCTCCAGTTTTTTGAGGATTTTTATCATGAAGAGATGCTGAATGTTATCAAATGCATGAAGTTTCTTATACAAGTCACATCTATACAGCTATACATAAAAATAGAAAAGTATTTAAATTCTTTAAAAATTTTATTCACACAAGTGAATGAGTATTCTTATTGTTTAATAAGAACAACAAATACATACTGGAACCCTATGTGTGTTATATTGAACATTTTCTGAATGAAGGAATAAATGAATAAAAGAGATAGTAGTAGTAGCAATAATAACAATGTCACTTAGTATTTTCCAAGGGCTTACTATGAACCAAGCATTGTTCTGAAAGAATTAGAAGTAACTTAATTCTTATAATAAGACAATTAACAGAAAAATTTTCCCAAAAAAACACCCATACTTTGCCTACTTGTGTTTATCTACTTATTTATCTAAGTATATATGTATCTATCTCTCTAGAAAAGAATTTTTCATATATTAAGGGCTTGTTTCCTTGCCATCGAGGACAAAATCCAAACTTATAAGACCATATTTCATGCCTCAGTGGGCATATCCAATGGTGGGTGAATAATTCCATGATTGAAAGATTATATTCCATGCATGGAATCTGACTATTCATGCTAAGGAAGCAAGGTTCCATGTCTAGGAAAACCAACTTCCATGACCAAAATCTAAGTTCCATGTCTGGAATGTCAAGTTCTGCATTTGTATGGCCATGTTCCCTTTTTGGAATTTGTGGTTCTAAACATGGAGTGTCAGTTGCCCTGCTTATATGGTCATATTCCATTCTTGGAGACTGAGATTGTATACACTGAATGGCATATTCCAAAGATAATATTCCATACTGAAGATTAAGATTTTATACATGGAGTGGCATGTTCCATACGTGAAAGCACAGTTCTACAGTTGAAGGCCACATTCAACACCTGGAGATGTATGATGTCATACTGAGAAAGCCATATTTTATCCACAGATGGCCAAATTCCAAACATTTAGACTCAGATTTCATATTTAGGGATCAAGTGCTAAGACTAAAACATCTTGTTTCATTCCCAGAAGTACAGGTTAGATATTTAGAAGTCCAGAGTTCAGATCTAGATGGCCAGGAACCATTTCTAGTGGGCCAGATGACATGTTTTGAGATTCAGGTTTCATCCAAGAACCTGAAGGTCCAAGCTTGGTAAAAGATACTTCACATAGGTCATAACCTGTGGCATATCTGAAGGACTACTCCATGGCTAGAAGACAAGGATCCATATATAGCAGCTCAGGCTTTATATCTAGGTTAAGTGTGTATGCTTGGAGAGGCAGGATTTATTTCTGCAGAGATATTCCATGTCTGAATAATCAGATTCTGTGCTTGGAGAGTCAGGGTTGATATTTTTAAGGGCCACATTAAACTCCTGGAAGGCCAATGTGCCTGCTTAGAGGGCTAGGTTTTATGCTGGAGATGATGGGGTCAAAGTTCTATGCCTTTAGGGCCACATCTCATGTGGAGGACCAGATTCCATGTTGTATGACCAAGTTCCATGCTTGGAGATTGAGATTTTATATACGACATATCAGATTTTGTGCCTGGGAGACTGGTTTCCATTTCTTAGAGTGGCAACATGTAAGGGGTTCCTTTAAGAGACTTGGGGCTAATCAGGGAAAGAGATATGACCACAAGATGCAGTAACACCCAATAAGCTTTATTGTGTGCTGCTTAGACAGCTTGGCATAGAGGGGACGTCCCTACAGGATGAGTCCATCCAGAGGCTTATGGTGAGTGGGCCATCATCCAGAAAAGGAGGAGGCAAGGGAACCTCGGGTTAAGGGGATAGAAGAGGGAGTCTGTGTATCTAAGTGATGTTCATTCAGCAGCATAACAGAGTGTCTCTGGGTCAGAAAACTCAGAAGGGCAGCAGCACCTTGGTGTCTTATAACCACAAGACTCTACCTTATCAATGGCTAGCAGATATTGGGTGTAGTTTCATTGAATATGCAAAGCAGGTTGGCCCTAAATGCCAAAATTATGCTTGTTTGGGAGCATTTTTAAAACAATTAAATGTGTAAAAATTTAAGTGTGAGATCAGTAGGCTTTTGAGCTAATGGTTCTCAACCAGCAGTGAAGAAATAACTTAGGGACCAATACACAGAGGCCATCTTTGGCTCATTTACATAACACAGCATCTATAACTGAAAATTCAGGTACCAACCATGTCTAGGTTGCCAGTTTCCACACTTGTAATATCAGTGTTCCATGTTTGATAAGTGAGAGTCTGCACACAAAGTGCCAGGCTGTATACTTGTAAGGCCACACATAGTTTGCCATGTGCCTTGCATGTGGAGTCATGTTCCATGCATGGAATTTGAGACTTCATACTGGGAATGCCAAGTTTCATGCTCATAAGTTTCCATTTTTGGAGACTGAGATTCCACACATGAAGTGACATGTTCCATACCTCAAGGCACAGTTCTATAAATGGGGGGTCAACTTCAATGTCTGGAGAACTACCTTCCCACACTCAAAAATTCAGGTTTTACTTATAGATGGCCAGTTTTGAACATGGAGAATTATATTTCATGTCTACAGTCAAATGTCAAAACTGGAAGGTTTTATTTCAGACCTAGAAGTTCAGATTAGATATTTTAGGCCTAGATGATCAGATTCCACAGTTGTTGGGCTACATAACATCTCTTTAAATTTTGGTTCTACCACTAGAAGGCTATGTTTTAAGCCTGGAGAAAGAGACATCAAACGGGTAGGAAGTCATGGTTTGCCTCCAAGGTCTAATTCTGTGGCTAGAGGCTCTGATTCACATCTTGAATTCCAGATTCCACATGAGATTCTAGAAGGAGTGATTCTATAGGAATGATCCTATGTGTGGAAGGGCAGGATTCACATTTGGATGGACTTTCCATGCCTATAAAGTCAGATTCTATACTTGAAGGGTCAGGACTCATGTTTAAATAGCTACATTCAACACTTAGAGGACCAGCCTTCATCCTTAAAGGGCTGGGTTCCATTACAGGAAGTTTAGATTCTAAGAAAGTTATACTAAGTCTCAGTGGAGAACCAATTTTCATGCCTGATCTGGATTGCCATATTGCACAATTGTAAGACCTTGTTTCATGCTTGGAGACTGAGATTCCACACATGAAGCACCATGTACCATTCTTGTAGGCTCAGGCTTCATGCTTGGAGATTGAGATTTCACAATCTCTGGTTCACTGCCTAGAAAACCAGGTTCCATATCTTAGGGATACAACCTCTCTAACTGAAATGTCAGGCTCTGTGTCTTGAGTGCTAAGCTTCTCACATAGAGGCAATGTTCCGTGCTTGAGGTTTAGGATTTTACAAATGGGATCAATGCTTGTAAGGCCAGGTTACATTCTCAGAGATTAAGATTCCACCTTTATTGTATCATGTTCCATTCTCTATGTAGGGTCAGGTTCCATGTATGGAGGTAGAGTTTCCTCCCATGAGATGCCAGGTTCTTTGTTTGGAGGGCTAATTTTCATTTTCAAAGATTGAAATTTTACACATAGATATCAGGTCCCATACTTTTAATGTTAGGCTTTATGCATAGTATCATGGGTACAATGCCTAGGAAATCAGTTACCATGACTTGGCCGAAGACTATGATTGAAATGCCAAGTTCTGTGTCTGAAATATAAGGCTCCACACATGGGAGGCCAAGTTCCATATATGTAGGTTGAGGTTCTACCATGGAGTGTCATTTTCCATGGTAGATTTTGGGTACCCTCATAAGGAGTGTCAATTTCGTCCTTGTAGACCTAATTCCATGCTTAAAGAATAGGTATTTAAAATGTGGAGTTCCAGGTTACATGCTTTTAGAGCAAGGTTCTATGCACAGAGATTGAAATTCCACAAGTTGATTGTCAGGATTCATGCTTGGAGATTGAGATTCTATGCATGGTGTATCAAGTATGATGCCTGGAATCTGTGTTGCATCTTTTATAGAGCCAAAGTCTATTATTGCAACACCAGTTTCCATGTTTGTAGTGCCACACATGTCACGCCATGTTCCATGCTTGTAGTTTGAAAGTCCACACATTGAGATCTGGGTATCTTGTTTGAAGGGTTATGTTCAATAGAGGGATCATGGCGATTCTGCATGTGAAGTGTCAGGTTTCTTGCTTTAGGGCCAAGTTTTATGTTTGAAGATTGATATTCCATACAGAAAGTTCCAGATTCCATGTCTTAGAGACCAGGTTTCATCAACTGGACTGAAATAAACTATGTCAATGAGTGATGAGGAAATGTACATGCCAAGGTGCCATAATCCACACTTCTGCAGTCAAGTTTCATATTTGTATATTCTAAATCTACACATGGAGTGCCAGAACCTATCATTGTTGGTCCATGTTCCCCACATGAAACATTATATTTCAGACATGGTGAGAAATGTTGTGTGCATGCAGATTTAGAATCCATTTGGGTAGTAGTAAGTTCCATGCTGGGAGACAAGTTTGTATGTCTTGGAGAGCCAAATTCTAGGAGTCAGACCTCATGTTCCCTGTGTGGAATGACAGTTTTAAAATGTATGAAGCCAAGTTACATGTTTGGAGATTAAGATGCCAAGCATGTTGCATGCTTCCAACTTGATGATTTAAATTACACACATGGAATTCCAAGTTCCTTTTTTGGGGATGATGTAGTCCATACCTGGAGATCAATAATCCATATATGACATGCCAATTTCCATGCTGCTAAGACCTGGTACCATGCTTGGAGATTGAAATTCCATATACTAAATGCTGTTTTCCATGCTTTTAGAAACAAGTCCGTGCTTGGAGGTTGAGAACGTATATGTGTGTTCAAAATTCCATGCCAGGGAATGAAGTTTCCTTGTCCTGGAAAGCCAAAGGCTATACCTCAAACTGCTGTTTAATGTCTAGAGTGCCAGGTTCCATTCAAATAAGACTATGTTTCATGCTTGCAGTTTGAGATTATAGATATGGAGTGCCTGGTTCTATGCTCGGTAGGCCAGGTAAAATGCTTATTGATATCGATTCCAAACATAAAGTGCCAGTTTTCATTTTAATTGAGCAATGTTCCAATTGACCATTGGCATGGAATTTGAGATTTTACACATGGAATTCCATGTGGATTCATATGGTTCTGGATCATGCTTGGGGACTGAGATTTCACACATAGAGTATCAGTATAATGCTTATAGGACATGATGCCATGTCTGGTGATTGAGATTTCAGACGTGCAGCTCCAAGTTGCATAATTTTAAGGCTAGGTTATATGCTTTGAGATTGAGATTTCACATGTGGAATGCCAGGTTAAATTCTTGTTGGGCCAAATTCCATATGTGAAGATTGATATTCCACATATCATTGGAAGTGCCAAGCTTGTAGGACCAATTTCAATGCTTGGATATTGAGATAATATCCATGAAGCACAAAATATCATGCATAGTTTTACATAATGTAGTGCCAATTTACATAATTTGAGCATTAGACTCCATGTTTTGAATGCCAGTTTCAGTACATGTAAGGCCATATCTGTCCCATGCATGGAGATTGAGATTCCCCACATGGAATGCTAGATTCCATGCTTGTGGGTTCATGTTCCATCCTTGGATTTGAGATTTCACACTAGAACTCCAGGTTCCTTTTTTTAAGGACATATACTATGCTCAGAGATTGAGACTCCTCACATGGAGAGCCAGATGCTTTGTTTTCAGTGCCAGCTTTTATGCTCAGAGATTCAAATTACACAAGTAGTATAACAGGTTCCATGTTTATAGCACTTGAGATTTAGATTCCTTACATTATATCGGACTGCCATAACAAAATATCACAGGCTGCGTGGTTTAAACAACAGAAATTTATTTTCTCACAGTTCTGGAGGCTAGAACTCCAAGATACGGTGCCAGCAAATTTGGCTTCTGGTTAGGGTTCTCTTCCTGGCTTACAGAAAACTACCTTCTCACTGTGTCCTCAAATGACCTTTCCTCTCTATGCATGCAGGTAGAGAGTGATCTCTGGTGTCTTTTCCTCTTTTTACCCCGCTTATAAGGACACCAGTCCTATAGGATTACGACCCCACCCTATAATCTTCCTCAACCTTAATTACCTCCCTAAAGGCTCTATATCTCCAAATACAATCACATTGGGAGTTAGAGCCTTGACATATGAATTTGAGGGTGACATAATTTAGTCCATAACACATGCTGCACCAGGTATAATGCCTTGTAGGGCAGTTTCCATGTTTTGGAGAGTCAATGTCTAGGATTGAAATGCCAATTTCCATGCCTCAAATACTGGGTTTCAAGCTCATTTGGTTAAGTTTCATGCTTGTAACCCACACTGGAAGTGCCAGGTTTCATTTGTAGGTCCAAACTCCATGCTTGGCAATTGAGATTCCACACATAGAATGCCAGCTTCTGTACTTGTATATTGGATATCCATACTTGGATATTGAGCCTCCATGCACAAAGTGCCAGGTTTGGTGCTTGTGTGGAGTTTCTGTCCTTGCAGATTGATTATATACATGGAATTCTAGGTTTCTTGCCAGGAAGACTGCATTCCATATGTGGAGAGTCAAAATCTATGAGATAAATATAGATTTCCATGTCTTGGGTGTCAAGATACACACGTGATATATGTGAAGCCATTCTCTGTGCATTCACCTACTTGGACATTGAGATTAAATACATGTAATTCCAGGATCCATGACTAGGAAACCAGTTTCCAAGTTCTGGAGAGTGTGTATGTATGGCTGAAATATGAAGTTATATACCTGGAGGATCATGTTTCATGCTTGTAGAGTCAAGTTCCATGCTTTGAAAATGACGTCCTATATATGAAGTGTCAAGTTACAAGCTTGTAAAGCTAGGTTTTATGCATGCAATTTTAGAGTTTACACATTGAATGCTAGATTCTATGCTTGTTGGGCCAGTTTTTATGTTTGGATATTGAGCATGCATATGTAGTGTAGAGTAGTCCCATGCTTGGGAGACATGAGACCATATCCTGGAGAGACAAATTTTATAACTCAGATGCAAGGTTCCAGTCTGAGGTAGCACACTCACCACAGGTAAGTTCATATCCCATACATGGAGATTTGGATTCCACACAAGTATTGCCAAGTTGCATGTTTGTGGGGCCAAGTTCCTTGACTGAACATTGTGTTTCCACTAGTGGAGTGGCAAGTCCATGCTTGTAGGGTCAGGTGTCATACTCTGAGATGGAAATCCCACACGTCAGTTTTTACGATTATAGTGCTAAATTCCATGTTTGGAGATTGAGATTACATATGCGTAGTGCAAAATTGGCGAGGTTTCGCATGTTGGATAGTCAACATGTATTCTATACCTAGATGTCTATGAGCCACATGTAGAAGTCCTGGTTCCAGACCTAGAAGGCCAAATTCTATGCCTAGAGGAGTAGGATTCATATTTGGAGCTACTTTCTCTGTCTGGAAAGTCGGATGCTGTACTTAGAGGTCTACGTTCCATGACTGAATGGCCAGGAAGGACAGATTTCATGCTTAGAGGGCTGGTTTCCACTCCTGGAGATCTAAATTCATGCTTGTAAGGCTGGATCTTATGTGAAAAACCATATTTTATGCTTGGAAAGGCATAATTTGTACCTAAAAGACATAAATTAATGCCTTAAAAACCAGATCCATAATTGGTTGGTCAGATTCCATTCCTCTAGGCTCGTGTTCTACACCTGGAGATCAAAGTTCCTTATTTGTAGGGTCAAACTCTATGTCTAGGGCCAAGTTCCATGCCTTGAGTGCAAAGCTCCATGCCTGAATGCCAGTTTTCACAAATGGATGACCATGCTTCATGCTGGGAAGGCTGGATTATGCATCTGAAAGCTCAGGCGTCATGCCTAGTGTGTCAAGTTCCATTCATGTACTAAGATACCATAGCACAAAGGCAGATTACACACTGCAGTGACTGCAGGGTCTCTTCCCATATCTAGAAGGACAGATTTTACACTTAGAAGGACAGAATGTATGCTTGGAGGAGGTGAGTCCACATATGTGGAGTGTGGTATATGACTGCATACAATTTTCCATGTGTAGAGGGTCCATTTTCACACTGAAGGATGGAAATGCATGGGGCCAAGTTTCATGCCCAGGTGGGAGTAGGGGGCTGTCATTCCATGCCTGCAGGACCAGATTCCATGCCTCAGGAACCAGGTTCCTATGAATGGAATGCTATTCGCAGGCTTGAAGGACCAAGTCTGAAGCCTGGATTGCCTGGTATTATGGTTAGAAGGCTAGGGCCCATGCTCCAAAATCAGGTAATCTAGCTACAACTGTATTCTAGCTGGGAAGGAGAGTTTACCTCCAAATTTATTGCTACAGAAATGGCCATTCTAATTACCACACTGAGGCTGCGTTGTGATGTAAGTGACCCAAAAAATGAGCAGAAAAACATATGAGGCCTTCCAGGTGTTTTTATGCAGTGGCACAGTTAAAAAGTGCCCACAATGAATAAATTTTAAGGAGACAGTGGAAGAAAAATATGGAGTATTTTTGTAACATAATTCCAGTATGACTGTTTGACTTAGTCATTAGATTGGCAATTACTGAGTGCTAACCATGAGTCAGGTGCTTTGCTAAGTCTATAGCTGCATTGTGTCATTTAGTTCCACAGGATAGTTTCGATTATTTGACAAACGAGAAAACTATGACTCAGAAAGCATTTTACTGATTTTCCCAAAGTTTCCCAGCTGGTATACAGTAGAGCAATGATATGAACTCTGATACATTTAATGTATTTTAAATGATAATAGGTTATGTCTGCAGTGTTGAATGAACCCAAAATGAAAAGTAGTTGGTGCTATTTCCCTTGCTGCACAGCAAGACACAGCTGCCTTTGTGGTATGATACCCATAACCTACATTTTGAACAGCAGAATAATCTTAAGTGGTATAAAAAAGAAATGGCATATCAACTCCAGTAAGTATTCTTTCTAGCAATAAAAAAACAAGTTCTATTCAACTTCAGAGGTATGAATTTATGGTATCTATACATGTGATATTTATAATTAGTTCTTATAAGGCAGTTTTTATCCCTGAAGCACTTTATGAAATTAACTAATTAATCTTCATCATATCCTTTAGAGAGAGATAACTGTAGCCTATTTGCAAAGAGCCTCTGTTATGGGGCTCAAGATGATTTATGAATACTATATACAACGATAAGCAGACTCAAGGCACTTCAGATACACACAAGCTGACACTGAGGATTTAGGATGCATTCATTCCCTAAGCAAATGTTTATTTAGTGTCATAACTATATAACCTAGGGGCTGACACATGTAGGAGGTGAGACACTGTCTGCCTGGTTAAAGGCAGTGATCATGAGGGTGGGATGTTGTCTTTAGAAAAGACAACAAATCCCTGTTGACCTCTTTGGCCCAAATATAAAATGACTGCCATGAGGGCAGTTCACCCAAGTGCAGAGACTGCTTCTTCCTTCTGCTCACATTTTCTAACCTGCAGAGTTTATTTCTGACTTGGCTAGGACTGCCTGGAATTTACAGTGCAATCCTCTGGTATTTGCATTTCTCATCACTGGTGACGCTTCCCACTGCCACATCTCCCTGCTCATTTTCAGCCCTGTTCCAATCCCTAGCACCACCCTCAACTACAGTCTAAAAAGAATTAAGCATCCCTAGCTCAGAGATACAAGTTTTACTATTCCATCATCTGTCATGGTAGTCTAACACCAAAGTACTAATACTTTTCTTTTTAACTATGCTAGTGTCTTATCTTACTTGAGGTTCCCTAGAAGCAGAGTCTGAAATGATTGGGCAAATAATTTATAGTCAAAATGCTCTCAGAAGAAACCAGTCAGGGAGTGAGAAAACCAGAATAGTACAGGAATTTGAGCAACAGTTTAGGAATAAGTCTAGCCTCAGCCTGATCTCCTGACCCCAAGGGTGCAATTCTCATTCCAGAGGTAAGGGGAATATGTTACTAAAATAGGTCTGCAGAAGTCAATTTTTGGATTGACCTCCCTCCACGAGGGACCAGGTCCACAACTGGGATATCTCTAGGTAAGATGGTGCTCATCAGTAGAAAGTTTGTCAGCAGCCAACACCTGCAGTACCTGGGGGACAGGTGCACTGGCCTGGCAAAGGGCATCTGGGCAAAGCACCACCACCATTGGCTCCAGCCCACTTGGCACCACTCAGATTTATTTACCGCTTGTATTAAGTTTTCTCAATATACTCACAGCTTCTTCTGGTTTTGGTTTAGTCATAATTTCTGAGTAAAAATTACAAGATGAAAACTAGTGAGACAAACTACAGCCCCACTGTTGCTATTGGTCCTGAAAAAGCAAGTGAAACTCATGATGACCTTTCTTTACCACTATTCTTTATTGCTTTCAATCTCAGTTCATATGTCTGATGGCATAGGTGGCTTGCCTGCTGGCTGGCCTAGGCTCACATCCCTGAGGGTTCTGAGCCCTTGATTACCATGCGCTTATCAGGCCATAGCTGAATTTGCCCATTTTAATTAAAATTGGACTTGGGAGGTGACCTAGAGATGCCTAGTGGATAATGTGTTTGCCAAGCATATTTCTCCCTGCCTCTCTTGTACACCACCAGCCTTATATTCTCACGATTATCCACACGGTATCTCATTTCTTTGTCTGCTGGTCTATTGAAACTATAATCCCAAAGTAAATAGGTAGCACAGGTAACAGCCACAGCTTTGTGTTTAGTAAAACTTTTACTGAGTCCTAACTAGTTCAACCATTGTGGAAGACAGTGTGGCGATTCCTCAAGGATCTAGAACTAGAAATACCATTTCACCCAGCCATCCCATTGCTGGATATATACCCAAAGGAATATAAATCGTGCTGCTATAAAGACACATGCCACGTATGTTTATTGTGGCACTATTCACAATAGCAAAGACCTGGAACCAACCAAAATGTCCATCAATGATAGACTGGATTAAGAAAATGTGGCACATATACACCATGGATTACTATGCAGCCATAAAAAAGGATGAGTTCATGTCCTTTGTAGGGACATGGATGAAGCTGGAAACCATCATTCTCAGCAAACTATCGCAAGGACACAAAACCAAACACCAGATGTTCTCACTCATAGGCGGGAATTGAACAATGAGAACACTTGGACACAGGAAGGGGAACATCACACACTGGGGCCTGTCATGGGGTGGGGGGAGGGGGGAGGGATAGCATTAGGAGATATGCCTAATGTAAATGATGAGTTAATGGGTGCAGCACACCAACATGTTGCATGTATACGTATGTAACAAACCTGCACGTTGTGCACATGTACCCTAGAACTTAAAGTACAATAAAAAAAATAAAAACTTTTACTGAATCCTTTGGTGAAAGTATTCCCTTTCCAGGAACTAGGATCTTCATTCCTGCAGAGTCTAAACTTACAGAGGTGAGAAACACAAATTCCGCAAGTAGGTCACTGGGAATGATTGTGACTCGGGCCATTTCTATTTCTGTGCCTTAGTTTCTAGATCCAAGTGTTCTATCTATTGGGAACACAATACCACGTAAAGGTTGTTGATTTCAGGCATTTACCCTGAAGAAGAGTGCTACACATTTGCAGGTATATTGTATCTGTAAACGATATGTTGTAGGAGCAGTGGGTCCTCACATCATCATGTGACCACTACTGTTCCTCCTTTACTATAAAGTGAGTCTCTTGGTCCAAGGCAATGTCATATAGGATATCATTTTTTCTTAAAGCCAGTACTCTGGTGATGGTACTGTTTGAAGCACTATGGAAAGGACAGGTTAACCCATATTTCTATCTCTTTTTCAGGGAAGAAGTAGTCCATGTAATCAAGTTGCTACCAGCTGTCTGATTCATCTCCTTAAAGGATGATCCCATATCAGGGGCTCAGGGGTGCCCTTTCTTATTGGTCAGATATTTAGCAGTGGCATTAGCTAGATCATCCCTGGTGAGAAGGCACCTATAGCTTCGGGCCCATGCATAGTCTCCATTTTTGAAACCACACCTGCTCCATTGATGAGCACATTGCACAAGCACAGGGGTAGACAAGGACAGAGGTGACAGGCAAGAAATCTTATTCACCTGGCGGTTCAGTGCCTCATCTGCACTGAATGTTTTCTGGCAGGCATTAATGTAGAATAAAGATATTCACATTTTGTGCCCACTTCCCCAGGTATACCAAGGTGCCTTTTACTTAGACCTCATTGCCCCCAGTCTTCTTATGTTGCTTCTTCCAGGTCAGTGATGAATCAGTGAAGCCATTTATCACTACCCATGATTCTATGTAAAGTCTTAACTCGGACCATTTTTCTTTCCATACAAATACATTATGAGGTTCTCTGTCAAAGAGCTCTGTTCTTTGGGAGGAGCTTACCTCAGCACTGTCTTTTAGGGCCACCCATGTGTTAGGATGTAGTTAATCATCAGTCCATTTTCAACCTGCAGAACATACTGGGCTAAACCAACTTTGAGCCAAGCCTGCATTTTTTTCCTCCTCTGTCACCTGATCTTAGGGAGCCCTATAGACTATAGTGAGAGCTGAAGGAGAGGTATTGGTTCAAAAGTGCTGGATGTAGAAGGTTTAGCTCACCTGTTCTTCTAAATTACTCTTGCCTTCTAGACATACTGAAGCCCAATCCCAAATATTCCACCTCCCCTGGAAGATGGATTTCTGCTGATCATATGACAGTGAGTCTGACAGAACTCAGTTCAGGGTAGATAGCTCAGGGTTTATGGTAAACTAATGTCCCATAATCATGAGCTCACTATCCACTAGGGCCCATAAACATGCCAAAAGATGCTTTCTAATTCTTCATATAGTTCTCTGCTGCAGGCAACATGGCCTGCATCCTGAACCTTAGGCATCTGTAATGTGATTCTCTTATTAGGCCTTGCTGGAAATTCCACACAGAAAGCTCTACTACCATGGAATCCACTGGGTCATGTATTAGTCCATTTTCACACTGCTGATAAAGACATACCCAAGACTGGGCAATTTACAAAAGAAAGAGGTTTAATGGACTTACAGTTCTGTGTGGCTAAGGAAGCCTCACAATCATGGTGGAAGGCAAGGAGGAGCAAGTCACGTCTTACATGGATGGCAGCAGGCAAAGAGAGAGCTTGTACAGGGAAACTCCCCCTTACAGAACCATCAGATCTCAGAAGACTTATTCACTATCATGAGAACAGCACAGGAAAGACCTGCCCCCATGATTCAGTTACCTCCCACTGGGTCCCTTCCACAATACAAGGGAATTCAAGATGAGATTTGGGTGGGGACACAGCCAAACTATATCAGATCATATGGCACACTAGGCAGGGCTGCTTGTACCACAGCCTAAACCTGCTACAAAATACTTTCTTGCTCTGAATCCTACTTGAAACAGGTAGCCTTCCATATGACTTTATGAATGATTTGAAGCATTTCCACAAGCAATGTATGCTGCTTCCAAAACCCAAAGAGGCCTATTTAGTTGTGCTTCTTTCTTAGTTGTAGGAGGGACAAGGCAAAATAACAGGTCCTTCACTGTGAAGGAAGTGATTGGCATATCCCACACTACTGACCCCTAAAAGTTTTTCCAATATAACATGCTTCTCAAATGTTTCAGGGTTTAGCTCTCACCCTCTGGAGTATGTGTCTTATCAGTGCATCTAGGGTACCTGCCAATTTATGTCCATTAATTTCAAATAAAATATCAGCAATATAATGGACCAACATTAAGGTCCATGGGATACTGAGATGATCCAGATGCTTTTGAATAATGTTGTAACAGATATCAGGAGAGTTAACTAGCACTGGAGCAAAACTGAGAATACATTGTCATCTACATCTTACTCACACCACATAGGAGTGTGAACTCTTTTTGATCTTCCTTCTTGATGGCTGGAGGATGCATTTTCCAGATAAATAGCCACCTACTACATACTAGAGACAGGAATATTTATCTCTTTTAGTAAAGACAGTACATTTGGCACAGATAGCTATTTGGCTAATTTTGCAGTATCTACTGCCATCGACTGTATTCAGTTCTTGCAGGGCCAACCTGATGAATTAAATGGGGATATGATGGAGTCTACCACTCCTATATCCTTTAAGTCTTTGAGAGTGTCACTAATCCCTACCATTCTACCCATAGTGTGATACTATTTTTTGTTTACTATTTTGAAAAGGGAAGTTTCAGGGGATTCCACTTGGCCTTTCCTACTCCAGTAACTCTTCTTCCACAGGGGAAGGAACAAATTGTGACAATTCAGCCAACTAAATATATTTCTTCTTATTTTACACTTATGAATGGGAAAAATGACCACTGGGTAGGTCTGTGGGCCCAGTGGACCAATCGGGTAATACACCCAAGACAGTACTCTACTTATTATGTGACCTCCATTGACTGCTGCTGTAATGTGGGAAGAGGGGCTTGTAGTGGGATTTAGGGTTTCCAAGTGTTAGTGTCAGCTCAGACTCTATATCCAACAACCTTCAAAAACTATGGGTATCTCCAGTGTACAATTACACAGTAAATATCTGTAGGTCCCTTTAGGGGAATTATTGGGAGTTAATACTTGCTGTGGTATTGTGGGGCTCTTTATTCAAGGTGGCTTAATTCCTCTTTTAATGATTAATTCTGAGAACTGTCTCAAGTCTGAAAACTGGCTGAGAGATGATGCCTTTCCTTTGGGCAGCTTGTGTTTTGTGGGAGTGTGTGAGAGTGTGTGTGTGTGTGTGTGTGTGTGTGTGTGTGTGTACAACTGGCTATCCATGTATCTTGCCTCTGAGAACACCATGTTTTATGAGCCATCTCCATAAATTCTTGAAGGCCAGGCCCCCTGGCCGCCATTCTGACCTTACTGCCCATAACAGTAATTATACTCGTCTTGTCTCTGGTAGTTACATGCTGTTGCCTGACTTCTGCTATTCTGAGATCCATCCTTCCCATTGTTATTAAGGAGCCCACTTCTGTAACAGTATCTTCCACTATCAACCTACAGGAGACAGCCACCATTGTGCTTGTCAGTGATTATAGAATCCCTCTCACCAGAATATTCCTTCTTGCCAAAAGAAATGTTCTTTGGCCTTTCCCAGGGAGTCAACTAGTGGATCTTCCAGTTTTACATAATAAATTTAGCAATCTCACTTCTCCAAAACTTTTGATCCCTATCAGGGGAAACTGCCCCCAATATTTCAACATAGGTTCTTTCTATTTTCCATAAGTTTTGGCCGGCTGAGAAATATAGAGAAAGAGTACAAAGAGAGGAATTTTACAGCTGGGCTGCTGGGGGTGACACCACATATCAGTAGGACTGTGATGCCCACCTGAGCCTCAAACTAGCAATTTTTTTAAGGGTTTCAAAAGGGGAGGGAGTGTAAGAACAGAGAGTAGGTATAAAGATCACATGCTTCGAAGGGCAAAAAGCAGAACAAAGATGACATGCTTCTGAGGGAAGAGGACAAAGGGCAAAAGCAGAACTACTAATAAGGGTCCAACAAAGATCACAAGGCAAAGGACAAAAGCAGAACTACTGATAACGGTCTATGTTCAGTGGTGCACATATTGTCTTGATAAACATCTTAAACAACAGAAAATAGGGCTCGAGAGCAGAGAACTGGTCTGACCACAAATTTACCAGGGCAGAGATTTTCCCCACCTTAGTAAGCCTGAGGGTACTGCAGGAGACCAGGGCGTATCTCAGCCCTTATCTCAACCGCATAAGACAGACATTCCCAGAGCGGCCATTTATAGACCTCCCCCAAGGAACGCATTCCTTTCCCAGGGTATCAATATTAATATTCCTTGCTAGGAAAATAATTTAGTGATATCTTCCTTACTTGCACGTTCATTTATAGGCTCTCTGCAAGAAGAAAAATACGGCTCTTTCTGCCCGATCCCACAGGCAGTCAGACCTTATGGTTGTCTTCTCTTGTTCCCTAAAAATCGCTGTTATTCTATTCTTTTTCAAGGTGCACTGATTTCATATTGTTCAAACACACATGTTTTACAATCAATTTGTACAGTTAACACAATTATCACAGTGGTCCTGAGGTGACGTACATCCTCAGCTTACGAAGGTAACAGGATTAAGAGATTAAAGTAAGACAGGCGTAAGAAATTATAAAAGTATTATTTGGGAACTGATAAATGTCCCCATTAAAATGAAATCTTCACAATTTATGTTCCCCTGCCACAGCTCCAGCTGGTCCCTCCATTTGGGGTCCCTGACTTCCCGCAACAGATCCCTGCTTAAACTGCCTGAGAACATTCTTTTAAAATGTATTTATTTATTTATTTCATTAGTTAATTTAAAGATTCAGGGGGTACCTGTGCAGGTGTGTTACATGGGTTTATTGTGTGATTCTGAGGTTTAGGCTTCTAATGATTCCATCACCCAAGTAGCAAACATGGTACCCAATAGGTAGTTTTTCAACTCTCTCTCTTCTTTTAGAATCACCAGTATTTATTGGCCCTATTTTTGTGTCCATGAGTACCTAGCATTTAGCCCCTACTTGTAAATGAGAACACATAATATATGGTTTTATGTTTCTGTGTTAATTTGCTTAGGATAATGGCCTCCAGCAGCCTTCATGTTGCTGCAAAACACATGATTTCATTATTTTTTTATGGCTGTGTAGTACTCCATGGTGCATATATATCACATTTTAAAAATTCAGTCTACCATTGATGGACATCTCAGTTGATTCATGTCTTTGTTATTGTGAATAGTGCAGTGGCGAATATATGAGTACATGTGTCTTTGGGGTAAAATGGTTTATTTTCCTTTGGGCATATACCCAGTAATTGAATTGCTGGGTCAAATGGTAGTTCTATTTTTAGTTCTTTGAAAAATATCCAAACTGCTTTCCACAGTGGCTGAATTAGTTTACATTCCCATCAATTGTGTATAAGCTTCCTTTTTCTCCACAACTGTGCCAACATCTGTTATTTTTTAACTTTTTAATAATAGCCATTCTGACTGGTGTGAGATGGTATCTCATTGTGATTCTGATTTGCATCTCTCTCTCATTATTAGTGATCATGAGCATTTTTTCATATGCTGGTTATCCATTTGTATGTCTTCTTTTGAAAAGTGTCTGTTCTTGTCCTTTGCCTACTTCTTAATGGGGTGGTTTGTTTGTTTTATAAATTTGTTTAAGTCCCTAATAGATGCTGGATGTTAGACTTCTGTTACATGCATATTTCTCCATTCTGTATGTTGTCTGTTTACTCTGTTGATAATTTCTTTTGCTGTGCAGAAGCTCTTTAGCTTAATTAAGTCTCACTTGTCAATTTTCATTTTTGTTGTGTTTGCTTTTGAAGACTTAGTCATAAATTCTCTGCCTAGGCCTATGTCTACAAGAGTATTTCCTAGGTTTTCTTCTAGGATTTTTATAGTTTGAGGGCTTAAACCTTAATGCTTAAACCTAAGCCCTAAATATTTAGTTCATCTTGAGTTGATTTTTTATTTTTATCTTTTTTTGAGACAGGGTCTTGCTCTGTCACCCAGGCTGGAATGCAGTGGTGCCATCATGGCTCACTGCAACCTCCGTCCCTCAGGCTCAAGCGATCCTCCCACCTCGGCCTCCTGAGTAGCTAGGACCATAGGTGTGCATCACCATGCCTAGATATTTTGTTTGTTTTGTATTTTTAGTAGAGACAGGGCCTCACCATGTTGCCCAGGCTGGTCTTGGATTCCTGAGCTCGAGAGATCCACTTGCTGCAGCCTCCCAAAGTGCTGGATTACAGGTGTGAGCCACCGTGCCCAGACTTGAGTTGATTTTTCTAGATGGTGAGAGATAAGAGTCCAGTTTCATTTTTTTTGCACATGGTTAGCCTGTTTTCCCAGCACTATTTACCAAATAGAGTATCCTTTCCCCATTGTTTATTTTTGCCAATCTTGTCAAAGATCTGTTGGTTGTAGGTGTGTGGCTTTATTTCAAGGGTCTCTATTCTGTTCCGTTGGTCTATGTGTCTATTTCTGTATCACTGTTTTGGTTACTATAACCTGGTATCATTTGAAGTTGAGTGATGTGATCCCTCTGGCTTTATTCTTTTTTCTTAGGATTGCATTAGCTATTCAGCCTTTTTTTTTTTTTTGGTTCTGTATGAAATTTAGAATAATTTTTCTAATTCCCTCAAAGTAGTCTTACTTACTACATTATCTGACTTCCTTAAAGAGCAGGACTTCAGGCTTCACATCAGGCCCCAGTATGGCAGGGCTCTAGTGTATGGAAAGAGAGACGTAGCATCCAAGTTTCTCTGGACAGTTTATTGAATCTTGGACTCGGTACGAAAATTCAGGTGCAGTACCAGATTCAGGAAAAGTACTCTGCCCCATGCCTGTGATGGTCTATCCAGTTACCTTTACCAGGCTGTGTGCCAGTTCCCCAGCTGCTTTGGGTCTTAGCTACTGTCAGCTCAAATCTACATCCTGATGGGAACTTACTCTTCTCCCCATCTCCAAGCCCCACATGACAAATGCCTGGCTGCTGAGGCAGTATAGTGGTCTAATCTCAGTAGGACTGACTGGGGAGGGTGCACAAGTACCCCCAGAAAGAACGTGAGTGTGCCTCAGAGTAATCTGGAGGGTGCGGACTGAAGTGGGAGGTGTGAATGAAATGCAAGATGCAGGAGATTTTGTCAATATAGGGAACTCTCCCAGTCTCCTGGTTGTTATGTCCTGGCAAAGGTCTCTAGAGCTACTCCTAATACACTTGCTTCTGGGATCATGCTTGGAAGCTTGGACAAAACTGTGGCCTACATAAATCTAGCAGAGATGGCAGAAGCACTGTGGCTACAAGGTCATCTAACTAGCATCAAGCCTCTTGCAAACTGTAAGATCTTGGGATTATTTAAATTTCTGAGGCTCAATTTTCTTGTGAATGAAATGGGGATAACAATAATACCTACGTCATAGTGGGAGAATGATAAATGAGTTCTGAGAAGGACATGTGATTCTAAAAGGCCCTGGCTCCATTTCAGAAATAAAAAATATCGTTTTATCACTACTGTAAGAGTTCTTTGATGGATGTTATTTGCTTGGGACTCGGAATATTGCCTCTTCCTGCATTCCCCAGGGCTTTACTGAACTCGTGTGTTGGAAACCAATGCTCTCCCACCCCAATCCTGCCTCATATTAGTCTCTTTGGATATGGCTGCAACCTCCTTCCTGGATCCCAGGTTCTGTCTGCTGGCCTCCACTCCCAGTGGGCAGATCTGGTTCTTAACTCCAGCCCCCTCTCAACTATCTCTCACTTCCTCTCAGTCTTCATTGGGTGGAAGTGGTCCCACCCCTGGAAGAAGTACAATGGAGTTTACTATGGTCTCTGTGCTTTGGAACTAATCACATTATGAAGCAAGAGCCAGCTTCAGAGTGTAAGAGTCTTCAAAACCACCATGTCATTTCATTTATTCAACTTCAATGCTTTAGAATATATTTGTACTGTATCGCTGTCTCATTTTGCAGCTGAGTATTATTTTCAAGCATGATTCTTTCATGTCACATAAAATGATAAATTTGTTCGTTTAGAACTGCAAATCTAGTTATTCATGCTTTATGTAAGCAAATTAAATTTTTTTCTTTGGGATTCTTGACAATATTTAATATTATGAATTCTATCAAGGTGTTAAAAAGGGAATCTGAATTTTAAGAATCATAGTAAATTGCAAAATGGGTTTATTAATTTGGGGAGGAGAGGTGTTGCAGAAGAGGTGACATGTGAGCTGGGACTTGGAGGAAGAAGTCAAGTTCCCCAAGTGCAGATATGGGGTAGGGGAGAGCAGAGAGTTGGATATACTGGAGAGAAGATGGCATGAGCAAAGGTGTGGGGAAGGGAAAGGATGGGGTTAGAGTGAGACAAATCTACTGGTGCCCAGTTTGGAACACAGTCCGAACAAATGGCTAGAAAGGTATTATGCGGACACATCTATAGAAATCCTTGAATAATGCATTTTTGATGTATCCATGCGTCAGCCTTGTTGCTTAACAGCAAATGAAATTAATTCATTTGTGATAATAAAACCATAGGTAATGTTATGGGGTGTTGAAATACATACCAAATCTTTTGAGGTTAGAGTCACAGTGGATCTATTGGAGAAAAGCAGACCCAAAATGAAAATTATTCTCTTTTTATTTATGACAAGTGCTATGGTATCATTATATGACCATCTATCTTAATGTGAAATGCTTAAAAATATACATAACTGCAATATTTCTGATTATAAAATGTATGCAGTCATTTGTTGTAATTTTTAAATACAAAAAATATTTAGAAA
This sequence comes from Pan paniscus, assembly GCF_029289425.2. Lineage (NCBI taxonomy): Eukaryota > Metazoa > Chordata > Mammalia > Primates > Hominidae > Pan > Pan paniscus. Next base: position 108,151,362 of record NC_073256.2, read on the forward strand.
GAAGGTCAAAAGTCACTTGAAATACTTTCATCCAGATAAAATGGCCATTAATGTTTTGCATTTTGGTGATCTTCCTTCCCAAAGTCTTGTGTGTGTGTGTGCATGTGTGCATGTGAAGGTAAGTATATGTGCACATGTATGTGTGTGCATAGGCATGTATGAGCGTGTGTCTGGAAGGTGGGCTCATGGGGAGAGAGGCAATCAGACTTTGCAGAGTCTTGAGAGCAACACAATGGATATTTGGACTCAGTCTCAAGGTCAGTGATCGCCAATGAACATTTATGAACAGAATAAAAAATGAGATAGTATGTTCAAGATTGTTGCTCTGACTGTGACATTAATAGGGAAAGGAAATATGAGAGGTCAGGTATTTCAGGAAGAGGCTATAACTCTGGAGTTGAGGTAGTCAGAGAGGTGAACTAGGGCAGAAATTCAGGCAGGTAGAGGGCTGTGCATCCCAGAACTATTTATGTGTTCAAATTCACAAGACCTTGTGGATGACCAGATTTGTGAGAGATGAAGGGAATCAAAGATGATTCTTACTCTTCTTTAAAAATAAAAAGATGAAAATGTTCATCAAAGCATGTCCTGTTCTCTTGCTCATATTCACAAGGCATTACAAAGAGATTTATAAAATTGCTTATTACATAAACTAATGATAATGAACTTTACTGAGCAATCATTTTGAGCCAGAGGTCAGATATTTCATTTAATCCTCACAACTGTCCTTAGGTCAAATGATTGACCTAAGGACACACAGTTCAGAAGTAAAAGAGCCTGTGCAAGACCTAATTCTCTCCCTCTCTCAAAATTTCACATTATATTGATGACTGCTATGGACTGGATTTTTCGCCACCCCACCACCCAAATTAATTTGTTAAAATGAGGTTGCAAAGGTGAAGGTTTAATCCAATAAGGCTGGTATCCTACCAAGAAAAGGAAGAGACACAAAAGCTCTCTCTCCACACACACATATAGAAAAGGTCATGTAAAGGCATAGCAAGAAGATAACTGTTTACAAGAGAGGAAGAGGGCCCCTGCCAGGAACCAAATCAACTGACACCTTGATCTAGGACTTCCCAGCCTCCAGAACGGTGAGAAAATTAATTTCTGTTGTTTCAGCCCCCTAGTCTGTGGTATTTTGTTATGGCAGCCTGAGCCAATTAATAGAATGCCTTCTAGTAGCAACAATCAAAGAGAATCCAGTGACGTTAGGGAATCCTTTTAAACCTAAAGCAAGTTTGCCAATTGGAAGATGGGCAGTTCACTTAAAAGAATTTTAAAAGTCCAACTTCTTAGACATTAAGTATCAGTTAAGGCTAGTGGAGCAGAACTTCATGATTACTTAGAAGTTTTTTTTATTTTTGAAATGATCAGTATTGTTAATTTTTAAAGTGTTAATGCTTTTAAGCCAAAACTTTCTCCTTTTTTTTTTTTTAAACAAAAGACAAATTTGAAGCTGTGAAGGAAATTGGAAGGAGGAAGTCACTGCTGTTGTTAAGCTCTGAGAATTTTCCCAAGTGTAATTCAGTCTGTAAATTGCTTTTGTAAAGTAGATTCTTTGGAAAACGTTTGCAAAGATGTAAATAAAATGCTGTATTTTATATAGTACCTACATAGTATTGAATCTACTCACCTCAAGGGTGAACTACGATCCACAAGGACTAATTTTGTTCTTAAAAAATGTTATAACAGGTTTATGTTGTTGGTTCTGAAACGTCTACTAGAAGAATAGCTGCATGAATAGAAGAATATAATTTCCAACTCATGGAGTGAAAAGCAGGTTAATAAATCTAGTTCAAAAATCACTTTAAAATTGTTTCAAATAACCTTGGCTCACTCACAAGCTAAGTAACATATTTTAGCTTTCAGGGGTTCTGTTTAGAGAAATTGTTAAGTGGTCCATCTGTTTTATATGTATTTCCCTAATTAGAAGCTAATTTGCACAGTTTAAGGGAAATGTCAAATGCATTACAGAAGCCCCTTTGCATATATAAAGGAGCAACCAAGAGCAGAAAATGGAAACCAGGGTGAAACTGGGTGCTTTTACCCTCTCGATAATTACAGGCTTATGAAGAACGTCATGACTACCACAATGCCTGCCAAGGTGAAGAGTGGGCACATTATGGCATTCACAGTATCATGCACCTGCCTCTCTTTACATCTCTTTGAGGTTAATAAAGTTCATGATACTGTACACGTAATGATGATCCTACTGTGCACGGGTTGCTGATTTATTCAACCAGTATTCACTGAGAGCTGGGACACAATGAACAAAACAGACAGGGGCTGCCCATAGAGTATTCACAGCAAAATCTTCATCCATCATCATGAATCTCACAAAAGTCTTATGAAGTGGCTATTATTATCTGATCTTTAGAAATAAAATTAGGGCTTGGACAGTTAAGTGACTTGCCCATGGCTCAGTGGCTGGCATGGCCAAGTTGGATGCGGCTCCCAAATCCTGCCCCTACTGCATTTCTTCCTAATGGTTCCCCAGGGTTTAGTAACACATCTTTAGGAATTTACTGTGAGATTCCTAGGTGTCCCCATTAGTGTGAATAGGCCAAGTCTGAAATAAATTAGGCCTTTTTTTTAAGACCTGGGCAAAACCCTTAGGGCCTCTATACAGAGTTGCCAGATCCTCTCTTCCATCTCCCTACATCTCCCTTAATTAAAAAAAAAAGTAGATGCAAAATTATAATAGCTGTTTTCTGCATTTTCTGACTGTGACATGGTAGCTTAATTCATCAAAGTTTAACCTTTCTTTTTGGGGGAGGCAGGGTTCCTGTGCTTTGTTTCCCTAAGCACATCCTTAATTTGCCACTTGGTGACCCAGCCCTCAGCTCTGCCCACCTCTAGAAGCCGATGCTTATAAATCTTTCACCAGATTTTGAGGCCTCTCTGCTTTGTCTCTGTATCTTTTTAATCATCAATTCATGTCATCGGACGTTATGACAAGGAAGCAGCTAACATCATTCAATTTCTTACTCTGATGCCTATGTTCAGTATAAGATTGATTTAGCCTTTCCTTCCTTTGTTCATTCATTCCACATTTGAGTGCCTACCATGTGTGTAGCAATATACCAGGCACAAGATACAGATGAAAAATAGAGTTCCTACTCTGAAGCATCTCAGAGTTCAGACAGGCAGGCAGAGAAGGTACTAAAAAATCATTTTTAAAAATATGATAAAGGACGTGAAAGGGGTACGCAGAGAGTGCTATGGAAACAAGGAGGAGAAACCAATCCAGCCCGGGGGATTGGTGGGGCTGGAGCAGGGAGGAGGCTCTTCTGCAGAGGAAAAGATGTCTGAGCTGACTCTTAAAAAGCCAACTAAGTGATGGGCCACATGATTAAGAAAGACATGTATTCTAGGCAGATAATGCCAAGGGCAACGGCCCAGGAGCATGGGAGAGCAGTGCACAACCAGGGATCTACAAGTAATGATAAATAGGCACATTTTTTCTGTCATTATTTTTGTGCAGGCTTCTATGCTAAGTGTCTTGCATACATTATTTAACGGAATTCTCATCTAAACACTGTGCAGCAGGTACCATTCTTATTTCTATTTGAGAGTTGAGAAAAACAGAGGCTAAATAACATACCTTAGTATTAACCAAAGATAATAAGAAGTTAGGCTGGGCTTTGAGCACCAGTCTTTTGAATATCATAATTTGCCTGCTCAACCACCCCATGCCACTCCAGTGATTCTGTGTGGCTAGAATATTGAGGCTGGGAAGGAGGCAGGGAGAGAAAGGCAAGAGATGACACAGAAAAGGTGATTTTACTTTAAAGGCTCCAGTAAGCCTCTGAAGGATTTTAAGCAGGTGTGTGCTATGCTTAGATGTGCATTTTAGAAGCCTCACTCTGTGGAAAGGATAAAGTACAGATGAGAAGAGAGCCAGATTGGAGACAGAGAAATCAGACAGGCAGCTGGGCACTGCTCCTGGTGAGAGATGACAGGTTTTTGGTCGCATATAGTGGTGACAGAGATGGAGAGGAGAGGAGTGATTCCAAAGATAACCCTTGCAACTGATTAGAGAGAGGTGAGGATGGGATAGAGGTAGGGTGAAGGACAGTGAGGGAAGGAGTCCAAGTTTATTTTGGGGTTTCTCTTTTGGATGAATTGGTGAAGGTTGATGTTATTCAACAAGTGATGGAGCATAAAATAATTAGGAAAAAATGATGAATTCCTTTTTAGACATGCTCAATTCAAAATGCCTAAGAAACATTAATAAGAAGACGTGTACCAGTCAGACTGAAATATGAATCTACATAGTCATCAGCCTACACATGAAAAATCATGGGCTTGGGTAATATCAGTGTATGGAGGAAAGAAAGAGAACAAGAATGGGAAGGGAGCAGATGAAGCAAGGGTACAATTTAGAAAATCTAACATCTAGAAGGCTAGAAGAATTAGGAGACTCCATGAAGACTAAGGAGAGTAGGAGGAACATGATCAGAAAGAAAAAGCAAGAGTTTCAAGAAGGAGGGGAAAATCTGTAGCATCCAGGACAATAGACAGCAATGTCTTGGTCACAGTGACCACCACTGCTCACCAGACCCGCATGTTCCAGACACCATACCCTACCGGGTACTTATGTGAAGTCTCTCTATTCTTAACAACATGGTTGCAAAGCAGTGGTGCTGGTGGGGAAAACAGTGACTAACTGTTGAATACCTGCTTTGTGCCTACTGTTTACTAAGCTCTTTGCACACAATACCTCATTCTTGCTTTTACAGATGAGAAATTTTGCCTGTGATAAAGATAAAGACAGGGAACACTAATTGTAACAACACAGAGGGTTAAGGGAGGATACTAGGCACTGAGGATTTCTTTTCTTTTTTTGTTTCAAAATGGAAGAGCTCCAAGTTGAGTAAGCTAGTAGCACACAGTGGCATAACACAAAAATGTATCCTCAGGGTAAAATAGTTCATAGGAAGATCACCATTATTAGTTAATAATTTTGGCCCATGGCACTTACTACTCCTGAGTCCTAATTTTGCCCTCTTCAGTTAGATAAACGGTCACACAGAATAGGCACTTATGGGGAGAAGTCTCTTTCTCTGTCCTGCCTCAGCCTTCACCACAAACATCTGGTGTTACTCTTGTCTCACTGCATTAAAATTATCTATTAAAATAGTGTTTCCTTAAGTTGTGTATGTTCTGCAAAGGCAAGGCCAGTCCTTTTCATCATTTCCCCAGCTTGCCTGTCAGTTGCCTGGATTGAAGCAAGCAATCAATAAATGTCTGAAGATAATTAAATGTTTTAAACAGCTATTTCCAATGACTTAACTATGGCCTTCTTTAACACTAGAAATTTAGATTGAATTTATCTGTCAGAATCCAAACATAAAAAACTAACTTTGACTAAGGTAAAACAGAAAAGAAAGTTTTGGAAGGATACTAGGTCTCTCAGGAAGTCGGCAGAAAGCCTCGAGATCAAGATTGGAGGACAGGGCTGCTGAAATCACAGAGTGCCATTATCCATTTGATTAATTCATCCTCAGGGCTCCCCTGGCACTGTGGCCACACTCAACACTACACTGTGAGTGTCTACTGCCATTAATAAACTTCCCTGCACATCCCTTGATTCAGGTTTAAACACACAAGTGAAGTGTCCTATCAGCTGAGCCTGGCTCTCAGCCTGTGCTCCAGCTACCAGGGAAGAGGGAGAGGATCTCCTTCCTTTCCTTCAGAAGGGGCGAGTTCTGCCCCCAGTCAGGAAACACACCATGGGGATAGGCACTTAAAGCGGAAGGGGATTTGGATCCTAAGCTGCCAAGGCAACAAAAATGTCCACTAACCTGACTGAAAGGATTCTGAGTCATCACTCAAAAGGGAAGGATAACCTTCCCTAGAATTTAAGATATAAATAAGATAGATTCCCAGCTGTCTGAAATGGTTTAGATAATAGTTCTTCTACAAGGCAGAGATGGATTGAAATACAATATATTCCCACACAGCTATCATCTCCTGAAATGCTAGAAATATCTTCACGTCAAAGTCTTATCATAGGAAGCCTGAGAGCTGGAATCTGGAATTACATTTCTATTTTTTTTAGGCCCTTGCTACAAAGAAGTTGCATTTCCTCCCTCAAGTGGGTTGTCTGCTGTTTGTGACTGATACTATGCACAGCAGTGAGGCATGTGTGTTTCACGAAAATGTGTGAAAACTGCTTTCAAAAATGCATGCCATCTAGATAAAAAGAAAACTATAAAAATATGTTTGGTTGCCACTTCGTAGAGCCTATTGAATTTGTCTGTGAATGTGAATCTAATTGCCATTTTTTCTACTACAGCCTCTGTGAACATTACATTTCCATTAAAAAGAGAAGTCAGTTACAGCAGAATGTATTCCTGTGTTCACATAGGAATCATAAAAATAAATAATGATCGGTTGATTGCTTAATAATTTATGTTTCTTCTTGATAGACCATTAGAGGAAATAAGCAAATCCACAGGTACAGAAAATGTCATTCATTGTCAGTAAAGTGTTACAAACAGCTTCCTGTAACTGAAGTGTTTGTAACTAAAGTGTTACAAACAGCTTCCTGGTTTTGAATGATGACTGCTGATTATTCTCCTGTTCTTCATTTATAATCAGAGAAAGTCTCCTTTATTAACTATTCTTGTTACCATGGGATTGGCATAAAAATATTATCACTTGTGTGGTTGAATTTGAGGGCTGAGGGACCCGCACAACTTGGGTTAGAGGGGTCAGACTTAAACTGCACTTGTTGCAGAAAAATCTATTCCATTCTTCATCCAATGGCAGGAATAAACAACATGTTATTTTGATAAATTCAGTAACTTGATGTTAATGGTTGACAGCCCCCCTCCTTCTCGTGGTTTTTCTCCTTCAGTGATTTGAATGACCTGTGTCTATCTGATGGGTTGACCAGTATGTTTTTTTTTTTAATGATTTTGTATCTATTTTGATGAACAGTTGTCAAAGAGAAGGGTCTATTCTCACTGTTCAGGTAAGGAAATTTGCAGTTAATGAGGAAAATGCACATAAAGATGCCAGATAAATATTCCTAAAGCACAGCTCCAATCAATATCTCACCCCTGATTAAGTTTAATGTCTCTAACTCTCTACCTAATTAAGTCCAGAGTTCTATCCCCGGGCTTCACAGATTTTCATCCTATAGCCTCTGCCTATTTTCTGAGATTTTATTCTACTTTTTTCCTGTACTGTATGTACAGCACAGTTAAGTTTGGTGATTCTTAATCCTTGCTGCACATCAGAATCACATGGAAATCTTCAAACAAACAAACATTAATCCACTGGGCCCACCGCATACTAATTGAAAGTGAATTTGAGGATGAAGCACAGGCATCAGTTTGGTTTGTGTGTGTGTGTGTTTGTGTATCTATTGTTACAAATCCAACCACCTCAACACTTATTTGTATGAAACGGTATACATTTTATTATGCTCCCAATTCTGTGGTCTAACTGTTCTGTCACAGCACAGCACTGGTAGTGTGCCTTTACTCCATGATGCCTGGGGTTTTGGCTGGGACAACTCACACGGCTAGGGATGTCTGCAAGAGCTGGGAGCTGGAGTCATTTGCAGGCTTCCTCATTGACATTTCTGCTGCTGAGGCTGGGATAATGCAAAGGCTCTGCTTAGCTATACCTGTAAGCCAGGTGTCTACACTTGCCTTTCCACATAGCTTGGGCTTCCTCAAAGCATGGTGGCTTAAGGTAGAAAAACTTCCTATACGGAAGTTCAAGAATCCAGGAGCAAATCCACTGTAAAAAGTGGAATTGCAAAGGCTTTTATGCACCTACCCTCGGAAAGCACACAGCAACACTTCTGTTCCATTTCATTCATTGTAGCAGTCACAATCCTTCAGATTTAAGGGGAGGAGACCCACTTCTCTATAGGAAGAATGTCAATGAATTTGTGGGCACATTTTAAAGTTACCACACACCCCAGGTGATTCCAATGTACAGGCAGAGTTGAGAACAACTGGATTCATTTTTTTTTTTTTGTAAGCACCCATCCACAAAGGAGCAGTGGGACTTGGGTGAAGTGAACAAGACACCTAGGGTGCAAAATTTAAGAAAATCATTCTCAGGATCATGCAAGCACAGGATAGAGATTGAGAGCAAGTGCCTCCTTACATTCTGTGCTCAAGTGGCCCCACTTGCCACACCCTAGTCCTGAGCCTACTACAGAGCAACTGTGTATGAATCATTAGGGTGAGGGGGACTTGGATTTCTGGACTAGACAGTACTTTAGTATTGGGATTTGGAAAGCCCAGGTAGGATCTGGGATTCTGTATGTTTATAGGAATCCCCAGTGGACTACTTCCAGCTTCCACGTGCTTTCCTGGTGCCATGCTTTGCTTACGCTGTTCCTTCTGCCTGGAAGTGTTTTCCTTCTATTTCTATCAAGCATGGAGTATCCACTGATTTTTAAGGTCCATTTCATATACCGCTTCTTTCATCAAGCTTTTATTGGTCCCCACAGCCAGAGTGTAACCTGTCTCTCCTGAGAAACCCCTAGCATGTTTTACATGCCTTTAAGACACTCACATGTTGATCAGCATTTTGGTTGTGTGTGGGCCTGTCTTATAGGAAGAATATGTTTACTTTTCTCCGAAGGCCACAAAATGGAGATCTGGATCCTCCTCACCCGTTCTCACTGGTAGAGGCAGAGTCTTGTTTAGACAAAGTTCCCTCTTTTTTGCCTTATCTCGCTCCCAGATAGCTCAAGTTTGTAACCAACACATACACATTTTAGATGCCCAATAAACTGGATCTCTCTCCTGATGAAAGGTGTGGTCAGTTTCCTATTTTTACAGCCTTCGCAGAAGCCGTCAAATATTGAATAATTACCCTGGTTTAAATGCTTAAACACAGATAAGGACTTCGTCTTGTGACTTTGGAAAACTTCATATTTGAACATTACCTAACAATCCTTGCCCCATAGCAAACGTTTCGAAGCCTACTCTAGGCAGAGTTCATAGCACCGCCTTTGTCTGCAGCACTGCCATAGGTAAGCCTCAGAACCCTCTGGGGTGAGACCGGTGTAACCATTTTACTGATGAGGAAAAGTGAGGCTTACAGGTTAAGTCCTTAGAGCGCAAGATAACACCGAATGGCTTAATCCCTACACCAAACCAGCTGCTCCTCGATTGCTGGTATTCGTGAACCCTGCCCCCGCCTTTGGGGAAGGTCGGGCAGACAGGCCACTGGGACCAAAAGCAGAGTAGGTAGAACCTCTCTGAGTTCCTCCCTATTTATGGCATCCACTCAGGTGAGGCTGGGGGCGTCCTTACCTTGCGCTTTGGCTGCTCAGGACAAACGCCCTGCCATTCGTCCCTTCTCTCTGTCCGGACGCCCTCCTCCATCCCTGCACTTGGGGCCGTCGTGGGGCTGGTAGGGGTCCCCAGGCTATCTCCAGCCGTGGCCGATGGCCGTGCCGGGGGCAGAGCCCGCTCCCCTCTGCGCGTTGCTACGTGCGGGGATGACATGGATCCAGACGCTGTCAACTACGGGAAGGGGGAGGCGAGAGTTGGAGCGCGTGGGAGCGCAGAGGCCGGAGGAGGGAGGGGGGACACCGAGCGCGGAGAGCGCGGAGAGCGCGGAGGGAGGCGCGCGCGGGAGCGAACATCCTCCCGGATCCAGAGCCCGGCGGCGGCAAAGCAGCAGCTGCGGCCGCGCCCTTGCCAGAGCAGGTGCGTCCGCCTAGCCCCGCTCCGCCTGAGGCCGTCAGGGCTCCCGAGGATGGAAGATTCCCAGGAGACATCGCCGTCCTCCAACAACTCCTCGGAGGAGCTCAGCTCTGCTCTGCACCTGTCCAAGGGCATGTCGATCTTCCTCGACGTAAGTACAGATGGTGGGAGCTGGGCGGTTGCTTCCCAGCACCTTTCTTTTCCCCGAAAGGAAGGGGTTCGGCTCAGGTGCTGACCAGCCAATGCTTTGTCCCCAGAACACAGGCAAGAACTACCTCCTTTCCCTCTAGAGAACCACCGATGCAAATGCAGGAGGAACGACTGTCCCTTAACTTGCAGCTAAGGCTGTCCCAGACCTGCAGCTTGTGGCTTAACACCCTTAAGAAAACTGCAAAAGTTAGATTTTCCAACAGGCTGGGTTTCGTAGAGACACTATTGCAAATACAACAGACAACATTTGAGTGCATAGGACATTTTAAAGAGGCACAAGGTGTGGGGGGTGAGGTGGGGACAGTGTCCCAACTCATCTCTCTAATGCGCCCTATTCGCAGCCTTCACACTCGTGGATGCTCTCAAGCAACCCAGCCAGGGAAGCAGCAGCGATTGAGACGCCCTCGTCATCCTCCCCCAGACCCCCTCGGAAAACAATTACTTTGAGCATATTTGTTTTTCTTTTTACAGCGGTGGGAAAGATCATTTTCATAATGATTCTTTTTGTCACTGCCACCTCTTCTATTTTCCCTTTTTCTTCCCTGATATTCTCCTTCTCTGTACCTCTCCAAGTTCTAATTACTACTGTCACCTCCATCAATTCTAGCTTTTGACTATTTTCCCTTTGGTCCTATTTCTCACTTCGGTATCGACTGCCTGCCTTCATTACTCTGATCTGATTACATCCTTTCTTTTCCTTCTGTGCTGTTTCTTTTTCCCGTATGGTGTGGTTTCTATCTTTACAGCACTTTTATTTCTTATTTATTTCTCAATTTTGTTTTCCTCTCCTGCCTGCTGTTTCTGTTCTCTCTATTTTTCCCTCTGTTGCCTATCTCTTCTCTCTGCTTTGGGGTTTCTCTCAGCTGCTTGCCGGGCTCCAGGCTCTCCCAGCCCCTCAGTTGTCACATTCATGCTGTTGCCGGAGGTCGTGTCTATCTCAGTGGGGACAATTCTGTCTGCTTCTTGTTTAGGCATGATAGAAAATGTCAAAGGACATGGAGGAGTGCTACGTGCTCTGTCCTCTACCCTTCTCTGAGTTATCTTTTCTTATTAAAGTCAAAATGAGTGGGAGATGGGCCAGAAGCCAGATACATTTGTTTGTGGAGAGATGAAAATATGAGGAAATCAAATTATTAGTATCATAATGGTGAGGCAGAGATAAAGAGGATAGGAGGATGTGAGGCGCTCTCCCAAGTTTATTTTGAATGGATTGGCTAGAATTCTTTTTAATTCTAGGGAAAGAAACTCCTATCAATAATTCAAATTGTTGTAAGGCAAATGATAGAAGTGAGGTTCAACTGTGTGTACTGGCAGCCTTCACCCTTTATCACCTGGTGGCTCCAATTGGCGATCCGGGCATTCTGGGCTGGTCATCTCCTTCCCACCAAATCTCAGGTGTGGTCATTCCTATTCAGCCACCCAATCAGGTGGTTAAGTACCTTATCCTTCATGAGCATTTATCTCTGCCTGGCTTGGGTCAGTCAGATGGTATTATTGGTGCTCATGGCTTAATGGGCTGATCTTATGCAAGTTTTGCTGTTCAGGGCCATAAAGCACTTGAGGAGGTAAGCTGAGAGAAGAGAAGGGCACCACAACATGCCTGAAAAGTCAGGGCCCCTGGAAATCATGTCAGTTATGAGGCTGACAATTAAGGGGCCATGGAGTTGATTCAAAGGGGACAAGTGGGGCCTCCATTCATTCTGACCTGATCTTCACTCTGTCCCCCATTGAGATCAAGTGCTTCCCTGTGCTTTTTAAAAAGCACTTAACAAACCCCGGTGATAGTGTGGAGATGAATGGATTAAAACTACACAAATGGAAAATCATCCTCCTGACTCATACACCAGCCATTGCTTAAGTGTTCAACTGCAATGTTTTCGAAGAGAAAATTAAAATTTCATTTTTTATTATGTATGCATGATTGTTTCCAAGTCTGTAAACAAATAGCATCAGGTCCCTGTACTAAAGGAACTTGTAGTCTGTGAATAGGGTGGTCTTGCCTTTTATATTTCAGAGATTTAAAAATAAAAATAGGAAACTGATTCCCTATGAGAGGTGTTGGCATGCTTGTTTGTCGGTAAAATGCTAGAGTCTACAAAAAAAACCTGCCATTGGATTTTGTGTCAAATGGAAAAGATTTTGTTTACACTTTTCTTTGAGTTATTTTGTGAAAAATCTAACACTGGTGAAATATGTGATACGAAAAATGATTTGTTACTTAGGGATTTGTGAATTATTCATTTCTGGATCATACCACTTTTAGCAAAATAAAATGTAAAATATACATGCATCACTTTATTTATTTGATTTAATATATTCTAGCGGCACTAGCAAGAAAGATTACTTTTAAAATTATCTTCATATTATAATACATAGGTGATAGATATTACCTGTTCCAAACTGGAACAGGTAATTTTCTGTGTGTCTTCTGTATCAAACAGACAATTTCCAAATTTGAGGAAAACTTTGATTTGCAGTGCTTTTTATTGCAATGTCACTGGAATAATCAATCATTTAAGAAATGATGTAAACTGCTACTGAGAACACTATTAATGACATGATACATGACCAGCTGGTTAGAAACTAGAGACAGATTTTAACAAGAAAATCAGAGATAGATTTGCCACAACTGTTGGCTTTTCCTTCAGTATCCTCTCCAAATCAGCAATAGTAATCACTATGATACTTCCTTAGGCTGTTGTGAGTATGAAATAAGGGAAAATGGAAACAAAGCAAAAAGTATTGCATAAATTTGAAGTATTATGGTTATTTCAGTGCTGCACACTGAGTGTATTAAATAACAGTAACAGTAGCTAAATCCACAAACTGATGCAGGGACTATTTCTTCATGAATCTAATTTATAGAATTGTCTTGCTAGAATATGACAGAATTAAGTATCGGTTCATCATAAATACTCTTGAATACTGACGGGAGGCTTAGAAAACCTAGCACTGGTGCCAAGGTATGCCAGTGCATTGAGGCTGGAGCAAGCATTTGCATATGGCATGCCTGCCAGCCACAGGAGAGGGACTCAACTGGGTCCTGGCAACACATAGGACCACAGGGATTACTATTGCTTTTCCTTTTACACCAATGGACTATCATTTCCCCAGTTGCTGCAATCCAGTTAACAGAAGAGGAACTCTAGTTTGGAATACTAGTCCATGTAGCATGTGTCTCCTCTTTTAAGTCATTACATTAATCAACTCCGCTACTGTGAAAAGGGAGAAAAACAAACCTTCAACTCATCCCCAAAAGCAAGAGAAATTCCCAAACGAAATTAGTTGCAACTTCATCCACCCAATGCCACTTTCCTTTCCCATCAGTTTTCCTTTGATTTTTAACTGGAAGGGAAGTGACTGTTCCCCACTTCACTGCTAAAGTTGGAATGAGGCTGGAAAGTTGTGAAGGGGATGAATGACTTTACTGCTTGTCTTCCCTTCCTTCCTTCGTCTAAGCATGCACACTCATGTACACTCTGAATGCAAGATACAGAGCATAGATGGTCAGGAATTTGGTGAAAACAAGAAATAGTTTCTTTTCACAAGGACACTTAATTCTGAAGCCCCATATATGCTCATTTGTATGATGTGTGAGATGCACAGAGGAATGTCGAAGCCGAATGAGTCTTCCAGATGCAATGGTTTTGTGACTGAACTCTGTTATAGCCACACACCTCCCATCTCACCTCATCTCTCTCTCACACACACACACACACACACACACACACACACACACACTTGCTCATTTGAGTGAGATTGTCCAGTTCAGAGGATGGCAGTTAACCCCATCATTGTCTACCCTCATTGGCAAGGCAAATGTCACTCTTGTAGTTACAGGAAACAGCAGAAATTAGGAAAAAAAATTTTAATGCATGCTGGGCTTAATACCTAGGTGATGGATTGATAGGTGCAGCAAACTACCATAGCACACGTTTACCTATGTAACAACCCTGCACATCCTGTACATGTACCCCGGAACTTAAAAAAATTTTTTTAAAGTATTTAAAAATACACTTAGTCTTACTGTTATCATACATTAAAAAATGTTTTCCCACACTGGGCCTACCCTAGGCAAAATTAAGAAGATGAAAATATGTGCGCTGATTCCTTCTCTCCATCCATCTTTCAGTGCCTGCTTCCCCTTATCCAGTTTCAGGGCAACCAGTGGCCTGGTAGTAAAACTACCTGCTGGAAGTCTGGGCCCACCCACCCTGGTAATGGGAGAGACTCCCATCTGACCCCAGGCAGTCTAATGATTGAGACACCTGGGCAACACCAGGCATTCTAATGGGAGAGACTCCTGCCGACCCTGTGTGGTGGGACTCCATGTTCTGGATTAGTCCTGAGTCCCTGTCTTATATTCTAGTTTCTCAGGAATCTACCAAGGGACTATTTCACCTCATTATCAAATCTTAACCTAATTCATGGTAGGAGGCACTTAGAAATATTAGTTCAGTAAATTATGATTGTGTCCATCTTTTAATGTTTCAAAGATAACATTTACATTTTAACACCTGCCTTCAATAACTTAAAGTGATGAATAAGGGATTTTAGTTGAGGCCATCAAAGAATATTTTTGAAATAAAGGAATCTATTTGATAATCTTTGAATTGTAGTGAAAACACAGTATTGCCTGTCTTCAAATTTTAAGCCTGACCATAATATTTAAATTTATTTACCATCCATCCAGTGGTAGCAACCTTAAGATCGGCTGACACAGATTATTCTGGTACCATAACATAATGAACTTGATTCTCATCTGGAGTACATTTTTTATTAGTCTGTGGGATCAGAGGCAAAATTTGCAGCAGAGACAGTTCTGTTCATATTTAATTACAAGAACTGTCTTAATAACAAAAGCTGCTGTTTTTATTTCATCTTTCAGAGGCTAAATGCTACTTGAGATTGTTCTTTATGAAATGAAATGAACAGAAGTCCTGGGTCCAACTCTGTGGTGTGTGATTATTCTATTCTAGTTACTTCAAAATCCCGAGGACAAAATACAGCTTGAAATAGAATCTTAGAATGAACCAAAAGTAAGAAATAGGATGCGTTTCATGTCTCCCTGACTCTCAGCTGGGGCTCCATGGTTGCAGAGGACAGGAAGAAGCTGGTTGTGATAAGGGAATGAATCCTCAAAATCCCCTCTATCAATTAACTCTATGGAGGAAAAATAATCTGGGTCTCATTTTGCTTTAAGCATAGCTCTTACTATTGAAAGCAGTCCTCCTGCAGTAATTACATCAATTTAGTAAAAAACGAGGACCATCTTCTTCTGCATGCGAGTCTAGGTGATACCTACCTGTTGCTGGAACAGTTTCATGGGTGAGATCTTTAATAGTAATACTAGTATCTTAAAACACATTGTGGCAATGATTAGATTTATCTATACCTCATTTCCGTGAAGTTGGCAGAATGAAAGGAGGATAATGTTTTTATAGTAGAAAGCAGTAAAACAGACAACTTGGGAATAAAAATGATTGCTCATGTTTCAAGCTGGCCAGCAAGAAGTGACGATCTAAATATAAGAGTAGCTCTGGTTATTTAACTATAACTACAGGTTACTTAGGGAAAAAAAGTCATCCTCAAGGGCCCCTTCCAAGCAATTAAAGTTTGTCTTTGCAATGTGCTAGTGGGGCATCCTCTTTGGTACTGTATATAACATAGCTCTGTAGTATGTTATCCAGATTATTTTCTATTAGCATACCTATCAGGATTAACTTCATTGCAGCTAGCAGGAAAAATAATGCAAACTGTTTTAAGATTGTTTTAAAAAATAATGTATTGGCTCCTGTAATGAAAAAGCAGAGATCATCTCATCAAGATTACTTAATCAGAGACTCAAGGAGTGCTATCTGGACCCAGTTTCCCTAAGTCTCTGAAAACTACTTTCCTGGGTGTTGGTTCTTTCCAGGTTATATATTGTATTAGTTTCCTAGGGCTGCTCTAACAAACTATCACAATAGAATGTACCCTCCACAGTTCTGGAGGTGAGAAGGGCGAAATCAAGCTGCTAGCAGGATGATGCTCCCTGGGAAGGCTCCAGAGGGGGAACTGTATCATGCTTCCTCTCTTGCTTCTGATGGCACCTGTCAGTACTTTGGCATCCTTGGCTTTCAGCTGCACCACGCCAATACCTGACTCTTTGATCATATGGTCTCTATCCTCTATCTCTGCATCTCTGAATTTCTCTCCTTGTAAGATCCCCAGTCATTGGACTTAGGGACCACCCAATCCAGTTATATTTTATCTTAATGGGATTACATCAGCAAACCCTATTTCTTTTCTTTTTATAACTTAAAGTTTTATTTTAGATTCAGGAGGAATATGTGCAGGTTTATTACATGGGTGTATCACATGATGGTGAGATTTGGGGTACAAATGATTCCATCACCCAGGTAGTGAGCATAATACTCAACAGTTAGTGTTTCAACTCTTCTCCCCAACCTCCCTCTTCCCTCTATTAGTCCCCAGTGTATGTTGCTGCCATCTTTATGTTCATGTGTACCCAATGTTTAGCTCCCACTGATAAGTGAGAATATGCAGTGTTTGGTTTTCTGCTTCTGCATTAATTCACTCAGGATAATGGCCTCCAGTTGCATCCATGTCACTGCAAAGGACATTATCTTGTTCTTTTTTATGGCTGTGTAGTATTCCATGATGTATATGTACCACATTTTCTTTATCCAATTGACCACTGATGGGCACTTAAGTTGATTTAGCATTTTTGCTATTGTGAATAATGCTGCAATGAATATACAAGTGCCATGTGTCTTTTTGGTACAATGATTTATTTACTTTTGGATATATACTCAGTAACGGGATTGCAGAGTCAAATGGTAGTTCTGTTTTAAGTTCTCTGAGAAATCTCCAAACTGCTTTCCACAGGCTAGACTAATTTACATCCCCACCAACTGTATATAGGCATTCCCTTTTCTCTGCAGCAGCTCCAGAATCTGGTTGTGTTTTTTTTGACTTTCTGATAATAGCCATTCTGACTGGTGTGAGATGATAGCATATTGTGGTTTTGATTTGCATTTCTCTGATGATTAGTGATGTTGAGCATTTTTTCATATGTTTGTTGGCCACTTGTATGTCTTCTTTTGAGAAGTGTCTGTTCATGTCTTTTCCCACTTCTTAATGGGGTTCTTTTTTGTTTTTTGAAATATAATTTTTACAGATTCTGTATATTAGTAATATGTTGAATACATAGTTGGTGAATATTTTCTCCCATTCTTTAGATTCTCTGTTTACTCTGTTGATAGTTCATTTTCCTGTGCTCTAGCTCTTTAGTTTAATTAGGTCCCACTTGTCAATTTTTGTTTTTGTTGCAATTGCTTTTGAGAACTTAGTTATAACTTTTTTCTCAAGGCCAATTTTTTCTCAATGTCAAGAATGATATTTTCTAGGTTTTCTTATAGGATTTTTATAGTGTGAGGTCTTATATCTAAATTTTTAATCCATCTTGAGTTAATTTTTGTCTATAGTATTAGATAGTGCTCCAGTTTCATTCTTCTGCATATGACCTACTAGCTATCCCAGCACCATTTATTGAATAGGGAATCCTTTCCCCATTATTTATTTTTGTTGATTTTGTTGAAGATCAGATGGCTGTAAGTGTACAGCTTTATTGCTGGGTTCTCTATTCTGTTTCATTTTTGTATCTGTTTTTTGTACCAATACCATGCTGTTTTGTCTACTGTAGCCTTATTGTATAGTTTGAAGTCAAGTAATGTGATGCTTCCAGCTTTGTTCTTTTTGTTTAGAATTGCTTTGGCTATTCAGGCTCCATTTTGGTTCCATATGAATTTTAGAACAGTTTTTTCTAATTCTGTAAAAAATGACATTGGTAGTTTGATAGGAATAGTATTGAATGTATACATTGCTTTGGGTAGTATGGCCATTTTAACAATATTGATTCTTCCAATTCTTGAGCATGGAATGTTTTCCCATTTGTTTCTGTCATCTATGATTTCTTTCAGCAGTGTTTTGTAGTTCTCCTTGTGGATGTCTTTCACTTCTTTGGTTAAATGTATTCCTAGGTATTTTATTTTTTGTGTAGCTATTGTAAATGGGATTGCATTCTTGATTTGGCTCTCAGATTGAATGCTATTGCTGCATAGATATGCTACTGAGTTTTGTACCTTTATTTTGTATCCTGAAACTTTATTGAAGTCATTTATCAGTCCCAGGAGGCTTTTGGTGGAGTCTTTGAGTTTTCTAGGTATAAGATTATATCATCAGTGAAGAGAGACCATTTGGCTTCTTATTTTGCTATTTGGATGCCTTTTATTTCTTTCTCTTGCCTGATTGCTCTGGCAAGGACTTCCAGTACTATGTTGAATAGGAGTGGTGAGAGTGGGCGTCCTTGTCTTGTTCCAGTTCCAGTTCTAGTTCTAGCATTCAAGGAGATGCTTCCAGCTTTTGCCTGTTTAGTGTGATGTTGGCTGTGGGTTTGGCATAGATGGCTCTTATTATTTTGAGGTACGTTCCTTCAATGCCTAGTTTGTTCAGAGTTTTTATCATGAAGGAAGGTTGGATTTTATCAAAGGCTTTTCCTCCCAAACCCCTATTTCCAGATAAAGTTACATTCGTGGATACTGAGCATTAGGATTTCAACATTTGGTTTTGGAGGACACAATTCAACCTACAATATATCCAATAACAAAACGAATGACAGCAGTGCATTGCCTATATATTCCTAGGTTCAAAGTCAGCAGAAAGAAGAGTATGTCTCTCTCCTAACCACTCAGGCAAAACCATGGCCTGTCATTCACTGGCCCTAATGTGCTCATCCCTGAGCAGTCACCGTGACAAGAGGGATATGACACCGTGTTTGTCAGACATAAGTGCCCTGCCCAGCACTGGAGCGCCTAGGCCAAGCATGTAGGAAAGGTTGGCTTTCCAGAAGAACATTAGAAATCATTACTAAAGAGTAATGGATACCGGATGGCCAAATAGTTCTTATACATCAAGACAATTTAAAATACGTCCAAGATAATATGATTAATAAAGTATAAATAAAGTAGATATAGCATAGACATGTGGTTACTCTTTACCTATGATGTATTATTTTTCTTTTATGTTTTGTTGAATCCCAGTTTTATTGAGGTATGATTGACTTACATTAATGTGCACATATGTAAAGTGTAAACGTGATGAGTTTTAACATATATGAAACCATTTCCACATTCAAGATAATCACTATCTCTATCACCTGCAAAAGTTTTCTTACATCCTCTTGTAATCCACCCTCCCCTGCCCTGCCCATTCCTAGGAAGCTTAATCTGTTTTCTGTCCCTATAGATTAGTTTGCATTTTTAAGAATTTTATATAAATGGAATTATAAGTAGGTATTATTTTGCATCTAGGTTTTCTACTCAGCCTAGTTATTTTTGGTTCTATCCAAGTTGTTGTGTGTATAAATAGCTCATTCATTTTTATTGCTCAGTAGTATTCTATTGTATGGCTATATCACAGTTGGTTTGTTCATTCACGGTTTGTTTATCCATGGACATTTGGGTCATTTTCAGGTTTTAGATATTATAAAGAAAGATCTCAATTGGGAAACGCTTACTTAAAATTAGAATATATTTTATTTAATTACGAATAAATTATGTGTAAGTGTAATGTTCGCTGCAATATTTATTTAAAATGCTGATAAAATTTTTTCCTTTTTCCTTTCCAGATACTGAGGAGAGCAGACAAAAATGGTAAGACCAAAAATCTACAATATCTATTTATTAATCTCTTACATTTTATATTACCTTATAAATAATAATCAGGAAAAAGGGGAGAGTCCGGGAAAATTACATATAAAATACTACCTTATTGTACTAGTGATCGTTTTAGATAAGTTTTAGGCCCTAAATATTCATAAGAAGTTGGCAGAAGGATTTACATTTGAAAGGAATGTTTATGCCTTTGAAGTGAGGAGCTCTGCCATATTTGGACTCTGGCTTTTCCTTTTCATGCACCAAAAAATAATTTTGCAGCAATAGCAGCTTCTATTCATTGAGTGTCTACTGTGTGCCAGGCATTGGGCCAAGTGCTTTGTGCATATTATGTCCTAGAATTATTACGATACAAAGCTGAGACTGGACCCCAGGTCTGTATGACACGCAAGTCTAGACTCTCCACACTGAGCTTTAACATGGCTTTGGGGATTTTACTGTACTCCAAGAGGTCTGCCTGGAAACCTGCATTGCTAGCTTTATCTCTACCCCATTGTTCCTGGCCACTGCTTTCCTATTTGAAGTGTATGCCCTGGAAATGATCATCTATAGCAACAGAGAAGTAGGAGATGGCAACCTCGAAGTAAAAACTTGCTCTGTTGATTTAATGATGACTGCACAACATCTAAGTTGTCATAAGCAGTATCTTTCGACTCTATTATTCCACTAGAAACTTTGTCCCACAGAACACCAAATAAAAGCTTGTTTTGTTTTTGTTTTGTTTTGTTTTTCTTTTTGCTGCTATATTATAAGTACCACGGTAGAGGTATATTCTTGACAAGAATTTCTTGACAAATTTAGGATACAAAGGGTTCTTTCCCTTTTTTGAAATCCCATTTATCTATGGGGAGAGATTACAGGCAGAGTCCAGATCTGACAGTTTAAAGATATATGTTGTGGTCTATTTTACCCTTACGCGGGCAGATCAAGAAAAGCTTGACTGACAAGACACACCTTTCTACACAAAAGAAGATTATTAATCCAAGGAACAATGTAATAGCATCCCAAGTCCCAATAATATTTAATTGTGCTTGGCCATCAAACTATTTTCTCAGACTCTGTTGTGGTGATTGATATATTGTCAGTTCAAATGTGCTTTTTGTTCCCATTTGAAGCATTTCACTATTTTGTTTTTAGTTTTAGTTTTTGGGTTTTTTTTTTTTTTTTTTTTTTTTGAGACAGAATCTCGCTCTGTCACCCAGACTGGAGTGCAGTGGTGGGATCTCGGCTTACTGCAACCTCCGTCTCCTGGGTTCAAGCAATTCTCCTGCCTCAGCCTCCCAAGTAACTTGGAATACAGGCACACGCCATCACACCCGGCTAATTTTTGTATTTTTAGTAGTGACAGTGTTTCACCATGTTGGCCAGGCTAGTCTCAAACTCCTGACCTCAAGTGATCCACCCTCTTCGGCCTCCCAAAGTGCCGGGATTACAAGCATGGGCCACTGCGCCTGGCCCATTTGATTACTTTTAAAGACAGAAATAATGATGGCATCATTTTGTCTTCTCATCTCATCCTTTGGTCTTTTGCCTGATATCCAGCCCCAGGGATGCCTGGTGTACAATTGAATAGCCCACCTGTCTCTATGCCACCTGCCTTGTATTTTAATAGCAGTCTCCAGCTCAGAAATGCTTTTGCTCCCTCTCCACCCAAGCTCCTAGTTTTCTCAGGCTATACTTTCATTTCCTAGACCCCAAAGCTCTGATTTAGGTCCACCCTTACCTTTGTATGTATTTCTCTTCTTTCCATCAAAATTAGGATAATCCACAGTCAGAACAAAAAGCACTGAACAAAACAATGCACATGATTCAATGGCTTATGATAACCTCAAATATCGTGCTGCATGAAGTGGTCACTTGCACTGGCAGACCCATGTCTCATATTTCGTCACCTGCCCCCACTCTGCCTTCCTTACCGCCTCTCCTAATGTCCATTCCAACATGCTGTCAAACTACCTGCCTTTCTGCTCTTACTTCTCAAAATCTTCCACATGTATCCTCCTCTGCAGCTGCTGAAGCACTCAGTCCCCCTGGGCACCCTCCATCTGCCACACTGTTATGTTACCCTGCTGTGACCTCCGCCTCCTGTAACTTTCCACCCTCAGTCAGCTTGGGAACACTCACGCTTTGCTTACATTCCTGCTCAAAGACACCTTATCTGGGAAACCTCCCCCAGTTCCCTTGACAGGGTCCCACCCTCTCCCTGTGTTCTCAGCACAATTGGACAAATTAGCACAATTGAGTGTTCTCAGCACTTTGGCACATATTGATTATTGTCCTTAAGGTGGAGACTGCTTGTTGGCTGGAGATTTTATTTCTCTAAGCCAAGCATGCCTCTCTAAGGCAAGGAACTTATGTTACAAGTAGATGGTATGCCCAGCCAGTGCTAGATGCTCAATAGACATTTGTTTAATGAATTAAGAAGAAAATACAGTATATATACTATTCAGCCTTAAAAGAAAGAAGAAATTCTGTCATTTGTGACAACATGAATGGAATTGGAGACCATTATGCTAAGTGAAATTAGCCAAACACAGAAAGACAAATACCTCTTATACATCTATATCGAGCCTAAAACAATTGAACTCATAGAAGCAGGGGGTAGAATGGTGGCTACAGAGGCTGGGGAGTGAAAGGAGTAGGGAGGTAATAGTTGAAGGGTACAAAGTTTCAGGAGGAATAAGTTTAATTTATTTTTAGATCAATTGCACAGCATAGTGAATATAGCTAATCATTGAGTTCTGTACATTTTAGTACCACCGAGAGTAAATTTCTTCTAATGTTCTCATCACCAAGAAATCACAAATATTTGAGGTGATAGAGACATTAATCTTAATCTTTCCACATTGTATTCAAAAATCATAACATCACTTTTTATCCCATAAATAAATACAACTATAATTTGTCAATTTATGATAACAATTAAAATAAAAGAGGATTGAGGATGTTCTGCTCTATTATTTCTCTCTCTTCTCTCTGTCCACTTTTCCCCCTGCCTTTCATCCCACCTTACTCTTCTCCCTCGTTCTCAGTGTAAAGTTGGAGGGAAGCAGAGTCAGGCAGTTTGGGTTTAAACCACAAGTATGCCACCTAGGAACCTTATAAAGAGCATAGATAATGACCTCTACCATGTCATGTGGTAATTATGAATAATAAATGAGGGACTATCCATAAAGTTACCAGGCAAGTGCCTGGAATGTAGTAACAACTAAACACTTGCTCATTTTGCTGCTATTATGATTAATATCATCTCTATTGCTACTGAAAGCTTGAGCTGTTTTTTCTGCTGTGATGACTTGGCTATCTGAGATACTTTTTAACATTTTAGTTATTTCTATTGCAGTGGAGTTTAGTAGAAAAGAAAAATAAAGCTATTTACCATATATGGAGTATTTGAAAGGGAAAAGGATAGTGGATAATCTAATGTAAATGAGAAGATAAAAGCATATAAAAGTAAGCATCCTTCTGTACCATGTGTTCATGGCATTCTGTATTTGCAAATAGACAGCTGCTACATGTATTTGAGCTCTTGCTAACAGACCCTCATGTGATAGAATCCCTTGTGGACAGCATAATTGGTGACAGAATAACGAAAGGAAGAAGAGGCAATAGGCAGTATAATTGTTCGCCTGCCCAGAGGACAGATTTAGCTTTTGGAATCTATCTGACATCTGACAAAAAAGAGAAGCTGCTGGATAAATTGGGTGGGGTGGGAGGGATACACATTAACAATTAGCTATAATAATGACATCTTGGAGAGATTTTTTTGGTTGTTTTTTTTTTTTAATCATAGGCTAGGATCCTAAACATAAAGATAGCCTTCAGAGTAGGATTGCTTAGGAGAGATGCTAGTGCTTTGAGCCAAAGAAACCCAAATTCAAATTTTTAGAAATATAAAACTTCTGAGAAAGCTTATTTACAGGATGAATGAAAATGGAAATGATACATGGGTATTTATACAATTTGCAAAAATATTTTTTAAATTTAAATATATTTTATTTTAAAATATTTAATTGGGAAATAAAGGTCAAATATATTCAAGGTATATAATATGATGATTAGATAAATGTATACATTGTGTAATTCTTACAATAATCAAATTAATTAAAACATTCATCACCACCCATCGTGTACATTAGAGCCCCAGAACTTGTTCATCTTATAACTGAAAGTTTGTACCCTTGATTATCATCTCCCATTTCCTCCACCCCCAGCCCATGGCACCCACTATTGTATTCTCTGCTTCTACGAGTTCAACTTTTTCAGATTCCACATGTAAGTGAGATTGCACAGTATTTGTTTTTGTGTGGGGTGGGGGGCAAGAATAGCTTTGAAATCTTAGTAAGAGGCAAAATGAAAAGCTTCGTAGTAGTGAATAGCACCATTGGATTCCTCTTGTTGATTTGCACTTGCTAAGGTCTGCTATCATTCTTGATCAGTAAGTAGGAAGGCTATATGGGTGGCACAATTGATCCCTGTTTAATCACTGTTCCCTCTAAGAGATTGTTATAGTTCTCCTCAGGACTTTAGTCCAATCCAGCAGCCTGCACGTATTAAATTTGTGAGAGCAGAGATGGTGCCTATTTCACATACCCCCAGGTCCACCGTGGTGAGCAAAATGCCTGCTGCAACACAGACATTCATTAATATTTGTGAATTATTTGTAAGAAATGCATAACCAACAATTTCACTGAAGAAATATAATCATATATATAATTTAATCAAACAAAGCACTGTTGTTATTTATCTGTTGCTTATTAATTAATAATGTTCGATAAAATGTATGGAGGACATATTACAAGCTGAGTCCTACCCTCTGTGATTTATATACATTGTCTTCAATCATTATGACAAGCCAACAGAATAAACAGTTTAGAGCAGTGGCGAGAACATAGGCTTTGAGGTCACACAAGCCCATGCTTGGCTGCGCCTCCTTCTAGCTTTATGACCTTGAGCAAGTTGTTCAAATTCCCTGTGCCTCAGTTTCCGCATCTGCAAAGGAAGGATAATAATATTACTTCTCATAAAGTTGTTTTGAGAATTAAATGAGATTATGCCTCTGAAACACTTATCCTGATCTCACCTAGTGATAATTGCTCAATATTTTTAGCTATTTTTATTATTTTCCCTATTTTTTAAGTGAAGCAAATGAAGCTCAGAGATGTCAGATAACTTTCTCCAGGTTACATTGTATGTTAACAGTAGCACCAGATTAGTGAACCCAGGTCTATTTCACTTCATATTTGGTGATTTTTTTTCACTTTGTTGTATATGCACCTATGTCACCTATGTATGTATTTCAGACTACAAATATACAAATATAATTATAGTTAGAGCCTGAATTTGTATACATCTTGAATATGATGTTCTGATGCTCCAATATGTGGTAGTTTAATTGATTTAATGCATTTGATGTTTCCTTGGTAGTCTGAATTATGAATGAATGACTAATATACCTCCAGAAAATAATGTTGGCAATGAAAATCCTAGCCTAAGAATAGTTGATGTAGTATTTATGTATTTAGAGATACTTTAAATACTTCATTGGATTATGATCAATTCATTTGGAATTGATTATGTAAGAATTGGTAATAGTCTTTCCAAACTGGTCACCTAAAGTTTGGTTTATTCTATTAACATGTAAAAATATGACCTTGAGTAGAAGCTGGAACAAAGGTTCGGTACGTATGAGTATTTCCAATAAAGGCTGGGTCATCACCTAGCAACACTTCAGAGTCCCGCAGAGCTCTGTGATTCTGTCTTTCGCACTTGGGAATAAAGCTGCCCTTTGATGTGAGCTATTCAGTCAAGCATCACCACCCCGCACTGTGCTCTCCAGACCCTCTTATCTTCTAATCGGGGCTCCTAGCTCCAAGTAAAATGTAAAGATTAAGGGCCGGGCCCTAGAAATGAGGGACATTGACATAAGGCTCTGTATTTCATAATTCCTCATACTTTTTGCAAACATTTTTGGGAAAATAATGAAACTGAGAATCAGATAACTTATAGATTAGTAGGGTTCTCACATAGCTCTGTACTCATATGTTAACTCTCAGGTACATGCAGACACCTCAACTACACATCTACCAGCTCGAAAGTCAAAGCAAAGTCTATTAGAAGTGATTCATTTAAAAAAAGTGCCCTAGCAATGACCTTATTGCAAGAAATGTCTCCTCCACCACTGCAAAATATGTGGGAGAAACCCATGAGTGCAAGTTCTGACTGTAATGATTTTTTTAACAAAATAAAGAAAAATAAATTTTCTATTTTCATAGTATGACTTTTTTTTCTAAAATGCAAAGCACTTTCACACCCATAAATGTGTTACTTTTCTGTTAAAAGCAGAAAACGGAAAATTCTTATCTTTACATAGCTGGGTTTATCAGCTGCCACAGAAACAAACAGAAATTTCAGATTCACTTTCCTGAGCCCTCAAAATGGCTCCCAAGGGCTGTCAAAGGCTCAAAAATCAGGTCCTGCTCCAATACCAGATACTGGAGGGCACACAGCATAGACTTATCCCAAAACGTGGCTGCTACCTTAAGTGCTTTCTGTAATGGGCATCTGTGGTTGTCATCCCAGCCTTCCTTTCCTTTCTGTTCCTGCAATTTAATGGTCTACTCTGCTCCATCTAGATCCCAGAGATATGTAGCATAAGGGTTAAGCTTATGTATGATTTTGCAGTCAGATTACCTGGGCTCAAATCCCCATTCCACTTATGGTGCAATTTGGGTAACTTAATTTCCCCACATGTGAAGTGGAAATAAAGGCAATGCCTCTCTCACAGACTTGTTGGAAAATTAAATAGATCATACACAGAAACTCTTGGAAAGGTGCCTGGCCCTTAGGAAGTTCTTAATGTGTTACCTATTTCCATTTTTTCATCCTAATCCTTTTTTTCTTTTCTTTTCTTTTTTTTTTTGAGATGGAATCTCACTTTGTCGCCCAGGCTGGAGTGCAGTGGCGCAACCTCGGCTCACTGCAACCTCCACCTGCCGGGTTCAAGCAGTTCTCCTGCCTCAGTCTCGCAAGTAGCTGGGACTACAGGTGCGTGCCACCATGCCCGGCTAATTTTTTGTATTTTTAGTAGAGATGGGGTTTCACCATGCTGGTCAGGCTGGTCTCAAACTCCTGACCTCATGATCTGCCCACCTCAGCCTCCCAAAGTGCTGGGATTACAGGCGTGAGCCACCGCGCCCGGCCTTTTCATCCTAATTCTTATTCTTATTTGGCGGGACTGTCAATCACAATGTCCTGGTGCTGAATTTTTCACATGGCAGTGCCCAGAGGTCTGTCCATGACCACCTTACTAAGACTCCAGAGCTGCACTAGTGTTTGTTCTGCCTTTGCCCTGGTCATTCAGCTTTTCTTATTGTTTGCAAACCAATAATCCTAGTTGAAATTCTCGTGTGTCTTGGAGTTGGTGCTTTGCGCCCAGCCACCTGACTTGCCCCTCTAGATGTGTCTCCATCTCAGGACAGGAACCACCAAGCAACCCTTGCTCCAACCAAAAGTTTCAGAGGCTTCCACAACTCTTCTCTTTCTCTAGTAATTCCACATCCAATCTATTAGCAGGCCCTGTTGGCTCCACTGTCAAAACATCTTCAAAACCTAGTCACTTCTTGCTATTTCCAAATCTTCAACCCTAATTAAAGCCTCCTTAATCTGGCACTTAGCATACAGCAAAAATTTCCATATTAGAGCTATTGAAGACCAGAAAATCAGTGGCAAAGATGATAGAGATAAGAAAATGCATTTGATACTTTTGGATATATAATTAGCAGATTTGGTAATTAATTGGAAGTGTTAAGTAAGAGAGATGAAGGCATTTACTGACGTGGACATGTGCAAGGTTGTGTATGTTTCAGATTTCCAGTTTCTGACTTCAGTAACTAGATGGATAATGAGGCTATTAACTTCTTTATGGTTATGAAAGTGCCTTACATGTGAAAAACTTGATTTTGTTGTAATATTGGTTACTTTTAGTTATGAGAGTTCTCCTGTGAATATCTGTTGATCTAGTAATAAGTGATATTTCTGTGTTTTTCTTAATATTCAAAATCACACCTAAGTTGTTAAAAAATACTGAAAAATGTAATAGCCTCTATATTATCAACTCTTTATGGCCATGAGAATACTGGTTTAGACTTTACAAGAAAATATTACAGTAATAACAGTAAACAATCTTATTAAAAGATTATTATGCTGTGCGAGGCATAATTTTATTTAATCTGTATAACAATATTGCAAGGAAGATACTGTCATTGTCCCAATTTTATTTATGAGTAATCTGAGACATAGGGAACTCGTCCAAGGGCATGGAGTGAGTAAATAGGATTTGTATCCAGATTTTCTTCTAAACTAAAAGTCTTAGCACTTAACCAGGATGCTTCATTTGCTGTGGCTCATCTCTGTAGCAGAATTGTGCTGTTGAAATCTAGAAATACCGACATTTCCACATGGAGAATCCTAAATGATTCAGTGTAATTTAAAAAAAAGACAAAAATATTTGAAATTATTTTGGCTATGTTCCTGTTTTAAGGTGGCATGGTATGATGGAGAGTTGGAACTTTAATCTGCCATTTGTTCATTCACTCATTCCTTTATTTGCTTAATATTTTGTGAGTGCTCTTTAAATGCCGGAGACTGTGCTAGATGGCGGGAATACAAAGACAAAAGAATACATTTACTTTAGTATACATTTACTTGGATGTGATCTTAGACTAATTCATTAACCTCTCTGAGTTCATTTCCTCATTTTTTGAAAATAGGAATAATAAGAATTTGCAGGACTACTGGGAAGAAAAAGCCAAGTAAATATAGTTAAAGTCCCAAGGATGTTGTTTAGAATATTGTGAGTAATCAAAACATGTCAGTTCCCCTTTGCCTTCACTAATTTCTTATAGGTCCTAAAGATATGATTTCTTCACTTGCGAACTAAGGAAGGCAGACTATAAAAAAACTGAGCCCTTACAAAATTTTACGTTACTAGGAAAAATTATATACTTATGTAATAAAGGGAACTCACCTTTGATTTTTGCACATGGATTTGAGAAAACTTAGTCAATAAACTCTAAACTCTTAGAGATTTGAGGTGGGGTAAGGGGCATGGTGTTTGGGGACAACATTGTCCTCTGGGAGCTCAGCATCTTCTTGATAGATGAGTCATGCACATGGAGAAAATTGAATATTTTTCTTTTCTTTTCTTTTCTTTTTTTTTTTGGAGACAGAGTCTTGCTCTGTCTCCCAGGCTGGAGCGCAGTGGTGCAATCTCGGCTCACCGCAACCTCCACCTCCCAGGTTCAAGAGATTCTCCTGCCTCCGCCTCCCGAGTAGCTGGGACTACAGGCGCTTGCCACCATACCCGGCTAATTTTTGGGGGTTTTTTTCAGCAGAGACAGGGTTTCACTCTGTTAGCCAGGATGGTCTCAATCTCCTGACCTCATGATCCACCTGCCTCGGCCTCCCAAAGTACTGGGATTACAGGCGTGAGCCACTGCACCTGGCGAAAATTGATTAATTTTCAACATCAACGTCAACAGCACAACTCTGCTACAGCGAAGAGCTACAGCAAATGAAGCATCAATAATTTTCAATGCGTTCACAATGCAAGAGGCATCACTAAGCCAAATGAGTGAGAAAACACCCTAATGCATTAGAGTTCTGAGGAGGAAGAGGTCTCTGGGATAGGATGGCCTAGGAAGGCTTATGGACTCATTGTCCTCAAATAAATCTCCAAGGATGAATAAAAATTCAGATAGCTAGCAAAAAAGAAAGATGATTATCAATTAGGACCAATTCAGTTTAAGTGACAGAAACCTAATTCAGATTAAAGTAAAATTGGGAAATTGTTGGCTCCTATAATTGAAAAACCCCCCAAATGGTAAAGCTTTGAGTACAGCTTTATCTAGGTGTTCAGAAATTACTCTCTTTATCTATCTCGTTTCTTGTCTCTACATCTCAATTTTGGTTTGTGTCTGGTTGGTCTTCCTTTCAGGTAGGCTTTCTTATCAGGGTGGCGAGATAGTACCTAGAACCCATCCCACCGGTTCAACAGGTCAGAATAAAGAGAGAATTTCTCCTTTACATTAATTTTAGCAAAAATCTCAAGATTTTCTCTGATTTATCAACTAGTCACATGCCCATCCTTGAAGCAATAACTGAGGGTTTGGATGAAGTGGTTTTCTAGGCTTAGATTATATACACCCCCCAGGAGATGATGGGTGCATAAAGCTGCACCTCAAATAGAGCTGGAGAGACAGCAGATGATCTCTCAAGCAAAAATCAGTGTTTCTACCAAAAGAAGAGAGAATAGATGTTGACCAGGCAAAATTAACAGATGTTCCTCTTTTGGAGGGTAAACTAGCTGAAAAAGCAGTGATTATCCAGTGAGAATGCAGGTATAGAGGAGGGGAAATGCAAGCGATTCGATTATGTATTGTACTCCTCTTTCTACCTCTAATGCCTGTGTTAAAATATTTAATTTTCATTTACCAGTGAAATTTGTCTACAAATGGAGTATTCTTCACGTTGCTAATTTTGAATCTACATCCGCTACAAACTAAATATTCCTCCGACACGTTTCATCTGTCATTCTACGAAAGCCTGAGTAAATAGAAGTGTTTTTTTCTTACTTTTCTCCTAGGCTCACATAAAATGTTATTGTTAATTCTCCATGGAAATGACATTAAACGGATTTTTTTTCACTAAATTAGGAGCACATTCTTTCTAGCCACGAAAACTAATACACATTCATTCCCTCAGAATGAAGACAGTTTTTTTCATTTTCCCAGCACATTTCCAAGTGACAAAAATATTTTGATGTAACAAATGAGCCTTCCCCAAAAAGTACCTAAATATATGATGTCAAGTCAGTAAAGAGCCAAGCATTTGACTGAATTATTCATTTTTCTACCTGATATCTGAGCATTTGGTTGATTTTAAACTGAGAGCAGCTTTAAAGACCCGCTTCCAGGAATGGGTCTCGGGAGGCGTGCTTTCCGGCCCCTCATCTGAATCATTTAACCTTGTCATATTTCAGTTTCCTTCCCCTCCTGAAAAGACAAATAAGAAGATGAAACTACTTCAAGAAATTATTGTGACTACAGTCAATAAAATTTAGACTAAAAGTACCTCGCAAAATAACAGGTCAAAATATACTTACTTGTGGCAGGGCGCGGTGGCTCACGCCTGTAATCCCAGCACTTTGGGAGGCAAGGCAGGCGGATCACGAGGTCAGGAGTTTGAGACCATCCTGGCTAACACGGTGAAACCCCGTCTCTACTAAAAATACAAAAAATTAGCCAGGCGCGGTGGCGGGTGCCTGTAGTTCCAGCTACTCGGGAGGCTGAGGCAGGAGAATGGCGGGAACCCGGGAGGCGGAGCTTTCAGTGAGCTGAGATTGTGCCACTGCACTCCAACCTGGGCGACAGAGCGAGACTCCGTCTCAAAATAATAAATAAATTAAATAAATAAATATATATGTATATATATATACACACACACACACACACACACACACTTGTATAAGCAGTGACACATGAAACGAATTTCATTTCTCCAAATAATCTGTAAAATACATGGAGCCAGGGTAGAATGTCTAGAGTTAAGAAACTGAATCTGTTGAGTCTATTACTGAGTTAAATATATGTTATATTTCAATATCTAATATGAATAAGTATAACTAATTTTGCCATGTTGATAATGTAGAGTCAGCTTTTAATATATTTTAATATGTTAAAATATTTTAATGCTACATAATTTTCATATTTTATTATTATCATTATTATTTTAGAGACAAGATCTCACTCTGTCACCCAGGCTGGAGTGCAAGTGGCGTAATCATAGCTCACTATAAACTTGAATTCCTGGGTTCAAGCAATCCTCCTTGTCAGCCTATTGAGTAGCTAGTACTACAGGTGCACACCACCACACCCAGCTAATTTTTAAAGTTTTTTTGTAGAGACAGGGTCTCACTATGTTGCCCAGGCTGGTCTCAAACTCCTGGCCTCAAGTGATCCTTCTGCCTTGGCCTCCCAAACTAATTTTTCAAAAAAGTTTTTGTTTTAAAAGGTTTAGATTTACAGAAAAATTGTGAAGCTAGTGTACAGAGTTCCCATATAACCCAAAACCAAGTTTCCCTTGTTATTAAACACATTATAATTAATTAGTGTGGTCCATTTGTTGTAACTGATAAATCTATGTTGATAAATTATTTGTCAACTAAAGTCCACACTTTGTTCAGATTTTTCTTAGTTTTTGCCTAATATTCTTTTTCTGTTCCAAGATCACATCAAAGATACTGAGACTGCATTCAGTCATTATGTCTCCTTAAGCTCCTCTTGGTTGAAACAGTTTCTCAGACTTTCTTTGATTTGATAATCTTGACAAGTTTCAAGGAGTACTAGGTCTGCTATTTTGTAGCATGCACTTCATTTGGGATTTGTCTGGTGTTTTTCTCTTAATTAGACTGGAATTATGTGTTTCGGAGAGAAAGACCACAGAGGTAAAATGCCATTATATCATATCAAGGATACATATGATCAATATGATTTAGGATGCTGATGTTGATATTGATCACCTGGCTGAGGTAGCATTTGTCAGCTTTCTCCACTGGAAAGTTTACTCTTTCACCTCTTTTCATACTTTACTCTGTAGGAAAGTCACTATGCCCAACCCACACCCAAGGAGAGGGGAGTTATGCTCTACCTCTTTGACGGTTGAGTATCTCCATGAATTATTTAGAACCCTTCTGCATGGGA
The DNA here is from genome assembly GCF_029289425.2 of Pan paniscus. Lineage (NCBI taxonomy): Eukaryota > Metazoa > Chordata > Mammalia > Primates > Hominidae > Pan > Pan paniscus. Next base: position 108,183,762 of record NC_073256.2, read on the forward strand.
GATTTGTCTATTTTCTTATTTATTTATTTAACATTTATTCACAACATTATGGACACATGGATATTTATTGTATACTTTGGATTATAATCCAATATTACTCAATTTGTTTTGTTCTTCAAATTTTCCCTCTTTGGCCATTGGGAGCTCCTTTAGTTGACTACTGTGTTCCTTTGACATACCCTCATAATTATGGGTGGGGAGTTTTTACATTCTGGTATTAACAGATGCTTCAGGCTCATCTTTTATAATCTCTACTCCAGTCCTAGAAAAAATTATTCCTCTGAGGAACTCAGGTCTTTTTTATCAGAGAATGTTATTAGAAACCAAGGTCTGGATAATTGTGCTCATTGTTACTGATGTGTCATCATTGCTCCTAAGCCCTTTCAGCTAAGAAGTAAGGAAATACATATGTGTATACTAACCCATGTATATGCACATATCTATAAATATTTCTCTATGTACCCATGGGTATCTATACTGAGCTAAACATGAGTTTATATTAATGTCTCAGACTCTAATCCATTACCACATGGATCGTTCTAGACTCCTGTCTTTGCTTGTCCATATCCTCTTACTCAATAGTGAGAAAACTGGCTCCTAGCCTCAGCCACCTATTTACATAATTGTTTAATCCCAGTCTACATTTGTACCAGTATCAGAATGTTTAACTCATAGCCTATGGAAAAAAACTTCATCGACTACAGCACAGTCTTATATACAGTTTCTTTTGCCTTTAGCTTATAGACTTCACTATTTTACAGTTACTTAAGTTAGCACCACTCTCCCTCAATCCCTCCAGTGAGATTGTTTTGTACATTCCTAATACAGTTAAATTGTTTTGTCACATTCTGCATTCTATCCTGAGATTCCCTGAACTCTTAAATTATTTTTTAAGATTTTGCATGCATTAAAGTTCATTCTTTGCACAGTAAACTTCTATAGGTTTTGGCAAATGCATGTTATATATCTATCATAGCATGTCATACAAAATAGTTTACCTACCTTCAAAAGTCCTCTGTTCTTGTCCTATTCACCCCTCCCTCCAACCTCCCCAAACTCCTGACAACCACTGATCTTTTTGCTATCTTTATAAATTTGCCCTTTCCAAAAGATCATAAAATTGGAATCATATATTATGTAACATTTTCAGACTAGCTTCTTTCAGTTAGCAATATGGATTTAAGATTCATTCAAGTTTTTCCATGACTTCATAGCACAACTTTTTATCACTGTATAATATTTCATTGTGTGGATGTATCAAATTATTTTATCCATGTGTCTACTTCAGTTGAGCTACTTCAGTAGAGACATGAATAAAATAATTTGTTTCCCATTTTTTGTGATTATGAACAAAGCTGTGATATACATTCACAGGGAGGTTTTTAAGTGGAAAAAATTTTCAAATGTTGGATAAAGACCTAGGAATGTGATTGCTAGATAAGAATGTACCAAAATGTCTTCCAAAGTGGCTAAATTATTTTGCTTTTCTACCAGTAATGAATGTTTCCATTGCTCCACTTTCTAGCCAAAAATTTGTATTATCAGTTTTTTTCAGGTTTTGTATCTCATTACTGTTTAAATTTTCAATTCCCTAATGACCATATGGAACATCTCAAATGCTTGTTTGTCATCTGCATGTCTTCTTTGGTAAAGTGTCTGTTTAGATCTTTTGCTGATTTTTAGTTGGCTTTTGTTTTCTTACTGTTGAGTTTTAAGAGTTCTTTGTATATTATGGATATGAGTCCTTATTCAGATATGGGTTTCGCAAATATTTTCTCCCAGACTGTGGCTTGTCTTTCATTCTCTTAACAGTTTCCCCTCCTCACAGAGCAAAAGTTTTTCATTTCAATGAAGTCCAATTTATTAATTTTTCTTTTATGATGTTATATCCAAAAGCTCATCATTCAAATCACGGTCACTTAGATTTTCTCCTAATTTTTAATTTTAAATGTATGTCTAATATCCATTTGAAGTTAATTTTCGCTATCTCAAAGGTGTTAGGTCTGTGTCTAGATTAAATTTTCATACATGGATATCCAGTGATTTATGCACTATTTGTTGAAAAGATGATCTATCCTTTCTTCATTGAAGTGCCTTTTCTCCTTTGTCAACAATCAGTTGACTATACTAGTGTGGGTATACTTCTGGACTCTAAATTCTGATCAGTTTATTTATGCATGTATTGTTTTACAATACAACACTGGTTAAATTACTGTAGCTTTACAGTAAATCTTGCAATTGGGAAGTGTCTGTCCTCAAACTTTATTCTTCCTCTTCATTATTGTGTTTCCTATTCTAGGTCTTTTTTGGAATCAATTTTTAAACACCACAGAGTACTTTCCTGGGGTTTTGGTTGAGGTAACATTGAATCAATAGATTAAGTTGGGAAGGATTGACATCTTAATGATATTGAGTTTCCAACCCATGGACGTAGAATATCTCCTTATTTACTTACTTAGATCCTATTTAATTTCTTTCATCAGAGTTTGTAGTTTTCTGCATTTAGAACCTTTACAATTTTGTTGGATCTACACCAAACTATTTTTCAGCTTCGATTATAAATGGTATTGTTTTAAATTTCTAATTCCAATTGCTTATTGCTGAAATAAGTAAAGCAATTGACTTTTGTATATTAACCTTGTATCGTATGACTTTGGTATATTTGCTTTTTAACTCTAGGGTTTTTGTTTTGTGTTTTGCTAATTTGGGAGATTTTCTACATTGATAATTATGTCATCGTGAAGAAATAAAATTTTGTTTCTACCTTCCCAATCTATATAATATATATCCTTTATTTCTGCTTCTTGTCTTAGCAGCAGGTAGGACTTCCTATATATTATTCAATAAGATTGGTGAAAAAGGATACTTCCTAGGATTTCTTCTCAATCTTAAGGAAAAAAACATCTGCTTTCCCACCATTAAGTATGATGTCAGCTATAGATTTTTTTGTAGTTTTTTTTTTATCAAGTTGGAGAAGTTTTTTTCTATTCCCAGTTTGCTGAGAGTTATTAATGGGTGTATGATTTTTCAAATGCATTTTCTTCATCAGTTGATATAATATGATTTTTTCCTATTTAGCCTGTTGATTTTGTGGATTACATTGATTGATTCTTAAGTATCAATTCAGCCTTCCATACCTGAATTAAATTCCACTTGATCTTGGTGTGTAATTTTTAAGCATTGTTGGATTTGATTTGCTAATATTTTGTTGAGAATTTTTGCATTTATGTTCATTAGCTATATTGCTCTGTTGTTTTCCTTTTTGTAACGTTTTTATTTGGTTTTGGTATTAGGCTAATGCTAGCTTCATAGAATGAATTAGGGAGTGTTATTTATGCTTCAGTTTTCTGAAAAAGATTATGGAGAATCGCTATCATTTGTTGCTTACATGCTTGGTAGAATTTACCAGTGAAACCATTTGGTCTGTGCTTTATTTTTTGTAAGGTTATTAATAACTGATTATTTAATATATATCAACCTACGGAGATTAACTATTTCTCCTTGGCAGTTTTGTGTCTTTCAATGAATTGATCCATTTCAGGTAAATTATGAAATTATGGACATAGAGTTGTTCATAGTACTACTTTATTATCCTTTCAATGTTTGTGGGAACAACAATGATTAACTCTTCCTTCATTTTTGATATTGATAATGTATGTTTTCTCTCATTTTTCTTGCTTAGGCTGATTAGAGGTTTATCAAGTCTATCAATCTTTTCAATCATATTTTAGTTCTGTTTATTTTCTCCATAGTTTTCCTATTTTGAATTTCATTGATTTCTGCCCTAATTTTTATTATTTATTTTCTTCTGCTTATTTTGAATTAAATTATTTTTCTCTATTTAGTGTCCTAAAGTTGAAGCTCAGATATTGATTTTGGATCTTTCTTCTTTTAACATTTCTTGCGGAGCAATTCTGCTCACAATTAATTTGTTCAGTTTTATTTGTTTGAGAAGGACTTTATTTCACCATTACCTTTGAAGAGATTATCTAGATTGTGATGTTTTCTTTCAATACTTTAAATATTTCACTGCATATTCTTACTGCTTGCATTGTTTCTGACAAGAAGTCCACTGTAACTGCAATTCTTCTCCTTAGCCCTCTATAGCAGAGATGCTTGTTGTTTTCTTCTCGTTCTGTCTACATTTCCTCTTTGTCTTTGGTATGTTGCAGTTTGAATCTGATATATTGAGGTATGAGTTTGGTTTTGGGTGAGGGGAGATTGATCCTCTTTGGTACTCTCTGAGCTTCCTGGATCAGTGGTTTGGTTTCTGTCATGAATTTTGTCTTGGCCATTATTATTTGAAATATTTCTTTTGCCCTGTACTCTCTTTCTTCTTCTGGTATTCCAATTACATGTAACACTTTTTGAAATTTCCCAGAGTTCTTGGATTTTTTTTAATTCTCTTTTTGCTATGCATTGTTGTTTCAGAAAGTCAGTGTTTTAAAAGCATAATAATTTTAAATGCTCACAAAAACTAGATTAAAATTGTCACAGGGGAGGAGAAATACCGACATTTCTATTGACCTATCCTCAAGTTCTTTCATTCTTTCTTCAGCTGTGTCAAGTCCACTGATAAGCCCAACAGAGGTATTCTTCATTTCTGTAACAGTTTTTATTTATTTCTAGTATTTTTTTCATTCTTTGTTAGAATTTTTATCCGTCTGTTTACATTACCCATCTCTCCTTCCATATTGTTTACTTTTTTCCAGTAGAGCCATATTAATCATAGTTATTTTAAATTTCTTGTTTCATAATTGTATGATTTGTGTCGTATCTGAATCTGGTTCTAATGCATGTTTTGTCTCTTCAGACTGTGCTTTTCCTTGCATTTTAGCATGATTTGTGAATTTTTGTGTGTGTGAAAGCCTGGCATGATGTATCAGGTAATGGGAACTGAGATAAATAGGCCTCTAGTATGAGGATTTATGTCAATCTCACTAGGATGGGCTGTGTTTAATGTTTGCTCTAGTGGTAGGGCCAGAAGCTTCAAATTCCTTTTGTGTCTTTTTGTTTTTTCTGTTGACTCTGAGTTTCCCTAAGTATTCCCCCTCAAAAGGACTAAGTCTGGCAGCTCTTTCAGCTGCCATTCACCAATATCATACAGGAGTCCTTCTGTGGTGGTAAGGAGTGGGGAAGCAGACTTGATCTCTAAACTTATGATTAAATCTGAGTCTTTTTGTGGGCGTGTGTGCCTGGGCTGACACCTTTGCAGGTGTTTCTTAGCTGTCCATGCTCTTAGTTGAGGAAGAAAGGTTAGTATAAACTACGGTGAGAAAAATGCCCGTCCTCTCAGGTGGGACAGGGCTCTGGTAAAGTCTTTGACCTGGAGAGTAGATCTTTTTTTAGGGAGAACATTTGGGGTATATTTCTTGATAACTCTTCCCCTTCCCCTGCCAGAGCCACAAAGGAATCTTTCTTACCTCCTCACTGTGAGAAACTGGTGAAGTTTCTGGAGGTAAAACCCACCAAAGTATGGAGGTTCCCCAAAGGCTGCACCCCCAGCAGTTTCTCCCTCTCATGCTCATCCACAATCAGCCTCCAGCAATTCATCAAAACTACCATTAAAGGGTCCCTCTCAGTTTATGGCTACAGTAGCTTCTGTTCCAAATAAGCAGGTCTTAGCTGTGATTCTCTGCTTTTACCTGTCTTTCCAGATTTGGGGTAGCAGTTTACCCTGACTTCAGTTGTCCAATGAGTCGAAGAAAAGTCATTGAATTTCAGGTTTTTCAGCTTTTTGTTGTTTTAAGGACAGAAATGATGACATCTAAGGCTTAATGTTGGAGCTAAAATCAGAAGAGGTATTTTATTTTCATTTATATATTGTTAGTAAGTTGTTTTAAAACAAATATATGACATGAAAAGGTCAGAATAGGAGTAATTAAATTCAGTAATAATTTCTATGAGTTCATTTGGTTCTAAGGATTCCATTATTATTATTGAACATGATGTTTTCATTTTGATAAACTACAATATTTAAAGTGTTCAAAAATGCTAAAGTAATACATAAGTGAAAAACCAGTGTTTTGAGAGCATAATCATTTTAAATGCTCACAAAAACAGGATTAAAATTGCTGTGGGGGAGGGGCAATACTCAGATCAGAGCTCTAGTTGTTGTCATGTTTGTGGATGCAGCTTGAAGGAGACATTAAATTACTGTTTAAATAGTCTTTTTTTTTTTTTAAAGAAGCACTAGTTTTAAGATTTACAAACCTGATTACCTAAAAAAAAATGTCTGTCATTAAACATACCTTAAATACCCATTTTCTATGTGTACTCAATAAATATTTTTCAAGGAAGAGTAGAAAATGGAAATTAAAAACACATAAATGATCTTCACTTAGCAAGAGTGAACTAGTAAATCCATATCTACCATTGTTGAACTCTTACTATGTGCTAGGTGCTGTGTTAAGTGTTTTCTATATAGCCTTTCTCTTAATCCTCTCAATAGCCAGGCATTTACGAAATCTGAAACTTAAAGGAATTAGTTGGTACTTCCAGCATTCTTTCTAGACCCTTTTCTTCCTTGTTGTAGGCATTCTCCCTGGGAGAACTCACTCACTTCTAAGTCAATTACTTGGTATTGGTAACTCCCAAGCATACACCTCAAGCCCCCATCACCCATTGACTTTTCTAGACCCCTGTGATTCTACTACTGTGCACTAGATGCCTCTACTTACTCCACAGGTACCCCCAATCTCAACATATCCAGAAGAACACTCTTGGCTCACTCCATGCTTTTGCTCAGTGTTCTTTCTAGCAATGAATGGTGATACCATCCATTGCTCAGTTTGGAAAGCAAGTCTTATCCACAGTAAGGTTTCCAAAATATGACTGTGGCTCCTGAGCACTCTTGGGGTAAATTAAAATCTCTTTATCACAATTTTGATGGTTTCTCATATTTCCTCTTCATATCTAACTCTGACTCCTCCTTCTATCCTCCAAATATATACCCTTTGGCTGAGTATAGTGATTTTTCTTTTCAGTTTCCAACCCAAGTCTTTTCTTGCCTCCTAGCCTTGTCATTTGCATTCCCTCTGCCTGGAGTACTCTTTCTCTTTAAAGATCTTCCTTCACTAATCCCTATTTTTCATCTGTGTCTCATCACAAGTGCCACTTCTTCTGGGAAACCTTCCCTATCCCTTTATAGCTAGACTTTTTTTTTTCTTTTTTCAAAATGCTCTCACATCGCCCTGTGTCTCGTAGAATCCCCCTTATTATATCATACCATTTACTATGTCATAATTATAAGATCCATAAAAGCTTGTCTACCTACGTTCTTAATACAAAACACAGTTTTTTGGCACACACTAGGACCTTGATAAACATTTGATGAAAGAGTGGATAAAGTGCCCTACTAGCAAATGGCAAAACGTGTTAAAAACTCAAGATTTTTTTATCCAAGACTGTGGTCTAAGCAACTGCACTCTGCTGCCTCCATCTCAAAAAATTATTGGAATTTGGAACATAAGGCCAGGATAATTTTTAAGTAAAGCAGAGGAGGGCCAACTATTTTCAGGATAAACTTGGACAAAGCATGTAATTCCAATTGAAAAAGCTGAAAAACCTGTACCCTTTGGTGGTAAAAGTTCAAATTGATTACCATAGGAAATCAGACCTCACAAGATTTGGCTATTCTGTGAGCCAAACCAGTATAAATCAAAGGTTAACTCTGTTGTTCCATTTCAAAAGAAAATATCAATAGGAAAGTTGAAGTTTGAATAAAATGTTTCTAATACAAATTTATAATTGCTTTATAAATACAGAATCATACTACAAGGGAATATTTTTCCCTTTCCTTTAAAAAATGTAATACTTTTGTTTAACATTAAGGCTCTAGTCTACAACTCTTCAAAAGTAACTCTTTGCAATTGCTTATTTAAAAGTGTGGCCACCTAAAGTGAAGTCTTTCAGGAATACTGCATGTGGTCACAACAGGTTTTCAAAGCATACTTTCCACCCTTCAAGCCAAGACTATAAGCTAATGCTTCCTTTTTCTTTTTATATATTTTTTCTAATAAGAGGGTTTTTTCCTAAATAAAAGGCTTTTAGCCCCAGAGAATCATCAGAGCCCTTATTAATCGATGCTTTTATTTGATAGAATGAACATTATTATTTGAAATCACTTACTTATCATAATTATAAAGCAGTATTACAGGGGCCCACCCTATCCACAGGGTGCACAGGCAACCCGAGCGCAGTAATAGCCTGTTTCCACTCACCTGAGAAATATTAACCATTCACCAAGGAAAACATATTCCATCATCAATGTATACGTATTACATTCACTACATATCATAGTGTTGGAGATGGAAATAGCAGGTCGATTTCTGTTTTTTCTTTTTTCTTTATTTTTTTTTTAAATAGTACAAGAAAAGGTCTTTCTTTTTCGCTCTTTAACCTCAGTCTGATTTGTGTCCAGTTTTTCAACCTGGCAATATATTTTTCGTCAAAGCAAGGAGATACACAGTAGAAATACCACACTTTGCCTTGTCTAGCATATCCATCAGGTTACATGGGGCTAAGTTTAAAATAGTCATATGAGGCATAAAACTACCTCATTCAAAAACAGAAACACAAAATTAGGAAATTGATGAGCCTGGGGATTGAACTTCATTTTGCAATGGGTTGTTATGTCACCTGAATCGCTAAGTTGGCTTGGCCCAGGAGGACCCAGAAGATCGGGTCCCTAGATCTGTGCTTGATTCAGATCTGGATTTATTCTACCTCTAAGGCTGTGTCTGCCCAGTTAAATGTTAGCAAAAATTAACTGGAAAATTAGATTATTGTGCCTTTTGTGTTAAAAAGCAAAATGAAATACAATTTAAAACCTTCCAGGACTATTTATACTTATATTTTTTGCAAATAATGATTTTTTAAAAAATGTCGTAGTCTGTAAGTCCTTATCTGAAAAAAATAAGTAATTCTATGATTAGGCTTATTTTATCCTTTATAATAAAAATTCAAATTTCTTGTCTACCCACCCCTCCATGCCCTCTGTGAGATTCTAATTCGCTTGTGGGGCCTAGGAATCTGCATTTCAGCAGTGCTCCAGGCAATGTGTGGGCCATATTTTGGGGAAACAAAATGTTCTAGATGAATCTAGAGGAGCTCATTCTATTAAATCAAACATTCTTCTACTCAAAGACAAATTCCACTTTGTTCAGTATAGAGTTGTTGGTAGAAGTACATTATAGGAGTTTCGTGACCCTGGACAAATTCCATCCTCCTTAAACCTCAGTTTTCTCATTGTAGATGGAAGGGATCTTACTATCTTTTACAGTTATTTGGCAGCTTATCTGAGATAACTGAAAAACTAGCTCCCTGCACAGAGAGAAAGATGCTTCCCTCTCTTTTCTCGTCCATTCGTTTCTCTAGGTTTGCTGCTGCTGCATTTTGTACAAATCTTTTGCCTGTTATTAATGTGTTTCTTCCATCTCTGCTGATCTAGATTTTACCTGTTGTCCAAAGTCAGGGGTGAATGCTACTAAAACCCCTCAGGCCCTCAAATGGAAAGAATCTTTTGTTACCCAAACTCCCATACAGTTAAAATACCTCTGTCTCTTATTGCATTAACCGTATTCTACTGTATAAAATACTTATAATGTCTGTATATATTATCTCTTTTATGATCTCTTTTATTATATGTTATCTCTCTGATTGGGTTTCACCTTTGTGCCCTACAGTAAGTAAAATGTCTTTGGCTTTAAAGGTACTCACTGATTTAAAGGGCATAGGAATGGACATAGTTTGTTAGACTATAATAACAACTCTGATATACATTTATTAAACACACCATATTTATCCTGCAATCTGCTAGGTCCTATATGTGTTTGGTACCATGAAGGTAAAACATCTAAATAATTGACTCTGTGTTGAGCTCTTTATTTGGTTATGTGGACATCTTTCTTGTATGGCCTGTTAAATGGTTCATTAAATGTTAAATGTTTGTCATGTGAATAAATGAACCAAAAAATACCTAGAACCTTGTAGACTTATATTTTATTAGAGTGTACACATCTGTGTTCTATGTCATATAAAGATATATTAAATTATTTTTCTTTTTAACACCTTCAGCTGTTCTTTCTTTTTGAGTACACGTGTGTACATGAACAAGCGTTTGGGTGAAGTTTTATAAAGCAAAAACAGAACAATGTACAAAATTAAAATAATTTGTGTCTCTTTGTTCTTGCCATTTCAGATGATGGAAAATTATCCTTTGAAGAATTCAAAGCATATTTTGCAGATGGTGTTCTCAGTGGAGAAGAATTACACGAGCTTTTCCATACCATTGATACACATAATACTAAGTAAGAAACTTTTTTATCACTGGATTCCACAAGTGAGGCACAGAGAGCGTGAATGCATTCATGTCCAGGAAGAAGAAAGGGAGGAACAATATAGAGGGTATATTTTGCCATGTTTGCCTATGCTTAATTCTGAGATACCTCTTTTGTAATTAAAATTGCTCTGAAAAATTGACTTTGAATCAGAAAATAATGATCTTTTGTAGAAAGCTCCCCTGAAGTGTTTTTAGATTGTTCCCACTTTGCAGAATGTAAAACAAAGTATAAATTATAAATAAATATAGTTCTGCCATTAATTTAAAAAGTAGAATTTTGCCTTGTTATTTAGGCTTAATCTCAATTTGCTTTGTTTAAAAATTATTCTTAGGCCATTCTTACGTTAACACAGTGAAAAGGAAGAATTGTAGCAGTTATCTGGACAATTCAGGTGTGCTGAATTCCAAATCACTGTTACCTGAGGACATAATTATCTCTGGAGAGCCAATGTATATGGTGATCCATTCTTTTACTTATTTTGCCTATATAGATCTCTCTTTTGTATTAGCATAACATTTCTGAAGTTTCTATTTATATTCTCACTATGCTTAAAAATATAAAATAATGAGGACTTTAGGGTATAGAGCAATAGAAATATGCTGCTTGTTTTGGGCAATTGAACCAAATCAGATTATTTGTGACAGTCACAGTTACAAAACGCTTATATGAAAAACCACCATTTCAACCATGTCTTCAGACCTATCAGTGTGTCCATTGCTTGAAAAATCATTATATTTCCTTAGGCAAAGTGTTGAGATGGCTCCAGGCAGTGAGCCAAGATGCCAAGAAAATGCTCTTGGGCTACATCTATAAACAGACATTTTTTTGAAGCTAACTATTAAGAAAAATTAAAAGATTAAATTCACTTTACTCAAGCAGTTGAATATTTTTTAAACAACCAATTTAGAACTTTCTTGACTTCATTGGGGTTTCAAATTCTTCATCAAACAGCTTAAGTATTTTGTTGACAGAAACAGTATTCATGGGTAACTATACTCAACAATAACTCTAGCATATCAAGTCCATAGTAGGTATTGGTGGTACAACATGGAACCAGCTTACGGTTTTATGGAGAAATAGACCAATCAGCTGATCGTATCAATATAATTCATAAATGCTGTAATTGAGCTATGTACAGGACACTTTTGGACCATAAGTCCCAAAAGGGAGGAAATTTTAGCCCAATTTTTTAGGCTCGGGGAATATTTACAGGATCTGAGTCATTATGAGAGATTACAAATTCCTTAGGTAAAGAAAGGGGTGGGGAGAAGAATATTCTAATCAGAGGGAGAAGCATGAGAAAAGTCCTGGAAGAAGAAGGTGAAGAGCAGCAACAAGTAGTTTCTTACTACTAAAGTATCAGCTGGAAGGCTGAGAGTGAAAGATGAATCTGGAGAGGAAAGAAAGGACCAGACAAGATGGAATTTGCATTCTGTGTTTGCAAAAGTGCTTCAACTTTATTCTGAAGGCCAGGGAAAACTATTAAGGAAATTGAGCCAGGCTGCAACGTCTTTATAGGTAATTGTGGATCTACTTAAGGACAGGCTTAAAGGGGTAATAGTTGACTCCTTAAATCGCTACTGGGGAAGAATGTTTATTCGTGAAAGAAAGAAAGCCATGTTGCACTTTACTGGGATATGATGCTTTAAAGAATAAAAGAGCAGAGGCTCCCCTTGCGGCTTAGGTGTTGGACGTTGAGATGCTAATGCTTTGTTATGTATGCTGATTATTTCTTCCTCGTTACAAATAGTATTGAAGTTTAAACAACATTTGGGTTTGGAATATTTATTGAAAGCCATAATAGTTCCAGAATTGGGTGTTATGAAGATTTTTAATATGTTACATTTAATTTATATTAATATTAATATTTATTCATACTAACGAAAAATAAAGTTTTCAATAGATCTTGTTAGCCTGTTTTGCTATTTTATTTATATAGTTATTAATTTGGATTACTTGGCATAGCTTTAAGACTACTAAATGTTAAAGAAGTATATGTAATGATTTATACAGTAAGTCTAAAGGAATAATTATTACTACCAGTTTCTCTCATATGCATTAGTAACAAGTGTTTTCTGATCATAATGATGTTCAACTTTAATTTGGAGCTAAAGTGTATATTAGGTAGAGACTTCTGAATTATATTCATGAAATTCCTTTTTTTCTTAAGAAGGGATATCAGTGTCAGTCTTTGATCTTTTACTGAGATTAATTCAAATGTTGGCACAGAAATTTTGGAGCTATATTCGAAGCAACTGATAACTTTTATCTTTGCATGATCCAAGTTTTAATTATTTTAACAAATGCACTATATATGCCAATTATTTTCTCCTTCCAGTCACCTTCTAAGAAGATAAGTTTTCCTCCAAATCCTGCCTCTGTTCATATGCCTGACCACTCTAATTTAATCAAGAGTACAGCCTGGCCTGAAGGAGTCAGTCATACATAACCTGGACCAAAACAGTCAGACTCACTGTCTCACACTGTTTATGGTAGGCTGTGAGAGTCAGAGTCTATGAACATTTGCTGCTGAGGCCCCTGTGGCTACCCAGCTCCTGCCTTTCCTTATGTCTGGAGTTGTGACTTCACTTTGGAGTCCATTAAATTGGTGTCTCCCTAATACACTGCATTTTCTTGAACTTGTTTAAGGTTCTGTTCCTTGTGAAAGAATGTTCTGAGACAGTGTTACCCAATCACAGTCCTGCCATCTCTAAAAATTCAAGTCTTTTTGCTACAAATATTATATTCGCCACGCTTGAGGAGTGACTTATCCACTTTGAGAATATTTGGAAAGAAAGAAGGAAAATAATAAGAACATATCTGGCTACTTAATTTTTTTCCTTTTATCTCATGAAAATACTCTTAAAATATTATGCTTGATTATGAAAAGCAAATATTGTTCAGAAGCATAATTAGAGCTTGTGTCTATAGTGCAGTATAATTATTTTAAATGTCAAAATTAAGTACATTATTCCTCATAAAATTACATTTAAAAAGCATCATGTAAACTTATGGACTTTAAAAGGTCATGTTTTATAAGTTACTTTTAAATGAACAAATGATAAATATAGAGTAGTGTAATTATTTTAAAAAAAGTCTTAAGAAAACAAAAATATATTGCCCTCTTCACACAAATTTAGATAGCAGTCATAATTCCCAAATCTAACTCTACTGGTTTTTCTCTTTTGTTTTAGTCACTTATTTCTTTAATCTTTCATTTTAAGAAATCAATATGTTCATTTGAGAAATTTCCTTAAGAGTAGTTCACTGCAGTTTTTTTTTTTTCTTTTGTATGCCCTGGAATTACTTGGATCTTTTCAGTCAGGTTTTCTCTCAGGAATGCAAATAAATCCCAGAAAAACAAACCCCAAATACATTTAACCTCAAAATAACTATGCAAAGATTTCTGCAAAGATTTTTGTATATGAATATTACCAAGGTTGGAGATATTTCAGGTCTTAATCATAGAGAATGTTTTTAGTGCATTTCAAAACCAAACTACCTGTATCAACCACATGTCCTTATATGCTAAGGAAAGTGTCTAGCAGTTGTAATCACCTTTCAAGCCTGCCCAGGCACAAGCTTAAGCTCAATGCTCAGTATAATCTCACTCTAATGAGAATTCCATGAATCATCCTACTTGTTTGTTGCTGTATTAGAATCCTTGTATAGTGACTGTTTGCCAGAATTCCTAATCTATATATCCTGAAGATTTCATTCAGAGCAGCAACTTTAGAAGTGAAAAGAACCCTGAGTAAAAGTAAGAGAAATTTGAAGGCATGGGAAACCCAGCTTTCCATCACCTTTTAAATTATTAAATTGATAGATATTTTTCATTATGTTCAGACATTTGGAAAGTTTTCCTGAGTTTTTCTTGCATATAGTAATTGATTGAGTGTAGAACAAAAGACCAGCTTCTTTCTGTTGATGGTACTTGGGATATTTTGCGTGGCAAAGGAGAAGAAAGTCAAATATGTTTTTGTCATCAGGGCAAAGTATTGCTGAAAACTTTGATTTTTCTCAAGCTTTAAGAGAAGTGCATACAATTTAATATTCTGAAGTAACCTGAAGGATATCATGTCCACCTTATAAAACTTTCATAATTTCCCAGATTTTTGTCAAGCCTCATTTTAACTGTATTATTTCTGGGCCAAATATGCTTAATCTTTCATTTTCTTTTAAAAAATTGTTAATCTCTCAATCATTGTAGTGAGCCTTATTGCACCCTTTCCAGACTCATTAAAGATGTTTTAAACTCACGTTTTTCTCAACTTTTATAAAGTTACTCTTCAGAAAAGATACTTAGAGCCCTTAAAATTTGTTTGTAAAAGAAACTAACCTAGCAAAAACTAAATCTATAGCTTGGTAGCTTACAAATTGGAACCATCACACCAGTTAAAGAGCAAGAATAAATACAGGAAAGATCATTAAGAGGAGACTTCCATGGTTCCTCAAAAGTGTTCTTATTCATCAGAAAGTTAGTCTGTCTACATTTTGCAGTTAGCTATAGGAAACTAGGATGAATTTAGCATAAATCCTTGTGATGTTAATTATAGTAGAGAAAGGGGAGAGATCCCCTGGAGACCAAAACCAATTTTCCCAGCACACTGCACTTTGGAGTTCCAGATTGTTAGGGTACATCAAATGGTAGACCAGATGGACGTTTCACTTCTGTGTCAGAGAGTGAACGTACAGAAAAGCATCCCAGGGCCCTCAGATGGGAGTCTGTGGCTAGAGATAGATGACTGATATCTTCTGATCAAGTGTTCTTTGTTCCAAGCTAAAACAATTTTTTGGGTGCTGAGCACTGGGATTTCAACCCAGTACTTGTTAAATCACTGAAGCACACCAGAGTGACAAAAATATCACCACCTACTAAAAGAGCATAGTCCATCTTGAGCTAGCTCTGAAAGTTTAAAAAGCTCTTTTTTAAACCAAACTGAAATCTGTCTCTCTTAACTTCTACTTGGTTCTGCTCTGTAGGGCCATTCAGAATATGAATATTTTATGACAAGTCTTTCTAATATTTGAAGACAGTTTTCATGCGCCAATGAGATAAAGTCCCATAATAATTGGAAAGTAATGATTTCAAAGGTTTTGTTTCAGATGGCAGAATTTTGCTCCTTTGGAAACAGAAAAAGTGCTTCACCTTGTATTTGTGCATGCAGATACATTCTAAAGCTTGATGAGTTAGGTGATGAAGCCCCTTTCTTTCTTGAGTTATCTTTTACTCTGCTTAAGTGGACATATGCTGTGGGCAGTAGAAAAAGAAGGAAGGGTCAGTGCTCATGGAATAGGCAGTAAGTTGGTCCAAAGAGCATGGAGCACAATCTGCATGACATTGCAACTACAAAGCTTATTGCAATTCCAATAGTGGACAAGAGAGATCTCCTGCTTAACATAGCTTATACCATCTTCAACTAAGCTGAAGTCTTGGAAAGCAGTACCAAGACTTAAGTTCCTGGAGAATAGAGCAGGCCACAGTCCCAGGTGCTCAGCTAAGCAAGTGTGGTATGACTGAGAGATACACAGGAAGGAACAAGAAAAGAGAGAGAGATGGTGTGGCTATATATCAAGAGAACAAAGTAAAGATCAAAGTCCAGAGTACATCAGACTAACATGCAATGAACAAACCGGGCTTGCCAGGCTTGGGTTTCAGCAATACAAATTTGGCCAAGGAGCCATGGCAGAACTGTGCTCCAGGTATTCAGACAAGCCCTGAACTGGCCATCAGTAAACTAGCATAGAACACAGAGTCCAGTTAGAACTTCTTTCTATCCATGAACCGAGGCTTGGCTGTGGAAACTAGGCGGTGGGCTGATCTTTGTCCAGGCTTTAAGTAGCTTTCTTGGCATAAGCAGATACAGGCCAGCAGATGTATGCTTTTTTTGAGAGAGAGGCATGATTTTCAGAATACTTTGCATGCCAGATGAGGGATGGAGTCAGAGGAACCACAAAGCTGTGGAGAGAATAACATACTTTTGACAGATTTTTCTCAACTCCTCTTAGGCCCTACTTGAGAGAAGTCACAGCAGGGCAAATGATTTTGTAGTAGGCAAGAATTATCAGATGTGAGTGACAGAAACAAATTAAGCTGACTTAAGGAAATAATTGTCTGGCTCACATGTCTTATAGGTCCAGAGATAGATTTCATGTGTGCTGGAGGTAGCTACTCAAATGGTGTTGCTGAAAAATCTGTCTCCCATCATCTCTCACCTCTTCTTTTGATGGTGTTAGCTGTTCTCTTGGGAGGGCCCTCTCACTGAGAGGCCAAGATGGTTACTAGAAGCTCAAGGTTCATATTGCCACTGGCTTAGCAAATACTCAGAGAAACTGCTTTTATTTCCCAATAACTCTCAGCAATTCCTGGTTTTGAATTATGATAGCCTGGCTTAGATCTCATGCATATCCCTGGACAAATCAGCATTTTCAAGAAAACATAATGCAAAATAGAACCAGGATGCTGTTTCAGAATAAAGGTGAATAGATGCCAGGCAGGCAAAACTTGAGTCCCCCGCAGATCAAATAACTGCTTATTCAGCCTCAAGGACTTCTCTTTACCCTCTCATATTTTAGAGGAAGATAATCTCCTTCCCCAAGAGGGCAAGGGGCATGAAGTTTAAACTCCAGAGAGTTCTTACTAATTGTGGGATCAATCAGGAAAATCTGCAGCTATCTATAATGGGAAACACTGAAGTCAGGGAGAATTCTGTTGTCAGACTTCCTGGTCCCACTGAGCTGCCCAGGGTTCTATCCCCTGACACCCTCGCCCTTCCTGACCATCTGATTGTTTCCATTCCCAGGAGTCCTGCTTTCCCATTCTCTTCCTAGTACAGCCATGCCTCTGATGCCCTTCTTTTCTCCTAATGGTCTTGACAGCTCTTTGTATCTTCAGCAACTTCCAAAACTTAGATTTTGTAACATCTGGTTTTCTTCTCCTTAGCCTTTCTCTGTAATCACCCCCTTAGTATAGATGTTCTGGGAAATTCTCACATACTGTGCTACACTTATTTCTTGAGAATTTAAAAATTATGAAGAATTATGTACAAAGCTAAGAAACACTATTTGATTATATCCTGTACAGGTGTGCCTTTTACCACATTTTTAGAGGCTGAAAATTGAAGTCTTACACTTTTACCAGGACTCACTCTAAACCATTACTGGGCCTACGATTATTGATTCCATTTGGATATTAGAACTAACCTGTAGCCATCGGATTTCCTTATCATTCACTGATTTTTAGGTCTGCTTTTCACTTCAACAATTACTGAAACCCATTTACTTGCTTTAACTGAAACCCATTTACTTGCTTTGAGAATCTTTGATAAGCTCACAAAGATATGGAGAGAGAAAAAACCCAAAGTGGTTTTAAAAACTCTTCTTTCCTAGGAAGGCATTTCACTGGCATCACTACCATCTCCTTCTAAATCAGGCCACTCCACAACCTGCAGTGTGGATTGGGGCACTGCATTCTTCCCTGGAGGAAGAGTGCAGAATCAACAAGCCAAATTCTGCCTCATAATTAAAGGATTAGCAAAGTTTGGAGAATTTCTAAAGGAGAGAATGTTAAAGGGATTTTTTCAAATGACATGTAAATGGTTTATTCTTAGTTATAATTTTTTGGAAAAAGAAAAACTGGTTCTAATTTTCTCTGACAAAAATGGTAGTCAAGTCAAATTTTGTGTCAAGGCAGTTTCTATATAATTTCTAAAAATATTTAATTTCTAAAGGAAATGCTTAATTTCTAATTGAGTAGGAAAATGCATTTATGAAGTGATTATGTACCAGGCAATTAACTTGTATCATCTTATTTAATCTTTAAAACAAACAAACAAACAAAATAAGAATGTATTGTCATTCATAGCCTACAGTTAAGCAATCTGATACAAAAAGTTAAATAACTTGCCCAAAGTTACATCAATATTATGATTAAGGGTCTGGGGTTTTCCCAGGTCTGCCTGAAAACCAAACCCAAGTTCTTTCCATTGCCGTATCATCTCAATAAAATTTCATGTTTTTTGCTTTATATTTCATGTATCAGAAATCAAAATATTCCAAGGCAATTTTTAAAAATCGCTTTCAGTAATTTATCCTTGATGAAAAGATGGTTAATTCTCTCTAACAGTAGAATATATTTGATGTATACTATAGAGGTAATTGCTTTAATTGCTGCCTTTTTCTCTTCTCTTTTTATATCTATTATGTAGGGTTTTTACAGTGTGGGAGTTGCTACAATGTAGAAATGTTATTCTTCTTTTCTGTGGACATTGTTTCCACTCTTTGCACATTTTCCCTCCCTCTATCCTACCTTTATACTTAGAAATCATCATCTACTTTTAGACTTAGTTCCTGCCATCCTCCATCTCATCACTTTGCATTTGCCATATTTTCTCTATTGCTCTTCAGAGTACTCACAGAGTTTTACTGTTTCCTTTAATCGTTTGTATTAAGGGCCTTTTCAAACTTTTTCATATCTTTTTTATATTTTCTTATCTAGAGAATTATTTTTCTGGTTTTCATCTATTCCTCCCAAAAAAAAGCTTAAATTCTTTTTTATTAATTTTACTTTAAGTTCTGGGATACATGTGCAGAATGTGCAGGTTTGTTACATAGGTATACATGTGCTATGGTGGTTTGCTACATCTAGCATACATGTGTTTAAATTTTTTTTAAACTTAATTGAACTCTTTCTTTCCATCAGCCATGAAAGAGTTGCCATTAGTGAAGTAAAATCAATTACTGCTCAAAATAAAAATTGTCTACTGAGGAAGCTAGATGAATGATTTATTCACATAAATGCATTTTTTTTCTTAAGTCATCAATATCTACCAGATGGATGAAATCAATGCAGTAAAATTGTAACCCCAATCTCTCTAAAATACATGGTGCTCACTTCGTGGACAGTATTTTTCCTCCATTTCCAATGCCCCAACCAATTCTGTACATTTTTCTCAAGAATGGTCAGTTTAAGAGAACAGTTACAGTTGTTCTCCATGAATTCTTAAGATTTCAGAATTCTCAGCCAGGCGTGGTGGCTCACGCCTGTAATCCCAGTACTTTGGAAGGCTGAGGCAGGTGGATCACTTGAGATCAAGAGTTCGAGACCAGCCTGGCCAACATGGTGAAACCCCACCTCTATTAAAAATACAAAAATTAGCTAGGCATGGTGGCACATGCCTGTAATCCCAGCTACTTGGGAGGCTAAGGTATGAGAATTGTTTGAACCCGGGAGGTGGCGGTTGCAGTGAGCTGAGACTGTGCACCACTGTACTCCAGCCTAAGAGACAGAGTGAAACTGTGTCTCAAAAAAAAAAAAAAAAAAAAGATTACAGAATTTTAGAAATAAATGTAGATTACAAATAACCAAAAAGTCACTGCTTACTTTTGAAGTGCAGGTTTTTTCAAGAGCAATTTTTTAAGGAAAATATTTCCCCCACTGCTATGGTCTGAATGTATGTGTTTCTTGGAAATTTATATGTTGAAACTTAATATCCACAGTGATAGTATGAAAAGAGAGGGCCTTTGGCAAATGACTAGGTCATAAGGATTCCACCCTCATGAATGGGATGAGTGCTCTTTTATAAAAGAGCCCTGAAGGAGCTTGTGTGTCCCTTCCACTTATGTAAGGATACATAGAAAGTGCCATTGATGAGTAACAAGCCCTCATTAAACACCAAATCTGTTGGTGTCTTAATCTTCGACTTAGCCTCCAGAACTGTGAGCAATAAATTTCTGTTGCTTATAAATTACCCAGTCTGAAGTATTTGTTAGAGAAGCCCAAAATGACTAAGACACTCACAAACCAAATAATATAAACAGTACATAATTATTATAAAAAGAGTTGAAAATATAGAAAATTAGAAGAAAGAGCATAAAATATCTGAAACCTCACAATCTTGAGATAATCACCAATAGCATTTGGTTACCATAGCTTTTATGTATGCATTCTATTTTAATCATGGAAAACTCTTGCTTTTAGATTTCTTTTCCTTTTCTACCCTCTATCCTTATACTATCCCCCATAACCAATCTTTATCACCTAAATTGGTCTTGTGTATTTTTTCCATGTTTATGTAATCATATACACATCTATATGTCTCATGAAAGCTTTCCCTGACTTTCTTTTTCTTTTCTAAGAAAAAAGAGCCCGCATCGACTTTCTTTATTAGTTTAAAATTTCTATTCTGCATTCTCATTGTAACATGGACTGCTCTTTACAGCACCTATATTATTTACAATTTTATATTTATTAGGGTGTTTATTTGACTGGGATTTACTGCTAGCCTAAATTCCACGAAGGCAGAGGCCATAACTATCTTGCTTTTCATTGATTCTCAGCATAGTGTTTAGCACATATTGCAAGCTCAATAAACATTTGAGATGATAAGAGATAAATTCCTGCTTCCTCAAATCTCATGCTATGCACTTTGCCTGACTAGCCTTGCTCTTCTCCTTAACATAGTAAAGTTTTCCAGGCATTAGAGGCCACTCAATGCCATAAAAAGCAGTATTGCTATGCAGAAAGAACTCAGACTTGCCAGGCTTGGGCTTATGTCCCTCCACTATCTGTCTATGAGGAGTTTGGGTGGTCATTTCCTTTCACTGGACCACAATTTCATTGGCTTTAAAAGGGAGCCAACATAAGAACCCATTTTGCGGAATTTAGGACTAATATAAAAGTACTTGCCACAAAATAATAATAATTATTATTATTATTAAGATGTATTCACTAACCTTTCCTTTTCTTTTGGATCATTTGCTTTCTCCAAATTTCTGTAATTATAGTTTGCACCTTCAAGAGGTACCATTTAATTGCATAATATCTTCTGTTATGTTTGCTAATTGTTTCATTAGCATGTTAATCTTGTCTCCAAATACAGTTGTAAATTCCTGTGAAGCAAGGACCATTGTTCTCTACTACTTCCAGCAATTGCTGTAATACATTCAATAAGTGCTTGGTTACTTGACTGATATAGAAAAAGGATATTTTGATTTGATGTAAGAAAGGTGTGCAAAAGCACATTGCTGGTGACTTTTAGAGTCTAGACCCTGCCTGATTGATCATAGAAAGAGTAATGCCATTAACAGATCTTATCAAACACAGAAGGAGAACTGATTCCTTTTGTTTGGGAGGAGGATAAATGATAAATTTGACTTTAGACTCTCAGTTAAACTCAAGCACTTTTGAATGCTATTGCTGTATTAAAATAGTTCTCTACTCCTGTGATTTAAAGGCCGTGAAATATAATTTTGGATGTAAATGTGGATTATTTTCATATTTTAACAGACACAAAATACGTTCAAATGAGGAGTTTCTTTTTCCTAATATAATTATTGGATCTTCGTTTATATGTTAAAAAAAGTTTTCATTGCTTAAAAAGACGCTCCAACATTGCTTAAGAAGAAGCTCCTGCTACACCGAATATTATATTTTCTGATCTCTTAAAAGGTTTCTCACTGGGAAAAATAGACTAAATAGCAAAAGCTTTTAGCAGTTAACTCAAAATATAAGAAGAAGAAAACTGGGCATGAGAATCAGCTGAACGTTGTTGTTCTTGTCTCATTCACTAATGGGTTTAATAGTTTAATTTTATTTTAAGGTTCTCCTGGGAACTTATTTTTAGTCAACTTTAGATTAAAAATGGTAATTTAGAATAATTAGAAATCTACCTGTGGTGGGCCATAGGGTTTTGATCATTTACATAACTAACTTTTCCTCAATCTTCCACCATCCTCATTGCCGTCAGATTAAAATAAATTTTGACTTCAGAGTGGCACAAAGAGTTTTTATTTTGTTTGAATTGTGAATAGTTTCCAAGTGAAAATTCAGTTTGTCAGACTTGACAACTATTATTCTAGTTGAGTTTGCAGCTTCCAAAAAATTAGTCATTTGTTCCCTAATTATTCATTTATTTATTCAACAAGCATTTATTAATCTGCAATGATATCATGTGCCATGTATTATGCATAAATGAATGAATATTACTTTATTTTTATGGGATGCAGACATACTGATGGATAGAAAACTATTTTCCAAATATCTCATGGAGGCTGATGTTTTGCCAAAATGAAGGCAATGGCTCATATTTACTATGATTGAGGAGCATAAGAAGCACTCTTGTTCTTTAACATTTCTATCTCTATGCTTGTCTTTAACTCAGGATCTTTGCAATAGTTAATTGTTGATAAAATGCACTTTAACACATTTAAGTCATCATTTTTTTACAAAAATTAAACTGCCAAAAATTATTAATGGGAAATTAACGTTTAAAAAATGGTTCCAAAAAGCCAGACATGCCTGGGTAATGTGCTGATCGCAGGGAGGTCACCTGTGCTACTTTGGCCAAAGGCCAGCCACCTAAGGAAATAATATAGACGGGGCAGTAAAATCCCATTACAGTACATTTATCTGCCAGGGATAAGTTCCAAGACCCACAGTGGATGCTTAAAACTCCAAATAGAACAGAACCCTATGTATATTATGTTTTTTCCTATCTGATAACCACGAGGGCTACTAAATGACTAATGGGCAGGTATTGTATACAGTGTGGTTACCTTGGACAAAGGGATGGTTTGCATCCTGGGTGCAACTGCGAAAGGTTTCTCCACACTATTTAGAACAGTGTGCAATTTAAAATTTATGAATTGTTTATTTCTAGGATTTTCCATTTAATATTTTTGGACCACAGTTGACTGCAAGTAACTGAAACTACGAAAAGTGAAACCTTGGAGAAGGGAAAATTACTGTAATTGAAAAATGATTGATCAGGGTCCCTTCTGTGGATTCATCAAGAATCAAATAGGCACAATTACCATTTGACCTTTATTTTTAAAATACAAGTGGAAATAATAGAATTGTGTCTAGTGTCTCTGAGTCTCTTCCACTGGCTTCTCTCTCTCTCCGCCTCTTGTTGCTCTCTTGCTGTGATCCTTTTCCAAGCTTGAGCTTGACAAATCATTATGTCTGTACCAGACTTGTTTAAATTAGAATGGACTGTAAGAGGTTTCCAGTCATTGAGTTTTTGTTTTACTATTTAATCTAATTGTTTCTTTTCATTTCAACTTGTATTCTGAATTCCTAGCCCCAAATTTTTGCCCTTTATATTTTACGTTTCAAAATCTCTTTATTGTGCGTAGAGCTAATTGTGTCTATGTCCTGGTTGGCTCATAAAAATTCATAGGGATTGTGTCTTTAAAATAGAGCATAGTCAAAGAAACATATTCCAATGAAAAAATAAGGGTGTGTTTTTTTAATTAAGTTTGTTGAATGTACGAAAAATTATTATCCTTGTTGTATTTGATTGAAACTATTCACTAGGGTGAAGAAAGTACAGTAAGTCTTCACTTTACATCATTGATAGGTTCTTGGAAACTGAGACTTTAAGTGAAACAATATATAACAAAACCAATTTTACCATAGGCTAATTGATGTAAATAAGAGTTAAGTTCCTATAGCATATTTCTAGTCATAAAAGCATCATAAAACCTCTAAATAAAGACCCAAAACATTTCTAATACTAAATATTGAAATAAGTGTGAGCTATATATACATTTAAGAAAGACTAATAAAAACAAATAAGACAATTATTTACCCACTTACTCCAGTTCAGGGTTGCAGGTGGCCAGAGCCTATTCTGGCAGTTCAGGCACCAAGTAGGCACCAGCCTTGGACAGGATGCTGTCCCATCACAGGGTGCATGCACACTCACACCCACAGTCACTCAGCCTGGAACCATTCAGACAGGCCAGTAAACATAATGTGCACATCTTTGGAGGGGTAAGAGAAAATCTGAGTATCTGGAGAAAACTCACATAGACGTGGAGAGAACATACAAACTCCACACAAACAGTTGCCTCTGTGGGGTATCAATTTTTTCCCTTGTCTATGTTATAACAAAACGAAGTTGAATGAAACAACTCTATTCAACTACCTGCTATAATCTATATTTCCAAACTCATGACAGAAATCTCCCTTTCACAGTCAGACTACATAGAAAATTCTGTCCTTGATTTGTTACTTAAAGTTGCTTGCACAAGATTTCTTAACCTGGGTAAAATCAACCCCTGGAAATTTAATATAAAATTAAATATAAAATGTTATTGCATATTGCCTATTTTTATTTTGAGAGGAATAGGGAAGGGATGATTGATACATTTTATCAGGCTTTCAGTGTTCTGTGCCAAAACAGCAAAGAACCACTACTCATCTTCTCTCTTAACTTCGAAATCAAATAATTAATCAACTTTTAATAAATCATTTTATATTTATCTTGCTATAACAAAAACAGTTTAAATATCGGAAGAGGCTACCACAAAAGGCTAGTGAAGTTTCTTAGGAATTCCTGGGAAGAGGATCCAGGAGATTAGGGAGAGAGGACATGGTTAAATTTGAACTCTGAAGTCAACCCAAGTCTAACTCAATTTGTGAAGTCAGTTGTGTATTGCCTATACAAACTGAGCTTGAGCTTGCTATTCCCTTTCAATGAGGAGTTCCTGGTGTTCTCCATGTGCAAGTTATTGTACCAGCTACTAGGGATATAGTGGTGGTAAACAAGGGATTTATAGTTTAGCAGAGAAAGTAGACAAGCAATAACTTGATTAATTATGACAGGGAGATATAGTGCTTTGAGGGGAACAGGGTGTGCTAACCTTATCTTAATGGTTAGCCAGGACCTCTTAGAGAAGCCATACAGTTTTACTAAGAAGAGGTATGAATAAGGATGGAGATAGAGATGATGTTTTCAGCCAAAGAGAATAGCACATATGGAAGCCTGTAGACGAGAGAGAGTGTGGCACGTTAGAGAAGCTGAAGGGCATTCAGCATGCACAGAGCACTGAATCAGGGTGGAGAGAGGCTAGAAAAGCCAAGAGGGGACCTAACTGTAAAAGGCTTGAGAATCAGTGGGGTAATCAAATTTCTATCCTGAGGTCAGTGCCAAGCCATTGAAGGGTCTTAAACCTGGGAGTGACTGGATTAGGTTTATGTTTTCAAAAGACAGATCTCCCCAAGGCAAAGAGAATTGGTGGGAGAGGACAAGTCTGGAGACAGCAAAACCAGGTAAGAGGTGCTTCAGCTGTGCTTTAAAAAATGTTAGCTGGATTTTGAAAGATCTGAATCTCTAGTCTTTCTGATTTTGCCTAAATCTTTCTGATCTGGAAAGCTTTTGAATAAGAATACCCCGATGTTACAAAACAATAATAATAACAACAACAATAATAATGGTTAACATATATGGCTCAGTTTGCATAGGCAATACAGAATTGACTTCACGGATTGAGTTAGACGTGACTTGACTTCAGAATTCAAATTTAACAGTCAGGGAGACTCCCTAATCTCCATAATAACATTTATGGATTACTAACAATAATAACAGTTAACGTTTACTATGTGCCAGACCTAAGCACTTTCCATTCATTAACTTACTTAATCTTTACAACAGATCTATGATTGACCACATTTTGCACATAAGGAACCTGAGCCACAGTGAGATTGGGTCACTTTCTCAACATTGCCCAGAGAGTATGCACTAAGGCAAGCCACTCTGGCTCTTAAGTGTTATTCTATGCAGCTTCTTGCTAAATCCAACTTTGTTCACTGCCTTTGGAATCTGTCAGAGTGGTAATCTTCATTCTGTTTCTGAAGGCCCTGGCCGAGCAAATTTTTTATTGCTTTACTATCCCTCAATATTAAGTGGAGCTAATAATATTTTCTGGCAAGAAAATTGTAAAAACTTATGAGCAAATTTTTAAAAGTAGTGTAGCCTGCTAGCCAGGGGAGGTGATATGTCAATATATGAGGTTTGTTTGACTGGGGTTAGTAGTTCTTAGAGTGCAGAACCACATAACGCACAGTCATTGCTCATTGCCGGCTCTTGGGTTCACAACGGGAAAATTGTGGTACCAGCGAAGCCAGACCATTCATTTAGTTCTCTGCACATTGTCCTAACTCTTCTTTGGGGGATGTTGCTGCTATTTGTGGTGGGGGACACAGATATCTTCAATCAATAGAAATCTAATATTTCAGGAGGAAGAACAAAATGGTAGTGGTAAATCTATTCAAAAAAAAAAAAAAAAAAAGTGACCAAAGCCGGGCGCAGTGGCTCACACCTGTAATCCCAGCACTTTGGGAGGCCGAGGCGGGCGGATCACGAGGTCAGGAGATCGAAAGCATCCTGGCTAACATGTGAAACCCCGCCTCTACTAAAAATACAAAAAAAAAATTAGCCGGGCATGGTGGCAGGCGCCTGTAGTCCCAGGTACTTGGGAGGCTGAGGCAGCAGAATGGCGTGAACCTGGGAGGCGGAGCTTGCAGTGAGCCGAGATCGCACCACTGCACTCCAGCCTGGGTGACAGAGCGAGACTCTGTCTCAAAAAAAATAAAAAAATAAAAAAAAAAAAAGGGACCAAGTAGTTGATGTAGTTCATTGGAAAATAGTGCATAGAAGTGACCTATCTTGGGCAGAGAGCCCTTCAAGATTAATATCTCCCTTTCTGAAGAGGCTTAGAAATGTGCACTTCAGTTGACAGTAACTGATTTTTCCCTCACTATGTCTTCAAGACGCAATAGTACCTTGTAAAATGGGTTTTCTTTGAAAACAGAGATTAACATAGTATTGAGATGCATGAGGGTCAAAAGCAACTTCACATTTTTAATAATAGGAGAATATTGGAGGCCACTTAAGCTTGTGGGTATCACCTAAGAAAGGAAGCTAAGAACTGCCATACCTGCTGGGGACTCTGCCTGCCTCTCTCCTCCTTAGGGTTTACTTCAGCAACAGTGAAAATGACCTGGGGATTTATTTTCAGGGACAACAAGGAAAGGGGGAACTGAGCATTCTGGGTTTCAGTATTGAGAGAAAAGAATCCTCTTGATGAAAAATGGGGAGGTGACAGCTCTGAGAATTACAGAAAAGCAATCTGAATCCTTGCATGAAAATGGCATAAGGAGGCATCTCAGGCCTGAGAAATAAAATTTGGAGGCTTTAACAGTCAGGAGCCCATGCAGTTCTCTAAAAGGTGGACCCTGAGTTATCCTTAGCAAACTAACACAGGAACAGAAAACCAAATACTGCATGTTCTCATTTATAAGTGGGAGCAACATGATGAGAACACATGGACACATGGTGGGGAACAACATACACTGGGCCTGTGGGAGGGCGAGGGTGAGAGGAGAAAGAGCATGAGGAATAAAAGCTAATGGATGCTGGGCTTAATGCCTGGGTGATGGGATAATTGGTGCTGTAAACCACCATGGCACACATTTACATATATAACAAACCTGTATATCCTGCACATGTACCCTTAAACTTAAAATAAAAAGTGGAAAATAATAATAATAAAAAGGTGGAGCCTGGGGAGTATTACATCATAGACCATTGGAAGCCTCCTAAAAGGTCCATCCACCTTCAACCTCAAAGGTCAACTTTCATCCTTCGGCTTGAAGTTGTATACACTACAAATCTATATGCCTAATGAAGAGATGTGATGTTGCCTTTTTTTTTGAAATTTTCCATTGTTTCTCATTCCTTAAAGATAGGTGGAGGGTAGGAGTGAGGGTTGGTTAAGCTGCATCTCACATGATAGAAGCTGTCTGCAGGGGAACATCATCAGCAGGCTTTCAAGGACCTGGCTGTGTGGGTGGGCTTATTGGTTGCTGTGAGCTGTTTGTTTCATGTGGGCTGCCTGCTAGAGCAGCTTGTCTGCAGAGATCCTTGCTCTTCAAATGAATGCTGGGCTGTCTGGCCTGCCATTGTGCACCATTAGAGTTTTGTGACCACACTCAGAGACTTTTCCAATGTAAGGCATTTTCTGTAACAACACAAACTGCCAAGAAAATGCTGTCATTTAGATGGCCAGAGATTTTTCCTTTGTTGTCTGTTTTAATGGATGTCAGAACATTATGCATGATTTTTATGGTGTGTGCCTTGAGTTTCACTAAAGTTGCTAAGGCCTTTATGGGTAGTGCTAATGGTACATGATTATAAGTTCTAGAAAGGTTGCCTCAGAAAGTGGCAGGTAGGGATAGATGGAAACATGTAAGGTTTACCTCACTATTCTGTGTCCCTTTCACATTGTATTAGGCCATTTTCATACTGCTATGAAGAAATACCTGAGACTGGGTAATTTATAAAGAAAAATGAACTCACAGTTCCACATGGCTGGGGAGGCCTCCCAGTCATGGCAGAAGGCAAAGGAGGAGCAAAGGCACGTCCTACATGGCAGCAGGCAAGAAAGTGTGTGCAGGGGAACTTCTTTATAAAACCATCAGATCTTGTGAGAATTATTCACTATCATGAAAACAGGAAGGGGAAAAACCCACCCCCGTGATTCGATTACCTCCCACTGGATCCCTCCCATGGCACATGGGGATTATGGGAGCTACAATTCAAGATGAGATTTGGGTGAGGACACAGCCAAACCATATCACACCATTTCTTTGGTTGAATAAGTGTATAATTGCTGGTCTCTTTCCCCCCATCATATATAAGAGAGTTATGAGTAAATATCTCCCGTAGCAAAAGAAAGAGAAGGATCTTTTTATGCTTTCTCCTTCTGTTCTTTTTCTTTAAGTTCTGAAGCAACTATGATATGCAGGGTCATGAATAGAAGATCTTTAATATTGCTTAGCGTGTAGCAGAGAATGAATTTGTTGACTTTTCCTTGGCTGTATTGTCTATTGTTAGAGACAACTGACTATTATACGCTCATCCGCCAGAACAGTGAGACAAAGTAGGTGGCAAGATCCCAAAGATAATTCAACACTGAACCTGAGATTTGCTTCATTTCGCTTAAACAGATATTTATTGAGCACTGGCTGTGGGCTAGAAACTGTGCAAATGCAAAATCTAGTATCATTTTTGGACAGCAGTACTTCCTTTTAAGCTGGATCTTCCTCTTGTATTTTTAGATCACTGACAATGTACATCAAGGAAAAGGAAAAATCCTTGCTTCTGGCAGAGAACTTCTAGTCTAAATTCTTCATCTTGCATTTGAGGAAACTGAGTTCAGCAGAGCTAAGGGACTTCCCAAAATTATGACTGATGAATCCTAGCTTGGAACCCATGTCTCCTGAATCCATCCCTCCATCTTTCCTCTATTCTATACTGCCTTTTTCCTTACAGGTATAACAGATCATGAAACTCAGGTGGGTAGAAAAGGAAAATGGAACTTTTTTTTCCCTGTAACTCAATTTCCATTTTAAGTCTTAATCCTACCAGATGTTAGAAATTTAATTTCAGTCAACTTGGGGTAACTTTCCTCCATGCCTTAGGGTTGTATACAAATCTGGGGTGTTACCTAGTGCAAAGTCATGAGAGAGGAGAGGCATCTCTTTCTCTCTGCTTAGTTCTCCATGATGTATCAGCAGGGGTGTCTTCATTCCCACTTGACCTTTGGTTAGTAGTTGAGGTAGGTCCCTGCACTTCCTCCTTTCTTCTTAACCTCCAGCCCTTTTCAAGTCTGCCAGCTCCCTCTGTGATGTTACCACTGCTCTCAGATCCTGAGGGTCCCTATAGTGTTTTCAAACCAGTCTCTAGTGCAAGTAATTCTTCAAAATTATCTCAGTCCTTCTGGCCAGACATACCATGCAGATGTGTCTGCTGCTCCCCACCAGGCTGATGGAAGAGAGCATTCTTTCTATCTGCAGATGGGTCACAGATCCTCCCTATTGTCAGATCCTCCCTACTGTCCTTATGTCTAAACTTCTGTAGGGCTCTCCCACCCGCAACATCATTTCCACCACTGTTTTCATCTTACAGGCTTGACCTACAGGGGAAAACAGCATAGATAACACCTGCTCCGGATTCACCTGAATCTAAGCTCTCTTCACTTTCACTTTCTCTCTTGTTCTAGGGAATCTTTATCCAGTTGGGAGATGAAAAGGCTTGACTTAGTTATTACTGAGCTACGTTCTTCTAAATCTTTTCTCTTACACCTGGGTCTAGACTTTTTTAATTGAAAAGTTAAAAATTTGGCCCATTGTTTGAGTCAGAGTTCTCTAGAGAAACAGAAACAATAGGATGTGTATCTATAAGAAGAGAGATTTATTGTAAGAAATTGGTTTATACGATTATGAAGTCTGGCAAGTTTAAAATCTGCAGGGTGGGTCATCAGGGTGAAGACCAAGGAAGAACTGATGTTCCGGTTCAAGTCCAAAAGCAACCTGCTGGAAAATTCCCTGTTGCTAATAGAAGGTCAGTTTTTTTTCCTAGTAATGCCTTCAACTGATTGGATGAGGCTTGCCCACATTGCAGAGGGCAATCTACTTTGTCCATATTCCTTTGATTTAAATATTTACCTCATCCAAAACACCTTCACTGAAACAACCAGAATAATGTTTGACCACATGTGTGGGCACAGTGACCAAGCCAAGATGACACATAAAATTATCACATCCCTCTCCTGTCTGTTGCCTGCCTTGTCATTGCTTCTCTAAGATAACAGCAGCCTACTCAGTACAAGGAAATAATAGCAGGTGCTGTGGGGTAAAAGCAGATGGAGAGAATTTGGTTTATATTTTTTAAAATACCTAGCATGCATACTTATATTATGTATTTATTTATTTTCACTTGTGCTAATTAGAACTACCCAGTATGCTACTTCATAAGTATGTTTTCATTTTTGCAGAGGTTTTAATCTTTGGTTTTCAAAAAAAATAAAGCCTCTTAAAAGTAGGTATTGGTTCATCTCCCATTGATTGCAGTATTTTGTATAAATAGACAGTAAGTTCCATTAATTGAAAATATTTCATTTTAAACCTCAAGGTACAACACAGTATTAAGTGAAAGCTATGCAACTTTCAAGTAATATTTGTCACCAGAAAAAAATCGAAGTGTAAATGCTTTCATTGAACTTGATTTTCAAAAAAACAATGTTTTGAGACTTGTATTTTTTGCCTTTATGCAAAATCAAAGGTCAGTAGTCAGGTAAAAATTATAGAAAAAATTTTCCAAAGTGAGGAATGGTTTTTGCTTTAAACAGCAGGGTGGCTTTTCTTCTTTGAATATCATCTGTGTTCTTAATTTTAAAAGTAGATTTTCTCTGAGTGATTTTTGAAAGCCAACAGAGTAATACTTACATCTTCCTTTAAGTTGCTGGGAGACCACGGAGTTTTCTAGCCTGAAGTGCCACCTGGTACATCTTAAATTATCTGAAGCAGAGCTCAAGCTGGGCTAAGGAACAAAAAGTGGAATATCCTTAATTACCACAAATGATACCTAATTACCTTCATGCCAGCTTTAATGTAATGCCGAACACAGCTGAGATGGTGTTTGATTTTAAAGTGAGTTACACAAGATTACCTTTCTGAACCAAACTGACTTTACCAATTTTGCCAACTTGCATTTTAATATTGCATTTCAATAGGTACGCTTTTGGTCACTGGTATTTAATACTTTCCTAGGCTTCTTATAACAAAATAGCTTTTGGTTTAACATTGAAATTGCAGAAGTAATTATTTCACTGTGAATGTGCTTAAAGCAGCTCTTGATACTTCAAGTAGAAACAAAATAACAGACATTTATTGCCATCAAAATGGAAATGCAGTAATTATGTCATAATAGATTGAATCTATGAACTTTGCTTGATCTCTGTTTAGATAAAACTGCAATAGTTGTACAAGCCTCAAAAAGCTACCTTAGTAAGTGTTTTAGAGTTTTCTTATTGTAAGAGACTAGCTATGACTGGTCTGCAGTCTTTTGTAGCAAAAGATTTAAGATAGTGTATTAGTCCATTCTCATGCTGCTAATAAAGAAATACCCAAACTGGGTAATTTATAAAGAAAAAGAGGTTTAATGGATTCACAGTTCCACAAGGCTGGGGAAGCCTCACAATCATGGCAGAAGGCAAAAGAGGAGCAAGTCATGTCTTACATGGCATTAGGCAAGAAAGCATGTGCAGGGGAACTCCCCTTTATAAAACCATCAGATTGTAAGACTATTCAGTATCATGAGAACAGCATGGGAAAAACCTGCCCCCAATGATTCAATTACCTCCCACCCTGGATTCCTCCCATGACATGTGGGGATTATGGGAGCTACAATTCAAGATGAGATTTGGGTGGGGACACAGCCAAACCATATCATTGTGCCCTGGCTCCTCTCAAATCTAATGTTCCCACATTTTAAAACACAATGGTACCCTTCCAACAGTCCCCCAAAGTCTTAACTCATTCCAGTATTAATTCAAAAGCTCAAGTCCAAAGTCTCATCTGAGACAAGACAAGTCCCTTCCACCTATGAGCCTGTAAAATGAAAAACAAGTTAGTTACTTCCTAGATAAAATGGGGGTACAGGCATTGGGTAAGTATAGCCATTCCAAATGGGAGAAATTGGCCAAAACAAAGGGGCCACAGGCCCCATGCAAGTTCAAATCCAATATGGCAGTCATTAAATCTTAAAGTTCCAAACTGATCTCCTTTGACTCTGTGTCTCACATCCAGGTCACGCTGATCCAAGAGGGGGTTTCCTATGGTCTTGGGCAGCTCTGCCCCTGTGGCTTTGCAGGGTACAGCCCCCTCCCAGCTGCCTTCAGAGGCTGGCATTGTCTGTAGCTTTTCCAGGTGCACGGTGTAAGCTGTTGGTGGATTTACCATTCTGGGGTCTGGAGGATGGTGGCCCTCTTCTCACAGCTCCACTAGGCAGTGCCTCAGGTGGGGACTTTGTGTGGGGGCTACAACCCCACATTTCTCTTGTGCACTGCCCTAGCAGAAGTTCTCTATGAGGGCTCTGCTCCTGCAGCAAACTTCTGCCTAGACATCCAGGTGTTTTCTTACCTCTTCTGAAATCTAGGCAGAGGATCCCAAACCTCAGTTCTTGACTTCTCTGCACCCACAGGCCCAACACCACATGTAAGCCACCAAGGCTTGGGGCTTGCACCTTCCAAAGCCATGGCATGAACTGTATCTTGGCCCCTTTTAGCCACAGCTGGAGCAGCTGGGACACAGAACACCAAGTCCGTAGGCTGCACACAGCAGGGGCCTCTGGGTCCAGCCCACAGTACCATTTTTTCCACCTTGGGCTCCAGGCCTGTGATGGGAGGGGCTGCTGCAAAATTCTCTGACATGCCCTGGAAACATTTTTCCCATTGTCTTGGTGATTAACATTTGGCTCCTTGTTACTTATGCAAATTTCTGTAGCAGGCTTGAATTTCTCCCCAGAAAATGGGTTTGTCTTTTCTATTGCATTGTCAGGCTGCAAATTTTCCAAACTTTTATGGTTTGCTTCCTCTTGAATGCTTTGCTCCTTAGAAATTTCTTCCATCAGATACCCTAAATCATCTCTCTCAAGTTCAAAATTCCACATATCTCTAGGGCAGGGGCAAAATGCCAGCAGTCTATTTGCTAAAGCATAATAAGAGTCACCTTTGCTACAGTTCCCAGCAAGTTCCTCATCTCCCTCTAAGACCACCTTAGCCTGGACTTACTGTCCATATCACTATCAGCATTTTGAGAAAAGCCATTCAACAACTCTCTAGTTTGGGAAATTCCAAACTTTCCCACATTTTCCTGTCTTCCTCTGAGCCATCCAAACTCTTACAACTTCTGCCTGTTCCCCAGTTCCAAAGTCACTTCCACATTTTTGGGTATCTTTACAGCAGCACCCCACTACTGGGTACCAATTTATTGTGTTAGTCCATTTCACACTACTAATAAAGAAATACCCAAGACTGGGTAATTTATGAAGAAAAAGGTTTAATGTACTCACAGTTCCACGTGGTTAGGGAGGCCTCACAATCATGGCAGAAGGCAAAGGAGGAGCAAAGGCACTTCTTACATGGTAGCAGGCAAGACAGCTTGTGCAGGGAACTGCCCTTTATAAAACCATCAGATCAGTCCAGGTGCAATGGCTCATGTCTGTAATCCCAGCACTTTGGGAGGCTGAGGTGGGCGGATCACTTGAGGTAAGGAGTTTGAGACTAGCTTGGCCAACATGGTGAAACCCTGTCTCTACTAAAACAAATACAAAAATAAGCTGGGTGTGGTGTCAGGAAAATTGCTTGAACCCAGGAGGTGGAGGTTGCAGTGAGCCAAGATCACACCACTGCACTCCGGTCTGTGTGACAAGAGTGAGACTCCATCTCAATCAATCAATAAGATCATCAGATCTCATGAGACATATTCACTACCACAAGAACAGCACACAAAAACCCACCCCCAATGATTCAATTACCTCCCACCCCATGTCCCTCCCATGACATATGGGGATTATGGAAGCTACAATTCAAGGTGAGATTTGGATGGGGACACAGCTAAACCATATCAGACAGGAAATTTAGTGCATCCAGTAAGGAGACTGCATCAATCTAATCAAGTACAGGCCTGGGTACAGTGGCTCATGCCTGTAATCCCAGTACTGTGGGAAGCCACAGAAGGGAGTCACTTGAAGCCATGAGTTCAAAACCAGACTGGGCAACATAGCAAGACCCTGTCTCTACAGAAAATTAAATAATTAGGTGAGTGCGGCAATGGGTGCCTGTAGTTCCAGCTGCTTGGGAGGCTGAGGTGGGAGGATCACTTGAGCCCAGGAGTTCAGGACAGCACTGAGCTATGATTGGGCCACTGAACTCTATCCTGGACAACAGAGCAAAACCCTATCTCAAAAAAGAAAAATGCTTTTTTTTTTTTTCTGTTTTTGCCATGTCCTACTCATTTGTTCTACAATTGAGTGCTTCCTATATGCCAAACTGTCCAGATAAGATTGACTTATAGGTTAATATAGCAGAATAATTTGAATTGTTATTTTTTAGATTTAGTATTATTATAGCAGAAGACCTAAAAAACTAGTTTTTTTATGTTTAAAGTTTCCAGTAAATTTTTTTTTTTTTTGAAACGGAGTCTTGCTCTGTCTCCCAGGCAGGAGTGCAGTGGCGTGATCTCGGCTCACCGCAAGCTCTGCCTTCCAGGTGCACGCCATTCTCCTGCCTCAGCCTCCCGAGTACACTATTACTTATTTTTAACAAGACTATTAACAAAACGGCCATAGTTGATCATTGTGTTTGGTTATAATTTCCATTTTTGTAATAAAATTATCTGCTTTTGCACTTGAACTCTTCAAAGCAGAAAGATAAGGGACTGTGGTCTAGCATTAATTTAATATGCCAGAATTGGTAAAAGGAAAGAATAATTCAATATACTCTGTCAAACAGAGTAGTCACCAATTAACTTCAAATCATTTAAATTACTTCTAGCTGTCAGCAAGGAAATTTCAAATCACTTAAACTTCTTCGAGTTGTCAGCAAGGAACAGAGAGAGAGATAAAAGTGGAGATGTGGAAAATAGCTAGAGGGACAAAAGGAGCATAAATAAGGTGGAGGTAGGAAAAGACAATTACTTGTTTAATTTTAAGGCCCATTTTCATAAATGAAATGATTTAACACGACTGATGAAGTTGCTCTGGAAGAAGAAAAATTATCTGCTTTGATAGTAATGCCCTTTGATCGTCATCTCAGTAACTTAAAGATGGTCCTGTGCATAAAGGAGCACATTTTCCCACTAGGATATTGAGTAAGGAATCAGTAAAATTAATGAACAACAGAAAGAAGATTTAGGCTTGAAAAGATCTGGTGTAATGTCAGAGAGGCCTGGGGAACCAGCAGTCTGGAACAAATAGCAAACCCTGGAGAGGGAGGGAAGATGAATCATGTAAAGTATTGTTTGTCATAAATACAGCGAGCTGATAAATGTGTAGCATGTGATACAAGAACACCATGCAAATCAGAATGTATGCTTTATTGGACAGCTGAGAGGAAAGAGTACTGGATTAGTCACTAGGAAAACTAGGGGTTTGGTGCTTTGTCTATATATCTTCTTACTGGGGTTCAAGCCTCTTTGTTTCCATTGAAATTATTACATTTCATATGATATTGTGATATAATTAAAATATACTTGATCTTTGTCCCTGGTTTCTGGCATAGAGCTTCTAAATGCCTTGGAATTTCCTGAGTGTTAGGGATGAGAGGAGCATCTTTTGTTATTTATGGTAAGCCCCTTTCAACCATACCTGAGTTTATGCTAATAAGGTGAGTCTTGAAGGATGGGGGCTGGTTTGCCAGAGGAACCAACCAAGTGATTAGAGGATCGGAACTTTCAGCCCAAACTCTCAACCTCCAGGGAGGATAGAGGGGCTAGAGAGTGACTTAGTCACCAAGGGTCAATGATTTACTCAACTGCCTATATAATGAGGCCTCCATGAAAACACTAAATGATGGGGTTAAGACAGCATCCAGGTTTGTGAACACATGCAGGTTCTGGGAAAGTGGTATACCCAAAGAGGGCATGGAAGCTCCATGCACCACTGCCCTCAATACCTTGTCTTGGGCATCTATTCCATTTGGCTGTTCCTGAGTTGTATCCTTTATAATAAACCAGTAATAGTGAGTAAAGTGTTTTCCTGAGTTCTGTGAATCATTCTAGCAAATTATCAAACCTGAGGAGGGAGTGCGGGATCCTCTGGACAGGACAGAAGTTGTGGGAAACCTGAGGACACTCTACCAGCAATTGGCATCTGCAGTGGGCTAGGGGCAGACTTGTGGACGAAGCCTATAACCCGTGGAGTTTGCCTAAACTCCCAGTATTAAGGATCATAATTGAATTAGGACACTCAATTGATATCCAGACTGTTGGAGAATTGTTTGATGTAAGGAAAAACCCCATACATTTGGTGTCATAAGTATTTTGTGGGTATAGAAAAAAAAAGGGGGCATCTTTTATTTCCATTTTTAAATAGATTTTAGTTTTTAGAGCAGGTTTAGGTTCACAGCAAAATGGAGTGAAAGATACAGAGATTTCCCATATACCCCCTGCATCCACATATGCACATCCTGCCCCATTATTAACATCCCCATCAGAGAGTACTTTTGTCACAACTGATGAACTTACATTGACACATCATTATCTCCCAAAATCCAAAGTTTACATTAGAGCTTACTCTTCATGTTGTACACTCTATGGGTTTAGACAAATTTATAATAACATGTACCCATAATTAGAGTATCATAAAGAGTAATTTCACTGCCCTAAGTTCCTCTGTGGTCCACCTGTGCATCCCTCCCCACCCCCAACCCCATTTTGTTTTTAAGTGTTTCTTTACTTCCCCAGTACACAGGCTCCAATGTCACCTTCACTAAAATGAGTTAAAATGAATCAATATAATGTTGTTGTTGTTATTTTTAATTTTATTTAGAAAGTGGGTATTGTTTTTGAAGAGATGCATCAGTAGAAGCCTCTCCTCGATATGCTGCATGCTCACTCATTGGGATAAATACCTGATTTCACCTTATATGAATGTCCATTAAGAAGGGTGCAAGCTAACATCTGCAGAATTCCTACTTTGTACAAAGTACTGTTCTAAACATTCTATACTGTCACCTCCTTTAAAATTACCACCACTCATCGAGGCCCTGAAAAGTTCAGTAAATTGCCCATTATCACATCACTTGTAAAGGATGGATCAGGGATCACACCAGGACATCATAGCTTCAAGGTTTGTATTTCTCCATCATAATATTTTGTACATACACACTGGTTGTACCAGTGATAGGGACAGGAGGCAGAGTAATTCTAGGCAGAAGAGGCAGGTCCCTGACAAAACCCCACCCTCAAGCCAAAGGCCTGAAACTGTGGCCCAAAATGAGAACCTACATCCTTGTTTTCCCATTCAAATGTTGCCTTTTCCTAAACCACCCATGGCCCACCCTGCCCTCCATCCTCTGCCTATAAAGACCCCAGACTCAGCCAGCAGAGAGGAGAAGCAGTGGGATGTTGGGCTGGATATCAGAGAGAAGTGGCTTGACTTCAGAGGGACAGCTTGACAGTGTAACTTTGGCAAAGAATCTGGCCAAAGACAGTCAGACTTTGGGGAAAGATTATGTGTCTGCCCTGTCTCCTTTTCAACTCCCCTTCCCGCTGAGAGCCACTTTCATCAGCAATAAAATCCCCTTCATTTACCATCCTTCAATTCATTCGTGCAACCTCATTTTTCCTGAACACTGGACAAGAGCTTGAGAGCCACAAGTGTGGATGCAAAAGGCTATCACACTGGCCCTTTGCCCTCGCTGATGGAGGGCAGCCACCTCATGCGAAAAGGCAGAGGACCCACTGAGTTGTTAACACTTAAGCTGTCCTTGGATGCCAGAGCTAAAAGAGCACTGTAACACACATTCTGGGGCTTCAGGGGTCAAAGGCAGCCCCCTTGAGGCTGCCATGGGGCCTGCATGGAGTTTGCTTCTGCTGGTGCGCAAAGCACTTGCCCTGGCTCCTGTAACTGCTCACCTGCATGCTGCCACCTGTGAGGGGTGGAGTGCAGCGGGTCTGAGTGAGTGGAGGTAACTCCTGCCAGTGCAGAAGCAGCCAGCTGGTTCCAGCACTC
The DNA here is from genome assembly GCF_029289425.2 of Pan paniscus. Taxonomy (NCBI): domain Eukaryota; kingdom Metazoa; phylum Chordata; class Mammalia; order Primates; family Hominidae; genus Pan; species Pan paniscus. The sequence continues at coordinate 108,222,469 of NC_073256.2, forward strand.
ATGGACTCCAGTTCCTGCCTCTTTCTCTCACATGCTCTCTCCCACAAGGAGTTGAAAGCTGCGGGCTGGGTAAATGAGGCAACACTGCAGTGAGTCCCATGAATGGGTCAGGAAAATGTCCTGCTTCAGCAGAAATAAGTGGAATGTTAGAAGGAGCATATTTTGAGGGTTTTACATGTTTTCCCACTCATCCTAAACTTGGTTACACCCATTTTAAATAGAAAAAAACTGAAGTTGAGAATGATTGAGTAACTTGCTTAAATCTTGTTTTTTTAATTTATAGCAGCTCACTAATACTTCTTAGAATATTTGTTTATTTATTAGTGAGCTCCATTAGCAGCTCACTAATACTTCTTAGAGTATTTGTTTGTTTATTTGGAGAGAATACAATATTAAAATCTATATTCAATTTTATCTTTTCAACTTCATCTTTATATAAAGACATTAAGAAACTAGTATTGTTGCCAAACAACAGGGGTTTGGTCAAGGTCCAGTTGCTTGCTGTGAAGAAAGCCAGTCATTGAGACGACAAATATTGCCAGGGAAGAAGGCTTTAAGGTGGGTGGTATCAGCCAGGAGATGGGAGATAAGTCTCAAATCTGTCCCCCTAACCCACTAAAAATAGGGATTTATGTAGTGGGTAAGGAATGTAGCTACATAAGGGAAAACAGGAATTAGGGAGGAGTAAGGAAAAGGAATTGGTTAACAGGAAGAAGATCATTGGTTAGGCAATCATAGGGGATGAGGGGTTTAGTGTCTCACTGTCTAGATGCTATTATCTGGTGAGTTTCAGGTCCTTGATACTATCTGGGAGACCTGAAGGTTAGTTTCCTGACAAAGGAACTCAGATAAGACAAATGTAAGTTTCAAGCTTTATGATGGGGAGAGTCAATTTCTATATTTATTCAAAAAATCTTGAACATTAGTTCTATTGGAAAATTGGGCTGGTTTTAGTCCCGCCTTTCTATTATTGGTTCATCAATCATGAGGAATCTTGGTGTTGATCTTTTGACTGCTTAATGCTGAGAAAGGGAGTGTTGGGATAATGAGGAATGAAAACGATATGTCTGTAATTGAAGTACTCATGAGTACCTGGTCAGCATTGGGCTTGTTGGAGCACTGTGATCTGGGTACTCTCATTAACAGTTTTAGAACAACATTTTAAGCCACATTTAAATATAAGACTAAGCATGATGTGTAAAACCAAGATAATTAATAACGTAGATGACCCAACTTTAAAAATACCAGGGAATCCTGAAAACCTGTCCCCTAATCCAGGTCTGCTCTCCTTTACATGTTATAACTGGGAGACTTGCTGTCTTATCCTTCAATACGTACTCCTACTTCAACTGATGTATTAATGTAGGTAGAGCAAGATGATTTGGCAATTACATATACCCCTGCCTTGTTCAGTGAGCAAATACTCCAAAGCTATGTAGTTATATAAAACTACTCTAGCCAAGGAGTCTAGAGACTTTTTTTGGGCAACAATAGCAGTCACTGTTTCACTTGCTATAATCCACAGGGTAATGGAGAGCTTTCTAAGTACATGTTAATGAGCTGCTACTCCCCACCAGGGGAGTGTAACCAAAAAATATCTGGTTCTGTCAAGAATGCTCCCAGGCAAATACTCCTTGGGGACACCCTAATTGGGATCTCTCTCCAAGAGTCCTCTAGTTACCCTGGAGAATAATTTCAAAGAACTAGTCCAATGTCTGACCAAGCTCTCATTATCTACTGTAAAAGGGGTGACAGAGTATCCTAATAGACAGTGCCCTTTTTCTCCTTTCCTAGGCATCTATATGCCCAAGGCCTATTCTCTTGTTTGCAAACAAACATGTAGCCCTCAGGAGCACAGGTCACTGTATCTTGGGCAGAAGCAGTCATTCAGGCTATCTTTTCTAACCAGAGATCAGTTAGATTATTACCAAATCCAGACAAAGCCAAGCCTGCTCAAAAGTCTTCCTGATTCCTTATATCCTGATCAAATGGAGTTCTGTCTGGGTCACCATCAAAGAAAAAAAGTGCTTGACTTTTTATTTATTTATTTTAGGAAGAGTAAGGAATAGCCTTTCTGGGATGACAAATAGAAACAGGAGGTCTTCCTGGTCCCTAAAAGGGTCCATGTAAGGCATACTCATTACACTATTCTTTTAGGAGTCTTTGGATGTTCAAATGTGCAGATAGAGATATGCAAAAAGGTATGAACTGGTTGGATTAAGGAGTCATTATGGTCCAGAACAGATTGGAACTTTGGGTCACATATCCAACAGTGGGATAAGGTTGCTTATGAAGCAATAGCTTGTGAAATATGAATTAGTGAATTATCCTTCCATCTATAATCAGGAAGGATCTAGAGAACATAACAGCCTGGAAAGCACATGTTCCTTTATGATTTCTTATGTAAGATCTTTGGCTGGACTTTGAATATTAATTTAAAGTTGTAGGACGGCTCACAATACCATGACTGTTTCCTCTGGAGGGATATTTGAGGGACTAGTTTTACCCAATTTTTGTGAATCCATGGCTTAACTTGTCAGATGAGTGGGTGGTCAGTTGTGGTCACAGCTGGTCTTCAGCCTGGTGGGATTTCCAGGTTTTCAGCAGGACTTGGTCCCTCAGTTTCAAATAGTAGAAAGGCACATTGGTAGGGACCTGGAGCCTATTGGAAGCAAACTTAGATGGACTACTTAATATATTTTCTATTTGTTTTATATATGTTTGGGGGTAGGTAAAATCTTCAAGTGATAGGGAGTCCGGGGGGTAAGAGAAACGGTTCCTGTTACTTAGGATGCACATTCTCCTGACCTTACTCCAAGCATAACAGAAACACAGTTACCACCCCTAGATTGCAGAGCTTGAGGAATCTTCTGGAATTAAATACAAAGTAAACATTTGGCAAAATCTAGACTAGTTTTGGAGACTCTGTTCAAGGTAACAGTTTCAGTCACTTGTTAACACATTTTCAAATTTTTTAAAGGGAGGAGGAATAACTGGTTTCCAATCTACTGACTTCATTGCCATAATAACAAATGTATTGTTCATATAGGTAGCAGAATGCATAGAAGAATTTTTCTTTTTTTTAAAAAAAGTGTATTTAATTTCTAAAAACTAAGTCTGAGTCTGAGAAATGATATCCCAAAGTCTAATCCAATCACCCTCAAAGCACCCCAGAGCTAGAAAGGATTTCAAAGGAGGATTAAAAACAAGATCAGCTTTAACATTAGGCAAAGATCCATGGGCAACCTTCTTTAAACAATAACAAAAAGAGCTTACTAAAGTTGATACTTAAATATCTGAAGTAATGGAATAGTTTATATAGTTCAATAGTAATGGAACAGAAATTGAATAATCTAAACATTTTAAATCCACTCATGATTTTTATTTGGAACGTGTTTTGGTCTGATCAATGCACATGAGTGTGTTATTGTGGAAATTCCTTTGAAAACAAAACTTTAGAAGAACTACAGGTCTATCCAGCATCCCTAAGTCTGCCAGTATCCTTACCTCTAGCCTATACTTTGACCCAGAGTGCTGACAAAGTGCAGCACTTGCTACCATGCACGTATCAAGGTAGCTTAGTAAAACTGCCTCCTAAAGATGATCACCTCCCTTGTAAGATGACCGATTTCCTCTGAACTAAGTAACGTGGCAACTTTTAGAATGAACAAAAGACTTAATGAAACAGAAATGTCTAATCTCTAAAGGTCTTAAAAGTAGGACTTGCCATGACTAATTAAGTGCTGACAACAGAAGAAATTCCAACTCCAACAAAAGGAATGATACACTATTGTGAAAGCATTCCCTAGGGTAAGCAAAAAATAAACTTTTTATCAGAAAATATTTCATAAATTTTTACTTTTTTTTCAGAGCAGGAGTGGAGGTTTATTTAAAAAGGCTTTAGAACAGGAAAGAAAGGAAGGTATACCTGGAAGAGACCCAAGCAGGTGACTTGAAGAACAAGTGCCTAAATTTCTATGTTTTTACTGTATGTTTGGGTAACATAAGGCATCTAAGAGGATTAAATAAATATTACTCCTATTTGGCACATGGATGCAAAGAATATTATGATACTATATATAATTATCTATCCCACTCCTACAGAAAACAATGTTCAGACACAGTGCGAAACAGCCAAGTTATATTTTAAGAACTAAAACAGATGCCACTTCTAATTCAAAACTAAGAAGAAAAACTGTATATTGTGGAACAAAGGATTTTCCCTTGTGAAATTAATTTTAGTGGCTAACCTCTCAAAAATTTGTAAATGTATGACTTTGTAAAATGTTTTACTCAATATACTTAACTAGTATATATATGCTTTTTCATGTGAAACACAGGAACATAATTTCTATCAGCAATGTTAAAAATGTAATTAAAGAAAAAGAAATCAAATTTAACATAAAAGATAGGCAATAGAGAAATGTCATTTTAACCTTGGTACCAAGCTACAATTCTTCCTTGGTCAACCTCTCCTATATTATACCAGATATTCAATTTATTTTCAATCTTTCATGAAATTGGACCTCTTACTCATTTAAAGAGCAGGAGAATTTACAATAATTCGTGAAAATTATTCAATTCTCATACATTAGTTATTTGCATTTGTGGATATAAAGTGGTGACTCAGTACTTTATCAAAATATAGGTTTATGAAAATATTGGGAATATAAGATTGAAATTTAACAATTACATTTTTAAAACTAAACTGAGAATTTTTATTTTAAGCATGAAGCATAATTGTTATAGAACGTCTTCTGAAACATCACTTGATTTTCAATAAAAACAGCTTCACACAATGCAGAAACTATAATGTATCATCCTGCAACAATATATTTACTTGTCAATCCTAATCTAAAATGTACTTAAACAACAATGAAAATCTCCTTTAATAAATCCATAAAGTCTTATTTTTAACCACTACTGCTCTGTAGCAATAATTGAAGTCCCAATATGAGCACTGAGAATGTGATAATAAAATATCAAAGGCTGTATCAATCTTTAAATAAAGACACTGAAGCCTGTCGCCAACTGGCATCAGGTGTAGTAAGTACATCAGAGAAATGTGAGTAATCCAAGGAAGTCCCCTGAAATCAGCAGTACCATCTGCCACAATTTAAAACATTAAGTGTAAAACTCTGTTCTAATTATTTTATAGAAGTTCTATTTCACACTTAATATTGTTAACATATTTGCAAACTTATAAAATTCTCTATATAAAGGGTTTTGAACTTCTTCAGCTAAACACTTCCTCATTGCCAGAAAAACATTTCTAATGAAAGAAAGAGCGTATATCCATGAATATCTGAGACTGAAGAATAAATTACTTCTTATGGTCATAGCCAATTACAATACAAGAAAAAAAAATTCACAATTTGAAGGAAAAAAAAAACAGCAAATGTAATTCCTCAGAAAGACCCCTGGAAGGGCCAAACTTCTCTAGATTCCGAAGAATATTGGGGCCAAACAGCATTACAAAAGAATATCATTTTCTTTTCATTCCATTGGCTCGTAACTATATTCAGACCAGTTTTGAAGAATGCACCCAAGTGGAGGCATTCCTAGATCAAATCCTGTGTTCCCTTGATCACATTGACACACACACACATAAGCAAATAAACAATTATCAAAATACAATCTAACTGCAGCAGTGACTAACAAGCCACGAGAGTTCAAACTCAAACAGTTGGGGTGTTTTTTACTCTCATGCCAGTCAATTGGGCTTTTCCAACCTGCAAAAAAATGGAAATTCCTTTGGAATTCCCCAAATTGAGGAGTAGCTCCCACGGTCTAGTACCCATAAAAGACACTCACCTTGATGGATACAGATGTCAAATTTCAAAGCCTGTCCTTCTTAAGTAATCAAGAATATGGTTGGGGCCAGCAGCAGTGAGGGAAGAGAGAGAAACAAAAACCCACCTCTGGACGAATATAGCTGGGCAGCTGCTGGGAGGGTTTCCAGATCTCTCTAGCCTGTGGCCACTGAGCCACAAGCACTGCAATCCAAGTCACAGCACCAGAATTTTATTGCTGAATGCCTGGGTGTTGGCCCAGCTGTGGTTTCTCACTGTATCGAAAGCTATCCATTGAAACAACGAGTATTGCTAGGGAAGAAGGTTTTAATGTGGATGATGTCAGCCAGGAGATGGGAGATAAGTCTCAAATCCACCTGACTAAAATTAGAGTTTTGTAGAGTGGGGAAAGAATGTAACTATGTGTGCCAAAACGGGAATTAGGGAGGGATAAGGAAGAGGAGTAGGTCAACAAGAAGCAAGTGGTTGGTTAGTCAGTTATGATGGTTGAGGTGTCTGCTGTCTCACCATCTGGATGCAGGGATCTGGTGAATTTCAGTTCCTTGATGCTATCTGAGAGGCCTGATAGTTGGTTTTCTAACAAAGGAACTCAGGTAAGACAAATGTAAGTTTCAAGCTTTATGATGGGGAGGGCCAATTTCTATATTTATCCAAAAAATCATAAACATTAGTTGTGTGGGAAAATTGAGCTGGTTTCAGCACTATTCAGCCAATTGAAACAGAGCTCACCATTTTTTCTAATGTAATAAATACATATTTAATGTATCTTTTTTTACTTTTTCAAATTTACAGTAATCCTAAAATAAAGATAGTATTATCTGAAGCTGAGAAAAACATAGTTACACATAGATTATTACTGCACCAAAATGTTTACAGGGAAATATTCTCTCCTGAAGCCAAACTCCCACAGCAACTTTACAAGTGAGCCTCAGAGCAAGGAAATAACTTGGTTAAGACCATGCAGCTAGAGGACAAGAGTTGGGATTCAAACCTGATAAATCTGACTTTGAAAATTTCACTACCGGCCACCCACCAATTGTTCTCAACTTTTCGTGCATGTTAAAATAATCTGGGACCTTAAAAAATATCACTAGGCCAAGGCTGTACCCAGAAACAATTAAATGAGAATTCTCAGGAGGGTCATGGCCCTGGCATCAGTGTTTTTCTGTTTCTTTTTTTTCTTTTTTTTTTTTTTTTAACGTCCTAGGTGATTCTAATGGGCAGCCAGTTTTGAGGATCACTGCACAATGACTCTTCGCTATTCCTGGTACACTCCTAACTCCTAGAAGGCAACTGTATTTAAGAAGTATTTATAGAGCTCTAAAAATGATGCCAATACATTTAAAAACTTATTATCCATGTCTTCAAGAACTTACTAAACTAGTATGAAGATAACAGATGTATTTATCAGCTAAATAACAATACAAGGTTGTGCTGTGTTGGTTGATTTGGAGACAAATGCTGTAGAACCTGAGGGTTTCAAGGATAGATTTAGGACATCCTGAGATCACCAAGCTAGTTTTTCTGCATAAGTATATATTCAGTTCCAAGACTGATTGATGGATAGATGAATAAAGAGATTATTCATAGCTTTTGTCAGATTCTCAGTATGAACATTGATGCAGAAAAGGCTAAGAATTTCTGCTGAGGGTTCAGAAGAGGGAAAGCTGCTAATGATGCAGTGGTCAGAGAGATCATTGCAAAGAAGATAGAACACATGCAGGGCATTGAAGGAACCCAATATGATGATATGAGAGGAAGGAAGGAAGATCCAGAGTGGAGCAGGAACAAAGCTATGAAGGCAAAAATATTCCCCCTAGTTTTAGGGAATTGTGAGGGAAGGTTAGCCTTGAGGCTCCTTGGGAAATTCGTAAGTTAAATGTCAGGGGTGATATTTTCTTCCTTCTAGATCTCTCACTAATTAATAGATTGCTTTTATAAGACTGTGAGTGAAAGGCTCAGTGCTCTAAGTAGATGCTCTAAGAAGACAGAAGACACTTTTACAGATTGCTTTATTTTCTATTTAATATAACATTCGGTAACAGTCAAGTATCACCTCCAGTGGCTCCTCTGATTTCTGTGATGAGGCCTTTATTACAATTGTTTCCATGTCCAAGGAGAATTAAAGGCATCCTCTACAATGTCTCCCTTGTCCATCTTAGGAGGGCCAGCCAAGGAGAGGTTGACCCACAGGCAAGCTCTGTAAATAGGGACTTCTGTCTCTCAAGGTAACCTGATGTGACTGGCAAGGATGACACATAATTCCACATTTCCCTTCCTCTTTGAGCTTCTTTCAAAGAAGGATGCATGGAAAATTTCCCTGACATAGGGCAAGATATAAATATTAAAGAGCATCTCATGCATTTATTATCTTTACCTTGTCATATATATAAATTGTCACTAGAAATGGAATAGGCTAGGCTTTGCAACACCGTCCTCTCCTGATGAAAAGTAACCAATTCCATATGGTTAAGAGTAAAGGAAATGCTGTCACATGGCAAATGACCAGGAGTCTCTTACCCCTTTGGTCTGCTGAAGCATAATTATCTAAGTGTCTCTTGGAATAAGAGCTACCACTTTAGTGGATACTAATTATGTATTAAGCACTGGGCTAAAGACATTGAATATATTAGGTTATTCGATCTTCACAAACAATGTTGTGAAAAAAATATTATTAACCTTAATTTCTACTTGAGGGAATTCTGGCTTAGAAATGTAAGTAACCTGCCTAAGATCACACATCTGGTAAATGGGAGAGCCAGGGCCAAACCCAGATCTCTTGATTCTCTGCCACTACAGGATACAGCCTTCTGGTACAGATTTAAGTCCAAGTTTGAAACATGATAGTAATACCTTGAGAATAAGATGTCATCTAATAGCGATGAATGGAGGATGTATGGGAGAGGGAATTGCCTGGGCTTAGGAGGAATAGTTAGGAACACACTAATATAGTACTCTTTTCCGTATCAGATACTTTTCAATTAGATTGGAAGTGACCTGTTTTAACAGTTACATTCATTCAATAGAGATTCTATAAATTATGGTAGAAAACAATGTAGCTATTAAAAACAATGAAGCAATACTCTATATGGATAAAGAAAGATGTCTGAGATATGTTTTCAAGTAAATCAAACAAAATATAGAATATCCTGTACAGTTTTCTACTTTCTGATGAAATGGATATATGCATAAATTTGTTAGTAAATATAAAAATATTCATGGAAAGACACACATGAAACTGGAAATAATAGCTGTCCTTGTGTGGCTAGGTAATGAAGTGGGAGGGAAACAGAAGTTTCATTGGAGATACCTTTTTACCTTTTGGATGTTGGGCAGTGCGCATGTATTACCCATTTAAACACAGAGGTATTCTACCTGTATGATGACACAGGTGGAGTTCTCAATGGCAAGGTTGATATTTGAAATAAACTTGCAAATTTTAGTTTTAGAAACCTTAGTAAAATGAGGTATTTTATGAAGCAAACCAATGACGTAAGTTCATTTATTGGTCCTGAAGGGACATATGCAGGCTATTGAAGGAATATATTGTTCAGCATATGTACACAGACTTTTGTACTTGTTTATGTTTGAATTAATATGTTTTTTCTTTGAGACTGAATTTTTAAAATATAAGATCACTAACAAGCCATATTTTGAGGGGATAAATTAATAAGTAGATTGGAAGAAATTCTATTGAATGTTGGAAATATAAAGTATATGAAAAGTCTAAAATGTTTTTACAAAATATTTCCCTTATTTTCCCATCCCCAACTCACATACAAAGTTCAGAATACCAGAAAACTCGCTATGAGTACATGAGAAAACTGAAATAGATACCAAGTGTTTTGTTCCCACACAATAATCTTCCTTCTCTTTCACTTATAATTAATATTTTACATTTTTAAACTTTATATATTGCTTAATTTTTGCAAAATCTTCCCCTTCCAGTAACATCAGTATATGTAAACCCCAGAAAAATCGATTGTCCCCCTTTGTCCATCTCAAGTGCTTGAATGGATTTTGGTGAAAACCCAATACTGATTTGAAAGAAGAAGAAGAATAAAAAAAAGAATGTACTTTTCACTCCCAATATTTCTCTGCTATATTGAGCAATTTTCTGGTATGTTTCTACTTGCCTTTCTTATACTGTCTGCCTGGTGACAAAGACTGATTTCTCAAAAGCAAACCAATATTTGAAATAAGCCCACAACATTCGGTTTTAGAATACTAGTAGAAAGATCAAGCATGCATTTTATGAGGCATGCCAGGTTCAGAATTATGCAAAACAATTTTTCATTGCATAAAAATAAAAGTATCAACATGCCCTAAACCCATCATTTTTCCTATTCTCTAAAGTAACATTCTTATTTCTCTGAGTTCTTTTCAATTTTTCAAAAGATTAAGACATTCTTAGTCATACCAAGCTTTCTTAAGTTAGGACAATTTTCTGATGCTTTTGTATACTTACAAAAATATGTGCATGAGTTTTCTGAAATTTAAACCCACTTATTTGGTGGAACCCCCTTATTAGCAAAAACAATTTGTATATGCCAGAACTAGCCATTTTATATAGAAATTCCACTAAGTAATAAGGAGATGAGAGAGTGTTATTATATTTAATACTTTCTTTACATTATTTCCTAAGTTTTAAAATCTAGAATTATTTCTTTTTTTTAGTTAAAATTGGGCTAAATTGGATTTTCTAAAATCCAGTTATTTTAAGAGATCAGACAATGGAAACTACTTACTAATGGCAGAACAAGAAGCAGTTCTACCAGAAATAGAAGCTAGTTTTTATTCCATATTGTGCTAATGTTTCTGACACAACCCACATTTCTTGGAAATACATTCTGAAAATTAAAACAGAAGTATTAGAACCCATTTGAACTGTAGCAGCTATTTATATTAGTGTGACTCAAAGTGTGGGTCACAGACTGATGCTGGTCCTCAAAGTGTTACTTGTTCATATTGACATAGGAAGAAAACTTGAGTTGTTTAGAAACTTTTATAGCAATTTGATATTGCTACAACATCCAAGCACACAATTTAGTAATTAGTTTTTATACTTTTCAAAAAAATGTCAATCTGGCAGGAATTGGAAATGTAAAAATCTTATTCTTTACCACAGAGAGTCTGAGAAGCACTGCTCTGGAGAACATTTGTGAGACTCTGGAAGAGTTTCAGGTAGAGAAGGAAATGGATAAGAAACAACTCTCTGGTGGAAAAAAAAACGAGGAAGGAAGGGAGGAAGGAAGCAAGGGTGGAAGGAAGGAAGGAAACAAGGAAGGAAGAGAGGGAGGGAGGGGGAGGGAGGGAGGGGGAAGGATGGAGGGAGGGAGGGACTTAAACTACTCAGCAACAGACACAAATGAACACAGTAGAAGACTGGAAATGTATGTCCCATGTGAGGGAAAGATTAATTTTCCCCTTCAAGTGTTCTCATTGATTGTGACTTCTCTGTTTAAGTCAGCCTCTTTCCAGCCTCAGGTGACAGAACCCAACTCAATACAGCATAAACAGAATGAGATAACCCATTGACTTGCATAAGTGGAGACTCTTGGTATAAAGCTTGTCACAGAGATTCTAAAGATTTGGGGTCATTATTATTATTTATTCATTTATGCTGTCCCACTCCTTCTCCTACCCCTCTCTCCCATCATTTCTCTGTCAGGATTGTCCTATACTGTTTTACTGTAGATGGGATTCTACCATGTAGTGGGGAAGAGGGGATAGCTTTTGGTGGCGCATGGCTTATGTCATCTTACCTTAGCCACTTCAGAGGTAAGAGGGAGCCTAAGAGAGCAGACATAAAATACCCAAGGAGTATTCTAACGGCCCCACTTATTCAGTGTGCTCAATTTTGTACCATTTCTCACAGCCAAGGAGAGAGGAGAATACATCTATGCACATGTCTGTGGCCAGGGTGGGTTAGAGTGGGGTAGGGCGCAAATGGAGAACTATGATCAATAGCCCCACTGGAAGCACATTGTTAAGGGCAAGTTCCCCAGTGATAGGGAGATGATGTTATAGAAGAATGGAAGAAGGGCGGAGCAGAACAAGCATGGAATCCAACAAATATGAGAAGTAGCAGGTGGTAGAAGACATAAGAAAAAATTCAATCAGGAAAATGAAAAGGGAAGAAGTGCTCATCCCCAGCAGCTTGAGAAAAATAAGATGATATGTTTTTCCAATTCCATTTTCTCTCTCATGCATGAGGTACTGTGTTTATATATGAAAATAGTCTGACCCTAATTTGCCCCAGAATTAGAGAGGTTCAGAGTCTTGCTTATGGGACCTCCTATAGACTGGACTCCTATAGACTCCTGATAGAGGGGTGTGTGATGATCACTATACCCTCTGTAAGACAGACTTCAAGCCAACTGGGTGCCAAATGCTCTCTGATACAAGTCTCCATAGCCCTCTATATATTTAGGCTCTGACCCACTCAGGGTTCTAGGAATAATTGTGGTCTTAAGCAGAAGGGATTTGAAGAGCACTATGTTGACAGCCTTACCTTATGTATCATCTTGCTTCTGACAACTGAGTATTTATCTTGATTATAGGAACCAGTCTCCACTTCTACCCTGGTATGGCTTTCTCAGCTCACTGCACAGTTCAAGCCCCTATTTAATAACCCATACAATATCCTTGTTCCTCTAGAAGCAAGGCCTGTGTTTGTGCTAGGCCCTAGTGTTCAGATATGGGCTCAGTACTCTGGTGACTGAAACAATTGGCCCCTGCCTACTGGGCTATCAGAATAACATCTGTTCCTGATATCCCTTTGGTTGCATCTATTATGTCACCACATTCTTCTAGGTTAAATTCACCCAGTTCATAGATCTCAACTCAGTTTAGTTGGTATCTGCAGCACCTGATCTATTTCAGGAGGCACATCTATTTCTAGGTTAGTGTTTCCTACAGTCTTTACTGTCCCTTTGCTGTTAACCTGATTTTTATATGACCAATTACAAATATAATTCATGGAATTAAGAACAACTCAAAAATATTTGCAAGGTCAGATATTTGATCATTATTCTAATCTCCCAATTCTGCATCTGTTGATTTCCACTGATGCCATTCTGTTTAGTGTGCCAGAACCAACTCAACACATTTGCCCTGTTGATAATGGAAACATAATCTGCTCAAATTATCTTTATGAATTGAGAGATTATAATATTACTTTGTAAAATGGAGAACACAATGATGGCTGAGCATATTTGTTACTTGCTTAGTCTGCCAATAAACCAATGGGTGCATCTACTTCCATCAGAGTAGCTCAGCATATTGCTTATTGGGTCAGATTCTCCTGCCTCAAATACTGTTGTAAATGTCTTTGTAAGCCCCAATTAACACTTTTAGGCTATTAAGGGGTATAGCAGTGTTTAGCAGACTATTTTGCCGACTGAAAAATATTCTTCTGCACTGGTAATATTCAGACTGATGGGTGAAGAAGAGAAAACTCAGTAAAACATGAGTTAGGACTCAGAATTTAAAGATTCATAATTAGGTTCACAGTGTATGGAAATTTTAGCTTTGAAGCAAAGGAAGCTAAAAATAAACTTAAATATAATCAGGAAAAGCAAAGGAGGAGTTTAAAAGTCACAATCCTTTGTTCTTATTTATAAATTGAAGTTATACTGGTCATTAGAGAAATACAAATCAACGCCAGTTAGAATGGCAATCATTAAACAGTCAGGAAACAGAAGATGCTGGAGAGGATTTGGAGAAATAGGAACACTTTTACACTGTTGGTGGGAATGTAAATTAGTTCAACCATTGTGGAAGACAGTGTGTGATTCCTCAAGGATCTAGAACCAGAAATATCATTTGACCCAGCAATCTGATTACTGGGTATATACCAAAAGGATTATAAATCATTCTACTATAAAGATACGTGCACATGTATGTTTATTGCAACACTGTTCACAATAGCAAAGACTTGGAACCAACCCAAATGCCCATCAATAATAGACTGGATAAAGAAAACGTGGCACATACACACCATGGAATACAATGCAGCCATTAAAAAGGATGAGTTCATGTCCTTTGTAGGGACATGGATGTAGCTGGAAATCATCATTCTCAGCAAACTAACACAGGAACAGAAAACCAAACACCGCAGGTTCTCACTCATAATTGGGAGTTGAACAAGGAGAACACATGGACACGGGGAGGGGAAAATCACACACCAGGGCCTGTTGGGGGATGGGGGACTAGGGGAAGGATAGCATTAGAAGAAATACCTAATGTAGACAATGGGTTGATGGGTGCAGCAAACCACCATGGCATGTGTATACCTATGTAACAAACCCACATGTTCTACACATGTATCCCAGAACTTAAAGTATAATAAATAAAATAAATAAATAAACTGAAGTGATAAAGGCAGCAAATCTGTAGAAAAACACTTCAAAGAGAGACAACTAAGAATATTAACCTGAATGCAAAATTGTTTTGAGATCGTACTCTAGAATTGAGAGTTGGCATATAAAAGGGGGGTAATAGGAGGATTCTAAATTCCCAGTAGATATCAGACTGCATATCCCAAATATTTTTTATTTTCCTGATCAGTAAACATATTTTTTAGGAATTTGGATCATCAGAACTTGGAGTGCCCAATACAGAATAAAGTCAAAACAACTTTGACTGCCCCTAAGGATTGTAAATGAATGGTGTTAAGCTGTATATGTTGTGGCTTTTTGCAAAATGGAGAGTCTGGTCCAAACTGACATATCAAATGCAATTTATACCAAATAAGTGCATAGGAAATTAAATAATAAGAACAGAATAACTATGAAACTTACATTTTATGCTTCACACCTCTTACTTTTCCTGATTTCTTCTCTTTTTAATCACAATGTTTATTTTATTTTTCCCATTATGGATGAAACCTAATGATTAGAGAAAACAAAGATATGGAAAATTATAAAGACAGAAGAGCAAACCCACTGGAAGCCCTAGCATCCAGAAGCAATGTGGCCCATTGTTGGCTATTGCTGTTCATTTCTTCTGAGCCTTTAAAAATACATGTTTTCATCATTGTATATATGCCTTGATATGGTTTGGTTGTCTCCCCACCCAAATCTCATCTTGAATTGTAATTCTCATAATCCTGATGTGTCGTGGAAGGTAATTGAATCATGGTGGTGGTTTCCCTTATGTTGTTCTCATGATAGTGAGTGAGCCCTCATGAGATCTGATGGTTTTATAAACATCTGGCATTTCCCCTGCTGGCACTCATTCTCTATCCTGTTGCCCTGTGAAGAGGTGACTTCTGCCACGAATGCAACTTTCCTGAGGCCTCCCTAGCCATGTGGAACTGTGAGTCTATTAAATCTCTTTTCTTTATAAATTACAGTCTCTGGTATTTCCTTATAGCAATGTGAGAAAGGACGAATGCATACTATTTTTAATCTGGCATAATATTTACATAACTTTTAAACATAACCAAGTTATTGACAACCCTTTAGACACATTTTAATGATTTTACAGTGATACATAATTTACTTAGGTATTCATCTAATGAGCATTTAGTTTGTTTTCACTCTTTTCAGTATTGTCAGTCAGGCTGGGATTAACATCTTTGTTCTTTACTCTTCTTTGGCATCTAGCTGAGAATGCATTCTTGTGTAACAACCTGCAAGAATATGTTTACTATGTAACTAGCATTCATCTTTCCATTTAGCTTTTTTTATAAATTTGATGGCATCACTAGAATAGAGTTTCTTGCTGTAAACATAAGAAGCAGCAGGAAAATGTTGCATGCTATCAGATGTACATTAGGCTTATCTATGGATTAGTATTCTTTTTAAAATTCTGTACTACTAAAGAATGGATATATATATCACAGTAAGAAATGAATTCTACTAGAATTCATCCATGTAAGCCTTCTGCAACAGTGTTTTGCTACCCACTACTAACAACGTAGCACAAAAACAGCTGAATAAAGGAATATGTGAAGCCACAAACACTATAGTATTTTACAAACCTTGTCTCTTATTAAGGAACAAGTAGAACTAATGTCATGCAGATTATTCTAAACTGCTATGTTGTATGATATATTCCAAGTAATTCCATTTTCAATAATGGATTAGGGCTGTTTATTCTTTTGGAAATTCAAAATAAATCTCATTATGAAGCTGCAAACCATTCTGAGGAAAACAAATATAAAAACAAGATGAACTTTTATGTCCTTTTCAAGTCTGAACTGCTATGAAAACACTACGATTAGGAAATGACATGTTTTAATGACCAAAATGTTTTCAATGATGCTATTAAAAATTTCTAAGCTATCTAATCTGAATCTAATACATTTTCAAGTTTTGTTGGTTTTTACCTCAGAATCCTTTGCATCTATCTATTCATTTCTATCTATCATTTCGAGACTTCTAAACTGTTACTGATCAAACTCCCTTATTAGGTATTGCTTTTTAGCTTGCAATCCAGATATAGGTATATAGATTTGTTTATCAATTATACAAATGCACCACTGTATTAACATTTATACATTGTAAAATTATACAATGATAAATGAAAAACGTTTAAAAGTAAATATAAATACAAATAGAAGTTCAAATATTTCTTCTTGCCCATTCAGTGGCTGGCCTTCTATGCCACTTGGGTTATATTCCCCACTCTGAGAACTGGCCTGGACTGTAACTTGCAAACTGTTCTCTTGCCCCCTTTCTCACCCTTTTTCTGTCTGATATGGTTTGGCTCTATGTCCCCACTCAAATCTCATGTTGAATTATAATCCCCAATGTTGGGAAAGAAACCTGGGGAGAGGTGATTGGATCATGGGGGTGGATTTCCCCCTTGCTGTTCTTGTGATTGTGAGTGAATTTTCATAAGATCTGGTTGTTTGAAATTGTGTAGCACTTCCCCCTTCACTCTCTCTCTTTCTCCTGCTCCTGCCATATAAGATGTGTTCGCTTCCTCTTTCCCTTCTACCATAATTGTAAGTTTCCTGGGGCCTCTCCAGCCATGATCCTGTATAGCCTGCAAAACCTTGAGTCAATTAAATCTGTTTTCTTTATAAATTATGCAGTCTCAGGTAGTTCTTTATAGCAATCCAAGAATGGATCAATACTGAAAATTGGTAAGAGAGAAGTGGGACATTGCTATAAAGATAACTGAAAATGTGGAAGCAACTTTGGAGCTGAGTAATGGGCAGAGGTTGGAACTGTTTGGAGGGCTCAGAAGAAGACAGGAAGATGAGGGAAAGTGGGACTTGTTAAATGGTTGTTACCAAAATGTCCATAGTGATATGGGCAGTGAAGTCCAGTCTGAGGTGGTTTCAGACGGAGATGGGAACTGGATAAAGGTCATTCTCGCTATACTTTAGCCAAGTTACTGACAGCATTGTGCCCCTGTTCTAAGGATCTGTGGAACTTTGAATTTGAAAGAGATGATTTGGGATATCTGGCGGAACAAATTTCTAAGCAGCAAAGCGTTCAAGATGTGGCCTGGTTGCTTCGAACAGCATATGCTCATATATGTGAACAAAGAGATTATCTGAAACTGAAACTTATATTTAAAAGGGAAGCAGAGCATAAAAGTTTAGAAAATTCTTAGCCCATCCATGTGGTAGAAAAGAAAAACCCATTTTCTGGAGAGGAATTCAACACTGCAGGAATTTGCGTAAGTATAGAGGAGCTGAATGTTATTAGGCAACACAATGGGGAAAATGTCTCCAGGGTATTTCAGAGACCTTTGTGGTAGCCCCTCCCATCATAGGCCTGGAGGCCTAGGAGGGAAAAATCATTTCATGGACAAGGCCTAGGGCCCTGCTGCTCTGTGCAGCCTCAGGACATGGAGCCCTGCATCACGGCCACAGCTGCTCCAGCTCCAGCCATGGCTAAAATGGACCAAGGTACAGCTCTTGTTGTTACTTCAGAGGGTGCAAGCCCTAAGCCTTGGCACCTTCCACATGGTGTTGAGCCTACAGGTGTGCAGAAGGCAAGAGCTGAGGGTTGGGAGCTTCTGCCTAGATTTCAGAGGATGAATGGAAATGCCTGGATATCCACTCAGAAGTCTGCTGCAGGGGTAGAACCCTCATGGAGAATCTCTACTAGGGCAGAGCAGAGAGGAAATGTGTGGTTGGAGCCTCCACATAGAGTCCCCACTGGGGCACTGCCTACTGGAGTTGTGAGAAGAGGGCCATCATCGTCCAGACCCCAGAATGGTAAATCCACTGACAAGTTTCACTGTGTAACTGGAAAAGCCACAAGTACTCAATGTCAGCCCATGAAAGCAGCTACAGGGGCTGGACCCTGCAGAACCACAGGGCTGAAGCTGTCCAAGGCCTTGGGAGGCCACCCCTCACATCAGTGTGGCCTGGATGTGAGATATGGATTCAAAGGAGATTATTTGGGAGCTTTAAGATTTAATAACTGCCCTGCTGAAGTTCAAACTTGCGTGGGACCTGTAGCCCTTTTTGTGTTGGCCGATATCTCCTTTTTGGAATAGGAGTATTTAGCCAGTGCCTGTACCCCCATTGTATCTTGGAAGTAACTAATTTGTTTTTGATTTTACAGGCTCAGAGGTGGAAGGGACTTGCCTTATCTCAGATGAGACTTTGGACTTGGACATTTGAGTTAACACTGAAATGAGTTAAGACTTGGGGGACTGTTAGAAGGGATGATAGAATTTTGCAATGTGAGAAGGACATGAGATTTGGGAGGCATAGGGGAGGAACAATATGCTTTGGCTTTGTGTCTCCACCCAAATCTCATGTTGAATTTCTAATCCCCAGTGTTGGGGAGGGACCTGGTGGGACGTGATTGGGTCATGGGGGCTTATTTTCTTCTTGCTGTTCTTGTGATAGTCAGTAAGGTCTCACAAGATCTGGTTCTTTGAAAGTGTGTAGCACTTCCCTCTTCACTCTCTCTCTCTTCCTCCTGCTCCCACCATGTAAGAGGTGTTCGCTTCCCCTTTGCCTTCTGCCATGATTGTAAGTTTCCTGAGTCCTCCCTAGCCATGCTTCCTGACAGTCTGTGGAATCATGAACCGATTAAACCTCTTGTCTTTGTAAATTACCCAGTCTCAGGTAGTTCTTTATAGCAATGTGAGAACAGACTAATACATTGTCCAACCTCAACCCATCTGTCAGGGGCCTGTTTAAAGTGCAAATATGACCATGTTATTCACCATTTAAAAAGTATTCTATAATTCCAAACTGACAGAAAGGTAAAGTAGAAACTTCTTAGGTTATCATATAAGGCCTTTTATTGTCTAGTTCCATTCTCTCATTATTGATCTATGTTCTAACTAAAAAAACTACTCGGTTTTCTGAAATTGAATGCTCTTCATACTTTTAATTTTTATTACAGTGTTTCTTTTAACCAGAATGTGTTTCCTTTGGCTGCCTCCTCTACTACTATTTAGAGATTTAGCTCAACAATTTAACATTTGAGATTTAACTTGACAATTTTATCTTCTATGATATATTTCCGGACACCTTTTGCCAATTCTCTATTTCCCTTGTAACAACTATTTTATTGTATTAAAATTGTTTATGTGCTGTATGAGTCTACCTCTAAGTTGAGATTCTAGAGACAAGTAATCTGACAGAGTCGTGTTTGTAGATATTGCAACCTCATACATCTGTGGCAGTTAGAATAATGCCTGGCACATAGCAATAAATGTTTGTGGAATTAATGAATGAATGGGAGTCCATACCAAAATTACTGGAGAACACTTAACATATTCTACCTGGTGGCAAATATTACTTTGCAAAAATATTCATTTAGTTATGAAGATATAATTTATCTAAGATCAAGTATTTAGTGTCTAGAATGAAATACTGAGTTTAAAATAACTTTTAAAAATGAGTGACAGAGTTCATAAAAGTACCCAATGTTTGGAATGTTTATACCAATGCCTCTCCTGGTTAGCAAACCTGGCTACTACTTAAAGGACAACTGGATTAGGAAGAATATTTACATTGAGCATTGACATGTGACAACTATATAAAGTCAAGATTTTCAGTTAACTAAACTAATATTTTCCGTTGCTCTTTAATAGCCTTCAGCATCTTTACAAGGTTGAGTTCTATTTCTATTTCATTTAAACTTTCTAAAACTTATGAATTACTGTTAAATTTTTAGGAAATTCCCATTCAGCATTTGCTAATATGATCATTTTTCTCCTTTAAGTTATGGTGTAATAAGTTATAATGATTTATTACCTGATATTGAACCGTCTGCATTCCTGTACCATACCTTTCTTGGTAAAGGACATTATTCTTCTGATAGTCATGTATTATATTTGCTAATATTTCATCTTGATGTTTGGCATTTGCCTTCATAAGAGTAATAGGTTTATATTGTTGATGAGTAATTTAATTTCTTATTTTGTTTTAGAAATCATATGAAATAAGCATTGAATCAAACTTACCTCAAAGGCTGAATTTAGGAAGGAAATTCTAGCATTTCTATCAAGTCAGGACTTATGATAGCTAACATTCATCAAGTGCTTATTTTGTGCCAATTACAGTTCAGTGCTTTATGTATTAATTCATTTAAACCCTACAGCATCCCATGAACCAGAAATTTTTATTACTATCATCATCTTGGGTCAGACGAATTGAGACACAGAGATGTAAAGTAGCCAGAGTCATATAGAAGGTAAATTGCAGAGTCAGGATTTGAACTCAGGCATTCTGGATCCAGAGCCTACATTCTTTACCAATATGCATTCTTTTCCCCATCATGTTGCAGAGGAAAATAGAAATCTCAGGAATTATTTGTCCAAAGAATCTGACATAATCATTGTTAATTGACCTAAGACTATTTAAATAATGTAGAATTTATAAGAGAAATACCTTAACTACATACCATCAATTAATAATATAGATTGGAGACTAACTGTATTTAACTATTTTAAAACGTAGTTAAAAATATTACCAAAGTAATAACACTGTTTTTTTTTTGTTTCATCTTTTCAGTAATCTTGACACAGAAGAGCTATGTGGTAAGTGTTTCTTTAAGATCAGTCAAACCCATTACTTGCTTAAGAAGGAAAAAGAGTATTGTCTGATATATATCAACCTTGGAATTAATGTTGTATATTAGGAGTTCAAAAACAAAGGAAAAATTAATCGAGATCTCAAGGGATTTATCTTTACCCATGAATTTTGCTCAAGTATGTATTTCACTCCAGAAAGAGTTGGGCCTCATTAGTTCGTTCATAGAAGAAGAATTGTTGTTACAATCAGTATATTAGTTTCGCAAGAGCAAATTCTCCACAAGTTTGAATATATTTTTAAATTGATGTTTAATACAACTTCATTATTCTCTGCATGATATATTGTGCAGAGCCTTTTGTTACTATCTTACAAAGCTCTCTTCTTGAAATGTAAAAATAACTTTGTCTCATACCTGCCTAAACCATTCTGGAGTTGTAAATGTCACTTGCAAAACAAGTGATTCAATGGGGACAGATACATCTTTACAAATGCCTGGTTTAATAGCCTCTTCATTTATTTTCTTCATCTTTATGGTTGGAACAATAGTTAAAGATTAGAAATATGGAAAGGTAAAATTTTAAAATTTTATTATTTTATGAAAAAATAGAACATTATGAGACTATTCCATTTAAAACAGCTATCTTTCTCTGAATACTGGAAGGTTTAATGTTTTATGTTTTAAGATAAATGTTTAAGATAATACTTTTATTTAAGTTTGATCTTATTGTCTAGGCTACTCAAAACATTTTTGGTAGTTAGAGTTGAGTTTTGTCTGAGAACTCCTCATTGAAACTATCAGCATTTCCTGAACATCTTCTAATTCTTACAGTTTCAGAATTTACCAAAACCATAAAAAAGGCCATTTTCTTATATTCAAGAGTGGTTATTTTCCATTTCATCAAAGTGGTAGAGCAACACCAAAAGATGTTATATGAGAACAAAATATCAGAATACAGGGTTTCAAGGCAATAACTGAACAAAATGAGCATAATCTCCAACAACGACCTTTCAAATTTTCCAATGATTGTAAAAAAACTCATGCTTCTTATCCTAGCATAGTGTCCATCTCAGGTTCAGGGAGGAAAATCCAATTGAAATTCAAGATATGTTTATGGAGGAGCAAGGTACTCCGGTACCAAAGCAGGACATGCTTTTGTTAGTTATGAAATACCAACAGGGAAAATCATGCCATTCTTTCAGACACAGTCAGATAGTAGCATTGTGCACACATGGTTAAGTACCTGAAAGTGCCCATATGGACCATTGCCGTGAGGCTTTATGATGAATAGCAGTCACCATAAAGGCCAAGTTGTGGTCCACTCTCATCTATGTGCACACAGTCCTGGTCAGTGAACTGAAAAGATAAAATGGAGAACACAAGATTATCTTGATAATTTCATTAAGGTAGCAGACCCATTTCCCTAAAATGTCTAGCTATGTCAGGCCAAAGTAATTATTTCCGCAAATCATTCATTTATATCTATTTTTGGTTTTTCACTTAACTTTGCCTGGGTAGGCCGCAGCTGATGACAAAGCAAACTGTTATAAAGGCTTTTAAGATAAAAACACTAAGTGGTTCTTCTTTATTTGCTATGTTGCCTGCCTATTGTCATTAAGGAATGTTGTGTTATCCTCTGTTTTCCCTTGAAAGTACTTCAAGTTCTAAAGTATGATAGCATATCTCCACTTACTCCTCTACTGAAAAAAATATTTTAAAAATATGCCTTTTTTCTATAATGGAACTAGATTAGGTCCCTATCCTGTATTTATGGAAAAAGGTTTGGCTATGATTTTCCCCCTATAGCTTTAGTTAGGGAACTGGTATGTGGGGCTTTAATTCAACAGGAATTGTTCTGTGTTTTTTAAATCCAGTGATTGTATTCACAGTCATGTGTTATAATCCTCCCCCTCTCTGTTCAAGAATATGCATTTTAATCTCCAGAGTGTCATTTCATTTCTCATTATTTTGTGAATATAAAGTAAATATTTAAGTTGGCTTCTAATCAAAGCCAAATGCTTCAGTGTTAGCAAGTGAAATATGTCAATTCACACCCGGCACAAATTCCCCCTTGTGCGTGGGAGGGGCAGAACTTGATTGGCATGAAAAGTAGATTTCATATGTTCTTTCCTAGAAGCCAATTAAAAGTTGCAGGTATGTAAAACTTTAATTCTGAGGCTTTTACTTAATTTGTCAGTTACTAAGTTAAGGACCTAGAATTTAAAATATTTATTTTGAAAAAAATGTGTTTGTAATTTTAATTGTGAAAGTAATACATAACTACTTTTTTAAAATTTAACAGAATTATGTAGGCGTATAAGCTAACATGTCAATCTTCTTTGCCACTCATTGTCGTCCCCAATACTGAGCTCTACTATTTACTTGGAACATATTCTTCCAGACATTATTATGTGTATATTGACATTGATATATATGTGTACGTGTTGTTGTTTTTTCCAACAGTGAGATTATACTATATGATTAGTGCAGTTGCATCCCCTTTTCCTTCATTTTATTTAAAGGCTGCATAGTGTCTCATGTACCTTAATTTTTTTCAATCAAGTTCCTTTTAATGGATTTTCAATTTGAATCCAACTTTCCATGGGAAAAACAGGATTGAAATAAATATTCTCATATACATTATTCTCACACTCATGTTCAAGTAATTCTGAATTCTGAATGGTAGATTCCCAAACATGTAATTCCTCAATCAAGTTTTCTCTAAGGTGCACACCCACCAGCAGTTTATAGAAGTGCCGAAATTATCCACTCTTCACATACAATTGTGAAGGCCTTCCTAAATGCATTTTTTTTTGCCGTTATCTTATCACGATCAGTCAATACATAACTCAGTTTTAATTAGGCAATTGTGTTTGAACTCTGGCATTAAAGCTTTGATTTTGTATTTCTACCATAATTAGCTCTAATCTAAAGCATTCAGGAGTATAATTACTACCTTTCCTGGCCCTACCCTGTTTATGACTGTTTTCATAACCTTACTCATTTTTACTGAACCGTTTTGCAGATCTTGAAGTTGGTAGTTAAGAATAGGTAGTTGAAATATTTATAGATGAGCGAAGAATAATTGCAATGAATGTGCTTGATCTGAAAGCCTTTCTGTAAGAAAGCTTTGTGAGGAAGGTTGAATATATTTAATAGTGTAATTTCTCATCTAGTCGGCTGTTATCTACCAAATATTAAACTATTTTAAAAGTTATATGAAGTCTATAAATAAGATGGATAAAAACTGAGGGTACGGGGGCCGGGCGCTGTGGCTCACGCCTGTAATCCCAGCACTTTGGGAGGCTGAGGCGGGTGGATCACGAGATCAGGAGATCAAGACCACGGCAAAACCCCATCTCTACTAAAAATACAAAAAAAAAAAAAAAAAATTAGCCGGGCGTGGTGGCAGGCGCCTGTAGTCCCAGCTACTCTGGAGGCTGAGGCAGGAGAATGGCGTGAACCCGGGAGGCGGAGCTTGCAGTGAGCTGAGATCAGGCCACTGCACTCCAGCCTGGGCGACAGAGCAAGACTCTGTCTCAAATAATAATAATAATAAATAAAATAAAGTAAAATAAAATAAATGAGCGTACGGGAAACTCCAGAATAAAAGCTTATTCCCTTCATACCCAAGGTTCCTTTCGGTAGCTGTGCACTAAGCACCAAGGCTGCAGAGATTGGCAGAGCCTGGACAGTGCTCAGAGACCTGTGCCAGCAAGTCTGAGTGCTAGGAAATCAGAAGGCTCTATGCCCTCCTCCAGACTGCTGTGTCCTCCTCCAGTGGCACATGTCACTGATGATTGAGATGTAAGAGAGTTTGCGTGTCGCTTATCCCCTCAAAATAGCCCACATTTCTAGATCTGACTGACCTCCCTATTCAGAACATGCGGGTTTTAACACTGTCTCTCATCTCAATTACTTTCTTTTCTACCTAGTCTACTACTTGAGAAATCCTAACTGCTTGAGAAGTTTAGATGAGACTCATCTAAACTCATGAGAATACTTTGTGAGACCAGTTTCCACTGAGACTTTTGTGGCAGCTGTGGGTCCTTTGCTTCTGACAGAATTATTAAGCTGACCTGAAAACTCAACAACTTGAAATACTAAGGTGCAGGATAGAAAAACAGAACAAAACTGTAGTTTGGTAATGCAACACCACTGATTAAGTACAGAAAGGCAGGTAGAAACTAATTTATTGTTAGCATTTTAGTAGAGAAGATGGCACACTGGATATCCATGAGAATATAGCCTGCTTCCTGACAGATAACAGGCCTACTACATCTGCCTATAAACTGTGCTCTACTTTTTCATCATACCTAATGTTCAGACTCTACTTTTCAATGATACTTCATTTAAACTGATGAGAATTGGTTTTCACACATTTCCATAAGTGTAATATAACTCTGTTTTGCTCAAGTTCATGAAACCCACATACAGGTTTCAACAAAATAGGTCTTTTCTTCAGGAAGTTCTTCTAGTTACCAAAGGAAAAGCATTTTAAGGAATCAGTATTTGTTCCAAGTCATTCTTTCTAATGCCATGCCTTAAGGACAATATACATTTGCCCTACTCACACTGGTATTGTGATTCAAATGAGAAACATCAGTCACAAACATGAGAAACTTGGAATAAAACTTTAGTCCAAGCTCAGCCACTTCCAAAGATGTCACTGTCCTTCCCTCCTGCCTGCCACATCTTGGAGTTTGCAGATGTGCTGAAATTCTGGACTCCACCGCTCATTCCACTTCAAAGCTTTGGCATGGCTCATAGTCCTAGTTGTATGATGAAATCCCTCCCGGCAGTTGATACCTCCCTTCTCTCTTGATGGTGTCACCAACATTCCCAAATCATCCTTAGTGCATCCCTTCCTTTTCTGATAGGAGAATTTGAGGATGTCACTCTCCGTTCCATGGCTTCCCATTGCCCATAGTGGTCTCGAATTTACTCTGCATCATAATCTCCTAGGGAACCTCGCCCTCAACCCAAAGATTGTGATTTACTAGATGAGACCTTCTCAGTTATCTTCATGTCTAACAAGTACCCTAGAGTAGTGTTTCTCAAACTTAAATAAGCCTACAAATCACCTGGGGGTCTTATTAAAATGCAGAATGTGATTCAACAGGACTGGAAGTGG
Source organism: Pan paniscus (assembly GCF_029289425.2). NCBI lineage: Eukaryota > Metazoa > Chordata > Mammalia > Primates > Hominidae > Pan > Pan paniscus. Next base: position 108,248,382 of record NC_073256.2, read on the forward strand.
GCCTGAGACACTGAGTTCTAACAAGCTCCTAGGTGAAACTAATGCTGCTGGTCCACAAAACAAACTTTGGACAGTGAGGTACTAGAGGATTCTGACGCAGGTGGTCAAAAACACTTACCTAGACTTGAGGATCAAAGAGCATCTGGCAAGGACTGTTTCCAACACATACAGCTTTATCTCCCAACACTGACTTTTAGGATTTCTTTCCTTGCTGCCTCCCATTCTCAAATATGTTCCAGCCCTGTTCTTTATGTCTTGGCAGTGCTGAACTACACATACTCCTGCAAACATGACAGGAAAACAGCTGCTTCCATGCCTTTCCTCTGAGTATCCAGCAGGTTAAGTCCTATTCATCTGTTAACTGAGCCATTGCTGGTGTTTCTCCTATGAAGCCCTCTCTGACTCACCCAGGCAGACTTGGGCATTCTTTTTCTTTTTTTTTTTTCAAAGACAGGATCTCATTCTGTCACCCAGGATGGAGTGCAGTGGCAGAATCTCGGCTCACTGCAACCTTGGTATCCCTGGTTCAAGCAATTCTCCTGCCTTATCCTCTATTTGGATTGCACCTTGTATCTGGGCCCTTGAACCATTGTCTTTAACAATGATTATGTGTATTGCAGTTGTTACTTGGAATGTTTCTCTCTCCTCTCTGACTTTAGGGCTTCTGTCTTTTCACCTTTGTATTCCAAGCTCCTATGATAGCACCTGGCACATTTTTATGTGCCCTAAGTAAAGGTTTGTTAGGCCACAGAATGAGTAAGTGAACACTCGCTATGATGAAGTGGAGGGGAGTTCTCTCTCTTTATCTATGTTGGATGTGTCTGGCTCTTTCATCTAACTTCCCTCTTTGAGTTTATTGGAGCCCCCTTGCCTTGACTGCCTGACCCATATCCCTCAGTGAGTAAGTTATAAAAGAGCCTTAGTGACACTGAGCTGCACCACCTCAAAATAATCCTTACACTTAGATTTCCAACTTAAGCTCCTATCCACGACTTAAGTATTGTAATTCTCTTCCTTCTCAGTCATTTTCTTTACTATCTAGTGATTGTTCTTTTTTTCTAACTTGGAGAGTTGAGATGAATAAATGGATGAATGGACAGAAAGAATGAAGTCTAGATAGGTGTCAGCTCTGAAGCTTCTAGTCATTGTTTTTCTTATATGCTTTATCAGCATATGACTGCATCTGTGTGCATAGGTCCAATTTCAAAGTGGAAAGACAACTTAAATTCTCTCCAGGAACCTTTACTAATTAAGCCAAATGTCCATGAACGAAATATTTATTTTAAAAAGAGGCTTTACCTCTCTCTCTCTCTATATATATATATAGTAATTATTTTCTTATTTATCTTCTAACTAATCACTGTCTCTCTCTCTCTCTACATATATTATATATAGATATCTATATTATATATAATATATATTATATATAATATATTATATATAGATATCTATATTATATATTATATATAAGATATATAATATATATAAGATATATCTTATATATAATATATAATATATCTTATATATAATATATAATATATCTTATATATAATATATAATATAGATATCTATATAGATATCTATATATAATATATAGAGAGATATATAATATATTATATATCTTACATATTATATATAATATAGATATCTATATTATATTATATATAATATAGATATCTATATATTATATATAGAGAGAGAGAGAGACAGAGTTGCTTTTTTAGCAACAATTTTTTTGTTTTCACTTTCTTTTTTTTTTTTTTAGACAATGTCTCATCTGTAGCCCAGGCTGGAGTGCAGTGGCACTATCACGGCTCACTGCAGCCTCGACTTCCCAGGCTCAAGCAATCCTCCCACCTCAGCCTCCCAAGTAGCTGGGATCAGAGGCACATACCACCATGCTGTGTGGCCCAGGCTGGTCATGAATTCCTGGGCTCAAGTGATCCTTCTGCCTTGGCTTCCCAAAATACTGAGATTATACGCACGAGCCTCCATGCCCAACCTGTTTTCACTTTATGTTTTTGTCTATTTGCATTTAAAACCCCTGTCACAATCCTCTTTGAGGCATTATATATACAAGTTTTAAAATAAAAATGAAGTAACAGCTTCACTTTTTGGCATTTCTCTTATGCTTTTTGCTTGTTTCAACATAGTATAGACTCAGTTCTGATATTCATTATTTTTCCAACTTATGAATATTCTACGGCCACATTAACTGCTCGCTGGTTGATGAAGAGTGTTCATTTGTTATAAATAAGTGCACAAATAAAGTTAGACATATTTGTCAACCTTATCAAAAAGTCAACATTATAACCACAAATTAAAATGTTATTTTGAAGCAGGTATTTAAGGAGTAAATATTTTATTTATCTTCCAACTAATCACTTTCTAAAGAATCTTTATAAGAGATAGTTTACACCACATTGTTTTTAAGGAATGCATTTTACTTTTTGTCAAAAATATGTTATTTGTTTTTAACCTAAGGGTATACAGACTGTATTTTGACAACCATGATCTGGAATTGATTTAGTGTCCACCTGTGTTTATTTTCTTCTCAAAAGAAGTCTGTACATTAACTAATATATCAGTCAATGGCAATTTCCAGTTGTTATTAATATCAATATAAACAAATATTTCCTAGAGTATTAAATAAATTAATCAAGGCGGTTTCCATCAAACATGCTGAAATGTATTCCCATAATCTCAAGTGGCTTATATGTGATAATATATATCATTTTAATTTAGTTCCACAAATACTGTGGCACATTAAAGAGAGATGGCAGTAAACTACAGTTCATCCAAGGAAGGGTTCACAGGAATGGTGAGGACTATTCATGTTTTAGTGTCTGAAAACCCTAGATCTTCTCAATATATAAATTTATGTTAACCTGGTTTGCTTTCATTATAGAAATGCATAGATTTCTATAAGTAAATATAATATTTTGCATTTATATATATTTCAACTTACTAGTTTAGGATCAGTCCATGTTCCATACTTTTAATTTTAATCACAAATCCACTATATTATTTATTCCTAGCAACTGAAAAGAGTGATAGATTTTACTTTTTCTCTGCCCAAATTGTTGGGAAAAAAAAAAAGATTGTGACAGGGACAGTTACATAGAAGGTGCCACAGAAGACCCTCTCATGTTTTGCATCACTGACTCTTAACCTTGAAAAGAGCTTACCTTCCTTAAATGTTTCCTCCAAGAAACAATAAAATGTAACTTTTTTCTAAAATTACTATCCCAGTGAGATCTATAATACTATGTTGTCAAAAACAATTTTTTATTGAAACATCCTTGTCAGTAGATTCAGATTCATTTTTTCCTACTTTTGTAGGAAGGAACATTTCTTCAAGGATAATGGTAATCATTCAGATTTCCTTTTCTTTTTTCTTGATGTCTTAGTGAAATGAGCAGATTGTCACCTTATTTAGTCTTATTTGGAAACCTTCCAGTTTTCACTTATAGCTGACATTTTGTTTTACTCATTTAAGGAGTAAAGAATTAGTTGATTTTTTTGTTTTATGGTTACCTAAACTCAAATATGAATTTATTTCAATATTTTCATTTTTCAGAATATTTTTCTCAGCACTTGGGCGAGTATGAGAATGTACTAGCAGCACTTGAAGACCTGAATCTTTCCATCCTGAAGGCAATGGGCAAAACAAAGAAAGTAAGAAAATGTTAATGTTTATTTTCTATAAAAATCTCTTCTTTGAAAAAGATTTTTCTTGAAAATCATACCTATTTTCAACTATAGATTCTTTATTATCACTGATAGTTTATTTTTCTTCATACTAAATGAGCTATGTTATTCATTTGTAACATAATTATAAACACTATATGCTAAAGACTGTGCTTTGTGTTGAGGATACAAAGATACAAAGAGCTGTTAGAATAGCTCTCAGCCTGGTGGTGATGCAAGTGTGTTAACTAAGTAGTATGTTTTGGATCTTGTCCCTCCCCAAATCCCATGTCGAATTGTAATCCCCAGGGTTGGAGGTTGGGCCTGGTGGGAGATGATTGGATCATGGATCACCATTCCCCCAGTGCTGTTCTCCTGATGTTGAATGAGTGAGTTATCATGCAATCTGGTTGTTTAAAAGTGTATGGCGCCTCCTCCGCCCCTCTCCTTCCTCCTCTGGCCATGTGACATGCCTTGCTTCTCCTTTGCCTTCCACCATGATTGAAAGCTCCCTGAGGCCTCCCCAGAAACAGAAGCCACTATGCTTCCTGTACAGCCTGCAGAACTGTGAGCCAATTAAACCTACTTTCTTTATAAATTACTCAGCCTCAGGTATTTCTTTATAGCAATGAGGGAACTGACTAATGTGCTAAGCATTACAGTATAGCCCAATGAGAAGCACAAGATAACACATCTAATTCATGCTGGAGATGAGATGACACCTGAACGCTTAGAGATAAAGGAAGTTGGTAGAGCTGGACAAAGGAGACAAACACAGGGAACAGCACGTGCAGAGGCTCTGAGTCAAGAGGGTCACAGGACACTCTAGGAAATGAAGCTGGACAGTAAGGATAAAGTACCAAAGCGTGGCATGATGTAAGATGAAACTGGAGTGCTAGGGAGGGCCCACATCTTTCATGATGTCAGCAAAGCTAAGGATTTAGGCCTGTATCCTAAGTGCAAATAAATCAGCAAATAATTTAAGCAGAAATAAAAACAAAAAACCTCATGCAGTCTTTCAAAAAGACCATACAAGAATTAACTTGGGATTGGGGTGGATAATATAGAGGAATAGGATCAGAAAGATGAGTGAGTAGGCTAATTCATTAGTCTGGGTAAGAAATGTTGATATTTGGAAAACAATAAAGACTCAACTGAATTTTGAAAAATAAAGTTCAGAAAGTCCCCTAAAACTTCCAGGAAAACAGAAAATATAGGAAAATTGGAGCACCAGCCTAGTGTATCCTATATCCAAATAACAAATTCCAAAAAGAGAGAGAGAGAAAAAAAATAAAGGAAAACAGGTAAAAGGTGGAATCAGAATACATTTTCTTTAGACCTCTTCAGGAATATTTGGAAACTGTATAATAACTTCATCCCTTGGAAACTTCTCTCCAGAAATGGCCATTAAAAAATTATCTGCTTTGTGTGTCTAGCTTCTTCTTGCTCTTCAAGTCTCATCTTAAATACCATGGCCTCAGAAAGGTCTTCTCTGACCACTCTATCTAAAAAAAAGAAAAGGTCATCTCAATTAGAGTAGATCATCTGTTCCTTGCTGGCAATTTATCATAATCAGTGAGTAACTGTGCAATGTTTTCGTTGTTGTTTATTTGTTGTCTGTAAAGAGAGAGAAGGGCAGTGACTGTTTTTTGTTTTTTTATGTTTTTTTTTTGTTTTGTTTTTGGCTTACCGTGTTTACTCTGAACCTAGCATAGGACCTGACAATTAAAATCATACTCAAAAATTTATTGATGGATTAAATTAATTGATTGGTTAAATGAACACACATATAGCTCCAAAAGCTAAATACTTTTGCTCCTAAAAGAAAAATTGCTCCTAAGTTAATTTAAGAAGCTTCCAGATTGCCTCTAATAGGAAGAAAAAAACAAGTTATATAATCTTCTTTATTTCCTCAGAAATATGCACTAAAATCATGCTGTTTTCCTTGTATTAAGACAATGAGATTTTGTGGGATTTAAATTGAGGTCAACCTGTTGTTTTGGTTTCTTAAGTTACAAAATCTTTTTCTTGGCACTGACCCTTAAAAATGCATGTGATTCATATTATACTGTTTAACCAAGAAAAACATATGTCTCTGATTTAAATTAAAAAGGAAAAAGAAAAAAAGAATTAGTCAAAATTAAAATTAGAAAAAGCCCCTTTGTGTAATAGCTCAAAGATGAGTAAAATGCAAGAGTTTTGACGTTTCTCAAGCCACTGTTGAATAGACATCTTCACACTGTCTAGCACATGGACCCTTCAGAATGAGAAATCTAGCATTTTTCTCTATATTTCTACCCAGATAAAAAGTCCTGTCTCAGTAGGAAGATCTGATTGTTCTAGGGTTTTATGAAAAATGAAATACAAGCCTTTTGTGATCTATCTTGACTGGCAGTACCTCTGTTTGCAGTGTCAGAGAATGGATAAAATGGGATTTAGCTGCCTACCTTAAACTCCAGGAAGTGACTCAGGACAGATACAATCCGTCATTATTTTCCCTCCTCCTCTTTCTCCCTTAACCCCAGCCTTTTGTCAGATCCTCAAGGGCTACATGGATTATTTTACTTTGCTTGTTATTCTGGAACAAAACACCATAGGTCAAATTCCAAATGGCCATTTGAAAGTCCCAGAGGTAACGAAAACCAGAACCCTCTGTCTGAATTTGGAATGTCTCACACACACACAAAAAAATAGCTTTGTCAATTAGTTTTTCTTCTTTCTACAGGGTAGAGGTGATAAGCTAACTTGCAGCATTAGTATGTGAAGTGCTTGTAATCTCAAAGCAAATGTAGAATTCTGATGCTACGGCTGAATTCATCGTGTGCTATGTTATATAAACACAAATGGGATTCCCTGTTTATTAGTAGGGCTTAAAAGGAGATTATCATAAGCTAAAGTGAAGAATGGCATTCTTAAAATAATTATTTGGGGTTTGTTAGTTACTTTAATGAGTGCAGCCGTTAAATTTTCCAAAATTAAAATGTATATATATTTTTTCTTCTGACAGTTATTTTTCAAACAAACACAGCCTACAATACATTTTCAATAATTCTAAGAAAGAAATAGACTTGAATCCTAGCACTGCCAGGCCTCTGCCTCTCTCTTACTCTCCTACATCTGTCTTCAGGAACTATGTTGATTTTAGCATCTACAGATCCCTTTATCTCAATCTTTTCATCTCTCCTCTATCTCTAGTTTTTTTATGTTGAGCATCTGGGCCTCCCAGGGCTCCATAGTCCTTTCACTAAAGATCACAATCATTTTATTTGAGTCTTACTATGAAAAAGATGAAATAGCAATAGGACACAGAATTTCTATTTGGGACAAACATCATTACTATAATTTTATGTAGGACTTATTATTAAAATTTTCCCTTGTTTTATGCAAAATATCCAAGCTGAAATGATACCATATGTGGCATAGTAAAATACCCTTGTAGGCTTACAGAAGGCAAGCATTTTAATTATTCATTATAGTTTCATTGCAATCCTTTACGTATTCAATCCTTAAGTATTTAAAAATAAAATGAAAAAATTATTCTTGGACTTCAGAGCAACCACAAAAATACTTTTTAAACCGTTTATATGACATCTTCTTTTTTCCTTGAAATTATCTGTCAAAATAAGTTTGCTTAGGGAAGAGGAAGTAGAGACTAGGAGGATGGAAAATAGGAGAGAAGTGTCTTGAGGTTGCAAGTTTGGTTCAATAGGACAGAAGCCCTGAGTCAGGCCCAAGCCTTGGAATCCTCCATGCAGCCCTGGCCAGACTTCTGCCCAACACCTGGCAAAGGGGAACTCAATGCCTCTGGAAAGGTTGCTCAATGAAGTAAGGAGGAACATATTCTCTCATATCAGACCCTAGTTATCCTGAAGGACTCTGCAGTACCTACTTCCTGGACAGAGAAACCTCCACCTCTAACTGGGTAAGGAGGAGATAGAACTCAGATGAGAGCCCTAACCCTTCTAATTCATGTGAGCATGACTTTGGGTATAATTTAAAGGTGATAAAATACCACTTTGAGGTTATTGATAGAGTTCACACAGTGGTATAGATGAGTAGTTCAGGCAAAGATCATCAACAAGGTGGTGGCTAAGGTGGATATGCTAGAAGGATGGAGGACAGAGTACATAGTAATGTCTGGGCAGGCTCAAGACTTGCCCTGGCACCTACCTGGCAACCATGTCACTGGTTCTTTCTAGCCATTGCTGCAGCCCCACCAGACTCTTGGTGACTGATCTGACTTCTCCGAGCCAAGTTGCCAGATGATGCCTAATGACTCTTCTTTCCTGCCGGACTAGGGCTTCCGTGGCTATGACCAAAAAGAGAATGAGGAATAGCTGTCAATGCCAACTAGCATTCATATAGCACCTTGGAGTTTTCAACATGTTTTCATATACAGTATTTCAGTTACTCTTCATCACATCTTAGTAAGGAATGTTAGGCAAAAGGTAATATACACATTTCAAAAATGAGGAAACTGAGTCACAATGTGGCTAGTTGATTTATCAATATCCTAAAGATAATGAGATTTAAACCAAGTGATTCTCGTTTAATTTTTTTTATTTAAGGTTTATGTGGTTCCATATGAACATACTATAAATATGCAGCTGTAGGTTCTATCATGACACAAAACATTTCTGGTATTAGGTACCTTTGGTCTTTGAAACAATCAAAGTCTTTAGAGTTCAGCTGTGGCTCAGCAAAGGCATAAAGATTTTTAGCTTCTCTGTTAAAAATATTTTCAGTTTTGTTTTTGACAAATGAATAAGTAGGTGTCCAGAGCTCAGTGTAATATGTGAAGAAAATATGAAAGAAATTATAGACAGAAGCAGATGATAATTAAATGCTGAAATCATAATTAAATCCTGAAATCAAAAGATGAAGGTGCATAAGCAAAGTTCTAGGCAAGGAAGTTCATATTTTTTATTATAGTTTGTTGTCATTAGAGAAATGAAATTTAATTAGAAAATAAGAGAAGTTACATACCCAGGTCAAACAATAGATATTTAGCTTTTTACTTACTAGAATGAAATATATCCAAAGGAAAGGCTACTGTACTTGAGAGAAGTAAGCAAAAATATTGGTCTTCTGGGCTCTGGATGAATTTATAAAGGATCCGAAAGCATTCCAATAGGAGTCCTACTGATTTGTTTTTTTTTCAAATAGGTAACTGTACTATTTCTTGATTGACACTTAAAATGCCATGTTTACTATTTGCTAAATACTTATAATGTACTCAGTTTTGTGTCAGAGCTCACTATTCTGTTCCTGTGGTAAACTGTCTTTTCTAGTGTTAAGTATTATTAACACGTTATCTTAATTCTTGTATACTTAGATATATTTGAAAATGTAAAAGCGCAGGTCTTCTCTGTTCTCTCTCTCTCTCGTTTTTGATTTTTGTATGTTGTTTGTTTTGTTTTTTTGGTGGAGACAGGGTTTCACTGTGTTGCCCAGGCTGGTTTCAGACTCCTGAGCTCAGGTGATCCATCCACTTTAGCCTTCCAAAGTGCTGGGATTATAGGCGAGAGCCACAGCACCTGTCCTGATTGTTCTTCTTTAGCAGAGATTTTTGCCCTTAGTTTGCCATGTTTGCATAAGTTTTATAATTGTTTTTTTCAATTCTGGGAAAAACTTTTATTGGAATTTTCATTAAATTTATAAAGTAATTTTGAGAGAATTGTCATCTTGGTAATATTTTTCCTTCCCATGCAGGCACAAATATATTTTTCCATTTATTCAAGCTTATTTTTGTCTCATTAAATATTTTTATGATACCTCATATAGGTTCAAAACATTTCTTGTTAAATCAGGTCATATATATTTTATATTTTTGTTGTTTTATAAATGGCCACCCTCTCTAACTTCCTAACATAATGTTGGTGGTATATTGGAAAATGATTAATTTTTGTATACACATTTGGTAACTAGATTAGCTACCATCTTGAGTAGCTGTTCTGTCCGTGACATGCCATTTATCATCCTTTACTGATATTACAGCTTGAACATCGAGAGCCTCTGCACTGTAAGAAACAACCCACCTAATCTCTCTTTTAGGGAAGTTGACCAATCTGTATATAGTCTTTAATGCCCTGACTATCTTCTCCCATTTTTTTTATCTGAACTTTGAAGCTATACTTTACACCTATTGTTGTTACATAAGATTTCAAATTCTACTTCATTACCACAAGGCAGTAATAAACTATGACTTACACTTTAGAACTTGTGTCTGAAGGGAACAAGATCATTTTCCACAAAACCAAACACAGTTTTAAAAAGCTTGAGTAGCAAAATTCCATAAATACAAACATGTAAAACATTAGCCTATTCTTACGCATTTTTAACGGAAAAGACACAAACAAGTAAGTAAATAATGTATTTAATTAATTGGCAGTACATTGATATAGGCCAGAAATAAACTTGATGTTCAGAAAAGGGAGAGGTCAGTGCTCACTGAGTAATCAGATAAAACATCAGGGAGAAGGTGAGACTCAAATGAGTCTCAAAGAATGGGCAATTTTAATAAAGGAAAAAGAGAAGAGAAGAACCTGCAGATAATGACCCTACTTTGACTTTTTAAGGAGGCAGCTATGAAGCCTAGTTCCATCAGAGGCCCTCTTTCATGTCCAGAAGAGGCTGTGGTTTACAGATGGAGGGGTCAGGTCATGCTGACTGCAGTTGGTATTTCACCTTATTTACAGTTTCTCGAATGAATGTATAAATAGCAAACTGCGATCTTGCAAATAATCTTGAATCAAGGGGACTTAAAAAAAATACTTAACAGATTGCTAGAGCTGTGGTAGGTAGAAGCTCCAGGTCAACTGCTGGTGTATCCCAAATCCACAGAGGTCCCTATTAGTAATCATTTTTTTCATGATTGTTTTCTATTTTCAACAGACCTACCAATCCTTCCTCCCCATCCCAACCAGAAATAAGATATAGTGATAAATTATTTTTATTTTGTTTCATGTACCTATAATTTCAAATAGCCATTTTTTTCCTTTGTAGGGATTTTCTTTTATTTATCTTACTTAGATTGCTAGCGGGAACATTTATATTCCTAATAGAAAGTGGGAGTTAATTTTCTGCCTAATGAAAGGACGAGTACAAAGTACACTGTTCTATTTAAAAAGAAAAGCTGTTTTACTTTGCCCAAAAATATAGTTCTGAACTACAGTTGCCTGAGTGAACATACAGCCCCATTTCTGAAGAACTGAACTTTGAAATTCTAAAAGCTAGATAAGGGAGAGAAGTTAATGCAGACATTCATGGGGGATAAACAGCACAGTATGTGATTCCTTCTGTCACGAGAATTAAATTTGATATGACTCATTTCTTTTGCCTGAAGTGGAAAAGTGCAGAGGGAGAGATTAAAAATTGGTCTGTGTTGTGCTTCTCAGATCTGATAGGCATCAGTTATTATCATGTTGAAGTTGTTCTTTCCCATTTTTATTTACAAAAAGGAAATACTAAATATTGCAAACCAGAAATACTAAATGTTATTTGAGAATTAATTAGTTTTGGCAAAGTTCTTATTTTCAAAATAAGTACATCCAAAAGAATGTACTTTCAAAAAGAAAATGAATATGTGCAAAAAAAGCTATTATAGGTGCTTCCCCTTGGCTGCAGGACAAGAGAGCTCAGGGCCACATGGTATTGTGTGACATCCCTTTGGAATGATTTATCCCGTGACCTGTCAGTTGTGTAATAACACATGGAATGTAGTTCTAACAGCCATGCAGGGTTATTGAATTGACTGAGATCTCTGGGAAACTTTCCTACACTTTCTTTGGATTTCAGTTTGAATTTCTGTTATGGATCATACTCACTTTTTAGGACTACCAATTATGCCACAAGCAGCCTAGTTTCTGACAGTATGGGAAGGAGATGTTTTCATCAGTTGTACATGCAGGTTTCAGAATACTGGCTGTGTATTACTACTCTGTAAGACTGAATGTCTATCTGGGAGACCACTTAGCTTTATTTTATGAACCAAAATAATAATAATAATAATAATGTAATAACATAGCTAACATCTATGGAGCCATTACCAGGGTTTCCAGGTACAATCCTAAGTACTTTTATTTTAGTAGTTTATTTTATCCTAATCTTCTTGGGGTAGATTCAGTGATTATCGCTGTAAGTGTAATAGGAAACGAAGACAAAAAATGTCAGCTAACTCCCTCAAGGTCACACAGCTGAGATGTGGATAGCGATCTTAAGTTGATCCCTATGAATTGCTTTCTGGTCCTCCTTGGCATGAAGCTATTATAGTTTCTAGTCAATTTCTTGAGAAGATGACAAAAATTATGGCTGAGAAGACAGAAAATATATTGAAGGATTTGTTAGTTGTAATCGTTATCTACTGTGGAAGTTTCTGTGGGTCAGGAATCCAAGGGTGGCTTAAGTGGGTGATTCCTATTCAGAGATTATCATGAGATTGTAGTCATTTTAAGGTCCTTGAGGAGTTGCTTTTGAGCTCACTCACATGGCTGCTGACACATTCCAAGGAAATAGAGTCAGCTATGTGGCTTCCATTTGTCACCACATGGGCCTCTCCATAGGGCTGCTCCTATGATATAGTAGCTGGCTTTCTCTAAAGAAGTGATTGTAAAGAGAGAGATGGGCTGGGCGTGGTGGCTCATGCCTGTAATCCCAGCACTTTGGGAGGCCTAAGCAGGTGGATCACTTCTGCCATATTCTATTACTAGAAGTAAGTCAATAAGTCCAGCCCACACTCAGTGGGAGCAGAATTAAACTCCACTTGTGTGTATATATCTTTAAAACTACCATAGTGGTCAACTTTTAACTTTGTGTGTGTGAGTGTGTGTGTGTGTGTGTGTGTTTGTGTGTGGTGGAGTGGTGGAAGAAAATCTTTATCTGTTTTTTCCCTCCATTTATATCTACCCCATTAAAATAAATCAAATTGATTTTTGAAACTCTGACATACATGCCTATCCCTTATATTAGTTGAATGCTTCTAATATGGTTTGGCTGTGCCCTCACCCAAAATCTCACTTTGAATTGTAATCCCTACAATCCCCATAATCCCCTTGTGTCAAGGATGGGACCAGGTGGAGGTAATGGGATCATAGGGACTGTTTCCCCCATGCTGTTCTCGTGATAGTGAATGTGTCTCACGAGATCTGATGGTTTTATAAGCGTCTGGCATTTCCCCTTCTTGCACTCCATCCTGCCACCCTGTGAAGAAGGTGCCTGATTGTCCTTTGCCTTCTGCCATGATTGTAAGTTTCCTGAGGCCTCCCCAGCAATGTGGAACTGTGAGTCAATTAAATGTCTTTTCTTTATAAATGACCTAATCTTGGGTATTTCTTCATAGCAATGTGAGAACAGACTAATACAGTAAAAATTCTGAAAGATAATGAGAATCAATTATGTTTTATCTTTAGAACTAAGCCACATATACAAATGTATATATAATGAATATATATCAATAGAGCCAAAACACATATAACAAGATGAAAAATACATTTTCCTGAGTTTGAGTTAATATTAAATATGGTCACCCTAAAACAAGTTTTTAAAGAAGTATTTTTAAACTATCAGCTTTCAAACAAAGAGGGTTCCAGATTTTAATGTCTGAAAATCCATGTCCCTGAAAAACAACTCAGTTTATTCACGGGTTCAGCAGAAATTCCATTCTAGGAAATGAAAGGAATCTAAGTTTTGCAACACAATGCCCTCAAGAGTCTCACCATAAAGCAAAATGGGTAATTTAGGACTATCTGCCATCCAAAACTTTAAGTAGATTTCATAAGAAAGGTTTAAACAACATGTGGTAAGACTAATAAATAGGAAAGCATCGCTTTGTCCAGTAAATCTGGAAAGTTATCATGGAGTAAACAGTATTGAAGATAAACTTCAAAGAGTGGAAGGTTTATGGCCGAAGATTGCTGGGAAATAATGAGAATGAAAGTCACTTCAAGGAAAAGAAGTAATAGAAACAAAAGTGTGAGAAACACAATGCATTTTCATAGAAATTTGGGGAATACAGAGTGTTTGAAGCATTAAGCAATTTTGGACATTGTGAGTGTCCAGGCTGACAGGCAAATTGGCTGAGAAATTTAGCATTTAATCATTAAGTAGCAGAGGTATATTGGAAGTTTTTGAATAATGGAAATAAAGAAAGTTGGTCACATGAGGGTCAGTTAGGAAAGCTTTACTTCTCTCATATCTACTTATTTGTTTCCCAACTGTCACCTCTAAAATGAGGATAATGTTTAGTCATACTATTGATCTTTATTGTTTATTTGTAAGTTTCCTACTTACATAATATGTAGCTATTCTACATATTATGCCATTTTGTGTATATTTATATATATTCTAGGTATTTCTATGAATTCTAGAGGGTTTTTCACAATTTTCAACAAATATTACCTATTCCCATATATAAAAAAATGTAATAGAACCAAGAATTTTTCTCATTTTAAAAAATGTCATTCTTGATCTGATTCTTTTTTTGGTTGTTGACAGTCACAGAAGGAATTAAGAAAGACAAAGTTTAGGTTATTAGTACTGAATGCTGTCCTAGTCAAGATTTTTTTTCTTTTTTTTTTTTTAGATAGGCTTTCACTCCTGTTGTGCAGGCTAGAGTGCAGTGGTGGGATCTCAGCTCATTGCAACCTCCACCTCCCAGGTTCAAGCGATTCTCCTGCCTCAGCCTCCCAAATAGCTGGGACCACAGAAACATACCACTGTGCCTGGCTAATTTTTGTATTTTTAGTAGAGACAGGGTTTCACCATATTGCCCAGGCTGGTCTCGAACTTCTGGGCTCAAGCAATCCAGCTGCCTTGGCCTCCCACATTGCTAGGATTACAGGCATGAGCCACCACACCCAGCCTCAAGTATACTTTTATACTTGATAAAGTTTTATGTTTATCCAAACATAGCAGCTAAAGGCCAAGAATTTTTGGTTTATAATGACAGGCAAAATGGCAATTATGCAAAATGTTCAGAAAATATTTGTAAGGATTTTTCCTGGTTTTCTCAGGAGCATCAGAAGACATAGCTTATCACTCTCTTCCTTACATGGTCATGTAGTTTTTCTATATTACTTTGAATATCAGCATTTCAATGAAATAAAATTGAGGTGGGTGAGGGGTTAATGCATAGGTTTTTTCTCTATTGTGGGAGAGAAATGTGCCTTGATTTTCTTCATCATTCAGTCAAATATGAGCATTAATAGCTATCTAACTATAATAAACATTGATAGCATCATAATTTCCATTTTCATAAAAAACATTGGCTAAGTATCACATCTATCAAATTTTCTTTGTAACATACAATATTTAAAATGATGTTTTAACAGTAAATAAATATTTTAAATGAAAAAGAAATGACCTATGTGATTATTAACCCCCGCAAAAGGTGATTGTCATATTTGTACCCCCTTTAGATCTTTGTTGCCTTGTGCTCTTTGCTTTATTCTCTACGATCAAGTCAGTCACCTACTCCTAATGATTTTGTCCTTGATGTTGGTCATGTCCATCTTCTTCCCTCGCAACCCACTGTCTGGGCCACATGAGGCAGAGCCTCCTTGACTCGCACAGGGATTCCTTGTCACAGCACTGAAGTCATTATTTTTCATCCAGTGTTGTCTACAGACCATGCTCCATCCTGCTGGATGAGACATCTTTCCAAAAAATAAGACTGTCCCTCACCTCCTTAAAACCTTACATTGGCTCCTCATTGACCTCAGGACAAAGTCTAGACTCTTTGCCCAGAGCACACAGGCCCACCCAAATCTGAGCCTTCCCTGCTCATCTGGTACCCTCCCCATCTCTCTAGTTCCACCTCGTGCCAGTCCTTACCAGATGATTTTCTCTCCAGCTATGCTCAGCCATTTGCACTTCTCTGAGTTCCCCACCATCTCCGTCTCCCAACTGGATCTTGCCATATAGTGGTCCTTCCTTGTGGATGACATCACTCTGCCCTCCCTAGGTCCTTCCTCAGGGCTCCTCCAGTTACCTACTTGCTCTTCATCTGGCTGGTCCTCTAATATTCCTGGTGATACTACGGGACTTAGCTTAACTGTCACTTCCCCTAGGAATCCTTTCTTGATCCTCCAAGTGCGGTGTCGGTGGGGGTAGAGGGGAGATTAGGTGTTTTCAAACCGCCTCTTGCACATCCCCATGATAGCTCCTTTTACTTTTTACTTGTCTGTCATCCCAACTGTCTTGAAGTGTCTTCTCTCTCACTGTATCACCGACAACTACTAGTTAAGGCACTCAGTTAATTTTTAAAAATATATATCGGCTCCCAGGGGAGCTGCGGATGTGCTGAAGATCACTGATGATCATGAATCAATCACCTGGAAAGGAAGAGGGACTTGGCGACCACAATCCAATTCTGGACAGATGGACAGCCCAGATGGGTGTCCCTTCCAAGGGACTAGGGAGAACGTGAAAAGGGAGCAGATTTCTAGAATACACATCCCCAGACTGTTTCTAAAATTTGGAATGATTGCTTGTCCAGAGCAACACAATACTCTTTCTGGACTCACCAACTCATGGGGTGAAAACTGTCTATCTCCATCCTGCCTGAATTCCAGCAGTGCAGGAGGCAATCAGGGCCCCCTGCAACGGCTAGATGGATTTTATGGCTAGCTGGGGAGGTCTGGGGAAAAGAAAGGGATTAGCAGTTTTAATCCTAGTGCTCATACAGTTTTGCATTTTGTAAAGAATGCTATTTTTTTTAAATTATAGTCAACATCAACTATTCTCATGGTTGGATTTTTTTCTTCAGTTCATTATGTTGAATTTGCCTTTTAAATGATTTTGCCTATGACACATCTTTAGTTCATGATCTGCTCTGACATTTTGAGAGCTGTAACCAAGATTATAATGTGGCAGGACATGATAGGCATAGGTGAGTAATGTTTTTAGAATTTCTTAGAAACAGAGGCTGATTTTCATGCTGATAACCTAAAAAGCAAGGAGGAGAAATAGACACATATAGCACAAATATCATATAAAGTGGACAAATAACATATTTAATTGTATATTTGTAACAGTTCCAGACACATTTTTTCTCACATAAATATTTTTAATAATGGTTATGCTAAACAGAGACCAATTCTTCCTTAATATATAAGGAAATACATGATATTAGAAGAATAAAACTATTTTCACTTCCTTGTTAATTCTGCCTTTGAGTTCTGCATAGGTCATTTATATACATTAAAATATGGAAAACTACCTCTCACTCCCCAAACTATACAAATCAGAATATGTAGGATAAATGGAGAGATGTCTCCAGAAATAACAATTTCATACTTAGGAAAAACTTGATATGATTCCTAGCTCTGCTACTTGCTAGCATATGCCCAAGTTAATCTTTTTGCCTTCATTTCTTTCATTGTCAGATGTTGGGAGGATAAAATGATATAATGCATGTAGGGGGTCTAGTACTGCAAGTGGCCCATAATAGGCACAATATAGGCATAATAGTCATGGGACTAGTTATCTTTCTACTTCCAAGGTCATTCTCAAGTTTCATACTTTGTTATTGGAAACAATTGCTAAACATGTGGCTTGGTGCTTTATATGGATATGATGGATTCTTTCTTACAACAACAACCAAAATATTTTATTTCTATAAGGTAGAGGGGAGAATTCAACAGAGCAGCTAACTAATAATCTAAGTAAAAATTTGGAATGTTGACCCTTCAGAGAAAATTTTAACTTTAAGTCAGAATTTTACATGCTGATTTTTTTAGATAAACAGATAATAAGTGTAAGTGCTTCATGAGACTTCCCTTCATTTTAAGGATATACATTTCAGCTGATCTATGACAACCAAATCAATAGTTTAATGAAGCACAGGGACTTGTTTCTGGGAGAACTTCAGTCTGGTGAATGCATAGAGATGCATGTATTTCCCTGAGTGATTGACTAAGCTGCTGCTTATGGGAACAGACACATATGATTGCATAGAGGCACAAATGTCTGTTAAGAAAATTATCAAAACTAAACAGAAATTAATTCATAAAAATATAAAGGAACAACTAAAAGGGAAGCACAGCACCTAGTCAGCCATCTCCTTGTTAATATGATGAAAACAGATCATCTGCAGTGACAGAACATATACTCCTACAACACTCTTGGAAGCACAAAGGAGGTATGTGAGACCTAGCTACCAAAACTATAAATAACTCCAGGAGCAGAACTCAGTGTCTCTGAATCCCAGAGAAAGAAAACAGAAAAAGTAGTCTCAACACTGAGGAAGCATAGGAATCTTTCGAAAAGCAAAAAAGAAACAAACCAAAGGCATGTATGTACAGAGCAGGTGCCACCTCAAATCCAGTTTAATAGACACAAAAAGCACCTACTGTGTTCAGAGTGTTGCCATGTGCTAGTAATCAAAAGGAATATAATAGGAAACAAAAATTAGCCTTTGCTCTCCAATCAAATAATATAATAACAGCATTTTCTACTGTCTTGATCATTTTGTTGCAGGTTTATTTTTCAGCAGATAGAAAAAGTGATTATGTATTTGATAAAGAGAAACAGATTAGGAAATTCTGTGAAGCCCCCTTCCTTGCCCCATGAAGTTAAATGAAAATTAGTCAGATTTGTGGCCTCTTTTCAAAGAGAGGAGTGCTGAGTGGAACTGGCCTGTGGCCATAGAAGAAGTATTCCATAGAGAAGTATTCTGTACAATAGATCTGTGGCAGTAGCTGAAAGGGACTGTTTTCCTTCCTTTAATTGTAACTTTCTACTCCCTTTTATGTTTTCTCATGTAAATCAGAGGCACAATTAAAGCTCAATGAGCCGATGTCAGTAGAGAATAATTTTTTCAAGTTACTCATTTTAGACCAAGTTTTGTGCAAAGTCTGTATTTTATGCAGCCTAAGAGACATTCTGCAGATGAGTCTTAAGAATTTACCTCACACCCGTAATAGGTATACTTATTCTTGTCGGGTGCTGTGTCATACCATGCATCTGTAAGTCGATGCAGAGGCTCATAAAAACGGCACTTACTAAAACCTCCCTTAGCTATCCTCCACCTTATCCAGAGAAGCTTCTTCTTTTGGAAAATCAAGCAAAACAACTAAGCTAAGACATGTTTAAAAAGTTTGAAAAGAAAGCTGTAAGGAAATACAAGAGGAAGAGTTGTTAGGTATGAGTTCTAAATTTCTTTTCAAAGAATATGTCGGCCGGGCGAGGTGGTTCACGCCTGTAATCCCAGCACTTTGGGAGGCTGAGGTGGGCGGATCACAAGGTCAGGAGATCGAGACCATCCTGGCTAACATGGTGAAACCCCGTCTCTACTAAAAATACAAAAAAATTAGCCGGGCGTGGTGGCGGGTGCCTGTAGTCCCAGCTACTCAGGAGGCTGAGGCAGAAGAATGGCGGGAACCCAGGAGGCGGAGCTTGCAGTGAGCCGAGATCACGCCACTGCACTCCAGCCTGGACGACAGAGCGAGACTCTGTCTCAAAAAAAAAAACAACAACAAACAAACAAAGAAAAAACAAACTAATACGTCAGTATGTTCAATTCTCTGCCTTCCACTTTTAAACTTAACTTCCTCGTAAAGCAATCTTTTTCGATTATCTACTCCACCCTGACTCATCCTGATTACCTACTCCACCCTGACTCATTCAGATTACCTACTCCACTCTAACTCATTTGGATCACCTGCTCCACACTAACTCATTCTGATTACTTGCTACCTGTTCTGCCCTGACTCCCACCAAAGCACTCACCACTTCATTCTCTTTAAATTAGCCAATCAGAATTAGTTTAGCCTGTGAGGTCTAACCCTAGCCAATAGGGGAACGACACAGCAGCTGGGGCGACGTGCGTCAGGGATAAGAACCCCTTGCCCTCCCTTCTGCAAGTGTGCACTCCATTGTTCCTTCTATATAGAAGTACCTTGCTTTGCTGAGAAAAAGAAAATTTTAAAAAAAATTTAAAAAAAGAATTTAGCAGGCAGAAAGCAGCAATAAAATTTTCTTCTTCAATTACAAGCCAAATTATTGGCAACTCTTCCTCTTCTGTTCCCACAATCCTTAAGAGGATCCTTTGAGGGGCACAGATTTACTATAGGTCCACCACTTATCTGCAATTCCAAAATCCAAAAGATTCTGAAAATGGAATGTTTTGGTTTTGTTGTTGTTGTTTGGTAAACTTAGCACCAAAGTCCATTTGGTAGCAAAATCTATTTTAATATTAATAATTTTGCTGCAAAACTACCAATATGGTCATTACAGGGTACTGCTCTAGACCCTGCTGTGGTATTATATAATTACATGACATATGCTAGGTATTACCTCTCTAGACCCTGAAAAATTCTGAACTTTGAAACGTATCTGGCTCAATGGTTTCAATAAAAAATTAAGATGGCTATGTCATTATATATGTTATGGAAATGGATGTTCTAATTATTTTTTCAGACTATCAGATTGCATGCTTCAGCAATGCTGAAATGTAATACTATCTTATGTTTAAAAAACAAAGTAAAACAAAAAACTATCAATTCTTGGAAAAGTTTATTGCATTTCAAAGAGCAGTCAAATAATATGCATAGACAAGTGAAAATTGACCCCCAGTGGTCTGTGGAAAATGTAAATGAATTTATTAACGTTTCAAAAATGACACTTTAGGAGACTCAACTGATAATGCTTGTGGCAAGTGTATTGGCGTGAAATAAATGAAGAATGCCTTCATTTGTAGGCTTAATTTACTAAGAGAAATCAGGACTTACCTCCTGTAAGTCACTGTTGGCAGATGATTTAAATGGCTGTGAGAGTAATCATTTGATTTAAAGAATAATTCCTTTTTATGTTTTACTATTGCTACAGAATAAGATTATCATCTCTTTATAAGCTTTTTATCCTCTGTCATTTTCTGTAGTAGTTTTCCTACTTATAGCCTGTATCTTCTTTGGAGGTAATATGACCTCAAATTTGTTCCTTGCATATAGAACATCTCTGTAATCAAATTACAGTTAAGAAAAGCCCATGATTACACACCTCACTATCAGGCTGCATTTTGAGTGATAGTAGAAAAAAGAACTACCAAGCCTGGCTGCTCCCATGAGAATAAGTTTAGATAGGAAGGAAGTCAAGGCTCACCCCAATGCTCTCTCTTGAGTCTCACCTCCCCTCTTCCATCACTACCACCACTCAGTGCCCCAAATCCAAATTTAAAATATAGCCTTGTCTTTAGACTTAAGAGTAGCACAACTTTTGTATTTAAATCAATATTGTCCCATTTCACTGAGATTAGACATCATATTAACCATTTGGGAATCTGTAAAACCACAGGACCCTAAAAAATTAACACATTTGATATTTGGGGCCACCTAGAACTGACAGTCTCCAGAAGGCCTAAAACTTCAACAGAAGTAGCAGCTCCAAGTGAGTTTGAAGCCTAGTTGCTGCTTGGACTGTGCTTCCTATTCCAATACCCCTGTCTTCTTCTCTTGCCTGGCTCATTGCATCTTCTATAATGCCCAGTATCTCATACCCATCTGTCCTTTTCACACCTAATTCAGCATTTATTGAGAAAGAGATAGCTACTATTTATTGAGCATAATACATGTTGACCACAGTGCATGCATTATCTCAATTAGTCTTTTAGCCCAACTGCACTGAGTCACTCTCACAATCAGGCACCTGGTACATGGTAGGTACACAATCTATTTTCCTCAGCTCTCTCTTCACCTTCCTAATAGTTCATTTGTCTCATCCCAACTGAGATTCGTTCATGTGGCACAAGTATTTATGGAATACTGTGTCTGCTCAAATCCTCTAGAAACAGAAGCCAAGTGCAAGAGATGTGTTGGGAGAAATGCCCTTGGAAGGTAAAGGGGAGAGGGAACAAGAGCAGTGGGAAGATCCTTCAGGCTGCCCTGCAGGTCTGGCACCTGTGAAAAGAGGAAGAAACGGAAGTTGGGCTGGCAGAGAGCCTCTGACAAAGTTCTGGCTATGCCAATGGGACGCCCGAGGGCAAAGACTGCTCATAAGAGGAGTCCCCCCAGACTTACACCATCCTTAGTCCGTGGCAAGGAATACTGGAGAGGATGTGGCTTCAGCATGAACACTGCTGATCCCCCAGCTGGAGATGGGTAGTTAAGCATACTTAAAACAGTTTCTCTCTGTGGTACCTCAGTGACTGCCATAGTGTATACCAGGATGTGATTTGAGGAACATGGGCAAAAATTCAAGAATCTGTGAAAATTCAGCTTTAAAGATCCACTTCTCTTACTCTCAAAGGTTTTTCAGTCTTTAAGAGTCTAGTCTTTACAAGTTTTTAAAAGTAAATATCCCTGGGAATAGAAAGATCTAAAGTCCTAGTTACTGAATAACTTAGCAGAGGGTAGTTAAAAGCTCACTAAAAGTAAAGAGATGGGACCCAAAATTTATTTGAGCTGGACCAAGTTTAGAAACTCTGGAACAGAGAGATGTGCAGAAAGAAATAGTGATGAACCAAAAACCAATTCCCTAGGTTTAGCTCTGCCATAGTTTAAAATATGTTGATGCTCAAATCTTGTCCCTCATGTATGTGATATTGTATAGTACACTTGATTTTTGTATGTGTTTATTATACCTTTGATTCAGAAAGGTTTACAATGCTTCCTTCTTTGTCATAAGAAACTCATAATTCAGGTGGGTGCTTGTTTCTTATACCAGCATGAAGCTAAACATAATAGTTGGAAACTATTGAAAATATTGAAACAGAATAGTTCTGAAAATATTATTTTCAGAATATTCTGGGACCTAAACTGCACAGTATGTAGGAAGAAAGGAAACATTCCTTCCTCCCTACAGTCTGATACACTAGTGAGAATAATAAGCATTACTAAACCAACAATGAGCACTCAATGGGGAGCCTTGAAGAGTACCTTAGTGTTTAATACGTTGCTGTAAAGGCATGAACCTTTCCCCTGCCTTTCTCTATGAGTAAACTTAGCATTGCTGCATTTTCCTTATTAGAATTATTTTCATTTCATTAGTAAAATAGGCAGTTGCCCGGGAGTAGAGCAACTGACCTTAGTCTTTATATACCAATATGGGATGATTCAAGGGTCATGTGAAATGTCAAGCTACACACAACAGAACAAGCATAATTCTGTGTACTCTGAATCTTCCCACATTGATCACTTTTGAGGCCAGAAAGTAACAACAGAAGGGTAGAGTAGGCATGACAGAATTGCTTCACCAATGGAACAAAGAAGAAAAATGGTTCTTTTCTTCTTCAACTCTAGATGAACCAGTGAACACAGACTTAGCCAGTTCCAGGATGGAAACTGAGCCCCATGTTCTCATTTCATATATTTGAGAAAACAAACACAAAGGGGTTAATAGACTTGCCTAAAATCATAGTATGAGTCAATGGCAAAGCCCATAACCCAGTGTAGAATCTTATCCTCTATAAGGGTACGAAAAGTATTATTCAGAATTGGGTAGAATTAGTTCTTTCCCTTCCAATCACTAAACTGTTAACACAATGCCTCTTGGGAGCATAATTAAAACTATCACTGTAACCTTCCAGGTACAGGATTCTTTATCTGTTGCCATGGCAAAGGAGCAAAATGTAAGCCCCTGATTAAAATGAATGCTTTTGTAAGAAATAATCAAGATCCCTGTCAGGGTTTCATCACGCTCTTATACTCTTTGTCATTTTTTATATGACCCCAAGCCTGGGGCTCAAAGTGCCTACTTGAAATTTCTTTTTGTTGTTTGTATAATAACTGAATTAGTTTTGCTCCAGCAGTTTCTTGATGATTTTTCAGTAAGATAAAATCTTCAGTAATTTTTCAGTAAGATATTTAATCAGTCTAAATACTTGAACATTTTTATTTCAGTGGTAAAAAATAGACTGAGGCAGAGTGAAGTTATAAATTAGAATCTAAAAATTTACCCTTCAACATTAATATTTTTTAGTGCTCCAATATAAAACACAGAAAACCTATCTCAAATATAAAAGAGGAATATAAAATTATTAATTAAATAACTGGCAGCCTGGAGATATTCATTCCAGCATAGGCTTTGATAAATCTTTTCCTGAAGGCAGTTAAACCTTTTTGAGAAAAACCTTCTGAGGCTGATATGATTTAAGTCTCTCTGTTAAAAAAAAAAAAAAAAAAATTGGTGTTTATAAATTATGCTGCCTTTTTGCTACTCTCAGCTTAAATAGAAATTCAGCTGCAATTTAGATGATGTTTCCTTTCCTTTTTTAATTGCTGGTTTTCAGCTCTGAAAAGCTTTCCTTCCAGCGGTGCCCTCAAGGGCACAGTTTTATAATCAAGAGCCTTTGACCCCTGTAGCCTCATGAGACTAGAACCCGCTGTTTCTCTCCAGGTATGTTTAACACAGACCTGGGAACAATCGAAAAGCTTTTCGTGTTTTGTGCTTTAAACATCTTTTGATAAAAGGGTGCAGGAAAATGACACCAGTATTCTAGCCTAGCCGAGGAGAGCTATGTGGTCTTCAGCAAGTCTCCTTAATTTATCTGGGCTTCCTTTTGAAAATGAGGAATTTGTATTCAGTGGTTCCTTCTAGCTCTATGTCTTTGGTGGGTTTGCTGATTGCCTGTGAAATTTGTATAGTACGACCATTTGACCCTGAATTTTGTTTTTCGCTTCAACAGACTATGTATACTCTGTTCTTATCATTAATTGAATAGTATCACTCTCTCACACTAACTTGAGCCTTGTAGTTACACACATTTAATGGAGGAATGAGAATGTTCCTTCATTAGCAAACCCTATCTATATTTAGTGTTTGGCTAAAACCTCATTTGCACTCTCTGTATTTGTGTGTGTGTGTGTGTGTGTGTGTGTGTGTTAATGTTACATAAGTATTTGTTGAAGCATTTTAATCTATATTGTGAAAGGATGTTTTATTTCCTTCTTTAATGTACTTTGCACAGTTATATTTACAAAGGAATATTCTATAAATAATAGAGGTACTAATCCACATATTTTATTCTTTCTCTTAAAAATAAGAAAAGCCTGTTTTTTGAAACTTCTCAGATTGTTCTGTTATGAAACATCACTACTGGCTGGGTGTGATGGTTCACACCTGTAATCCCAGCACTTTGGGAGGCCGAGGAGGGTGGATCACTTGAGGTCAGGAGTTTGAGACCAGCCTGGACAACAGGGTGAAACCCTGCCTCTAGTAAAAATACAAAAATTAGCCAAGCACAATGGCACATGCCTGTAGTCCCAACTATTCGGGTGGCTGAGGTAGGAGAATCGCTTGAACCCAGGAGGCAGAAGTTGCAGTGAGCCAAGATCCACTGCCACTGCACTCCAGCCTGGGAGACAGAGTGAGACTCTAAAAAAACAAACGAACAAACAATTATTACTATTAAGTTACATATGTAGAAAAGGAGTCAATTGAATTACGTTGTACTTACTAATGCAAAGGGGCTCTCTGTCTCTCTTCATGTGTGTATAACACACACATAAATTATATGTATAATGTACCTGTACACACATTTTACAGTTTATATTCTATAAATGTTCAAGGTTATCAATAGTTAAATAAATATAAATTTAATTGACAATAAAATATACTTCTATCAATTAAAAATGTTTAAAATAATAATGCCAATTGTTCAAAAACACAGGAAAATGAAGACTCTTAAACATGATAATGGGACTTTAAATTAGTACTACCTGTAGGAGGGCAAACTTAGTGACCTTCTACCTGTAGGAGGGCAAATGTGAGAAAATATGTCTCACATTTTCAATTTAGGTATTATTCTACCTAGTAATTTCATTTCTAGAACATTAACTCGGAAATAATTTAGTATGTATACAAGGAATATTCACCATATAAATGTTTATACTAAGAAAAATTAGACAACTATCTTTAGTTTATATTCAACAATATGAGATTGATGAATAAATTACAAATATAAAATATACTATTTGGCTATTAAAAACTATGTCATATATGAATACAATTGACATGGAAAGATGCATGTATTTTTATGTGCAAATAACTGATTTAAAATGTACATGTAGTTGGTTTTAAAAAAACAATATATTATAGATATTTCAATAGCTTTATTGAGTTATAATTTATATACCATAAAATTAACCAAGTGTAAGCATACAATTAAATATTTTTATTAAATTTATAGAGTTATACAACAACCACTGCAATCCCATTTTAGAACAATTTTTTAAAAATATTTTATGTTGCCAATCTGTATTTTCTAATTTATAACATTGCTACTTCAAAAGTGAAAGTTATTTATATTTTTAATTTAAAATTTTCATACAGCTTTATCTGCAGAAAAAAAAGTCACATATCTTTTCAACCACTTTAGTCTGTAATTGTAAGTTTGTTATAATAAAAGTCAGTAGAGTTTTAAGGTAGTTACTAAAACCAGTTGCTTTTTATTTGTTAATTTTTTCTATGTATCAATGATTACTTACTCATGAACAAAAAAGTCAAAACTTACCTGTTAGCTATCTGACTTTAGGCAGATTACTTTATCTCTTATGACAAGTTTGGGAGGTCCAAATAAATGAATCCATAGAAAATACTTAGCAACTTCTGTTTATAGCAGTTTGGGGGAAGAGATTCTTTCAACAATTCTGTTGCCAAAACAAACTAAAAATAATGGATAGAATATATTTTTACATTTCTGAAATGTATCCAAGCCCTGGCAAGAAAGCAAAGACTTCTCAGAGGCCAAAATCTAAGTGAAAGAGGGAACACAAAGAAATAAGCAGTTGGAAGCGGCTTTAACTCATTGACCTTACATTTCAGTTTTGAAGACTTTCAGCACTGGGGCAAGAGAAAGCGTAGCCACCAGCACCCCGCAAGGTAAGGATTCTGATAACAACCTTCTGCAAAAACTTGGAACCCAAAAGCCTTTACTGTTCCTCGAAAGGAAAGTTACCCCTAGTGATCCAGGGCACCAAATAAACAAAGGGGGAAAGAAGTCTGCCCTGAGAATTTATAACTGCAAGTCAGCCCTCATGTAAATGTGCAGGCCAAATCAATTTCCTGGGTGGAGGGGAAAGCCTCAAGCCAAGAATTTAATTTAAAATTATTCCAAGATGATGGTGCCCCCAGATACTGGACAAAAGCAAAATCAAATTCTCCCTTAATCTAGATCTGGTAAAATTTCCACAGATTAATCCTGCAAGGAATATGTACTGAAAGCAAAAAAAAAAAATCTCAAAACATACTTCAGACAGTATTAAAAGACTTTATATATTGAAATCATCAGCTAAATAATAAGTATGTTAATGTATTTATATAAATATATGTGGGATTAAAAATAGGAGAAATGAGCAAGATATAAAAAAGACAAAACAAATTTGAGAAAGCACAAAAAGATTTGCTAAACATTTAAAAAATACAATAATTGAAATGAAAACATCAGGAAACCAGTTTTACAGTAGATTAAATAGAGTAGAAAAGAGAATTAGTGAACTAGAGGACACAACCGAAGATACCACAGAGAATGTGACTTAGAGAGACAAAGATCTAGAAAATAGAAAAGAAGTTAAGAGACCTAGAAGATTGAGTGGGAAGGTCCAATATACCTCTAATCAAATTTCCAAAAGAATTAATGAGAAAATTAGCAGAGAAGACAAATAATAAAAAAATTGTATATCTATAAACCAAGAATAGTTAGAACATGTATAGAAACCTAATTTATGATGGATCTGGCAAAAATGTATAGAAATCTTACTTGTGAAAGAGCTGACATGACATATCAGTGCCAAAAAAAATACTGGACTGTTCAATAAATGGTGCTAGAAAAATGACTTATCTATATGAAAACAAAAGAGTTAAATTCTGAATCCATACACAAAAATCAATCCCAGTTTAAGACTTACATGTGTAAAAATTTAAGTTTTAGTATAGAAGAAAATAGTTTAATGACTGACTAGAGTAAGAAGGATTTCTTAAACAAGATGCAAAATATAAACTATACCTTTAGAACATAGTATGGCATAACTTTCACTTTATTAAGTTGTATATCAAAAGACAGCACTTACAAATTGAAAAAACAAACAAACCAAGAGAATTTGCAAAACTTAACTACCAAGGGCTGGTGTTAAAAACATTTAAACAAATGCTATAAATCAATAAGGAAAAATTAGAATACATAATAGCAAATGATTTGGCAAAATACAGGAACAGGAACTTCAAAAAGAAGCCAGGGAAAGTCCAACATAGCTATGAAGAATTACTGAAACTCTTGTTTGCAGAGAGTTGTAATGTGCAGTGTTGGGCAATTGTGACTTATCTTAAGCCAAGTTAGTGCAGTGGTTCAAGAGGTCCGTGCAGATAATTTAGCACTTGTACCCTAGAGTTTAAGTGTCTGGTGGAAGACAGAAGAGCAAGGCTGCACAGTTAATAGCCACAGGTTCATAGGCAGTTGGAACAAGGATTCATACATATTGGTTTAGCTGTGGATTTCAAGAAAGGAGAGAAAGAAAAAAAATTGCAGATTAATTGTTCTATTATTTTCTAAGGTTTTACTATATTGCATCTGGGTGCTAATTTCATCTGTGCTGCTGGGCATCTGCTGTGATTTCTGACTCTGAAGAGTCATACCTTTGTTTAATACTGCAAAATTATCAGCAATTGTCTCTTTTCTGTTCTCTTTGTTCTCCTCTTAGAACTCCTTATATGTAAGTTAAATACTCTCGTTCTCTTCTCTGTCACTTCTATTTCATATTGTTCATCTGTCTGCTTCAGTTTGGATAATTACTTCAGATTAATATTCTAGTTCCTAATTATTCTTCATCTGTATCTAATCTATTTCACATATCCATTGGATGTTTATTTTTTGGAAGTTCTTACTGCCTCTTTTGAAACCTGCCCCGTTTCTTGCAATAGTCTCTCACTCCTTTCTCCTGCTTTTCATTACCCTTTTTATGTCCTTGAACATTTGAAGCATATTACCGCTGACTCTTTTTTTTGATACCTTTTTTCTTTGTGTGATACGGATATGTGCAGATAGATTGGCATTTTTCCACTATTAGTTTATACTTGGCTGATTAAATCATTGGGGATTTGATGTATTTCTTTACGGAGAATATGTTTTTGTTTATGCCAGCTGCCTCAACATACTACCAATACAGAACTGAGGTGAGTTAATCTCTCAGTTTTGGGCTTCTCTGAATATGCAGGTATAGGAGTTTGAACCTCAGACTGCTGAGTGGACTGAATCTTGATTTTAGGTTTTCAGGACAGAGTTTTGCACCCAGAGTTAAGACTGAGAAAACTTATTTGTCATCTTCCTTTGTTCACGCATAGAGTTTTTTTTCCAGCTCTCTTTTAGTAAAAATGTGGTCCTTTGAGTGTTCCAGCTTCAACCCCCTACCTTGACTCATCCTCTGTTCTTCCAAAAGTTGTTAAAATCTGGAACTTAAGAGTCTCCAGTTAAATAAAATGCCTGCAGTAGAGCAAGGCCTTCAATGCAAGATTACTGTCAGTCTCTTTGTCTCCTGTTCATTGTTGACACTCTTGGTTTTCTCTTATGTTCTTAGAAGCTTTGCTGTACATTCAAATAATATTTGCCACACTTTACCTTTTATAGTGCATTCTATAGAAGGAGTATTTTAGGATATTTAACTACTCCTAATGCCAAAATTGGAACTTTCAGAAATTTTCTTTAATGTAAATATTACCTTCCAATTTATCAATAAGACATTCAGAACTAATTTTAAGTAGTCTGTATAGTCATCTAGAAACCTTTCTTAGAAAGGAGTATGCAGGTAGATTTGAATAATCCACCTTTTCCTTACATATGATATACATATATATATATATCTTCTCACTTTATTGCTCTGGCTGGAGTGCAGTGGTGCAAACATGGCTCACTGCAGCCTCGACCTCCTGGACTCAAGCGATCATCCCATCTCAGCCTCCTGAGTAGCTGGGACCACAGGCACATGCCACCATGCCTGGCTAATTTCCCATATCATATATATTTTTAATAATGAAAATTTGAGGGTCTTTACTTCTTATAATCCACCCAATTTTGTGTGTGTGTGTGTGTGTGTGTGTGAGAGAGAGAGAGAGAGAGAGAGAGAGAATTAGTAGACTGCATTGTTTTAGCTAGCTAATACTATGAACTCTTGGCTTATTTTTCCGGATGACCATTAAAATTCCAGTTAGCTTCTGAGCCTGTCTAGATACTCCTAAAATGCCAGCAGACCTTGACACAAACTCAATGCTAAGAAAGGCAAGCCCAGGCTATGATTTCAGGCTATAGCCAGTCTCTTATGTTACCCAGTCATTTTCTTGAACATGTGTGAGAAATAGTGCTGTCTTTCAATCCTGATTTCTAAATGTGGGATATAGAACACAATAAAGTTACAGGTACAGACAGATCATCCACACCCCTTGCTTTCAGTCACGGGCCATATTGAAATGTAATAAAAAATACAACATATTTCACTATTTCTAGGATACATGTTTCCTTTTTCTGACAGCTATGAAATTGGGATATATCTATCAATTGATGGTGCATAAAAGTTAACTGGTGATATTGTTATTTCCTTGTGGTGTATAAAATACCAAAATAGTGGTGCATCTTATAATTAATGGCACTTTATATTTGATGAAGTACAGTATTTTGGTTTTTAAATCCCACTGGAAAAAAAAGTCTTACCTGTTTGTTACTCTGAGCAAGTTATCTATTCCCAAAGGTTATTTTTTCCTGAATAAAAAATTACCGGAATATTTTGGTATTCTTTCATAGTAAGCCACAAGGGAAAATTAAATCCAGAAATGTGTCAGTTTTCACATATTTATAAACTATTGTTTTCCATACACTATGCTGTTTAGAAATGCTCATAATATTTTAATGTTCAATTATTCTTCTGTCACAAAATTTGTTTAGATCAAAAGCAAGGATAATTCGCCTTTGAAAGCAGAGAGATTATATATGATATTTTGAAAAATGTATTTGTGTCTGACAAATTTAGTAACTTAGGCCTATTAACTCAACATATTATAGGACTGTGGTTAAAATAGAACTATCCATCTGACACATATACTGTTTAGGAATAGTAACATTACAAATGAGTGTTATCCTTTGAGTATCATTTATGTCAACTTTGTCTCATGTGTATTCCACAAGCTTAAAAATGATATTCAAAGAAACGTGTGTGAGCAATAAGGTGGAAAGCAGTGTATTTATGGGGAAGAAATTTTGGTGATATTTTATCATCAATATCAACAAACATAAATTGAATCCAATTTATGTACGAACATAGTTCTGTGCTCTTCATACTTAAAAACATAACATTTGGTTCTACGTTACACTCCAGAAAAATGCATGCTAGCAGTTGAGAAGATGGCATATAAGAGGTGACAAAAATTACTAATTTGGAAGTGTTTACAGATTTTCTTGTCCTACTGCCTGCCAAAGAGTCCTGTATTTTACAGCCCCTATCTGTCTACTCCACAGCTCCTCAAACATATGAATATAGTATATTTCTACTAGACTGGTTCCTACACATACCTTAACCTTTTTATTGTAAAACAAAAAGGAAAGCCACACAAATCAAATGTAGAGCTTCATGATCATAAGGCAAACACTCTTGAATCCATCACCAAGATTTTAGAAACCTGACCTACCAGTTACCCCAGAAGTCTTTCCACATGCTCTGTCCCAATTATGATTCCTCCTTCCCCTGAAAATAGCTACCAATGGATCCTTCTAGTAGTCACATCCTTGTGTTTTATTACACAGATTTTCATTCCCAGAAACTGTAGTTAAATTGTACTCATTTTCTCTGTATTGCATTTCTTTTAATTTATAGGCTATCTTGCAATCGCTTTTATTTATATATTTTTACAGTTTATCCGTTACAGAGCCCAGAGAGGTGCTTATGCTCATGGTTTAGGCTTTACTGATTGCCA
Organism: Pan paniscus; assembly: GCF_029289425.2. Classification (NCBI taxonomy): domain Eukaryota; kingdom Metazoa; phylum Chordata; class Mammalia; order Primates; family Hominidae; genus Pan; species Pan paniscus. The sequence goes on from NC_073256.2 coordinate 108,279,954, forward strand.
ATCATGGTACAAGTAAGCACGTTCTTCTGAACTCTATCTTTGCTAGAAATTGTCAGCTAAATCCAGAGGCTAATTTGACAAAACTATAGTGGATAGTGTGTTCTCCTGTCAAGGATCACATCTTTTAGTTGTTTTTATTTTTTAGGTTGGCAGCCTTTGATACTCAGTGACTGAAATAGTGATCAGCAAACTCCAGCCATTGGCCAAATTCTGCCAGTCATATATTTTATATGGTCTATGAACATAGTCCAACTAATTCAGTATTATCTATGGCTGCTTTCATGTGATCTCTTGTTCACAAAGTCTGAAATATTTACTGTCTAGGCCTTTACGAAAAAAAAAAAATGTTGCCTGGATCTGGTCTAGATCACCAGTATTTATGTTGAAGTCTCCCTGGTTGTTTTGGTTGTCTGCAGCTCATTTTCTAAGATTCCTGAGGAAGGGCTCACAAGAACAACATTACCTGAGTTTTAGTATGTTCACAGTTTTCGGGGACCGTTTATACTTAAAAGACAATTTTTCCTGATACAAAATTCTTGGCTCTATTTTAAATATCTTAAAATATGTTACTACATTTTTTTCTGGAATAAAAGTGTTGGTCTTGGAAAACCTTGTGGTAATCTAGATTTTATTTTGTTTTGTTTTTTACCCCATAAGTCATTTGCTCTATATGTCTCCATGCATGAAGAATTCTTGCTTTGTCTTTTAAAGTCCAGCAATTTTACGAAAATATGTCTTGATGTGTTTGTTCTGAGTCGATATTCTCATACATATGGCATACTTTCAGTGTATAATATCAAATTATTTTATTTTAGGAAAACATTCTTGAATAATAGTTTCAAGTGTTATTTTCCTTTGTTAGTTTCTATACTTCCTTAGAAATTCCATTATCAGTATATTGTATATTCTTTGTATATTCAACATTTGTCACTTCCTCTCAAATCCCTTTTATTTGTTTTCTTTGTTATTTTTGATTTTAAAAGCTTTCTTTCCTTTCATTTTCTCTTATTAAGGTATTACATGTAATGTTTATTTGTTTTTATGTTCCTTCTAATTTTGACTTAATTTTGGAAATAATATTTTCTTCCATTACTAATTCTTTTCTGAATCCTATCACTTCATTTCTGAGTTAATCTAACTCTGATTTATGTTTTTGTTCATTTCTTGAAATCTTTTTCTTAATATATTCTAGCTTATTTTTAAATACTTGATTGCACTTGGGTCTGTTTTGTCATCTTGTCTTTCTGGTATGCTTTCATTGTCTGCAGGGATGTTATTGTGCTTCTTATTTTTCTTTTTCTTATTATAACCTTGCATAGGATTTGACCTTAATAATTTTTTGCTGCTTTTAAGAATTCAGTTTTCCTGAATTTTTTCAAAGGAAATTGTGTTCAAAATTGTTTTTCTAACTTCACAGGGCTTCCTCTTAAGTGGTTTGTCTTATAGTACTGAAAAAATAAGGGAGCTTTTCTTCCAAGGCTTTCTGGCTCTGTTTCTCCCCCCAACTTTTTATCTGAATCTCCCTTTTTATTTCTTGTCTCTGTGACCATCCCTCTCAATTTTGAGTCCACTCCTAGCTAATTCCTCAGTGTAGGTCCCTCCTGACATAGCCTTTGGAGTGACCGATTTTAAGAGTTCACAGGGGCTACACAGTTCCAATCCCTTTAGGCCTTACTAAGATTTTTGTGCTCTCTCATTTTTGTACTCAACCACTTTTGGATAAAATGACTGCCAGTTTCAGTTGCTATTCTCAAATTAGCCATTGTTATTCTAGTGAACATTTGTTGGCTACTTTGGAGTTCTCTTGCTCTCAGGTTTGTCTCATAACCCGTTGTGTTCCTTTGTTTCTGCCTACACATCCAGCAACACCATGCAGTGCACCTCTTGTGGCTGTCAGTGATTTTGTCCTTACCCACCTGCAATTGTAGGTTGATGATGACACCTTGTCATCTAGTTTTGTTGCATTCATTGTCTATTGGAGCTTTTTGTTGTTGCTGTTTTCTAGTTGTTTGCTCTGTTTTTATGTGAAGATTCCAAGGGTTTTATAAACTATGCCACCAACATGGCCATCTTCCCCAAATCCTCCTGTTACTATTTTGTGGTTTCTACACAACTGTGATACAGAACAAGAACTGGGCCTAGATGAGTAAAACCAGACTCATACAAATTTGAGGAGAAAGGAAGAAATCTTAGCCAATGTACATATAAAGATATAGGAGAGACAGGAAGAAAGAGGAGTAAAATCAAAGACTAAGAAAGAATTTTGGAAAGATTCTAGAAAACAAGATGTTCTATAGGAGGATATGGCTCATAGAATTCAGAGGAGATAGAGGGGAATGCAAGAAGTACTGTTTATAAATTGTATCTGATTATATATATTATAAATTGTATCTAATTTACTATATCTAATTTACTAATTTACTATACTTGAGGAGAATCAAGTCAAGAATGGAAAAATTTTTGATAAATTTTGCACTTGAACTCTACATATTAAACTTGACACTCCTCAAACACCAAATTCCATGGATCACAGCTTCAATCTGGTAACAAGTATGTATATAAAAGGTGTACATTTTTGAATAAGCAAGCTAGCAGATATGCAGTAGAAAATATATGTCAAAAATAACTCAGGAAAATTAATATTTGTGGAGAGCCTGCTATGTGCCAAACACTAGCTACATATTTGTCCTAGCAATAATTCTGAGGTGAAGTATTATCACGGCAAACAAACCCAGGTCTTGTGAAGTTTGAGCCAATGATCTGTCCATTACACTTTATAATATCCTTTCTCCAATGGGTTAATAGCAATAATGAGCATTTATCAAAAATTATGAGCTAGACACCCTACTGTGTGTGCCACATGCTGTATTTAATTTTAATACTCGCAACAAACTTATGATAACTATTCTTATCCATAGTTAAGGAAATAGGGATTTAAAAAGGTTGAATACTTTCCAAAGTTCACACAGCTGTCAAGTGGCACAAACACAGAACGTAAGTGTGACTGTCTTCAGAGCCAGCTTCTTAACGACTACATTATGTTATTAGACACCTATGAATGTGACCTGGGTCCTCATCTAGTAGTTAATCTCAGATTTGGGCTGACTCTCTAGATGTCCCCATCCTCATACCCATGTGCATTTTTCTAAAATTCCCAGTGTTTGAAGAGGATTACTTCCCAGCAGAATGGGACTGTCCTTTAGGCAAAGACATCCAAGTAGTCTTATGTTCTTGTTAGGGTCTCCTGATATGAGACAGAGCAATAGGAGGAGCCAGAGGAAAGAATCCTACACAAAATAAGTTCTTGATGACTTTAAGATGAGCCCTTTAAAGTGGAGTTTGTCAACGTAAAGGTCTTAATATAATTCATCTCTAAAGTATCAACTTATTTCAAACTACAGAATATCTGGTTAAGATAGGGCTCAGAATTTATTTCAATTTATTAATTGTTTAATAATATTTAATCCAAAATTATAATTTTGTCTCCTCTTTCACTAATCTGAGAATCTATCATTTCCTTAATCCTTGGGAATCTGTAGTCTGAAATTATTTTGATATCTTGTTTTGCCATCTAAGGTTTGCAAAGACTAGCTGGAATTAACCTCTGTCCATTATTAGGACAAGTAAGAGCCAGTTCTTTATTTTTGTATTTTTATAAGGCTTAAATTTGATATAGTGGTCTCCCAGTTTGGAAAAAAAAAATGTGCCATTTAAAATAAAAGCCTGAGAATATTTAAAAGAAGTGGGACATAGATAATGTGTGTAACCCACTTAGTATTTTAAAAAGTAATAATTGTGGATAGAGTAGAAAAGAGCAAAAGACAACCTTATCTTTGTAAAGTTATTTTTTTTTTCTGTTATAGAAGCTGCTGCAGATGTCTTACACAAGAATGGCGAGAGCTGCAGGGAGTTAATCCAAAAGACAGTCAGAAGCAGTGCCCCTTGCTAAATGTGATTGTTATCTGACCTCATAAACAAGAATACACTAACCCTAGATGTCACTGACTTGATTGATTTTCAAACAGGGAAGACTGATGCTCTGATTTTCCTAATTAACTCAGATGATTCCATCAACCTGATGGGCAGAGCTTGCTTACTGAGAAATGATGTGAAAATTAAGATGCACAGACAGTTTTCTAAGAAACCTGATTCAAAGCACTATGCTTCCAATGCTAGGATTTTTACTCAGATGAATTCTAGCCCTGTTCCAGCTCCACCAAAGGAAATATGTAGATTGAAATGTTTACATTTTGGCTTTCCACAGACAAAAATGGAGGTATTAATACTACTTTGTTGACAATTTCCACTTAATGTTTTGTGTAACTAATAATTATCAATGACACGAATGAACATTATTAGGATCTGAGAAGTATAACGTTAGCTTTTACTTTCCCATATCCTTTCTGATAGACACGGAGGATTAAACTGCGTTTGAAAAAAAAAGAAGCAAAATCTGAATAATGAGTATAATCTGTACATTTTTAAACTACTTTATTTTGTCTGTAGGAGTTCTTTCTGCCAGTCTCTCAAATACAGGTTTTGCTCAAAGGAATGCATGCCTTATGCCAACATACCAGTCTTTTGGGGAATTAGGAATGCAAAAAATCTCTTTTTGTACCTTCGCTACCAACACATTTGCTGAGAATTAAAAGGGCCAGGCTTTGACATTTTCCAGCTTGTTATCTATTTAATTTTCCATCTGCTTCTTTTGCCACTGCCTTCCAAAGGAACATCTGCTGCATATCTGAGAAAAGGGAAGGAAGATTGGATCTGTGCCACCCGGGTCTGCAGTCGCAAACCTTGAGATCCAGAATAAAGGAAGGGAAGGAGACTAACAAATGGTCCAGAAAATAAAATGAGGACAAACAGTCTGTTAGAACAAAGCTGTATTTTTCTTTATTGCAGAGCCCACATGACTGGGCAAGTCGGGTGGCAACGTCTACAACCAGCAAGGGCTGGATGCAGGGGGAGGCAGGTGGTGACCAGCCAGTGGCAAGAGCACTTCCCAGAGCTTGGACACTCCCTCTGGTGCCTGACTCTCCATGTGGGACCCGGTTTCTCACACATTTCTTAAGCATTTATGGGGCAGCTGTTATGAGGCAATTTTGTTCTGAGTACTCTGGAGGCAGAGATGAATAAGACATAATCCCTGTGCTTAAAGAGCTAGCCTAAAATGGGGAAGATAGACAAATGAACAACAGATCACAATATCACAATGAAAAATTCTATATCCTATGAAAAATTCTATATCCTAGGTAGGGAAGAAATGTCACAAAAATACATAGAAGTGGAAAGATGTATTCCTAATCCTATGAAGAGAAGTGGTGGTTCAAGGACAGGAACATCTGTACAGAGACAGTGTTACAAGCTGAGTCTGGAAGGATAAGTAGGAATATTAGAAAACAAGGTTTTTTTTCTCCTTATCAATGAGGGGTAGTACAAAACAGCAAACCTTCATAATTGACTCAAAAAACTTAATCCTCCAAACCTTAAACCCACCCACCACCACTCTCAATGTCAAGGCATCAACATTTATATCAAAGAAATGTATCAACCAACTGGGTTCTGCCACTTTTCAATGTTACCTACAGAGTCACTAGTAAGGTTATCAAACTCTCATCAGAGTGAGATAAGAGGGTTAGCCTAATCATAACTTTCTGATTTGCTATGGTGGAGCAATGATGAGTGGCCAGTTGTCTGACTTTAACTTTTCTTAATTATTTAACTTTAACATCATCAAAATATTTGTATGTAAGATCACAATAGCAAATGCAATAAATTCTTAGAGTTAGGAGTGTATCTGCAAACCATCAGGTATGAATGAACCTCTACTCCACCATAAGGGATACAGAAATAAAAGACATGACCTTTCTGTCAAAGAAGCTGAAACCTAATTGCAATGACTGGAATGTTTAAAATGACTAACTATAATTTTTTAATCTCTTTTCTATAATTCTGACATGGCAAATATTTAACATTTAAATGAGAAAAGAGTAAGGACAATGCTATATGCTTTATTGCTCAGTAAATGTTTGCTTTCTTCATTTTTCAATGCAGTCTACAAATAAGTATAAAACTTTTTATCATTTGCTTTATATTAGTCATAGTATATATTGAGATGCAAAAATAGTTGGTATAATCCCTGACTTTGCAATTATATTTTATCTTCATTTTAATAAATTTTATTTTTTAAAATATCCATTGGTGATATGGAAATAACTGTGGGAAAAGACTCAAACACACCTTTTTTTCTATCATCACATTTTCTTTCAACCTCAAAGAAAAGCCTTCCTCAATTTTAAAAACTCATTCAGAGAGAATTTTTTGAAGTTTTTTTTTAACCAATAAATAGCAAGCTGTGAGATCAAATTAAATATTTGGAATATTTTTAGCTTGATTTAACTCACCCAAAACTCTTAAGATTATTATAAGCATGTAATGGTTATGTTTAGTTTATGGTTAGTTTCTTAAATGGAGTTTAAAGACATTGCAATTTTTAATTTTTAAATAGGACTATTATATATGGTAGATGTATTGGTCAGGGTTCTCTAGAGGGACAGAACTAATAGGATAGATGTTTATATGAAGGGAGTTTATTAAGGATAATTGATTCACACCACACGATCACACAGTAAAGTCCCACATAGGCCGTCTGCAAGTTGAGAAGCAAGGAAGCCAGTGGTGGATCAGTCTGAGTCCCAAAACCTCAGAAGTAGGGAAGCCAACAGTCCAGTCTTCAGACTGTGGCCAAAGGCCTGACAGCCCCTGGCAAACTACTGGTGTAAGTCCAAGAGTCCAAAAGCCAAAGAACTTGGAGTCTGATATTTGAGGGCAGAAAGCATCCAGCACAGAAGAAAGATGAAGGCCAGAAGACTCAGCAAGTCTGCTCTTCCATCTTCTCCTGCCTGCTTTATTCTAGCCACGCTGGCAGCTGTAGTAGTTGGTACCCACCCAGATGGAGGGTGGGTCTGCCCCTCCTATTCCACTGACTCAAATGTTAATCTCCTTTGGCAACACCCTCACAGACACACCCAAGGACAATACTTTGCATCCCTCAATCCAATCAAGTTTACACTCAATATTAACCATCTCAGTAGATAAGAAAATTTCCTGTGTTGTTCACCTGTAATGAAAGAGCTTAAAAAGAGGCTGATGATTGAAACTTTTTACTATTTCAAATTGAGAAAGAAATGAGATTTTCTATGCTATTACATTATTCTTCTATTAGAAAAACTTCCAAAGTAAACTATATCAGGAGGCCATAGTCCAATTCTTCCTAAATTAAAGTTGATAGAAGCACAGAATATTTTTGAGTTGGAATGTATGCCAGAGTTACTTAGTGATTTATAAGTGGGAAAACTGAGAACCAGGAAGGTTAGATACCTAAATCTTACTTGTTTGGGTTTATAACTATGCCCTAAGCTTCTTCAGCATATCAGGATCCGTGGTATTGTGTTATCACCCTCAGTCGTTTTGTGTTTTGTCTTTTCAGCCGTAAAAAAATTTTGTTTAGGGACAGAGACAAATAAATCTTTTCCTTGGCTGAACTTGAATGTACCATTTCCACTCAAGATTCTAGAAAATCAGATTTCACTGGCTGGTCCCATGATCTGAAAGAGTGGCCCTGTCACCATCTTATTCCACACCAACCTGGTTTTTGTTGTTGGTTCTCCCTGAGACTTTAGGGAGACAAGCACAGCAGGTGGTACCATCCACAGCTCACCCATCTACCTTGAGTAAGCTTGGCAAGTACACTTATTCAGTCTGCAGTGACCTCTGCAGTGACCCTGGGGCTGTTTCAGTGAATGCTGCTTTTGTGGCTCAGGTGTTGTCCTAGAAGTTAATTGTCAATGAGCCTCAGGTAAAGTTACTGAAGGAAAGACATAAGCAGATTTAGTAAACCATTTAAATATTCCAATCCTAACATTTTCTGAATTTTAAATAACTACACATAATTTTCTTTGTCTTCAGCATAATACGGATCAAGCATAATAAATACATCAGGAGTGAATTAAGCCAATTGCTGAAACATGGTTGCATTTTGTTGGTAATAGGGAAAATATATGATGGCGTGGTCAACATTCAAATGAGACATAGAACAAACCCTGAGTTAGTCACATTCTGATCTTTTTTTCCCCCCCGGATATTTATTTTTTCTTTTCTACAGATGTCTATTTTGCAACTCTGCTGGTTTTGTCCTTTTTCTTAATCTTGAGGCAGGTATATTGGGAGGCAAGATATTCCAGTCATTTCTGCAGCTTTTTTATTCATCTCCTGGTGGGTGGATGAGAGCGATGCTGTAGCCTCCAGGGCTCAACAGATCTTTTCCCTTCTCTCCACCCTCTCTCTCTAGGATCAATCTGGGATTGATGGGTACATGGTAAAAGAAAAAAAAAAATCCTGGGTATTTTTTTCTACCATACTTCTAATTGCATTTGTTTTGTCACCCTTAGGACTACCAAGAAGCCTCCAATTTGGAACAATTCGTAACTCGATTTTTATTGAAGGAAACCCTGAATCAGCTGCAGTCTCTCCAGAATTCCCTGGAATGTGCCATGGAAACCACTGAAGAGCAAACCCGTCAAGAAAGGCAATTTACATGTTTTCATCTGATGTCTATTTAGTGACTCTATGTTCATGAAAAAACAATTGAGAGGCATTGTACTTACACTAGCAAAAACTAAAAAAGAGAATTGATAAATTTAAAAAGAATGACAGTGACCTCCACTGGTTGCTTGCCTTATTATTTGCCTCTAAAAAGACCATTCTACTTTTTCTTTTACTGTCAGTCATTTAGTAAACTATATATATATATATATATGTGTGCGTGTATATATATATGTGTATATATACATATATATGTGTGTGTATATATATATATATTTCTTTTTTTTTGAGACGGAGTCTCACTTTGTCACCCAGGCTTGAGTGCAGTGGCACGATCTTGGCTCATTGCAAACTCTGCCTCCCGGGTTCAAGCAATTCTTGTGCCTCAGCCTCCCAAATAGGTGGGATTACAGGCACACACCACCACGTCCAGCTAATTTATTGTATTTTTTAGAAGAGACGGGGTTTCACTATGTTGATCAGGCTGGTCTTGAACTCCTAACCTCAGGTGATCCGCCCATCTTGGCCTCCCAAAGTGCTGGGATTACAGGTGTGAGCCACTGAGCCCAGCTGAGTCAACAAATTTTAATTGAAAATTTAGTAGATGGAGAAGACTTTAAAGTATTATGAATAATGTAAAGATACATTTAACATAATGTCAATCCTTAAGGAAGCCTAAGTCTATCATATAAATAAGACATGAACACAAAAACTATACTGCAAGGAACAAAGTGATAATAAATACCACAGAGAAGAGGAAATACATTGCCAATTGTTTTCAGAATATTAAAAGATTAAATATGGATAGAGGGATGGAAGGATGAGAAAGTCAATTTCATGGAGTTTCTCTATTTGAGCTTGTCTTGCAAAATCTAGAGATCAGTGAAAAAGCCTGGTGGGAAGACAAGACTTGAACTGGACCTGTAGGATGAATTTGAATGGCAGAATGAGAGTCTCTCTAGAGGGATCCGTCTCACCCACCTCCTGTTACCCACCTCTCATCTGGCTCACTTCTCTTTGGTTGTCTGGTCACTGATTGGACAGTAATTTCTCTGGGAAGCCTTCACTGCCCATTCATACCTCCCACTTCACTACCGTGTATTCCTATAGTGCCCCCTATTTATATCTACTTATCTCAGCCCCTTCCTTGTTAATTTGGTGTAATTTTGAAAATGTGGAAATGATGGGAAAGACCCTTACAGACTACATGAACCTGGATATACTTGGGAGACCTGATAATTCAGTAAGCCTAATTATTTCAGGAAATGGAGAAAAGTGAATGATGGAAATTATTTCAAAATTCAATGCCACCAGTAGGTATCACTGAGAAAATAAGTAGTCATATTGCAATAGCTATATAAATAAAGGCACTAATGCTTAAGAGACACCTATACTAAAAATGTGTAGGGCACACATCAAGGTGATCCCAGCCAACAGTTGATATTTTTCTGAGTTGTCATTGCTTATACCTTGCAAGCTAGAGAAGCTTGCAAAACTCTTGCTCCTGGGGCATATTTTGGCAGATGTGTTACTTTAAACTTATAGATGTGCTTTATCTAACTTTTACATCTTAAATTAGAGAGAAGGAAACAGTAAGTTTTCTGAACAGGCTGATAATAGACTACCCTGCAGGACCAATTTTCCTGAACAAATTAACTGATACATAATTATTAGGACATCTCCAAAATAGTGGAATTTTCAACCATGTGTTTACAATGTCAAAATGAGTGAGCACCACCAACTTCCAACAAAAAATCCTGTAATTCCAGAATCTAATGAGCCTATGCAGCTGACTGTCACAGCGAAGTACTCTTCAGCAGATCTGTGAAGCATCCTCTACATCATAAACTTCCTGTTTTCACTGCGTTGGGTGATTCTATACCAAATGGCAAAGTATAACAATTCACTTTAGAAAAGCAAAACCCACCTCCTCAGCTTTGAGCAGAGGATAACTGAATGTCTTGAAGCACAGTGAAATGGATTTCATGTTCCTAATGAGAAAAATGAGGCCTCCTGTGTTGTTTCTTTTGTTTGGACTTTCTGGAAATAAAATGGGAACTCCCTTTTTAGAATCAGTCATCTGCCACCTGAGAAGAGGCTTGAAAAAGTGCTCTACTCCCCTTCTTCACCTGCGCTTTTGTTTTTTTCTACAGTCATCCTCTGAAAACTTGTGCTCTGCATTTACCACCATGCCGTGAATGTTTAATGAACAACTGTTTTTTGTGTTAGGCCACAGGCTAACCTTGAACTCTTGTGACTGCTGCCAGCAGCTGCCTAGCAGCTGTGCTTAATGAGTAGGAGCATGACAATATAGACTTTAAGGAAAGTAGAAGGCACTAGAGGATTAATGAACCTTTTACTTCTGGATTTCTCACTCAAAAACAGCTTCAAATAATGGGAAATGTTACACGTCTGATTGCAGTTTAAGGGGTGCTGTTGTATGGCATTTGACTAAGACACCCAGGAATGACCAAATCCCACCCCAAATCTGTGATACTCCCCCTGAGAGGTTTATAAAGAAATGCATAAACAAGCAAACAGAAAATAAGGTACCACTATGGATTTATGCCCGTAATATCTGATGAACCAGACTGAAGCACGTGAATTATGCCCAAACCTAAAGGGACTGTGTCTCCTCTCCCAAGGCTATATCTTCCTATCAGCTGGCCACCAAAAGTGAGGAGAGCCCTGGGACCTTCATCAGTGAGGAAAAGATAGAGAGAGAAAAACTATACCTTTCCTATGATGTCAATCAAGAGACCAGTGAAAAAGCCTAATGGGAAGACAAGACTTGAACTGGAACTTTAGGATGAATTTGAATGGCAGAATGAGATTCTCTCTAGAGGGATCCGTCTCACCCATCTCATGTTACCCATCTCTCATCTGGCTCACTTCTCCTCGTCTGTCTTGTCACTGATTGGACAGTACTTTCTCTGGGAAGCCTTCACTGCTCATTTATACTTCCCACCTCATTACCATGTATTCCCATAGTGCCTTCTATTTATATCTACTTATCTCAGCCCCTTCCTTGTTTATCTCCCCCATTAGACATTGAGTTTTTAGATGGCAGAGACTTTGCATAAGTCCCCTCTACTTACTACAACTGCATGGTAAACATATGAAAGTGAATGAATGAAAGGAATTCTAGGTGAAAGGAGTGCTACAGAGGAGCAGTTGGTGAGGACCCAGAACACTGAGGAGACCAATCTAACAGTCATCTGGGGTTCAGAAAGATCTTAAAAGCTAGACAGATGCAAACAAAAATTCACCAGTTTTTTGTTTGTTTGTTTTGAGACAAAGTCTCACTTTGTCGCCCAGGATGGAGTGCAGTGATGCAATCTCAGCTCACTGCAACTTCCGCTTCCCGGGTTCAAGCAATTCTCCTGTCTTAGCCTCCTGAGTAACTGGGACTACAGTCATCTGCCACCACGCCCAGCTAATTTTTGTATTTTTAGTAGAGACGGGGTTTCACCATATTGGCCAGGCTGGACGCGAACTCCTGACCTCAGGTGATCTACCCGCCTCAGCCTCCAAGGTGTGGGATTACAGGCTTGAACCACCACGCCCAGCCAATTCATCAGTTTTTTTATGTTGTAAAGGAAGACTTTGTGATGCCCTTCACAGTCAAGAGTTGCAACCTGCAGGTCAGGCATGGTGGCTCACACCTGTAATTCCTGCACTTTGGGAGGCCAAGGCAGGTGGATCACCTGAGGTCAGGAGTTCGAGACCAGCCTGGCCAACATGATGAAATCCTGTCTCTACTCAAAATACAAAGAAATTAGCCCGGCGTGGTGGTGGCAGATACCTGTAATCCCAGCTACTCTGGAGGCTGAGGCAGAAGAATCACTTGAACCCAGGAGGCGGAGGTTGCAGTAAGCAGAGATCGCGCCACTACGCTCCATCCTGGGCAACAAGAGCGAAACTCCATCTCAAAAAAAAAAAATAAAAAACAAGAGTTACAACCTGCAGGTATCATTAAAATCTCTAGGATTGTGATAATTTGCTTTCCCTTCAGCATCAACATTACTTTGGGATTTAATATTTGTGAAACCTAGGGATACAAAGACTCCTTGGAATATAGCAAATTTAGGGAAGTCATCTATTCCATCTATCAGCCCCAGGGGAGAATCACACAGTATCATTCATCCTGCAGTAATGAGGTAGACATGCCATGTTGGGCAAAATGTCTGTGTCTATTCATGTAAAAATGGATATTTGAGAGAGAAAGGATGTGTACAGCTGGAATGCCACAGAGGTGGAATTTTCAGATGGCATGCTACAACACTCTTTGTATCTGCCCTGGCAAACTGACTAAATGTGAATTACATTAATTCCATGTGTTCAGAAAGTACGTAATAGCTAATGACAAGAATAATAAGTATGTTATATGGAAGTTTCCCCCTAGGGGTCCCCTATTCTCTTACATAAAACTCTCTTCCTCACAAACTAAATTTCTAGGAACACAGTTTTCATTATATGTGGATTTCCGTTTTATAATGGAATCCGCAAGTTTGCTCTATTTCCCAAAGTTTTTCTATATCCAGGAACGTAATTAATTCCTTCTTGACTTGAAAGTTATTTTTCTCCTTTCGATAGTTGTCTATTATAGAAGTGAGGAAAAGCTTTAATTTCACAAACAGGTGGTTATAAAAGTTTAGACAGCTTAGATTTCCTTAGCTTGAACATAGAGAAGGATTGCTCTAATCACCTACTCCCCTGACCACCAAGGCTGCCAAAAACTTGGATTTTTTTTTTTTTTTTTTCTTCGAGATGGAGTCTCACTCTGTAGCCCACGATGGAGTGCAGGGGCACAATCTCTGCTCACTGCAACCTCCGCCTCCCGGGTTCAAGCAATTCTCCTGCGTCAGCCTCCCAAGTAGCTGGGATTACAGGCGCCTGCCACCATGCCCAGCTAATTTTTGTGTTTTTAGTAGAGACGGGGTTTCACCATGTTGGCCAAGCTGGTTTCAAACTCCTGACCTCAGGTGATCCACCTGCCTGAGCCTCCCAAAGTGCTGGGATTATAGGCGTGAGCCACCACGCCTGGCCAAAAACTTGGATTTTTTTATACCATAGAAAAATTCATAGGGAGATTTAGTTAAAGATTGATGATTAAATGTATGATTTCTTTTGCTCTCTCTCTAAACCCTTCAAAACATGACATTAAAAGTACCTGGATAAAAGGAGGCATTAAACTGCAAAAATAAGAATAGAAGAAGAGCCAAAGGGACAGAAACTTGGAAGGTGGAGAGAAGGTAAATCTAGTGGAAATTGATTTAGAAGCTCTGAGAAAGCTGAAACTGAAGCAGGCAATGTAAGAAGCCAAGATACAATATATTTGGTACCACAGAACCTCAGAAAAGCTCAAGACTTGGCTGTACCATGTGGAACTGAAAATGAGGGTGAAGGTAGGGCTGATATATTGTTGGAAGCTCCACCCAGTGCTATATAGTGACTGCTCCTACCCGATCCTTGAAGAACCCCAGACATAAGCTGTCTGGAGAAGGTGAGCATATGCATACCTGGCACAGCTGATAGGGCACAATACTAACAAAGGAGATACTAACTGAAAGTCACCATACTGAAGAGTGAGATGTGAAATCTCCTTCATATATTTTACTCCCAGAGTACTAACAACAGGGCTCAGACCCTCCAGTTGGGGCGTGCTACTTTGAGGGATCTGATTAATCCCAGAGAAAAGACTTAACAATGCCAATGGTCAAGGTTCCCTGAAGAATAGGCCCAGCCAGGCCACTGTACAGTGAAGACTGCAAGTTGGCAATCCCTGCCACAAACAAAGAGGTTCCAGTCAGACTTGTAGTTCCTCCTTCTAAAATGTATGGGGTCAACCAAAAGGACAAATCAAACACAAGAAAAGAAACTCGAAAGAAACAGATAATCCAGAGAGCAGACAAAAAATTTCAAAAGAAAGTTTTCAATACCTTCAAAAACTAAATAAAAGATATTGCATTTATGAATTAAGGATAGAATGCTTTAAAAATAATATTCAAAGCACACAAAAGAGGTCTTGGAAATTATGATTGCAAAAATTACATTCTCTGAGGAAGGTTGAAATATAAAAGTGTGAGGAAATCTCCACAAAGAGGTGAAATATAAGAGATAAGGCAACTAGAGGCTCAGTCCAAGAGGTCTACTGTTTGTAAAATAGCAATTCCAGAAAGAGAACAAAGCAGAAAAATTATCAAAGGAAGAATTTAAGAAAAATAGTCAGAATTGGAATATGTGTCCAGTTTGATAGAACAGATCAAGAGCTCATTATAATGCTAATAAAAGTCCAACACAAAATACATCATTATGAAGTTTCACAATACTGGAAACAAAGACAAGTGTCTAAAAACTCCCAGAGAGAAAAACCAGGCCATATGCAAATAATCAAGAAAACACTAGATTTTTCACTAGTGACTCTGGGAGATAGAACACAATGGAGCAAATTTTTCAAAACAATTGGCAATCTAGAAATCTGTATGCCATAAAACCATCAATAAAGTAAGGAAGATTTTTATTCATGCAATGTTTCAAGAATTTTACCTTTCATTATGCACCTTTTCTTATGAAGCAATTAGGGGATATTTTCCACCAAAACAAAGGAGTCAGGTAAGAAAAAAAATGAAATCTAGTAAAAGGGGGATCAGAGGTCATCCAACACAGGAGAAAGGCTAAAGGAATCTTCCCTAGCTGATAGATAATGAAGATTTTTGGATGAGTACATTAATCTTAGATTTGTCTTAAACACAGAAGGATTATATCTTACACACAAGGGATTATATCTGCTATAAAGAAATCTTGTTGGAGGCAGCTTAAATATTATGTCCTTACAGATTTATCATAGACACTCTTTCTTTTTCACATATTAAGTGCATATTAACATAATAAACTATTGCCAAGTTTGCCTCATAGACCAAGATGTTTGTTGGCGATCCAGCTACCATGTTCACATTCCAACCAGGAAAGAAGATTAAGGAAAGACAAAAGGGATCCCTTCTAGCTGAATCTGTACTTTTAAGCAGCCTTCCTGGAAATTCCTTACAACATTTCCATTTGTATATCATTGGCCTGAGTTTTTCCATATTGTGAAGTTAATAGATAAAGCCTAAAACTAAAAATTAAAGACATAGCAATTTAAGCATGTTATATACTGATAATTTAGAAGGTGTTTACTTTCATATCAGTATATAACATATACTGTATATAGTATATAAGTTATACTGTATATAATATATATTTTAACATATACTACTTTCATATCATAACATATACTCATATGAAAGTAAACACCTGCTAAAAAGTGTTGCCTTTTTGAAAGAGGAGTGGGAATATGATATGGGGGTGAAACGAGGGAGCTCCTGTTTGTTGAAATAAATTTATAGAATCATTTGACTCCTAAAAATATATGGGTGTATAGCTTTGATCCAAAAAATTAAAAACTGAATTACAGAAAAAACTCCATAAGTGTTTTCAAATTAAACAAAATACAATAGCTGCATACACATGTTTTTCCACTGAAAGTTGACCAACAAAGGAAAAAAGCCTACCTTAAATTACAATTTTTACTCAGAATTTTAAGAATAAAGCTCAGAATTCTCTTTCTTAGGTTCACATACTGTAGTACCAAATTACATTGGGTTTCTAGAGCATTTACAAGCAGTCATTCTCATAAGTTTTCATTTTGCTGCACTAGAAAACCTTTATGACTGACGCATAAAGATCTCTTCCCTGAAGGAAGAGACTGAAGCACTAACATTAAGGTTAAATGTTATCTCTGTTGATCAAGGCAAGGGCCAGCCAAGCCAGAAGTCCTATCGATTCAATGGCCTGGAAAACGATCAAGCCGCCGAGTCCAGAGACACAACAGCTTCTCCCCAAACAGCCCTCAGTTTAATGTCAGCGGTCCAGGTAACATACCCTTCATTTGTTTTTATTTGTCAAAAGTCTATTTATCTTGTGTTTTCCAATTGATTATTTTAACAAACAACAGACAAGACAATAGTAATGGAACACTTTCCTTATACCAAGTAAGTTTGAGACAGAAACAGTGAAGAGTGTAGGGTATGAAGAACTGGGGTGGTGAGCCTAAAATCAGCATGGTCAGAATCCTAGCAGTTGTGCCTGGAAAGCACACAGAGAGATGGTGAATAGGGAAGGCAGTAGCTTCATCAGCTAACATCTAAAAGACTTGAAGTCTATAAGGACCCCCATGATCTTGAAATAAAGGGACTCTACCCGAATATGCTCTAGATCTCCAAGCCTCCCTAAGCCTATCCTAAGTTCATTTGGGGAAAGGATCCTTCTTTTCATAATAGGATTAGTCATAGCTGGTGTTTTTGAAGTTTGTAATGTAATATAAGATTTACTGGGCTAAACCATACCCATAATTGTTAGGTTATTAAATTTTAACTGTGTCACTTATAACCATTTTAAAATCAATTTGAAATATGCAAACTCATATTGCTAAATATTGGAGTAATTTTTATAAAGCATGCATATATACATGCACATACGTCACTTGAACATGTCATTTTAACACGAGTCTTTAAGTATCTAATATTCAGAAAATCAAGGTATAAGCTATATTCTATATTTTCACCAACTGTACTTGAAAGATTTCAGAGTATTTTCATGAATAAAGCCTTATTTTATCTTGACACCTGATAAAATAGATGTTAATTTCCCTATTTCTCCATTTAACAGGTAAGGAAACAAGCCTGGGAAGTTAAGTGATTTGTCCAAGGTCATATGGAATATTAGTCCATTTTTAATGTGAAACGACCTTAAAATCTTGATGGTTACACCTGTAGATACTTGTTTTTCTCTCTCATGAGTCTATGGTTGGTGATTTGGGCAATTTCAGTTGGATGTGGTTCCAGGCTGTATGTAGGTTGAGTTTGGCCCCACTCCTCATGTAGCCTCCTTCTGGAATAAGCAACAGCTGGAGCATTTTCTTCTCCTAGTGGGTGTCAGAAGCACATGCAGCCAGCCCAAAATTATACATGCATATTAAAAACCATTGTTTTATGTACTGTGTGCATCTTGTCTGGTACCTCTCCATTGGCCAAACAAATCACATGTCAAGCACAGTAACAATGGGGAGGGAAATGTGCTTCATTCATTATAATAGGAGATACTGCAAAGTTGTGGTGCAAGGGTATATACAGATACTTCTATAGCAGGAAGAAAGTGAAGAATTGGGAAAAATAATATCATCTACCACATGGAACTAGAAAATGACAATGCTAAGCTCCTGAAGTAACATATAGATTGTTCTTTCCATTTTAACCATTTAGAAAATAGTCCAAAATATCTTTTCTTGGGTCTCTGATGTGACAGCCACCTTAAATTATTTTGGGAATAACCCAGATTAGAAATATTGTATTAGAATTTTTAAAAAACATAAATTTTATTAGTATATTTGTAATATTTTCTCCAATCAGCCCCTTTCTTTTCTCTCTCTCTTTTTTTTTTTTTTTTTTTTTTTGTAGCCACTTCTTTGTGGCAGTGCCAGTGCTCATTTTTACATCATAATTTGGTGGGCCTTGAACGGTGCTTCCTCCAAGAAGGCAGGTGGAGAAGGAAATTCTGATGACATCACTCTCCCTTTATAATTTAGGTCTTGTCTTTATTGCATTCAAAGCTAACACAAGGCTTTATAGTCTTGAATTCAATCACATTCTGATTTCAAGAAATATTAAACAATACTACTTCAGCAAATGCCTATGAAAACATTTTTATTAAGCTGCAATCAGTATATACAAATATGCCAGGATGTTTGTGCACAGGCTCAGATCATAATTCTTCCCTTTGCATAACAATGTTAATAAAAACAATGATAGTAGCAGAACTTCTATAACATTTAACTTGGTGCTAGATACACACACACACACACACACTACATACCTACAAATACATATGTATGTTTATATTATATATATGAATATAGATCAACAGGCTCCAGTCTGCATTCTTAACCACTATGCCATGATTATAGAGTCCATGTATATATACTCAAGTTAGATCCTGGGAAAGGAGACACCAACTATCTTGCCCTTATGGGATTTTTTTGATGGTAGCAATTTACACCTTGCTATGGTCAGGGGTATGATTTCACTGGCTCTTGCCACTGACCTACAAGTAAGTTTAGAATTGTTGATTGATGCTTTCCTGTTTGCAAAAGAAAACCAATTACATCACGGGGTTTTGTAAATGGCTCAGCAGGATCTTTTCTTTGAATATCAAAGGCCAAATAGGCAATTACATAAAAAACAGGCCTGTGGAAGTGAACCCCTGGGATGCATGGATCTATGGAAATCAATACCTTAGAAAGCACTCGTGAATACATTTTAAAAAAATGACCAGTCAGTGACACTGCATCTTTCCTTCAGGGTTGAAGGAAAGCTCTGATACAACCAAGCATTTCTTCTCTGTCTAAAGTTTAACATATTGCCCTCATGATTCCCCCTGGCCCCAGGCTTATTAGAAGAAGACAACCAGTGGATGACCCAGATAAATAGACTCCAGAAATTAATCGATAGACTGGAAAAGAAGGTAGGTGCTTTCTTTTCTTTATTCTCTCTTCCACTCTTCAAGATATTGTTACCTAATATTCCCCATTGCTTTATATCCATGACTGCCCCATAGATAGAATAACAGCCAGGATCCCAATGATTCTATGAATGGCTGCTTGGTAGTTATTTGAGGTTTTTGTTGTCATTGCTAAATACAGAAGCTTACATTAATTCTCCCCCTACCTCCCACTCCCAATTATATTTAAAATAGGATGTGGAGTTGAGAGTTAAATAAATCTACTGCACTGCCTGGCTCTTACATTTTCAAATGAACTAGGTGACAGTGTGCTTGAATGATGCTAATGACAGCTCTTAGGGATAATATGTTGAAGGGATAACATCCCTTTAACTTAGGGATAAGTTGAAGTCTTGGGAATCTTTCAAATTAATTCAGGAAAATGGCAGTGCTATCTACTAAAAGATGAGATTCCACACTCAACTTCTGGAAATTAGCACATTAACCGATGGTTTTGCTATTAAAACTATCTAAGCAAGCAAGTTAGAATGTGATGAAGAGTTCTTTAGAACTACATTTTATGTTCTTAGTTATTGTATTTTTATTAATTTAGTTAGTACCAAGTAGTCCTGTTATTGTAGTGATATTCTCCTTAAACATCTTTGATAGGAGAGACAACTTTTGTCAATCAGTAAGAAAAAAATGTGTTTTCTGCACATGTCAGGCACCAAGGGAGAAACATTTATGTTTGTGACAGCACTGATTTGAAGAAAGCAACTGTCTACTTATAAAACTAAGCTATTCTCCTAAAAAGGCAGAGCAAGAGAGATAACAGAATTTTTTAAAATTATATGGTAGCACAGAATGGGATTCATAGTTCATGGTCAGTAAGTATTTTAATGACTGACCGAGACATGTTAAAGGAGTGGATCAGATGTTAAAATCTATCCATGCTTACCTGATGGGTTGATCACTGTGACCTGGGGTGCTCAGGAAGGACTTTGTGTGGCAGGAAGAGTTCAAGTGGGGCCTTAAAAATGGTGACTTAATTAAAAATTTTATTGCAAACAATAGAAATCTTTTCTCTAATAAAAAAGAGAGTTTTCTGGAAGAATATGGAAGTACTCACAGAATCAACAGATAGTCCAGAGGTCTGAATTTGGAAAAGTCAGAAGACAAGATAACCCTACAGATCTAAATAGCAAGAAATAGTCAACAGTCTCTGAAGTTACCTCCACTGCAATAAATGAGTTCCTACCATTTCCAGTCTGCTGGCCTTCTGTTCAAAATTCTGCTTCCCAGAAGGAAGAGTCTGGTTGGTCATGGTAGGGTTGCATTGCTGGCCTCCTGGATAGGGGAGGGGGAAAAGTCTTGATAACAATCCCAGAGCACAGTACAGAAAGAAGAAGAGATAATTCAATGAAAAGAAAATGTATTGTCATTAAAGTTGGAATAAATGCTGATAAGCTAACAAACTAACAAGCAAAGTAATATTTGCTATGGAGAAGTAAAATTTCAGTAGAGGGTAGCTGGAAAGGGCATTCAGGTAAGGTGATGGCATGAACAAGGCGATGGCATCTGCAAGATTCAGTAGATTGGCCTGGTTAAGAGTCTTTCATGTAGAGAAGTAGTAACAAATAAGGTTGTATGGACCAAAGAGGGCCAGATTATGGATAGCCTCAAATAATAGTCTAAGGAATTTGGACTTGGAAGCAACAGAAGGCATTTATTATTTTTTAACAGCTAAGTGACAAACCAAAAAAAATCCTTTAGATAGGAAATTGGGCAGCAAGATGCAAAGTGAATTAAAACAAATGCAAAATGGGTTAAAACAAGAAAAATGAGGCTCAGAGACACTAATACCAGCTCAGAAAATGGCATTGAAGAGGAGGTTTGTGAAACTGAACCCAGTGAAATCAGGTATGATATGAGATGGGCCTATATTAAGCTAATGAGTGAGAAGAAAATGGCAGATTTGAAACACTTGAAGTGCAACTAACAGCACTATTGAATGGGTTAAGGACAGGGGGAGCTCAAATAAGAATCTGAGGATTGGAGCCTGTGTTTCTGAAATAATTAATTATACCATTAACAGAAAAGGAAGAGACACATGAGAGAGAATTTGTGAGGTAAGGTGAGAAGGTAAACTAGTGTTTTTGATGTGTGAATTTCAAGGTACAATGGGACACTTAGGCAGAAATACCTAGTTAGATGTTAGAAGGAGAGAAGTCAGGCCAACAGGTTAAGGTATTTAGACGTATTTCCACAAAGATGAACCCTCATGTCCTGAGGATGGGTAAGGTCTCTGAAAAGGAGATTCTGTGCAAGAGCCAAGTTAAGGGGAAACAACCCTATAGAGTTCTTGTCCCTCTGCCATGGTGCCTTTATTTGTTAAATTTATATTGAACACTTACTGGAGCAAATACCTATACTACTAGCTTGCTGCAAATCAACTTTCCTCCTTTCTTATTTTATTGATATGTGAGCTGAAACTAAAAAGATTTGTAGGAAAAATAGTGGCTATGGAAATTAGTTTTCCAATATTGGAAGATCAAATCCAGGACCTCTATTTGCAAACTAAAGCTTGTTAAAACATAAGGATTCATTTGCTAAATAAGTCCAGATTCATTTAAAGAATACAAATACCTCTTTTTAAAGTGGTTTTGAATTTTTGGACAAAACTGTCTTTATTTGGTATCTGAAATTTTTATAGTTATTTTTAAAGGAATGGCTCAAACTTATTTCATGCCTTTTTTTCTAACTTTAAATCAAAGTATGTCACATTTCTTTTTTTTCTAGACTTTTTTTCTCCCTCCCTTCCTATAAAAGGGTTTCATTTTGAGGACAGTGTCTAAGAGGTTTGCTAAAAGTACAATGTGATGGTTTTCAGCATGGGGCTCCAGCTGTGTGGAGCTCAGTGTGAGCTGTCTTAATGAATGGAGAAGCAGTACAAGTTCAGTTTTCTTCTACAACTTATTCTGTACTGTGCTGATTAGGTTTTTAGAGAAAAACTACCCAATTGCCAAACAGTGGCTGAGTACGTCATTTCACTGCTGAGTACCTTGTCTCCTGTAGTTGTTAACACTAGTTTTAATCTTCCCATTAGAAGGAAGTGTACCTGCAGTGGAACATATGTTATCTTTTCTCCGCATGAAGTATTTAAGATAAATTCTTCCTGCACTGAAACCAAGCCCTATTCTATGCATGTAGGGGAATATAACACTTAGCAATTTCTATAAATAGGTTTCTTTAGGTATTCCTTGTATCCATTTCAGCCTCCATGAGAATTTATGGGGATATACTGAGGTTATGTCTTGTGTTTTGCTTGATCCCTGTAGAAAACACCTTTAAAGGCTGGGTGCAGTGGCTCACGCCTGTAATCCCGGCACTTTGGGAGGCTGAGGCAAGTGGATCACCTGAGGTCAGGAGTTCAAGACCAGCCTGGCCAACATGGCGAAACCCCATCTCTACTAAAAATACAAAAATTAACCAGGCGTGGTGGTGTGCGCCTGTAATCCCAGCTACTTGGGAGGCTGAGGCAGGAGAATCGCTTGAACCCCGGAGGGAGAGGTGGCAGTGAGCCGAGATCGTGCCACTTCACTCCAGCCTGAGGGAAAGAGTAAAACTCCATCTCAAAAAAATAAAATAAAATAAAATAAACAAAAATAAAAAACAAAAAAAACCCCACCTTTAATGTTAAACAAAATAACAACAAGGACAACAATAAAAGCTCTTCATTCTTCATTAAGTCCTTAGTGTATCATCAGATCACAGGACATTCTCATTTGAAAGGATGTAATTCAGGATGTCACACTCATACAACTTATTTTAAGTTTTTCATACCTTAGATCAGGAAAGGTAGAACTGAAATTGTACCTTAGTTAGTGTCAGGGAAATAGTGGTCAAGGAGATTACTAGGTTACAGTTTCTATCTGCGGAGTACTTTTTAGTTTTCAATTCACATCTATATACATTACATATAATTTTGCCCTCATAGAAAAGCTATGATTTAGACAGGGCATTCATTCAGCCATTCATTTATTCAACATTTATTGAGTACCTACTGTGTGTCAGGTACTATTCCAGCAGTGGAAATACAGCAGTGATGAAAAGAATATCCTTGGTCTTTGAAGAGACAGACCAAAAAAACAACAAATCCATGAAACAAGGTAATATAAAATAATGGAAAGTGCTATAAAGAAAAAGTAGAGCAATATAATACAGATAGGGGGTTGAAAACTCCAAATGAGTGGTCTGGAAGTTCTCTCTAATAAGGTGATATTCGAATTGAGATGTGAAAGTCAAGAAGAAGGCAGCTATGTAAAGATTTAGGGATAGAGAATTTACAGCAAAGCAGGAAAAGTGAACCCCACAGAAGTTAAATACCTTGCCGAAAGTTCCACCACAAAATAACAGCACAGCTAGAGCAACATAGCTCTATTATTAACAGGCATATGTTATTTCAGATAGTCTGGATTTCTACAGTTTTCAGTTTATTTCTTATTTATTTGAAGGAGTTATTCTACATAATCCTCATTGGAAACAATGCTAGGATAGCCATTCACAGAATGAAGTTCTCAGAGATGAAGCACTAGGTTTCACTGGGGACATTAGGACATTAGCATTATTCATTGGTCATCACAAAAGACATTAAGGTCTTAATTCTCAAAAGAAGATATATAAAGGACCAACAAACATATGAAAAAATGCTCAACATCACCAATGATCAGGGAAATGTAAATCAAAACCACAATGTGATACTACCTTACTCCTGCAAGAAAGGCCATAATAAAAAAATTAAAAAATCATAGATGTTGGCATGGATGTGGTGAACAGGGAACACTTCTACACTGCTGGTGGGAATGTAAACAAGTACAACCACTATGGAAAATAGTGTGGAGATTCCTTAAAGAACTAGAAGTAGAACTACCATTTGATCCAGCAATTCCACTACTGGGTATCTACCCAGAAGAAAAGAAGTCATTATACAAAAAAGAACTTGCACACACATGTTTATAGCAGCACAATTTTCAGTTGCAAAAATGTGGAACCAACCCAAATGCCCACCAATCAATGAGTGGATAAAGAAATTATGGTGTGTATGTACGATGGAATACTACTCAGCCATAAAAAGGAATGAATTAATGGCATTTGTAGCAACCTGGATGGGACTGGAGACTATTATTCCAAGTGAAGTAACTCAGGAATGGACAACCAACCATTCTATATTCTCACTCATAAGTGGGAGCTAAGCTATGAGGATGCAAAGGCATAAGAATGACACAGTAGACTTTGGGGACTCAGGAGAAAAGGGTGGTAGGGAGATGAGGGATAAAAGACTACAAATCGGGTTCAGTGTATACTGTTCAGGTGACGGGTGCACCAAAATCTCACAAATCACCACTCAAGAACTTACCTGTACAAGCAAATACCACCTGTTCCCCAAAAACCTATGGAAATAAAAAAAAACTTTTTTTAAGACTTCAAGGTCTTTATAGGAGTTCTTCACTTTTAGCAAATGTCAACTGTATTTTCATTTACTCTTTAATTCACTTTCTATTTAATAAAGAAAAATTAACACCAGGGTATAAATGTATTGTAACAATAGACTAATGTTTATAATGATGTCCCAAGAAATGTAGAAATGTGGCAATACTCATTCATAGCAAAATAAAGCAGACTGTTAGGCTTAGTCATTCTGTTTCCTTTTCTTTCGTTTACCTTCCTACCCTTTCCCTCTCTGTTTTAATGTACCTCTCTCTTCCACTTTGCTCTCTAATGGCATTCAAGAAGTAAATTTAAAGCAATACTTTGAACATGTCTAAAACAGCTTCTTACAATTGATAAATAAGTACAAAGAGTCTTTATTGGAACAGCTGAGTTTTAAAAAAAATCAGTATTATTTCATCTTTAAGATAATGAGGTTCTTTTGGTTCAATGTTAGCCATGAGAGAACTATGATTTGAATATATGGCATTTTTTAAAATGATATAATTTTTTTTCTTTTCTGCCATTTCTTCCTCTTATTGAAGGATCTCAAACTTGAACCACCAGAAGAAGAAATTATTGAAGGGAATACTAAATCTGTAAGTATTTTTATCAGGTAAAAATGTTAGAAATATATTCTTTAAAAACATAATTTAATTTCTTCAAAAATTAGTTATCTCAATGAAAAATTGAAAAACTAAGTAGTCGTATTTCATTTTATAAGATTCAGTAGTGTTGTTTCTACATTGTGATTTGTGTAAACCTAATACCTACTTCACAGTTTTTGCAAAAGTACCTGGCATGTAATAGGTGCAAAATGAAAATTTTATACATGTATAAATCAATGAATTATTGAATAATTGAAGGAATATGACTGGCAGAGAAGGGCAACATTTAAGTTGTATCATAAACATTTTGTAAATCCTGCTATGTTGTACACTGGATATACCTGAGCGGAAACCTGGTTCTGTTCATTATTATATTTCCAGCATTTAGCCTAGGGCCAGGCACATTGAAAATGCTCAGAAATAATTTTTCAAAGAATAAATTGATGCAAAAGGGAACATTTGTATCCCTAGGGACAAGATGTCCATCCAGAGTGGCAGCAGTTTTTGGAAACAGAAGAAGAATGGACAAAGGGATCCTAAAAAGTACATTAAGATGCAACAAAAAGAAGTTAGCAAATAATTAAAAGCAGTACATACCAAGCTTTATTGTTTACTTTATGTTGAGGCAAACATGCATAGTACATTTTGTTTCAGGAAGTTGGATGTTTATATTTACATTTAGTGAAAATTTGGATTTTAAAATCTTGGGTAACTAGGAGAAAAATCATTTTTTAATCCCTTAGATGTATTATATACTTTACAGATGTCAAAGGATTGGTCACACATTTATATGAAACCAAGATAGGAAATAACCTTTCATCTCTGAATCGTGCACAAGCACTGACTACATGATAGATGAAGGTGAGACCCACCTATGTGTAAGGCTCCTGCCCATCTGTCCAAACTCATAATCCAAAGGGATTCTTCAGAGGAAGCTTTGTGGGAGTCTCAGAAAAGTTTAATCATGGCTGCTACTGTTAGAATCCTATAGTTATGAATACTTTACCCCGATAAGCTAGATTTGTCACTGCATGTCTAGTGCTTTTATCCCTCCAGAGACAGGGATGTAGTCTGTGTTAATTCCTCAAGACCCCAACATTTTAAAATGGTAGACTTTCATGGGAAAGAGAGGAGAGGGGTGTTGAGCACATATACATACTAAGAATAGTGGATTTGTGCAGTCCCAGAGGCACAGGAATAGTTAACCTTGTGATCATGCATCTGTTATCTTCTCGTAGGTTTGCATAGAGGAAAAACTATACTCCAGACAAAGGAAAAACAAATATAACTTATCTAATGTTGTGAGAGATAATTGCCTATTCTTAAATAATTTTCTAATGTGAGATTATTTTTTCTCTCTAGTTATGAGGAGGAAAAATTGTCTAAGGATTGTTTGTGAAAGGAGGCAGCTATTCCATTTGCAGGTCCCTGAGCAGCCAAAGCCAAGGCCAATTTTAAAAGATCAACACACAAAACATTACTAATTCAGTAGTGCATAGAAGTACTTTAAACAAATAAGACTGAAGAAGGTCGTTCAGCTCTCAATATTGTTTAAAAGCAGGAAAGGATATTCCCTATTTCCAGCCATATATAGAGGTATAACAATTATGCTCTTTGGGAATAGACATAAAGATTTGAATTGGTTTGTTTTTTTCAGAAGTAACAATAAGATATTTGTCATTAAAAGTTGTTTTTTAATTAATGGTAGTAAGTGCATTACTATAAATTCCTGTAAAACCTCCTATATTCAGAATGACCAAAATCATTTTTCACTGTTATTTCATAGCTAGTGCTCTAGTGCTCATAATTCCATCCTACCATGTGTTAAATGATCTATCCTAATGCCCAAAACCAGTTTTAGAATTTATTGAGTAGAGAGGTATTTTCCCTTTTCCATTAGTGAATGCTTGAGAACTTGGAAAAATAAATTCTATGACAGAAAGCAAAGAATAAATTTGTATTACACTTGGTTTTTGAAATGCTAATCTTTACTGATCCTTTGCTATGTGCCAAGTGTTGTACTAAACACATACATAACTCACTTAATCCTCACAATAGCCAAACGAGGTAGTGCTATCCTCAGACTCATTTTATCAATGAAGAAATTAAGGTTTAAAGGAGTTTACCTACCATAGCTGAACCCCTGCAGTTCAACCCCAGACCTATGCTCATCACCATGCTCTAACATTTTCAGCCTAAGTGTTTAGTGGATTTCTAGCCTGTAAAGTAGAATTGCTCTTTGCTAGTGAGGTTGTGGATGAGTGGATGATTGTTTTATGAGATTCTCTACCATAAGAGCAGAGCAGATTGTCTGGCAGGCTTGTTTAAGCACACAGCAAAAGTCCTGAACCCTAGCAACTGCCATCTCTAGTTTTCTGGGCAATGAGCCATTACATAATGATGAGTCCAGGAAATGATTTCTTTTTTTAAGTCCATTTTTTTTTTTCTCAGCCCAGAGTAAGAGATGTAACACTTATTTAGTACCTGTCATGGAAAGGATCCTTATACACACTATTCTATTTAGTCCTCCCAAAACTTTGTGATATAAGTACCACTATTCTAATTTTACGTATCAGAAGACAAACTGAGAAAGAATTAAGTAACTTGTTAAAGGCCACATAGGAAAAGTGAAGCTAATTCTTTTCACTTTATATGCCTGCTCTTGAAGAAGAAGGAAGAAAATAAAAAGAGGACAGGATGGTGGAGACAGATGAAAGAGCACCTAACAATTATGCAGTGCTGTTGAGTTTCCAGGGCCACCTCAAATCCTCTCCTGGAATAAATAGTTTATTAAGGGAATTCTAAGATTAGTCAATGGCTAAAAGCAAAAGCATCTTTAATGTGTTTGTTCCACAAATAACTTGATCACCAACTATGTTCCAGGCCTGGAGATAGGGTCTGGAAATAAAGTGGTGAATATTATAGGCTAGAAAACAAACTAGAAGGAAATTATACAGAAGCTACAATAAAATGTGATGAGGATTATTATAGGAAAGTACAGATTTGCACAGTAAGGGGACACAACTCAATTTAGGAGACCAAGGAATACTTCCAAAATGACATAATACTTAAGATGAAATCATAAAAAATAAATAGAAGTTTTTTAAAAAAACTTATATATCTCTTACTACATCGAATGATTCTAACACTGCACTGAAAGAACACTCAAGTGCTAGATCAAAATATTCAAATGTTCCAAATGATTTATAACAAGCATATTATAAAGATGTGCCTGTATGGCACTTCTTACCAAAAGAGTACTGGAGTAAGATGATCGTTTTCCAGATATTTTCTTCATTCAAAGGTTTTTAAAAAGTCATGATAATTTTAAACAACATTTGAGCACGTTCTTGTGCTTTTCAAAAACTCAGACTTTTCTTCAGCATATTGTTGTTGTAATACACTAAAATAGCTGATCATACAATGAGTCTACAAACCTAGTTATCTTTTTCTGCCTCTCTACACCCATATAAAATCAATGGATAATGTCTTGAAGTCATTCCATTCTGCCATACATTCCTAAGGCTTTGGGGGCTATTCTCAAGTAATGTAACAGCGACTATCAAAATATAAGTCTTGTTTTACAATGGTTGTTAAGAGAGTCAGTGAGAGCATACAAGAAAGGCTATGGTATCTCTGAAGACATATTTGAAACACAACTGTAAATGTAGTAAATAGAACAAAGTAACATGAAAAAATAAGTTGTACTTAAAACATGCCTCTGTGTCCCAAGACTAAAAAAGATGACATTTCTTGAAATGTTCCAAGAAATCAAAGGCTGATGCAACAAAATCTCATGTCACTGGCAAATACTATCCTGTGAACTGAGACTGGCCTTTCATACTTACACAGCACTATTTAGTCCAAGACATTCCAAATATCCAGCCATACTTCTATTGCAACAAAATTTCTATAAGGTAAATGATAAATGATATACTACTACTCCTATAATAGAGAAACAAAAATGTAGCACCATGAAAGAATATTCAACCATGACAGAGTGCTCTGAGCTAACTATATCTTGGGATCCCACATTTTAGTAAGCTTCAGGCTGTGTATTTGACACAAGAGACACATAG
The DNA here is from genome assembly GCF_029289425.2 of Pan paniscus. Classification (NCBI taxonomy): domain Eukaryota; kingdom Metazoa; phylum Chordata; class Mammalia; order Primates; family Hominidae; genus Pan; species Pan paniscus. Next base: position 108,309,271 of record NC_073256.2, read on the forward strand.
AAATATTAACAAGATAGTGAGACTCCTGTTCCACCTCTCCCAAACCCCACATCCTACAATTTGTTTCGGCCTAGCCGGAACAGAAAATTTAAGCGTTTTTTTGGATTTCAGAAAATCTACTTTAACTATTATTTAAAAAGCTCCGCTTGTCAGAATAGTCATCAAACTTAGGCAGATTATCTGGGGCTCTTTAAATGGATTTCTTTGTGTAACTATCTTAGGAAAGGAGGGGAAAAAGATACATCTGGTTTGGGTTGCAAAGTTGGAAATTGCAACCCAATCTAGGAAGCCGAGAGCTCAAATTTTCCAACTCATACATCAATGTACATAAGTGAATGAATCAGTTAGGTATTGCTAACATAATAATGCATCCCCAAATGCAGTGGCTTAACACAATAACCACAATTTTGCAGGTAGGCAATTTAGGCTGGGATCAACTGGCTGGTTCTTATGGTCTCACATGGGCTCCTTGTATCTCTAGTAAGCTGTATGTTAGCTTTGCTGATCTTGGCTGAGCCTTCTCATATGTCTAGGAGCTCAAGTGTGCTCTATGTGGTTTTTAATCCTCTAATATAGGGGTTGGCAAACTACAGCATACCTCTTGTTTTTGTTCATAAAGTTTTATTGTAACACAGCCACACTCATTTGTTTATGTGTGGGCTGTGGCTGCTTTTACACAATAGCAGAGTTGACTAGCTGCAAAAGGAGCCATGTGGCACAGAAAGCCTAAATAAAATACTACCCATCCATTTACAGAAAATGTTTGCTGGACCCTGCTGTAGCAGGTCTTGTTCATATGGTAATCTCAGAGATCCAAGAGAAAGAGTGGAAATCCACCGGCCTCTTAGGGCCTGAATTTGAAACTGGTGCACTGTCAGTTCTGCTACGTTGATTGGCCAGAGCAGGTTAGAAAGCCAAACCAGATCCAAGGGGAGGGAAAATAGAATCCATGTCTTGAGGAGAGGAGCTAAAAAGTCAAATTAGTCAAAGGGCATGAGTTCAGGGGGGTAGTGAAGAATTCTGGTTATTTTTACAATCCATCCCACTTGATCACGTAAGAATTGCCTTTAGACGAAAAGAATTATGATGGAATAGGTGGATGTATTTATATATCTCATTAGGAAAGCCCATGAGCTTTCCTAATTATCTGAGTTAGTAATCACAAATGTCCAACCAAGAGGTCCCTGCAGATTTTTGTGAAAAGGATATATCCATCATTATTTTGGTAGAAATTAACCCTACTTAGTTATTAATACTAAACCCATGTCCTTTGGTTAGTCCAACAAAAGTAGGAATATTTGTTGAATATACTGAATACCTAACCTCTAAAATATCATTGGTATTCAACAAATAGTAGCTATTGACATGAAATGAGAAACCCATTGGAATAGAAAACAGTAGACCAGGGGTTTAATTCTCTCATGCTACATAGCTGGTATTATTGTGGAAGTTATTTTTCTCATATTCTAGATCATCCTTACCTTGTGTTTTGTTTTTGTTTATGCACTTTTATGATTCATGCCAATCCTTACTTTGATTTGCACTTTTATACTTTCACTACCAATTCTTGAAAAGAACTAATGTTGATATCTAAAATTCCATGAGAAGCCCACAGGCGGATCTTGAGGGAAGCCTTGAAACTACAATTGCTATAATGCTAATAGGATTTGTTACAGGAAACAGTTGGCATCCAATCCAGTGTGATCCATTAAAAACAAGCACCATCTGATGCCATTACCTTTTGAACAGGGCCTGTTGTAAGTAGTTAATGTGTTTGACAACCCTGTAATATTTGATATACCTTTGGAAATGCATGAGTTACTAATTTTTTTGAAATCTAGTTGTTTGTAATGATTGTCACTTATGTCTAATATCACAAAATATTCAAGAAATTGGACCTGTGCAATGAACAATAGGACTTCTCTTTAAAAATTGGTAAGTTGTTATAGGGAAGTGATCCCAGCTCTGCCTGCACAATACAGACACTTAGGGAGGTTTTAAAAATAGCAGTGCCTGGGCCCCACTCCCAGAGATTTTGATATAAATATAAAGATAATTTTAAAACTTCTCGAGTCATTGAGAATCACTGCTTTTAAAGGGAAACACGTCATTGTAAAGAACACTTTGTTTAGCTTCTGGGACTAGAGGCAAGGAAAATATCTTGCCTAGATTACAGCCTTTATACAGTTTTATACTTGGAATAGTCATGGCCTTCCTTGGTCATATTTTTGGATGACAATCATCTGTTTTTGTGAGGAGGAATGGGATGGGCAGTAGGAGTCAGCTTAAATCGGGCTCCGTGACAGCCAACGCAGTGACCCTCGCCCCTTCCTTGGCAGCACATCATGCTTGTGCAGCGGCAGATGTCTGTGATAGAAGAGGACCTGGAAGAATTCCAGCTCGCTCTGAAACACTACGTGGAGAGTGCTTCCTCCCAAAGTGGATGCTTGCGGTAAGTGCTCCTACTCCTGCACCTTAGGCCTTTGGCAGCCTGGGAATGCAGTGAAGGCATTTCTTACTTTAGACAAGGCTGGGGGTCTAGAAGACAGATATTTGAGAATCCTCACATTAAATTATACAGAGCATTCCACCTGGGTGATGTCATTTGCTGCCTTTAACTGAATGTTTTCTCTTTAATCTTTAAACCCCGTGTCGTCTGATCATTGGGGCACCAAGTAAAATGAAATAGAACAACTTGAATGAAGATACTGAATTTCAAATAAGTTGAAATTCCCTTTTGCATCCAGGCAGCCCACACTCTGATTTAAAATCATCTCTGGTAGATGAGGCGCCAACTCTAGGACATCTAGCTGTGATTGCTCCCTTGGCAGTACGCCCTGTGGCCTAATGACCATTTCAGCCATTAGGAAATTGCAGGCATCCCTGAAGTCATGATTTCAGGCCTTGGTCATTAAAAGAAAATGAAGCAGCAGCGGATCTTTTCTTTCCTCTTTCCATGGGTACCACCCAGCTCAGGCTTCGGATATCTCAAGCTACTAAAATATACTATTCCTCATCTTCAATTTTTTCACTCCAACCGGTTCAATAAATAGTTACTATAATAATTTTTTGGAAACAGTTATCATAGAATTCCCTTAACTGGGAACCTAAAGTAACTCTCTAATGAGTATCTTATCAAAGGCTAGACATTTGTCCTGACTCTATATTTAATCCTACTGACAGACCCAGGAATCCATATCACTACTATTATTTGTTCTCCCTCATCTAAACACTCTGCCTCGGTGATGCACAGATAGAATTTCTGATATAATCTGTTTGTTCCCCACTGTGCCTCAGACCTGGCTATTCTTCCTCTCAGAAATGTGCACCCAGCTGCAAATCTCTGCCAGCCCATGCACTGCCTCAAGTTCAGAGCCCAGGTCCAAATTCATCTGCTTTTAGAAAACTTCCACAACCAAGTCTAACCCTACCTTATGAGCTTGCTTAAACTATATTTCATAATGCTCTTCAAATGTTGCTTTGGGAAGGTTTTTAGAAAATGTGTGTGTGTTTGTGTATGTGTGTGTACATGTGTGCATAAACAGATACTTCATGTCTCTGGGTGTTTTGCTTTTCCTCTCGGTGTTCAATTAATTATATTTTATTCATACCCCAGCAGAATATTTCTCTAGCTAAGAAGTCTGGCTCTGGAAATAAACATGGAATTTTACTAGCTTTGTGGTTTTGAGAAAGACCCTCACTGGCTCTAAGCCTTAGTTTCCTCCTCAAGAGGCTCATGAGATGGTTGGGAGGATTAAGTGAGACAGTCCATATGCAGTGCTCAGCACAATGCTTCCCATCCACTGAAGACGTGAGCTGAAGTCACTATTGCGTTTACTACTGTTTCCTGGTTGTCTGGGTGGCTGACCTCCTCTCTAGAGTATGAGTACAGTACTTCCTCAGTGCCACTAACAGCTCATCATCTTCCAGTAGTGCCTTTGAAACAAGAACACAGGAAATGCTGTGTTTCCATGATTATTTTTATTATTCTATTTCACGCCAGACTCAGAGGGCACAAATCAAAACCCCATTTTAGTCCTTTTTACTTCAGTGACTCAAGACTTGCAAAGGTGGGAATATGTGTAGTTTTTAAGAGCCCACTCATTTGAAAATAAAATTGAATATTTAAAAATTCAGGGTGCAGTGGCTCACGCCTATAATCCCAGCACTTTGGGAGGCCGAGGCAGGCGGATCACGAAGTCAGGAGTCCAAGACCAGACTGACCAATGTGATGAGACCCCGTCTCTACTAAAAATACAAAAATTAGCTGGGCATGGTAGCATGTGCCTGTAATCCCAGCTACTCAGGAGGCTGAGGCAGGAGAATCGCTTGAACCCCGGAGGCGGAGGTTGCAGTGAGCCGAGATCGCGCTACTGCACCCCAGCCTGGATGACAGAGCGAGACTCTGTTTCAAAAAAAAAAGAAAAAGAAAAATGCAAGCAGTACCTATATATACACCGTTCACAGTGTAAACTTCCCAAAATAGAGCTCAGTAAACTCTTTTTAATGAGGATATAGAGAAGATAAAGTCTATTTCAGTGTATTACAATCTCCAGGGATTGAGTGCATGTTTTATATTTATAAAAAAGGCACACAAGTTTATTTTTTAGGTTCAGAAACACTACTTTAATGGGTGTTGGGAAAATGACCTCGAGCTACTAGAACAGCCCCAGGGAAAGGGAAACAGGCTGTGGGGGAGTGAGAGAGTGGATAGATTTGTGCCGCCTGCTGCAAATTCCATTCTCTCAATAACCACAATAAATTGCTCCATCAGCTCCTGCTGTGAAGTAGAGGAAAGGAGAGCATCTTTTTCCTGTAAGATAGATTTTCAGCCTCTCTGTTTACTTTGCAAGATTGGTTTGTTTCATACAATTCTTCGTTCACTTCTTATTGCTGATTTTTCAGGTAATTTCTTTTACTGGAATTATCAAAATGTAGACTATATCAGATGGAATGAGCCTCAGGGAATCACTACACCCATATGGAATATATATGGTATAGATGTTATGCCAGTGTGTCTGTCTACATTCAATTTTTCAGTTGTACCAGTTAATCAAATTCAATTTTCTACCTGTATCAATTGATAATCAAATGCCACTGATGCCATCAGTCATGCTCCAATGCACCCAGCACAATTGCCTAGTGCTTGGCTGAGAAAGTAAATCTCTGTGAATGTCAGAGGTTCTGTTCTCCCATGATGTTTAGCTTAGTCTCATAATGATTAGGCACAAAATACCTCCATAAAATAAAACAGATATTATTAAGGACTAACAAGACTAGGCATTTTGCACCTATTTTCTTATTTATTTATTTTTGAGACAGGATCTTGCTCTGTTGCCCAGGCTGTAGTGCAGTGGCACAATCATGGCTCACTGCAGCCTCAACTTCTTGGGCTCAAGCAACCCTTCCACCTCAGCCACCAGAGTAGCTGGGGCCACAGGCACATGCCACCATATCTGGCTACTTTTTAAAAATTTTTTACAGACGGGGTTATGCCATGTTGCCCTGGCTGGTCTTGAACCCCCAGGCTCAAGCGATCCTCTTGCCTTGGCCTCCAAAAGTGCTGGGATTACAGGCTTGAGCCACTGTGCCTATCCCCCTGTCTTCACAGCAATAATCAAGAGGCACATATTACATTCAGCTTAGAAGGAACTGGCTCAGATGGGTTAAAAAAAACTTATTAAAGTTTGTCTGACTCTAAAACTAGCGTTTAATCCTTCTTGTCAATATTTGGTCATCCTTAGAGTTTCCTGGATTTTCTGTGATTAACCAGGGGTAGAACACACAAGTCCACTCCTGTTCCAATTACAACAAGGTCTTGCTTTCTTAAATTCAGGCCACTGAATTAGAGGTTTTGCCCTGTAAGTTTTTGATTAGGAGACTCCGAAGTATGGGGAGTTACAGAGGTTTTGTTTTAGTAGTTAGATGAATTTTTAAAAAGTTAAGTTAGTGAAAAACTCAAGCAGATTATGTGGATTCATGTTTATAACATATACACACACATTGTTTGATACAACACATACACACACTATTCTTCACTTATTTTGTAATCATGAAGGCTCATTAATCCCCGTTTTTGTCATAGGGAGGTACCAATTGAATATAAGTGGTGTACACGGTATGTTCTCAGAACCATTCTTGACACCAGAGAACAAGAGAATAGTTTTGCTTTCAAGGATCTTAGACTCCAGTTGGGAAAATAGGATGCTCATTTATGAAGGTAGAGCACAATTAAAATCATGTTCATGGCCTAAAATTTCATAGTCGTTAAATAGAACAAAATGATTTCTAAAGTCACTCAGCTACGAAATTTGAGAATTTGAATATATTCAAAACTCCATGTCAAGGGCCTAAGGAATATGAATGTAGGATTACATTGTAAGAATCAACTCTGAGACATCCTTAAGAAATAATGGTGGCACACTGAATCATTAATCATTTATCAGTATTTATTTATTTTTGAGACAGTGTCTCACACTGTTGCCCAGGCTGAAGTGCAGTGGTGCAATCTCGGCTCACTGTAGCCTCAACCTCCCAGGCTCAAGTGATCCTCTCACCTCAGCCTCCCAAGTAGCTGGGAGTACAGGTGCATGCCACCATGCCTGGCTAATTTATTTATTTATTTTTTTGAGATGGAGTCTCGCTCTGTCGCCCTGGCTGGAGTGCCCAGGCTTGCGTGATCTTGGCTCACTGCAACCTCCACCTCCCAGGTTCAAGCAATTCTCCTGCCTCAGCCTCCCAAGTAGCTGGGACTATAGGTGCGTGCTGCCACACCCGGCTAATTTTTTGTATTTTAGTAGAGACGGGGTTTCACCCTGTTGCCCAGGCTGGTCGCGAACCTCCGACTTCGTGATCCGCCCGCCTCAGTCTCCCAAAATGCTGGAATTACAGGCATGAGCTACCGTGCCGGGCCATTTTTGTATTGCTTATAGAGACAGGGTTTCATCATGTTGCCCTGGATGGTCTTGAACTCCTGGACTCAAGTGATCCGCCCACCTCGGCCTCCCAAAGTATTGGGATAACAGGAGTGAGCCACCGTGCCCAGCCTCATTAATCAGTAATTATATAGATGAAATAAATTAGTGACCCACAGCTTGGTATGGAGAAATGTGAGGACTGGCCCTCTTGCCATGTCTTTTCTTCACTGGTTAGGCCTTGCTTGTGATTTAAGGTAGGACATGCACATGGGGAAGGAAGAAGCCAAGAGGGAAAGTCCCGTCCATTATGGGCAGTTTCCTCATTTAAAATCTTTAATCCCACCTGTTCCTGAGCCACATCCATTTCCCCCAGAAGCCATTTCACTGACACATTTTCCAGCATCCAGGAATATTCAAGGTCTCCCAAAGCTCGAGGTTGAAGCTTTTAGGGCCTGCACCCAAAGACAGCTTAGCCAAAGAACTCTTGCTTTAGCCAATGAGTGTTAAGTGTCACAGGAAGTATGAAGATTTCAAGGAGAAAGACACAGGCTGTTTCGGGTGAGTAGAATCACATAAGAAACAAATCACAGGTGTGTTGTTGTGCAGCTTTACATTTACAAATAATCGAAAGCTAATCATTCAAGCCCTAAGCCTTTAACAACTGCTGACAAATCTTTCTAAAAATTATTTCACAATTGGACTTTTCTTGCTGTCTCAGTGTGATCATTGTGTGTCATTATCTATATGGTATAGTCTCAAATATCAATGTCCTTAAATGTCATTGCCCCATATTGGTCTTTTTGGCCCTTAACTGAAAGTACCCATTCTGTAAAGCAATTCTGGTTAGCACTTTCACCCATGTGCCTTTGAGACAGAATCTGCACTTTCATCACTGCATCTTCTTCTTGTCAGTCACCTTTATTAGGTTTCCTAACTCTTTGTCAGAGTGCAGCTTTTGGAGGCAAAGATGCCTAAGTTCAAAGTCTGGTTTACTCACTAGCAGCTGTGATGACCATGGACAAGACATTTCGTCTCTCCATTCCTCAGTTTCCTTATCTGTAAACAATGGAGAAATAAATACACAAAGATGACAACAGCACCTTCCGGTATCAAATAGGAATGCTTGCAACTGCAATCTAGAGTAAGCACAGTAACAGTCACTTATATTATAAGTACATTTATTATTCTCAAAAAGAAGTCGGAGGCAACAATCTCAAGGTTCTTCTACAGCTTAATGCTGTCATCAAAGATCCCAGGTCTGTCTTTCGGATGTGCCTTCTGGCTCTTCACCAGATGGCCCACAGTCAGGAAGAAAAAGGGAGAACCAACAAGCTCTCCTCTCATGTCTGATCCTGAAGATGCAAATGTTTTCCCAGAGTCCCTGCTTCCCAGCATACTTCCCCTTGCATCTCACTGGCCAGAATTCAAGTCACATGGTCATTGCTGGCCACTGGGAAGGCTAGGAAACAAGTGTCCAGCAGAGAGGAGTAAGGTTATCAGGGTATTCTCAGTCCAACACTGAGTGGTACATTGGGTGTATTGCAAACTGAACAGTGGCAGAGTCATGTTAGTAAGAGGAGAGTACTATTTGGGGAGGCAATGGACAGTGTAGCCACATGACCCCCAAAGTACCTGTGAAGGTAAAATGGCTTATCTATGGAAAATGCTTAAATTAGACCCCGGAACAGAGCAATACATGTAGAAATCATCACCACCACCACCATTAATACTTATAGTATTAGCTTGCTGCTTCTCATTGCTTTAATAGATATGTGCATTTTCCCTCCATTTCTTTTCTGGTTTTCCTCCCACCCCATTCCTTTTGTTTCTGTTAGCTTTGCTTCTTAGCTTAGACACCATTAAGGCTTAGCTTTCATAGCTACTCGCCCAATGAAAGTGATACTTTCCTTTTAGCTATTGGGCTAACAACTAAACACACACACACACACATACACACACACAGAATAAGCCAAGTACTGAGTTAAGAATTCTACATGTAACTTCTTTTTGTTTTTTTTCTTTTTTTTTTCAGAAAGAATCTCGCTCTGTTGCCCAGGCTGGAGTGCAGTGGCTTGATCTTGGCTCACTGCAACCTTCACCTCCTGGGTTCAAGCGATTCTCCTGCCTCAGCCTCCTGAGTAGCTGAGATTACAGGCACGTGCCACTGTGCCCAGCTAATTTTTGTATTTTTAGTAGAGACAGGGTTTCACCATGTTGGCCAGGCTGGCCTTGAACTCCTGACCTCAAGTGATCCGCCCACCTTGGCCTCCCAAAGTGCTGGGATTACAGGTGTGAGTCACTGTGCCCGGCCTTACATGTAACACTTTAATTCTCAAAGTATTGTTATCATTATTGGACAGATAAGGAAACCAAGGTTGAGTATTGGAATCAAGGTGGCACAGCTAATAAATGGTGGATGGTGGAAGGTCTGCTGGGCTATACTTTAAATCACTGCCATTTCATACTGTGTTGTCCTCCTTTTTACTCCTTCAAAAGCTTTAGCATTATGCTAAAATTTTATGAATTTCTTATCTTATGGTCTTATGGCTAGCCTGGAAAATGAAAGGTTCAAATAGCAGGGTAAGTGGGATTTTAATGTAATAAGTAAACAAATGAATTAGTTTTCAGGAAGCAGTTGATGAAGAGCTTGAAATACAAGGCTGAGTATTTTAAACTTTACCCTTAAGAAAATTGATATGGATTGTAATTTGTCCAGTATACTGTTGAAGGTTATGTTTGGGGATTACATCCCTTTGAAACTATGATGAAAGCTATAGATTCTCTTCCTAGGAAAACATATATATGCACATTCATTTGCAGATCATTTCTGGGAATTTAGTGAACCCCCAAAGAGCACATTCATGAACTCCTGGGATTAGAAAATCACAAATTCCACCTTCCATTTAATTCTTATGATTCCATAGTAAACCTTTCTCCAGAAAATCTGAAGTTGAGCTAAAAACAATATTTGCTGCATCATACCTTAATGAACCAAACTAGATAAACAACTGAAAAAAACACAAGCAGAACTAAAGAAAAAAAAAAATTAAAATCTCTGTGTGTAGTTACTGCCACCTGCTGGTCACACTTAGGTAAATCCTAAATCTACGTTAATCAACTATTTTACTGCTAAGTTATTTGTTCTCTTACTGTTAAGTTTACTGATAAGTTCTTTGTTAACCCAAAAGCCTTATTGTTTTTCTAACCCCTCATTTTGCTTTCTAATACGAATATATTATGAACCATTAGGCTGAACAATCTGTATTTTTGTAATTCAGTTTTTAAAGGCATCTTTATTTTTGTCTCCCACTCTTAAGTTTATGAATCTGTCTCTATTGTTTCAAAATTAATTTGGGTCTTCATCATTTCTCACCTATGCTATTTCACTGTCTTTCCAGCTGTTCTTTCTACTTTATAATACCCTCCATACAAAACCCACTGTGCCATCGGAAGGATCTTTTAAAATATAGCTCTAGCCACGTCACTCTCCCTGCTTTAAATCCTTCAGTGACTTCTCATTGCTATAGGATTAAATTTGCAGTCACCTCAACCTGTGTCTTCAGCCAGCCTGCTTTCTTCACTCCTTCAAAACATATTATGTAGACTTTTTCCTCCTTCGGGCTAGTCAAAGGACTGGAAGGAACAAATTTGTCTCACCCAAATTGGAAAAGAAATTTAAAAGTAAAACAAACAAAAAACGCTTGCAATTATGGCCAGAATATGGACTCTCAAACTTCATCCAGAGACAACAGGCACTTTGTGTGTGTGTGTGTGTGTGTGTGTGTGTGTGTGTGTCAGAGGGAGAGAGAGTTGGAGAGAGAGGGAGAAAGAGAAAAAAGAGAAAGAGGGAGAGAGCCATTAGGTATTGGCAAACTAGGAGTCAGTTGTATAGCAGTAGTGTGGTCCAAGTGACTCAAATGGCATAGAGCAGGACCCACACAAAATCTGTCAATACAGGAATGTTGTATGGCTAAGAATTTGGCAGAGGTATGGTGGTTGATAGGGCCAATCCTAACAGCTACATTTGAGGGCAAAGGCAGGTAGCATGCACTCACATTTTTCTGGTCCTAGCACAACAGATGCTCAATAAACCTTTCTGAGTGAATGAACACAATTTTGCAAAAGTTACATTTGTGATGTCTGCAATATACTGAGACTGTTTTCATGATGCAAAACCAGAAAACTAAAAAAACAAACAAATAAACAAACAAAAACACTTATGCCTAACAGACATATTTAGAATATGTTTGATTTTCATGCAGGCACCTTAGATTGTTTCCTCTATTAATGGATAAGATTGTTTCATACTACATATGGATATTAGAAAAGTTAGCTTGCATCTTTAATTTCCAGTAGCTAATTATGCCTTTTATTTTCCATTTCAGTATTTCTATACAGAAGCTTTCAAATGAATCTCGCTACATGATCTATGAGTTCTGGGAGAATAGTAGTGTATGGAATAGGTAAGTTGTGAGCAAGCCTGATTTTATGTGAAGCCAGGAAGGTGGCAATATGCATGATGTAATTTTAGGATTTGTAGGAAAGCTCCATTCTCTTTTACCTTACCTTAAAACCTGTCCCATTTGCCCATTACCATGAATTCTACACACTTTAAAAAATGTATTTAATAGCTTAGAAACCACTTCTCTCTTGAAGTACAAATACTTTTGGTAATGATCCCACTTTGAGTCTTACCATTTTACTGATGTTTTCAGATAAGAAGATATAGATAGGGGGTATGAGTGTCTAAAGCTGGTGAGGGTAGTGGTGGGGGTGGAGACAAAGGATGGACGAAAGTGAGGTGGGAAAAAAAAGCTTTACCTCCTAATTTTTCGTAGGATAGTCTGTGCAGTTATTTTATTTTACAATAAAACTACATATAATGTTTAGAGTCATTGCAGCCCAATACCTTCTAAATGTCTTTAAACACTAAAAATAAAGTGGAAATTCAAGACGTTGTCAAAAATTAAAATAAATCAGCTTCTTTAAAAATTAAAATAATTACTAATAGCAAACAAACATATAATTTTAAAATGGAATGAAAGAAATGTTTGCTCTTCTGAGAGTATATAACAATTCCCGACAGTTTAAAATGGTACAGAGAATACAGCTCTCTAAATAAGTCCATGTTTAGGGTGTTAAATATGATGATGGAAGTAATAGAATACCTGGAAATTCAGTTGATCCATGTTTCACCCAAAAGTTTTATTTTTGTGGCAATTTTGAAGGCACTTTGTGCTATAAGGAAGGCAAAATGACACCAACAGTATTTCAGCCATAGAAGGAAACGAGGTAACTTATTCGACTCTGCTTCCAGGCCAACACTTTCACGTAGCTTTTTAGATTTATTTTTATTATCTAGAAATGTAAAATATACAGTCTGTCTTATTATCTATCTTGTTTTTAAACAAGATATATTTAAATTTGGTGCAATAAAATCTACTTCTTATTTTATCCTCTAAAAAAGTAATGTTCTCCTGGTTTAAAACCTTTTTAAAAAAGTTTCTGATGACAATTATTAAATTACTCCTGAGTCATTTTTGAAAGCTGAACAACAATTAAAAGAAGCTTGTATCCAGGAGCTTATTTAATCCAAATCATCCCAAACTTTGCCATCTTGATCAAATTTGATCTCTGCTGTACTTGGGAAGATTGTAAATAAAAATGCACAGCCTTAACCTATAATTATTTATACAGCCACCTTCAGACAAATTATAGCAAGACATTCCAAAGAAGTAATGTGGATTTCTTGGAAACTCCAGAACTCACATCTACAATGCTAGTTCCTGGTAATTATCCTGGGTTTACAATGCTTCTGTGTCCTTTTGTATTTTTGTTTGTTTGTTTCTTAAAAGATAGTATGCTCTTTCCTTCTATATTTTATCAATGGTACTCTCTTATTTATTTCTTTATATATTTTATGATTTGAGATTGGGGGGGAAGAAATAAAAGATCTATATATTTGTTCTATTTTGTCCTTAGTTGACCCTATTTGTATTCCCAGCTATACTGAACCATTAGTCATTTGCTAATCATATTAACAAACTTGAAGTACCACCAAATCATATTTCAAAAAATTATTCAAATATTTTATCATATTGTAATTTAGTGTACTGGATACAATTTGTTCATCTACCCATCCAATTACTGATTAAATATATATTTACTGAGTATTAATATGTGCTAGGCATCAGGGTGTTTAGCCTAATTTACTGGTACTGATTGAGCTCCATTTCTGAACAAGCACTGTGTTGGGAGCTACAAAGGGTACAAACTAAAGGCAAAATCCCTACCCATAAAGTGCTTTCTGTCCAGCTTCACAGAAACGTTTGCAAAGACAAATTTTAGCAGAAAAAAAAAACCCAGCTAAGGGCATAAAATAGCTGTCACCATTAGAGATAATATGTGTTTTGTGGACTTGGAGAAGAGATTACTTCTTTAATAGTTTTTAAGAAAATGACTTGAGCTAGTCCTTAAAAGATGAGATGTGGAAAAGTAAAGATGGAGAGGAAGGGTCCTTTGGTAAATTTGGACATGAACAAATGCAAGAAGTGTGAATGTGCTTTATTGGTGCAAAGGTGTCACTAAGGCATAAAACTTACAGTACAAGTGGAGACAGACGAGAGAGTAAGAAGTGAGGTTGAGAATGTCATAATGAGGCTTTTGAACAGCAACCTGGAATAATTTAAAGTTTTGAAAGGGATGGTGACATGTTCTAATCAGTAACAACTGACAGGAGGGAGAAAGGTGGATGTCATGGAGAGGAGAGAGATTAACCAATTAGGGCAATAATCTAGGCCAGGGAAGAAAAAAAAAAAAAAACCTGCACCAGGAAATAGCCAGAGTTTGGGACTCCAGTTGCAGATGTAATTTTCAGGAGTTAACCACAGCAAGATGATTGTTGAAGCCTGGGATTGGTAAGAAAGTATGTAGGTAAGAACAAAATATCTAAGAGAAGCTTGGGGAGATGCCTTTCTTTAAGCAGTGGAGTATCAAGGAAACCAAAAGAGTAAAATGCAAAGATACAGTGCTCCTGGGGATGAGTGGGGGATGTATAGTGTTATGATGTTATAAATGGGAGGAAGGCTGGGCGCGGTGGCTCACGCCTGTAATCCCAGCACTTTGGGAGGCTGAGGTGGGCGGATCACAAGGCCAGGAGCTCGAAACCAGCCTGACCAACATGGTGAAACCCCACCTCTACTAAAAATACAAAAAGTAGCTGGGCATGATGGGGCATGCCTGTAATCCTAGCTGCTCAGGAGGCTGAGGCAGGAGAATTGCTTGAACCCAGGTGGCGGAGGGTTGCAGTGAGCCAAGATCGCACCACTGCACTCCAGACTGGGCAACAGAGCGAGACTCCATGTCAAAAAACAATAATAATAAAATAAAATAAAATAAAATAAAATAAAATAAAATAAAATAAAATAGGGAGAAAAATCTTAGAATACAACTTCTGTAAATATGACTGCTGCAGGCTTTGTACATAGAATGCAGGAAAGTGAGATCCACATTTTATTTATCTTCACATTCCCTACCCTATTACAGTATTACTATAGTACAGTATATGGCAAGAAGAAATTATTTCCTAAATGAAGGAATGAATAGGACTTTGGCATCATCATAAATATATTGGTCTTCGGTCAAAATTTCCACGAAGTCCTGACACTTGTAATTTTTGTGTCTGTCATCACACCCATTTCCATCTCTCCCAAACCAATGTGGAAAGAAAGGAACAAGGCTTGTTCTTATTAGTGTCTTGAGTCTTTCCAGGACAGAAACAACCTGATCAAAAATAGAGTAGGAAAAGAGGATAGAACAGGAAGCTACTGAATTATCAGTGAGGGGAAAAATGCTATAGCAAGAATTGAAAATGTGGACTAATCTGATAGTTTTCTGACCCAACTTTATCATTATCTGGAATTATTTTCTAGACACTACTAGTGTCATTGGCACATGCATTATATTACTCTTTCTCTCTCAGAGCATTTCCTAATTTAGAAAGAAAAACTGACTACAGATAAAACTGGATCAATTCTTGTTCTGTGAATCCAGGTTCAATACAATTTAATGTCTTTTAATTGCTGCCCTATTTTGTATTAATTTCATGTTACATTTAATTTCAATAATGATTACTGGAATTTTGTAGAACAAGAGGAAAAGTTAGGCTTGATTTTTGACACAATTTTAAAACCTACAACATTTTGACATTTATTGGGACGTCCCACCTTATTTTAAAGTTTTATCACTGTGACAGCAGGCCTATTCCAGTAAGCAGAAGCTAGCATATAAATATTATTTATGGGTTTTAATGGCCATATAACTTCTAACACTATTTTTAAAAACCAGTTTTGTACATTTTGTGTTATAATGGTTATGAAGATTAAAAATAAAAATAATTAGCTGGGCGCTATGGCTCACGCCTGTAATCCCAGCACTTTGGGAGGCGAAGGTGGGCAGATGACCTGAGGACAGGAGATCGAGACCAGTGGCCAATATGGCGAAATCCTCTCTTTACTAAAAAATACAAAAAATTAGCCAGGCATGGTGGTGCATACCTGTAATCCCAGCTACTTGGTAGGCTGATGCAGGAGACTCACTTGAACCTGGGAGGCAGAGGTTGCAGTGAACTAAGTTCGTGCCAGTGCACTCCAGCCTGGGTGACAGAACGAGACTGTCTCAAAATAAATAAATAAATAAATAAATAAATAGATAAATAAATAATTAGCTGCACATATTTATACCTAAAATTAAAATCTGAAAGAAAAAAAGCAGATATTACATTTAAAAATGCAGTATGAATAAGTTTGTATTTCTAATTTTACTCACAAATTATGATTTCTGGTAAGATTGCTTTTTATGGTTAAGACTACTAAGTGGTTTACCTAAGATACATCTAAAGTAATTAAGCAACTAAGCCAGACTGCATCCAGATATGAAAATACACACTATAATATATTCCAATGACCTCTCAAGTATAAAATCATTCAAATGAAGCATACTGGAATATGGCAGCCCAAACCACCCAGACAGAAGGAATATATAAACTTGGTCTGTGGAGCAGAATGTCCATTGGTAATAACAGAAAAACCTACGGTTATGAGAAAACAGGATACAAAAAAAAAAGATCCTATTGCCAGCAAATTACTTGAACAGCTTTGAAAGCAAATTTCAATCCTTTCCATTTATCTGTTTCTCACAGCATTCCACCAATCATACATCTTTGCCATTGGTTTGTTTTCAGGATATCTATATTCACTGGGATAAACATTTATAATTTTAACATACAGATATACTAAAATATTATTTATAACCTACTTGCTTATACCCAATATTCATGAGATCCTATGTGTATAAATATATGGTATTTATAAATATCATATAGGTATAAATATATGTATAATAAATCACACATGTATTTATATGTATATTATATATTATACATAAGCTGCATATATTTATAAATATATGTATACATATGCATATATGTATATTATGTGTATGCATATGCATATATGTATATGTGTATACATATATGTATACGTATTATACGTATACATATATGTATACATATATGTATATATTATGTGTGTACATATATGTATGTATATGTATACATATGCATATATGTATATACATATATAAATGCAGGTGCATGTATGTACATATGTATAAATATATGGTATATCTACATATAGGATTTCATAAATATTGGGTATATAAATACTATATATATATATATATATATATATATATATGGCCTAACTACTGCCAGTGTTGGGTAGATTCTAATAAGAACAATAGCATGATTCTGTCTTCAGTGCATTTATAAACTTGTTGCCAAAACAAGTTCTATTCACATAGAACAAAAAATTTTAGACTGCAACAAAGTGCCAAAAGATACGGTACAAATAACAAGTGCATAGGAAGAGTTCAATCTTGCCTCAAATAGTCAGGAAATGGTGACTAGAAAGATAAGTTATTATGCAGACTAAAGGTAAGGGGAATGGTCTCTTTAGAAATAATTTGCACCTTGAACGTTCTTTGCCCTATAAGTTATTTTCATTATTTTAGAAAACGTTTTTCTCTTTTCAGCTTCGTGGTGGATCCTGAACAACAACTAGATGTTCCTAGACATTTTCTTTATGGTTCCAAGTGCGAAACAGGTGTTCTTATCTAAAACGTCAATTAGAAAATTATCTGCAGTTGTTAATCTACTGTATATTTTTGTTTGGTATATTTACTAAGTGCACTCTTTCAAAACTTATTCTATAACTTTATCAATTCATGTGAATTTTAGCTCAATTTTCAAAGTTCACTAATATTCTCAATATTTAATGCTAAATGCTTTGCTACATTGTAACTCACCTAAAACCTTTTAGTGACAAAATCCTAATATGTGGAAAAAAGCATATGCATAAAGGAATAATATTGTGAAAATGAATTTGTTATGATAAAAAATAAAGTGGAAACTTTTAGAGTATTACTTCATAGGGCAGATTTTGTAAACTGTTGTATACTGTAAAGGGTTAAATCAGCGTTTTGTGATTTTTAAGTAACTGTGAGTGAAGTTTATTCTTTAACAACGTCTACTCCATCCCCAACCCAACTCACAGCCCTATGACTACTATCTTTGCATTAGTTAAAAAGTTAGTATATAGGCATCAAACAACCTTGGCTGTAACCTATAGAATCTCTATCCATGTATCAGGTTATAGACTGGTTTTTCAAAAGTGAACAATCCTGTGATAAGTTGGAGTACCATTTAGTAATACAGCAACATTGTGTCATTTATTAGCATCATAATTCTTTGTTATGTAAGTTAAATATATCAAGAAAGAAGAGACTGTTTGGAAAAATGTGGTTCAAGTTTTATGCTATATAGTTTTGGTATGCAATACAGACAGCTAACTTTTCTTATGAAAAATACATATTTGCATGTAAACAATGATTTCAAAATACTTGAAAAATAAAATTTTAACCCAAATGAATAACTAAGAAATATAAAACAAGCACAAAATCTTAGGGAAGTCATAAAATAGTAGTGAAAGTATTAGAAGACATCTGTTTTCCAATTTCAACACTAGAATGACTAAAACTATCTACCTACAGAACTATCTGTAGATAGTATACTATCTACACTGTGCTCAACAAGCTCAGAAATTAAATATTTTTAATAATAAAAATCTGTTCTCATTATAAACCTTGCTAACGAAAATACAATACATATAAAAATGTATAGCCATGTTATTTTCTAGTATAAATTCCTTTGAAACTATAAGTCTTTGGGGAAAAATATAAGGTAAAATTTTCCTATTTTTCCCCCTTTGAAAAACTCAGGAAAAAAGGAAGATTGAACTAATAAAATTTTATTTCTTAAATATAAATTTGACCTAAAATATTTTCTCAAACTAATTCATGAAACAGCAACTTTTACCAATACCTTTGTATACTCTCAGTTCTCATTCTGTATAAATAAAATTTTAAAATCCTTTCATAGTTCTATTAGAAATAAGTAGTAAATTTTGATATATTGTACATATACACGTGTGTGTGTGTGTGTGTGTGTATTTGTGTGCCTCTGGTCAACTCTAAGGATGACAGACACTGTGTAACAACACCTGGGTCAACTCTTTTAATTTATCTACAAAGCAAAGAACAACATTAATGGAGATGCACAATGATTATTCAAACAAGCTATATATATATGTACAAAGGCAAACAGACACATAACAGTCTCTGCAGACTGATTGTATATAGTAAGAAAAGATCAAAAGACTTTAAAACCTAAATGACTTTTGACATACAAACTCTTCTTGAGAATGTTTGTTGTAAATGGTTTCAAAAATACAAATTATAGCCAATCAAAACATTGCTTTGGTTGGTGCATTTAAGTATCCAACTCAAAAAGCATATCAAATATTTTGGGTACTAGGCAGTTTCCAAAGTAGCATGGTAGTATTACTTGTTAAAAGGGTTCTGTTTTCAGTAACAGTACTAAGTGGAAGGGATCTGCAGATTCCAAATTGGAATAAGCTCTATCATATTCTGAAACAAGAATTAGAATGACTTGAGAATGGGCAAATAACAAAGCAAACCAATATAATTATATGGTCATTCTGACGCCAGCTCTTATACAAATTATACATGTATTTTTGTGTATGTTTGTGAGAGTTGTATGTATGTGAATGTGTGTGAGTGTGTATTCACATACACATATATACTGGAACCTATAGTAGAAAAGGAAACTAGTAGGGCCAAAAAAAAAAAAAAAGAAAAAGAAAAAGAAAAAAGAAAAAAAAAGAAAAAACTGGGACCTAAGTATAAATATCTCATCTTAAACTAAACAATAAGTTTATAGTTAACGAAGATTTTTTTCTATTTAAAACCCCATTTTCCTAAAGAACAAAGTAGTAAAATAAAAAAAAAATTTAAAAATTAAAAAATAAAAAAAAGAGGTCACTAAAAGACCAAGATGGGAAATGTAACATGGAATACAAGCTTGAATCTGGGAAACAAGCTCAAAAAACAGTGAAAAAAAAGTACTGGTTTAGGAGTTCAAAATTCAGTGAAACAAACTTTTTGCCAATAGACCTAGGGATCTAAGAAATAGAATTAGGGAGAGTTTACACTTACCTATATATCAGCAGATTTTTCTGGAAGAAACCCTTTTTTTTTTTTTTTTTTAACAGTAACATCCAGAGTGACAAATTGCAGGAGATTTAATGTATATAATTTCTAGGAATTAAAAGCTTAAACCCAAAAATTGTTCATCCATATATAAGAAATTATAGAATTAAAACTTAATGTATGTCAATTATTTTCAAATGTCTAAATTCCTTTGGAAATAAAAATATCAGTTTTACTTTGAAATTGCTCAACTTCTGCTATTCATATGGTCTGATTAGTGACATAAGTAGCAGCCGTTTTTCGACTTCAGTTTCATTCACTACCATTGTTTCCAAATTATCAATCTCTGCTAGTAATTATGAATTTAAGACCATATTATTATCAAAAACCTAGAGACCAATCATATATCTGAAAAGAAATACCCATTAAAAATTCTGCCTCCTGTTTATTGAGAACTATGCATTGAACATTCTGAATCATTCTAAGCCTCTGGAGAGACTGTAATGATCCATTCATGAGCTGGTATGAAATCAGTGGGAAGCAGAACAACAGAAGCAACTTTAAAAGCAACAAGCAATTATGTACCATATATACACTGTAGCAAATATTTTATATTTGAGAGTCTTTACAGCTTACATTTCCATTCCATTATTACAAGTGATGAAAAACAAAAAATTGCAAGTAGTATGCAAATTATAAATATACAGTCTTCCCACTTCACTAACCAAATTCCTACTTTCCAGTGTTACTTCCCAATTTATGCAGGAAACCTCCTGCAAAGCTGAAACTGATTAGAAAATTCTTTATATTTTAAAATAGCTCTTTCTCATTTTTAGAGAAGTCAAATAGCCAACCATCAAAATTAAGAATAAATTGAATTGTCACAGTCCATTACAGTTATTGTTGCTAGATCCACCTCATTTGCAGATGTCCAAACTTAAATTCATCTGTTCTTAAAATGCTACTTAAAACTTTGGTTGTTTTCCTGTAATATAAAAGAGAAAGTTAATTTATCAACTGATGATTGAATACAGTTTTTACTAGTTTATCAAACCAAATACCGTGAACGTACCGGGTGTTTACAGATTTAAATGCATGTTACCATAGAAACTATTAAAGTAACTAGAACTGTCAAATAACAAAATGGCTCATGTTTTTAAAATATATGTAACTCATTTTAAAATATATTAAATTGTATTCCAAACCTGTTCTTCTGTTTCTGTGGCACCTAGCTTTAAAATATGTATTAATGTGTAAATAACAAGTAAAATGAATTCTAATGTACAAGTTTGTCTTAAAAAGTCTATGTCAAGCTTTTATTTACACAATAAAATGTTATTAAAGATGGAAAGTCTACAAATGAAAAAGTGACTATAGTTTATATAGCACTGAAGTTTACATTTATTCTTACAGACCATGGATTACATATCCCAAAGATCTTTGAACCGGTGGGAAAGTTGAAACATCAAGTACATTTTTTCTTATTTATGCATGAGAAGTATTATAAAAAATTTTAATTCCTGCTTTAATTAACTTTAAAAAGAATTGGCTAGAGATCTAAAGTTAGGGAGTTTAATAAATATTAACATAAACTATGAACAACATAATGTTTTTTAAAAATTATAATTTGAGGAAAAAAATACTATGAATTCCAAAGAATTAGAATACCAAAAATGGAGATAGAAGGTAGTAGTGTATATCTCCCATTCGAACTGTTCTCAGTAACCTATATTCTGAATCTCATTTCAGAAGAGTCCTAGCTGCCTTTACCTATATAAAGGTATTTACGAAAACTCTAATAGGAAGTTAAATTCCAGTCAAATGTAAGTAGAGACCACAAAGAATGGGAATCATTTACTAAAAGCATAATGAGAGAAAGGTATCATACTCAGTAATCTCATGCATTATTTTATTAATCCTAACAGCCAGAGATTATCATCCTTATCAGCAATTGCAAAACTAAGGTTCAATGAGGTTAAGTGACTTGTCCAAGTTCGAACTACCGGTACATAGAATGGAGCTACAATTTGAAGCCATGTCTGATGACAAAATCCATGTCCTTTCCAATGAATATCCTAAGAGCTGCATGTATGTATTTATTATGTGTATTTATTTAGATGGAATTTGATAAGTTAACACAGAAATATAAAGGGCTAAGAATAGCAAAGACATGTTAAAGAAAAATACATGAGATGATTTGTTATAATGTATAAAAAGACTAATTGAACAGAATGGATAGCCCATTAACAGACCATGCATACATTGCCACAAAGATGTCAGAGAAGTACCCTTTCAATAAATATTTTTAAAATGACTGGATATCTATGTAGAAAAAGGTAAAACTTGATGCCCACCTCACATCATAGAGTAAAATTAATTCCAGGTGGACAATATAATTTAATTGAAAAAATAAAACTTTTAGAGTATGGGATAATATTTTCATGACCTTTCAATTAAAAATATTTCTTAAACAAAATACAGCTATTCCATTCTATTTTTTGAACAGAGTTACTTTATAATAATTGGTTATATCTTTAGATTTTTGTAGTTTTCTGAATTACTTATATCTTATAATAAGGAAGGTTAAAAATCTAGAGGTAGAGTCTGATGAAAATGTTAAAGAAAAATATTTTGTAATATAATATTACAATACAAACTTAGAAAACTACTTACTGGTTTTTGCAGTACAATGGGATGATCAGGCAGAAAGTCTGGTTTTTTTCTGCAGATGGAAACACTTGAGAGCTTCAACAGGAAATCTCTGCTGTATTTAATTCTCTCTGTAGATATTAAACATCAAATGTAATGTTAGGAAATGTAGAGCTGTCTAGATCACTTTTTGGTTCATTTCTTTCTGGATGTCCTCTATTCATTATGTAAAATGATGAGTTGTGTGTCTATGCAAAAGAGAAGGAGGAGAAAAAAGGCTTTGAAAAGCATCTACTGCCTCCAATTCTCCTTTTACATAGAAAGAAAACCAAGTAACCAAGGAAAAATGAAAGAAATATAATTAAGAAAATGGGAAATGCATGGCTTTTTTCATCTGGTTATTCAGGTCTAGTAAAATGATCTTGTATAAAATATAACCACAGTAATAACTATTGGGCAATTCAGATCCTGCCAAAATGTTACTTTAATGAGTCTATCAAGTCTCAATCAATACTAAAAACTTAACACAATAAAAATAAATTCAAGAAACATTTATTGTACATCTTACTATGTATCAGGAACTGTGCTAGGTAATAATGAATAGGACCCAAGATAGGGCCCCTATCTTCAAGGAGAACAATGTTTCAAATATCTGCAGATTTCAAATCAGAAATGATTACCAGAAACGATCACCAAGACAGATTATATGCTGTCCCAGAAGACAATGGAATAATATTTTTAATGTGCTAAAAGAAAAGAACAGTAACCCAGAATTTCATGTCCAGTGGGGGGAAAAAACCCTCAGAAATACATGTGAAGGAAAGACATTTTCAGATAAAGTAAAACTGAAAGAATCCATCACTAGCAGATGTGATCTTCAAGAAATGCTAAAGGAATTTCTACAGGCTGAAGGGAATTATACTAGATGGAAACTTTACTCTTCAGAAATGAAGAGCAAAAGAGATGGTAAATAGGTGGGTAAGTATAACAGATTCCTTTTTTTCTCTAAGTTTTATTTTAAGAAATATGTATTACTGTTAAAAGCAAAAGCCGCCACAGATAATATATAGATGAAGGGTGTGGCTATGTTTCAATACATTTTTATTTATAAAAACAGGAATTGGTCTGTAAACCATAATTTACTGACCCCCTAAACATTACATTAAAGACTACAAATTGACAGAGTGGATTTAAAAAATAAGAAGACCCTATTATATACTGTCTGCAAGAGACACATATTAAATATAAAGGCATATAAATTGAAAGTAAATGGATATAAAAAGATATACATGAAAAGACTAGGAATAAGAAGGGTTGAATTACTATCCTTACATCCTATCAACTAACAGGTAACAATTATTAATGTGTTGTTCCTAATACACAGTTCTGAAATACATCGAGGAAAAATTAACTTACCAAAAATTTTGGGTCTGGCTTCTTTCATTTAACATTTTTGAGGTTCATCCTTAATCTGGAACATTCTATGTAGCCAAACCATCAATCAAGTGTGAGAACAGAATAAAGATATTTTCAAATATGCAAACTCAAAGAATTCACCAACCCAATACCCTTTTTTCACGAAACTCCTGGAGAATGTACTTGAGCAAAATGAGGACGTAAATCAATAAAGAAGAAAACATAAAATTCAAGAAATGGAGGTAAGTGAAGTCAGGGAAAATAGCCAAGTAGAGAACTCTAAAAGTCTTTCACTCCACAAAAACAACAAGTAAGCTCATAAAAACTGTCAGAATCAACTTTCTCAGAACCCTGGACTCTAACCCAAAGCCTGTAAAAACCAGGGGAATACTTAGTGAAGAAAAAAAAATAGCTAAATTTGGGAAAAATTTTGTGGCATTTAACTTACCTGGGACCATCCCCCAGATAGGCCATGGCCTTGAAGACAACAGCCCTCATTACTTTTATAGGTTCCCAGAACTGGAGGGAGTAGTACAGACTTTATTCTCAAAAAATTATGATTATTTGTTTTGACCTTTCTTATAGTTCCCTGAGGAACCACCTTGAGAAGCTTGCCTGTACTTCACACCTAACTAAGAATTCTCCTAGCATTAAAGCTGCTGCCCAGAGTCCATTTGTCCAAACATTTACAGGAAAATGTATCAGTTGCTTCCACCTGAGACAAGGGATAACAATTGGAGCAAACATTAGGCATAACAAAAAGTTTCGGAGGAAAAACTGAAAAAACAGGATGCTTTGAGGTAGAAGGGCACTGAAAGAATCCCAAATATTCTTTCTAGAAGCCCACATGCATGTCAAAGCTAGGCTCATGTTCACAGAAAAACTTGAGAAGATCCTAAGCACTCACTCCTGGCTGACTTTCAGATTCCTGCCAAGCAGGAAATGAAGGTGAAGGCAGAATTGAGGTAATACCTCAAAATACATAGAGGCCTTATGCAAAGGCTGAAAGAGGGGCTTCTTTGTTTTTCAGTTTGGTATGGTTCTAGACATTGAAGGCAATTATGTCAAATCACTAGCTGACCACTAAGATAACAGAACAGAGACTTCCATGGTCATGCATGACAAAGAATATAGATTTTACAATATTAGTTTGGAAAAGTCACTAAGCTAACAACAACTACTACAACAAAGAGCAACAACAAACCCAAGGGAAGGAAGAAAATCTGACTTCCAGAGCAGCCACATTTATAACATTCAAAATGTCCAGTTCTCAACCACCACAACAAAAATTATAAAGCATGCAAAGAATGAAGAAAGGATGGGCTCATTCACTGGAAAAAAAGAAATAGAAATTTTCAGTAAGGAAGCCAAGACATTGAATTTACTTGTGAAAGGCTTTCAATATACTATTTTAAATATGCTCAAAGAGCTAAAGAAAATTATGAGAAGAGTGTCTCATTAAATAGAGAACATCAATAAAGAGATGGAACTTATAAGAAGAAGCCAGATAGAAATTATTGAGAAGTACAATAATGGAAATGACAAATTCATGAGAGGGTTTCAACAGCAGATTTGAGCAGGTGGAAGAAAGAATCAGCAAATTTAAAAGTAATTCAATTAACATTATTCAGTCTGAGGAGTAGAAAGAAAAAAGAATAAAGAAAATGAACAGAGCCTAAGACACTTATGGATTACCATCAAGCATACCAACAAATAAATAATGGGAGTCCCAGGAGAAGAGAGAGAAAAAGGAGAAGAAATGATATTTGAAGAAATCGTGGAATAAAATTTCCAAAATTTAACAACAAAAAAAGAATCTATACATCTAAGAAGTTCAACAAACTACAAATAGAATGCAGACAACCCCCAACTTATGATGGTTTGACTTACAATTGTTTGACTTTATGATGATGTGAAAGCAATTCAAGATTTCCAACTTTAAGCACTGGTGATTCTCTGACCAAAGACTCTCTGGGCCAAAGACTCTCATAACCAACATATTATATTTTCAACTTATGATGGGTTTATTGGGAAGTAATCCCACCATAAATTAAGGAGCATCTATCTGTACAATAAAAGAGATTCTTCACACATAGATACATCATAATCAATCTGTCAAAGTCAATGAAAATCTTGAGGTCAGAAAGACAGTAGCAATTCATCACTTACAAGAGATTATCTATCAGATAAACAGCTGATTTCTCATCAGAAACTATGGATGTCAGAAGTCATGTGATGACATATTTAAAGTGCTGAAATCAAAAACATGTCAATCAAGAAATCTATATCTGACAAAAGCTCCTTCAAAAATGAAGCAGAAATGGAGACATTCACAGATAATCAAATACTGACAGTTTACTGCTTGTAAACTTGTCTTACAAGAAATGCTAAAGGGAATCCTTCAGACTTAAAGGATAGTACACAACTAAAATCCACATGAGGAAATAAAGAACACCAGTAAATGTAACTACACAGGTAAATATAAAAGCATCAATAAATTTTCAGTATGAAATTCATCCTTTTCTCCCATATGATTTAAAAGACAAGTGCGTACAAATGCATAATTATAAATCTAGGTTGATAGATTACAGAATGTGTAAAGATGTAATTTATGACAACAACAACATAAAGGTGACTTTAGAAATATATATAGGAGCAATGTTTTATATAACATTGGAACTAAGTTGATATTAATTCAAACTAGTTTGTTATATATTAAATTAATACCCAACACAGCAACTAGGAACATAAAAAATATAGTAAAGCAAACTAAAAGGATATAAAAATAGTATACTAGAAAATATCTATTAAACACAAAAATATAATGGAGGAATTAAGTAACAAAAAAAGACGTATAGAAGACAAATAGCAAAATGGGAGGATTAAGTCCTTTTTTATCAGTTAATTACATTAAATATAAATGTACTAAACTTTTCAATTATTATAAAAGGCAGAGATTGGTAGAATGAATTTTTAAAAATCATCTAATTATATTCTGTCTACAAGAGACTCATTTTGGATCCAATGACAAAAATAAGTTGAAACTGAAAGACTGTAAAAGATATTCAATTCAAGCAGTAACCAAAAGAGAGCTGAAGTGAGTATACTAACATTAGACAAAAATAGACATTAAGACAAAAATTGTTATAAGAGACAATGGACATTTATGCCATGATAAAAGCATCAATTCATCAAGAAGATATAAGAATTATAAGCACATATATACCCAACAACAGAAAGAAAAACACAGAATTAAGCACAGAAACGGACATTTTAACATTAATAACTGGAGACTACAATATCCCATTCTCAATATTGGATAGGAAAACTTAACAGAAGATCAACAAGGAAACAGAATATGAACACCACAACCCAACTAACCTAATTACATATATACAACACTTTACCCAACAACAGCAGAATATACATTCTTCTGAAGCACACATAGAACCACAGCACACATGTTCCACACACATGGAACATTCTCCAGGATGAACTCATATGTTAGGCCACAAAAGAGTCTCAATAAATTTTAAAAAGATTCAAATCATACAAAGTATGCCCTATGACCACATTGAAATAAAACTAGAAATCAAAACCAGAAGTAAACTGGAAAATTCACAAATATGTGTAAATTAAAACACACTCTTATACAGCCAGTGCATCAAAGAATAAACAACAGGGGACTTAGAAAATATGTGACAAATGAAAGCAAAGTCACAACATATCAAAATTTATGAGATGCAGCAAAAACAGTGTTCAGATCATAGTTTATAGCTATAAATGTCTATATTAAAAAAGAAGAAATAACTCAATATCTAACATTACACATCAAGGAACTAGGAGAAAAGAGCAAACTAAATCAAATACTAGAAAAAAATGAACTAAATAATAAAGATCAGAGTGAAGAGAAATGAAATAGAGACTATAAAAACAACAGAGAAAATCAGCAAAATCAAAAGTTGGTTTTTTCAACCCAAATGTCCAACAATGATAGACTGGATTAAGAAAATGTGGCACATATACACCATGGAATACTATGCAGCCATAAAAAATGATGAGTTCATGTCCTTTGTAGGGACATGGATGAAATTGGAAATCGTCATTCTCAATAAACTATCACAAGAACAAAAAACCAAACACTGCATATTCTCACTCATAGGTGGGAATTGAACAATGAGAACACATGGACACAGGAAGGGGAACATCACACTTTGGGGACTGTTGTGGGGTGGGGGGAGGGGGGAGGGATAGCATTGGGAGATATACCTAATGCTAGATGATGAGTTAGTGGGTGCAGCGCACCAGCATGGCACATGTATACATATGTAACTAACCTGCACATTGTGCACATGTACCCTAAAACTTAAAGTATAATAATAATAATAATAATAATAAAGAATTCACCAACCAAGTCTCTGCTGTCTTTAGGCGACTCACCAAAAAAAAAAAAAAAAAAAAAAAAAAAAGTTGGTTTTTTGAAAAGATAAAAACTAAAAAACCTTTACCAAGACTGATTAGGAAAAAAATGACTCAAATTACTAAAATAATAAACAACAATGGTCTTGCATCCTGCAACTTTGTTGAATTTATTTTTATTAGCTCTAATAGTTTATGTGAATTCTCTAGGATCTTCTATATACACAGATGCTTCTCAACTTACAATGGAGTTATATCCTAATAAACCCATTATAAGTTAAAAATAGCAAAAGATGAAAATGCATGGCTGACTAGGAGTGGCATCTTGCTGATGCTGCCCAGCATCATGAGAAAAGTACAGTTTCTACTGAACAGATATTGTTTTTGAACTATCGTAAAATCAAAAACTCATAGGTCAAACCATCCTAATTGGGGAACATCTGTATAGGACTGTGTTCTCTGTGAATAGAGATGCTTTTACTTCATCTTTCCCAACTTAAATACCATTTATTATTTTTCTTGCCTAACTGCTATGGCTAGAACTTTCAACATAACATTGAAAAAAAAACAGTGAAAGTGGGCACCCTTATCTTGTTCTTGATGGCGTGTTGTGTTTTGTCAAATGCTTTTTCTTCAATTGAGATGATCATGTGTTTTCCCCTGAATCCTGTTAATGTGGTCTATTATTACTGATTTTGATATGTTGACTCACCCTTGCATTCTTGAGATTAATCCCACTTGGACATGGTATATAATCTTTTTACTATGTTGATAATAAAAAGTTGTTAGTATTTTATTGAGAATTTTTGTATCTATATTTGAAGGGATATTGGCTACAGTTTTCTTTTCTTCTGATGTCTTTGGCTTTGGGTATCAGAATAATACTGGCCTCACTGGAAGTGTTACCCCTCTTCATTTTTTTGGGAATAGTTTGAGGATTAGTGTTAATTGTTCTTCAAATGTTTAGTAGAATTTACTGGTGAGAAGCAATCTAGTCCTGAACTTTTCTTTGTTGGGAGGTTTTTAATTACTGATTCAATCTTCTTACTTGCTATAGGTTTGTTCAGATTTTATATTTCTTCTTGAGTTAGTTTTGGTAAATTCTGTGTTCCTAATAATTTTTCTATTTTATCTAGGTTATCTAGTTTTTGGCATACAACTAACTGTTCATAATATTCTCATAATGTTTTTCATTTTCATAAATTCATAGTAATGTCCCCCACGAAATAAATTTATTTTATATATGATCAATGAATAATAAAAATATTCCATTTACAATAGCATCAAAAAGAATACAGTACTTAGGAATAAATTTAACCAAGGAGGTACATGACTTGTACACTGAAAACTGTAAAATATTGCTAAAAGAAGTTAAAGAATACCTAAATGGGAAGATTTCTTATATTTATGGATTGTCAGATTTAATATTGTTAAGTTGGCAATATTCCTCTCGAAGTGATCTATAAATTCAATGCTATCCCTATCAAATTTCTAATGGCCTCTTTTGCAGAAATGGAAACGTTGATCTCAAAATATCAAATGGAATTGCAAAGACCCCTAAATAGCCAGAACAATTTGGAAAAAACAAAGTTAGAAGACTTACACTTCCCAATTTTAACAGTTACTACAAAGCTATAGTAATCAAAAAAATGTGGTACTGACATAAGGGCAGGCATATAAAACAAGAGAACAGAATTAAGAGTCCAGGAATAAACACATTAAACACATACACCTATAGTCAACTGATTTTCAACAAAGGTGCCAAGTCCATTCAATGAAAAAAGAATAGCCTGTTTTACAAATTACGATGGGACAAGTGGATACCCACATGACAAACAATGAAGTTGGACTTTTATTTCCCATCATATATAAAAATTAACTCAAAATAGATGAAAGACCTAAATGCCAGAGCTAAAACTATAAAACTCTTAGAAGGAAACGGGTAAATCTTAATGACCTTAGATTTGGCAATGATTTGTTAGATATGACACCAAAAACACGAGCAACAAAAGGAAAAATAGTTAAAATTCATCAAAGCTAAAAAATTTGTGCATTAAAACACCCTATCAAGAGAATAACACAATCTCCAGTAGAGAATGAAAAGACAACATATATATATATGCACACACTGGAAGGAAAACGGTGGCAGGAAGGAGAATAATAGATAATAGATAAGAGTCTAATATCCAGAAGTCTTGCAACTCAATAACAAACAACCCAGTTAAAATATTGTTAAACAACTTGAATAAAGCATTTATCCAAAAAAGAAATAGAAATAGCCAACAAGCACACGAAAAAACAGTATCATAATCATAAGAAAATGCAAATCAAAACCACAATGAGATACCACTTGTCACCCACTAGGATTGCTTATAATAAAAAGAGATAATAATAGCAAGAATATTGAGAGGTTGGAAACCCTAGTACCTTGCAACTAAGAATGTAAAATGGTAGAACTGCTGTGAAAAACAATTTGGCAGTTTCTTAAAATGTTAAACACACAACTACCAATGATCCAGCAAGTCGGCTCCTAGGTATATGCCTGAGAGAAATGAAAACAAGTGTTGAAACAAAAACTTGTACGCAAATGTCCACAGCAATGTTATTCACAATAGCCAAGAAGTGAAAACAACTCAAATGTGCGTCAGTTGAGAAATGGATAACAAAATGTGGCATAATCCACACAATGGAATATTATTTAGTCATAAAAAGGAATAAACTACTAATAGTGCTAAAACATGATGAACCTCGAAAACCTTATGGAAAGTGATAGAAGCCAGACTCAAAAGGTCACATATTGTTCACAAGAGAAAGGTAAATGTGATGGATATCTCAATTACCCTTATTTGATCATTACACATTGTACACAGTTATGAAAATATCACGTGCCCTCAATTATTTTAATTGATATAAAATATGTACAGCTATTATATATCAATTTAAAAAATAAATTGAAAAAAGGTGACATATTGTATAATTCCATTTATATGATATGACCAAATAGCTAAATCCAAAGAGACAGAAATAGCTTAGTGTCTACTACACGGCCTAAGCAGAGAGAAGAGAAAGTAGTAACAGCTTAATGAGTAAGCGGTTTCTTTCTAGGGTGATAAAAATGTTCTGAAATTGGTAGTATTGTTGCACAACAATTGTGAATGTACTAAAAGCCATTTAATTGTACATTTTTAAATGGTTAAAATGGTGACTGGGTGAATTCCACTTCAATTTTTTAAAAAAGAAACCAAAGGATTATAAAGGGATATCCCAAGATAATAACAAAAGTCCACTCCGGAAAAATAGCTGCACATTAGTACTAAAGAACAACTAGTCCATATTGGAATAGGATAATGGAGTATTCTGAAAGGAATGTCCCATGTAAGGAAAAAAAGAACTGATGTACTTGAGCATAAATAGTATAAAACAAGTGTGACAGAGTTGTTGGAGCATTTTAGTAAAAGAGTTAACAATAGATAACATAGAAAAATAAGGCAAACATTCGCTTTAGAAAAAACAATAAATTGCAGGAAAAGGGAGATGTGCACCTCTTGGCTAAGCAGTTATATTTTACACAGTCATAGTAGTATAAAGAGTGAGTAACACTTTAATTGAAACTTGTGAAATAACTATGTGGTGGGGAGATGAAAAGGTGAAGAAGTGAAGAAACTGATGTGAAAGATGTAAGTTCTCATTTACCAAGATAAAACGTCAATATAAAGTTTTCAAAAATTAAGGAATTTGGAAATAATTGTATTTAGAAATATGAGGATAAATATTAGAAGAAAAAAATTAATGGTCTTTTCATACTTCAAACTTTCAAACTACATACATTAATTGACAAAAATTTGGAAACTAAAATCATTTTATTTTATTTTTAAAATAGCTAGTGTGGGAGAGACTATTGGTTCTCCCCTAGAGCAGTTTTTTCTTTTTGCTTCAGTAATAGAATTAACTGTATTGCTAAAGACTATGTTTCCCAGTCTACCCTGCCAGTAGGCACAGTATGACCAAGTTCTGGCAATGTGATGTAAGTGGAAGTACTATGTGCAACTTCTGGGTCATACTCTTAAGGGAAACTTCCTTTCCCCTTTCCTCCTTCCTAATGGCTACACAGGAACATGATGGCAGGAGCAGAGGCAGTTATCTTGGGACCATGAGATGGAAGCCATGTGTTGAGGATGGCATAGCAATAAGATAACAGAACAGTGGGAAAATAGAAACTCCACAGGGCAAAATCATTACAACAGTTCAGAATTTTACGTGATATAGAAAATCTAGTAATAAACTCCTATCTTGTTTAAGCCATTGTATTCTGGTCTCTCCTTGAAAGCAGTCAAAGTGGTAGCCTGACTCATACAGATAGAAATCAACCTAAAAATATATAATAAAATTTCATATAAGTTTGCATCTAAGTGATAAAGTAATATTAACTTTATATGAATGCTAAGACATTCAATGATAAAATTGGGAATTATGATAAAATTTTACCTTTTTTAACTGGAGACTGCTGTTGCTGTTGCTCATTAAGACCTTGAGAAAAGGCTTGCATTCCATTCGTCTTACACTGTTAAACATGAAGAAAATAAACTTTTTAACTCAGGTTTTAAAATTTTATATAATTAGTTTAACTACCCAAAAATATTTTCCTAATAATAAATGCATTTAGTAGGAGCTAAGTAATAAGCAATCATTATAAGTCTGCTTATTTAAAATGAGCGACAAAAACATCTTTCAAAATATATTCACATATATCTACAGTGTTTTTGGCATTATTATAATTATTGTTGAAAAGGAATATAAAACTAAAGATGAATTTTATTGTCCTAAACATAAATAATTCCATAGCCATTAAAAGTATTTTTTCTTGACAAAAATGCCATTCAGAAAATTTAATTGATGAAAACAACACATTTTTATTCACAAAAATTCTGCAATAATACTAGAGTATTTACTTTTTTAATTTCTGAAGTAGAGACTGATGTCGCTTTATAAGCCCATGGACTGTTTCACCTAATGCCTTGGAAATAAGAGAAATAAGAAAAATTGATGTATCCAATGAGAGGAAGAAAATCAGAAACATTGGTAGAGCTCTATGTCTTGAAGAGAGACGCCTTAGTGCAGAGTTTTTCCAGTCTCACTTGCAAGACCATCTTTATGATAAGATTGGCTAAGCTAATCTGATGATATTTTAAAAATCCATTTTTACCTAAATCTTTTTCTTCTGATCCCATGCTCACCAAGACATACTCAGATTCAATTTAGCTTTCCATTAATCTCCCTAGAAGTAAACAATATACCAGTTGTACCAATAAGAGGAACCCAGAACGCAAGACATCAAGATTTCTCATTATAAAATAATTGGTGTTCTGATTTTATAAACCAGTTTTACAAACTTGGTTAATACTATCTACCCCTGAGAGATTATCTCCTCTTGTGCTGATGAAAATCAGTTTGCAAACCATCCCTGAATTAAGGTAAATCATGAAGGTAGGTTTCTTTGGAGACATCTATCCTTAAAAATAAATATCTCTGCTCCATCAATCATTGTATTGACAAGTTGTAAGCCATTCCTTAAATTTCTGTGAATGCTAACTACTCCACCTAAAGGCAGTAGGACTAATTATCTAATGCTATGACACAATAAAGTCTATGGAGATAATTCTACACTATTGAAACAAGAATGTAGAAAATTCTTGAAACAAGAATGTAAAAAGAAATCAAGTTTTAGTAGAGCTTTTTAAGTAGAGAAGAAA
This sequence comes from Pan paniscus, assembly GCF_029289425.2. Taxonomy (NCBI): domain Eukaryota; kingdom Metazoa; phylum Chordata; class Mammalia; order Primates; family Hominidae; genus Pan; species Pan paniscus. The sequence goes on from NC_073256.2 coordinate 108,343,049, forward strand.
AAATGGAAAATGCCTAAGATTTGGGTTCTCCAAAGTTCTTCTAGACTGTTGTATTTAATTAACTATAAAATGGTATTCTAAAAATTAAAAAAAAAACAATTTCTTGCCTCCAGAAATTTTAGCAGATGCACATTTCACTAACTGTGTAACATCTACTTAAATGCAAGATCTAAAATCAAACTTGAAGGTAAAATTGTACCTTGTCATGTCTGTACATATTAAAAACTTAAGATACTGATTATTTCAAATAATAGCATGTAAAAAGTACACCTACAAAAAGTTTTATACAGTGATTATCTATATGTTATCTCATTTAATTATAATCCTATAAGGAATAAGGCAAGTGCTATGATCACTATGTTATAGGTAAGGAAAATCAGACCAGAAGAGTTTGGTGACCAAGCCAAAAGTACACAGATAAGAAACAGCTGAGCTAGGTTTTGAAACTCAAGGCTACTATGTAAATTTGTGAAGGGTATGCATCTAAAGGGTTACCATTCACCACAGAAATGCTGTATATTTTCTAGCAGAGAGCAGCAAAGTATCTTACTCAAAAAAAAGAAAACTTGTATTTTTCTATAATTTTTCATTCCTCTTCTAATTCTTGCAAAGGTGCCAAATGTGTAGTAGTGGACCTGTTGAACTCATTCATTTAACAAACACAGAATGCCTATGACATGACAAGCACTGTGCTTTGTGTCAGGAAATACAAAGATGAACATGACATTCCAGTATCTGTTCTCAGAGACTCACAAACTAAAAGGCAGAAAAATAAAAGAGCAAATCATAATAAAATTTGAGAAGCTCTGTAATAAAGATATGCAGAAAGTACAATAAAAGGACTGAGTCAGGGTATCGAACTTGGCTTAGAAATGCCAGGAAAGGCTTTACATACGAGATGATGCTTATACTGACTCTTGAAGGATCAGTAGGAGTTAGCCTGGCAAACTGATGAAAAATTAATGTTTATGGAATAAAGGAATAGCCTTGTACTGAAGAGCATAGGAAAATATGGCTAGTTCAGGAAATGGAAAAGGTTAAACAGAGGAGTAAAGCAGGATAAGCATCAAGTTTCTTATAATTTTATTCAAATCAAGTGCTCTTTGCAATGGCACAATTCCCCAATATGCATGCCCAGATTTTCTATTTAGACTTTTTGTATTTTTTTGAGACAGTGTCTTGCTCTGTCACCCAGGCTGGAGTGCAGTGCCGTGATCATAGGTCACTGTAACCTTGAACTCCTGAACTCAAGTCATCCTCCCAACTCAGCCTCCTGAGGAGCTAGGACTACAGGCATATACCACCATACCCAGCTACTTTTCAAAAGTTTTTGTAGAGACAAGATCTTGCTACATTGCCCAGGCTGGTCTCAAACTCCTGGGCTCAAGTGATCCTCCCACCTCAGCCTTCCAAAGTGCTAGGACTACAAGTGTGAGCACCCCATCTGGCCCTTTTATATTCTATAGCAAGAATGTTCCCAGCCTCTTGTCACTCGTCTTAAACAAATGTATACCACTCAGATTAGGAAAGAGAATAAAAGAGACAAATGCGTATCACTCTCCATTCCTAGAATGAAAAGTTAAAGTGTGAGATTTCTAGGCAATATCAAAAGACAAAAGGTAAACAGGAAAAAAAATTACAATTCGTATCTTAAATGGTTTCACCTAAAAGAGCTCCCAGGAAAACAATTTTTTAAAAAATAAAAAAGCCTATAGAAGAGAATGGGCAAAGGACAAGAAATGGTAACACAGAGGAGAGGAAATCCAAATGACTCTGAAACAGATCAAAATTAGCCACATATTCTTGATACTCTTCTCATCACGAGGTACATTCTGTATCTCCTTCACTTAAATCTTGGCAAAATCTATGACTGCTCCTATCAATATACATTTCAGAAGTGACACAGTGCTAGTTTCCAGTTCCAGATATTAAGAGACTGGCAACTTCTATCTCCTGTCCCTTTGAACATTAGTCTTGGAACCCACATATAGTGTTATAAGAAGCCCATGCCACTTGGAAAGGCCATTTGTAGGTGCTCATTCCAGTTCATAGTACCAGCTGAGCTCCAAGCCAATGGCCAGTATTAATTGACAGCCATGTGAGTGAGCCATTTTCATCATCCAGTCCAGTCAAGCCTTTAAGTGCTTCCTGTCCTCGATGCTAACTAACTGCAACTACATGACTACACTAAAGTGAGATAGGGCCAGCTGAGTCCAGTCATCCCAGGAGACCTTGAAAGATAAAAATAAGCTATTGTTTTAAGCCAAAATTTTCAAATACTTTGTTATGAAGAAATAATGAAAAACAGGTTAAAGGAAGTTGTTCATAAAGAAAGATAATACCAGACAGAGCCATGGATTTACACAAAGAAATAAAAAGTTCTAGAAAGGCAATAAATGAAAGTAAAATAAAATTCTTTCTTTTAGTTTTTAAAGTTAAAAGATAACACAGAAAGAAAAAAAACATTAGTAATGATTGTGTGTTTACAGTCCAAACAAAAGTAAAATTATCATCATAATAAGCACAAGAATGTAAGGGTGGTCTCTACAAAAAAAGTTGCTAGATCTAATAATTGAGTTTAACAAAATCACTATACAAAATCAATTATTTTTCTAAACCCTAGCAACCAACCAGTAAAATTTAAAATTTACAAAAAATACCATTTACAACAGTATCGAAATATCTGAAACACTTATAAATTTTATAAATGATGTTCAAAAGCCCTATGCTGGAAAATACAAAGAATCAAGGGATATGTCATGTTAATAGATCATAAGATGTCAATTCTTCCCATATTAATCTATAAATTCAATCAAAATGCCAATAGACTTTTTGTAGAAAATGACAAGCTCACTTAAAATTTATATGCAAATGCAAAAGACCTAGAATTGTAAAGATAAATTTTAGAAACGAAGTTAGTGACCTTTCACAACCTGGTTTCAAGACATCATAAAGCTACAGTAGACTATAAAGTGTAATATTGACATAAAGATAGACATAAATCAACAGATCATAATAGTTTTGAAATAAATTAACGCATGTATGATATACTGATTTTTCAATGAACTTTTGCAGTTCAATAATAAAAAGACAAACAACCCAAATAATAGAAATAGGCAAAAAGATATGAACAGACACACCATCAAAAAAAAATTTTTTAAAGAAAGAAAAACGGAAAGAAAACCAGATGTCAAAGAAGTTCATGGTAAGATGCCAAATCTCACTAAACATTAGGAAAATGTTAATTTAAATACAATGAGATACCACTACTTACACACTAAAATGGCTAAAAATAAAAAGATTGACCATACTAATGTTGGCAAGCTGTGAAGCATCTGGAGCTCCCTCATATTACTGATGAGAAGGTAAAATGGCCACTTTGGAAAACATTTTATGATATCTTATAATGCTAAACAAACTTACTATATGATCTATCAATTCCACTCCTGGGTAGTATGTGTATTTCCACACAAAGATTTGTACATGATAGTCTATAGTAGCATTATTTATAATATCTAAAAACTAGATACAATCCAATGTTGTCAACTGATGAATAAACAAACTGTTGTATATTTAAAGTAGGACACTATTCCACATTAAAAAAAAAAAACCAACTACTGATATATACAACATGAAAGGATCTCATAAACATAACGCTGAGCAAAAGAACCCAGCACCAAGGAATATACATTATATTTTTCATTTATATGAAACTCTAGAACAGTAAAAACTAACTTATCATTAAAAGAAGTGGATCAGTGGATGTGTGGGGCAAGAAGGAGGGCAAGGGGTTAGTGTTAAGTGTAAGTGGTAAATTATTGCAAGGGGATATAAGGACATTTTGGAGGAAGATGGAAGATTTTCATTGTGGGGTTCATTACATAGGATAAATATTTCTCAAAAGTCATTGAACAAATGAGTTCACCTTACTATATGTAAATTATACCTCAATAAAGGTAGGTTTGAAAATATATCAAGTATCTCTAACATAGGTTCTAATAGCCTTTGCATTATAATTGAAGCAGCAGACAAAACTGTATGTTTAGAAGTAATTTAATTCATAATTTGATTTTTCTCTATAAAACTGCAATGTTAACATATTAATTTTTTACATATAAAGTGAAAGAAGGTCAATGGTTCCAAAAAGTAATGAATATTACTGTTGTATTTAATTAGGGAAATGTTAGCTGCTAGAACAAATACAACATTTCTATGACTTATAGAAAACTCATAATAAAGCCAGAGTAATTAAGATATCATGATATTGATTATACAGATACAAAAATGATCACTAGAACAGAATAAAGAGCCCAGAACAGATATATCTATATGAAAAATTATTATATAATTAAGATTCCACTATAAATCAGTGTGGAAAGGATGAATTATTCAATAAATTATGCTTTACAATCAGTTGCTTATAGGAGAAAAACTAGATTTCTATCTTACACCATCCAAAAAATCACCTTGAGGTAGACTACACACCTAAATATGAAAGCAAATCTTCAAAGCTTTTGGAAGAATATATAGAAAACATCTTTTAATTTTGGAAATGGGAAGACTTTTTAGAAGTGAAATCCTAAAGAAAAACATTGATAATATCACTACATTAATATTTAAAACTTTTAAACAAAAAATGCCACATAAAAAATGACTCTCTAGCAGACCATATTCCTGGAAAAGAAAATATTTTTATGCACATAAGAAAAATAATTAGAATCCAGAACATATTTTAAAGGCATATAAATCAAAAAGAATAAAATCCTGGAAAAATGGGATAATAATTTGAATTGGCAATTCACAAAAGAGGAAATCCAAATGGTCAAACTAAACATATGAAAAGATGCTCTACTTCACAAGTAATAGAGAATTAAAAATTAAAACCAATCAAAATATATAATTTCTCATCCACTGTCTCACCCAATGTTCAACTCTGACAATAGTAAGGTGAGGACATAGACAAATCAGAGCCCCTGTTCATACAAATCGCTTTGAAGAGTAATTTGGCAGTATCTAAAAGTTGAAATTAAGAATACTTAGTAATTCTACTCTAACTTTATGCCACAGAAAACTTCTCAAACATGTAAAAATGAAACATATAGATGGCAGTCACAATAGCATTTATTATAATATAGAAACAAGCGCCCATCAACAGAAAATGGAAAAAAAATGTGGTATAGTCACATATATTAAAAGATTGTTCTACATCAGTTCATATTTAACTGCTTTATTCATTGTAAAGTTGCCTAGTATTCCATTTACAAATATACTTATGGTTGTGCATGCATAGTCTATTCCTGGATAAGAAATAGTATCTAGAGGCCAGGCACAGTGGCTCACGCCTGTAATCCCAACATTTTGGGAGGCCGAGGCAGGCAGATCACCTGAGATTGGAAGTTCAAGACCAGCCTGGCCAATATGGTGAAACCCCATCTGTACTAAAAATACAAAAAAAAAATTAGCTAGGCGTCGTGGCGGGTGCCTATAATCCCAGCTACTCGGGAGGCTGAAGCAGGAGAATCGCTTGACCCCTGGAGGTGGAGGTTGCAGTGAGTTGAGATTGTGCCATTGCACTCCAGCTTGGGCAACAAGAGTGAAACTCCATCTCAAAAACAAAACAAAACAAAACAAAAGACAGAGAGAGAAAGAAATAGTATCTAGGTAAGAAACTGGTACAATGCATCTGGCTAAGAAACTGGTGCAATGCTTACTTCTGATCAGAGGAAATAGGAGACTGGGACAGAGATTGGAGGGAAACTTTTCAATAAATGTCATTTTGTATATTTTGAATTTTAAACTTTGTGACTAATTTACTTAGTCAAAAAATTAAAATTTGTAATAAAATGTTAAAGCAAAGATGACAAAATCCTATTTACGTAAAACAAATAAAACAATTATATTTATCATAGCAAAAGTACAAATATATTCATGGAAAAAATAAATTGAGGATAGTTATCTATGGGCAGGATGGGAAGGAAATACGATGGTAGAAGCATATATATAGAGTTTGTAACTATATGTGAAGTTGTTTTTCTTTAAACTTTTTTAAAGCAAATATAGCAAAATGTTTAGACTTAAAAATGCTGGGTGACAGATAAATGGGTGTTACATTATCTTTAACATATGTACATAAATTTTTATAAAGTATATAAGCATAGTATCTGGCACATAATAGCCATCTAACACATGTTACTTTCCAATCTATAATATTTCCTTCTGTTATAATTTCTAAGACTTACTCTGCTAACTCCACTTTGTATGCACTGAGTGTTGCATGGATATTCATTTTGAAAGTTGAAAGGGAACACTGCTCCTGTTAGGAGAGGAAGAAAACAATTTCATATATCTATTATTTCAATAAATAATATAATCAACTAAAAAGCTTAAGTATCCAAGATATTCTTGGCACTGTTTTGAAATGTGTTCTGATAGTTCATTTATTCAACATTCATCCAACCTTATGAAATGTCAGATGCTGTGTTAAAAGGATGGACATACAAACATGAAAAGAGTTCAGAGATAAGAGTTCACAGTCTATTTTAAAAGACAAGTTCATATATAATGTTTCACAGTCTATTTTAAAAGACAAGTTCATATATAATGATTATAATACAATTTGATAAGCAGTATGCTTATTGAGAGATTTAGAGAAAGTACTAGGGCAAACGGAATAGGTTTGGGGTATCACATAGGTTTCACAACATGAAGTAATTAAATCTGAAACTGAATCTAAAAGAAAACGTAGTGATTCCTTTAGAGATCTGAGATGGCCAGGGAGTATGTAAGCGTGTTAAGAAACACCAAAATTAATTTCTGATTTACTAGACTTTTCTGCCTAATAATTCCCTACTCTGCGTCTGGATCTTAAGAAGGTACAACTAAATAAGATACCAGGGCTACCTGCCCACCTTGCATCCCCTCTCATTCTCATTCTTCCATGTAACAACCTTGGAGAGAAATCAGTGAAAAATTGGATCTGCAGAGATGAAGGGGGGTGGGAGTTGCTGGAGAAAGTCTGGTCACAGAAAAGAGCTGCTGCAATTGTTTTACATTCTTTCCTTTAGGATAAAATTTGAGACTTGACCCTGCACAACCGCTTCCACTGCACCAGAAGTATACAGAATCGCATTATTCAGCTATGGTCCCAGAAGATCCATTAATTTCATTTAGCTGACATAAGTCACAGGCATATTGAGAGCAAACATAACCAAAAGTGGAGATTATCATCTTCCTTGAAGGATCCAATGATGGGAAAATGAACACAGGATAGAAACTGGTGCCACTTCTACCTTTTTTGCTTCATTTGTAAACTCAACAAAGTATCTATATTTTCCCATTTATAAGTAGTAAGTTAATTCAGCTGAATACACAGACTAAGAAAAAGTTTAAAAAGTTATATGTGTATCACCTAAAGTAGACACAGAAGCCATTCTAGCAACAAGTAATGAACAGAATTAAAAGACTGATATTCCAATTTAGAAGTTAAATACCAGGTATTTCAGGAATTTCTCCAAAAGAATAGCTTCATGGGCAAAAGAAAAACATTTTAGAATGTTTAAAATAGATATTTTGAAATTAGACCTGTTCTAGTTCAAACACAGCCATAACCTCTATCAGAGCACAAGTATGACACAACTACTACAGAACCTTTAAGATTTGTGCTAATTTTTTTTTTGGCATTTAGTTATGTACTTATTCTTTTAAAAGGTTAAATTCTCTCTCCAGCATGATTGCCCTGCAGTGATCATAATCACAGGGCACAGTTTGTACTGGGAGTATCACTCTGACCAGAAGCCAGAAGCCTACAAAAATGAGACATGAGAAAAAACACACACACAGAAAGTTACTTTCAGTCAAGGGTTATTCTTCCTACTTTTGTTGGTCTGGTAGATTATAGATTGGTAGGTAATTATGAATCTTTCTCCTTCAGTAATACTTACAAACTCTTAGTTTTCATTATTTCTTTAAATATCCACCTGAAACAATTGCTTTATATATTATTTAGCTTTTCAAATACTAATTAGTCATTAATACATTAATATTTAAAGAACTGTACAATCTATTACTCACCTGGGGGAGAAGTCAGATGACGAACAGGTCTTGCTGGTTGAAGCGGTTTACCAATTAATTTTTTGGTTTCCATTGTCACAAAGACCTTGAGGTTCCATACTAGAAGACGAAAAAATACATTTTTATCTTTTGGACAAAATAATCAAGATGCTTTACATGTATACAAATAACTACATCTTTTTTTAAGATGCCTATTTTACAAGTTAAAGTGGAAAACACAAACACAAAAAAGTATTTAATATGCAATACTCAGACTCCTTTTATAGCATTTGTCACAGTTAAACATTCCCTCTTTGAAACATTTTCTTTAACTTTACTGACTCTATATTTCTGTTTTTCTTTTCTTTTGAGGCAGAGTCTCACTCTGTCACCCAGGCTGGACTGCAGTGGCACAATCATAGCTCACTTCAACTTAAAGCTCCTGGGCTCAAGAGATCCTCCTGCCTTAGCCTTCCAAATAGCTGGGATTACAGGCATGAACCACCATGCCCAGCTAATATATTTTTTTTAAAGATGTGGTCTCACTATGTTGCCCCAGCTATGTTCTTTTGGTTTGTTTCCTATTTCTTCGATTGTCTCTTCTAACTTCCTTAGCTGATTCCTCTTCTTCTGTCTTTCTTCCGAATTTGGCTTTGGTCTTCTTAGCTAAAACTCATCTATGCTCACGGCTGCAACTTCCTATCTACATGATAAATATGCCCTAATTTATACTTCCAGAATCTACTTATCTTTTAAACTCCAGTTCTATTTTTCTAATTGTCTAATAATATTTCAATTTATATATTATCACAGGTACCTCAAATTCAACATATCTAAAATCTAATTAATAACTTTAACTCCTGTATTCCTTTAAAGTCATCACCAACTCCCTTGGACCACACTTGGTAAAACTGCCTTCAATTTGACGGGCTAAATTAGAGCCTCTGATTCCAAAATCAGTCTTTAATTTCTGTTCACGCTACTTCCAAAATATTAATGTTATTTTGTTTCACCATATATTTGGACATTCAGGTGTTTTGTCTATAGTTCCCTTACTATCTCTGCTGCTCTTCTTCCAAACAGCTATTTATCTGTCAAGACCAAGATCAAGCTCTTGCCACTTCCTTGGAAAATATCCCCCTGTCTCAACAGGTAAGGTTAAATAAAATAGTCTACATGAAGTTCTCTAATAATAAAATAATAATAACAATAATAATAATTCCTCCTTCCTTACATTCCTCCTTCACTGGTCCCTACTGTATTTTATCAGTTTTTCTAAAATATATCATAGTAAATATATTACATGTCTACTTATTGGACTATCAGTTAGTTGAGGCCACAAAAACCAGACCTTATTTATTTGTGTATTCTAGTATCTGCAACATAGATTTATTAAATAAACTCTATAAACGTTAAGTACCTCGTCATTGCAACTAAAATCTGACACCTGTATGGGACACAAGATTTCCAAATTTTGATGCCCATCAAGACAAAGTCAAAAATAAAACTCCACTTGATTTTGCACCTGCTTATCCAGAAATCATTGTAACCATATGATATTAAGCAAATCATAAGTCTAAGTGCCTATTTCACCAAGTATAAGATAGAGTTAGTAACCCTTTAAGTTCCCAGAAATGCTTTATCCTATTTTTAAAATATCTTTGGACATGTATGATTCAAATGTTAAAATTATAAACTTATAAACAACCTCTCAAAATTAGGAATGATAAGTAAGCACCCAAAAGTTACTATTTGGAGATAAGCCAGCAAGTACTTCAAGTTAATACCAACCCAGCTTTGTAATGTGTCTGTTAACTAGTATTTCAACGTGGCAAAACTAATGCTCTCTGTACTTTTTGTGCAATACAATTGGATATAACAAGATGAAAAAAAGTTATAAGCACAAATAGAAAAAATACTTCAAATAAAGTTATTAATATTTTCTATGTAGAAGAGTATATTTAAAATAAGGACCAAAAAGCAACCTAATATATGTTGCTTTATTTGATGTTTATCCTAGTTATTTTAGTTAAGACCCTAATACTAGTATGTAGTAACTTTCCATCCTGTTCCCCATATGAAACTAGTGAATCAGAATACAATAGGATAGAGTACTTTGGCACACACTTCGTTGTTTTTCATTGCTCAGCTGAAATTTAGTTGTAGGTTGTTAAGTCTTTTCCAATCGCTGAGCAAGGCAAATCCACAGTATTCAAACTAGGGATTTTCAAGAGTTGGGGATTACAGAACTCCATTATATGACTTTGCAACACAAGTAAATAAACAAAAAATCAAAGCTCTTTTGGTGCCACCTACCCTTCAATTTACAGTAGGAAAGATACAGCAATGGCTCCCTGTATATAAATCCACATCAGTTAAGGAAATTAGAAAAGATGGTGTCATTCAGTACTCTGTTTAATATTTTTTTTTAAAGTAAACGATGCCTGCAGGGAAACACTGACATTATAGGGGACAAGTTTGGGATTACAATGCATAGTACATTCCACCATCATGTTATTAATGAAAAAGGTTAAGTATTTATAAAAAGTAATTATTATTGTAAAACTGATTCACGAGATTATAATTAAGGCAGAACTCCATAAACCAAAACCTAATTCTCAGTTTAGTTAAAAATAATAAAGACTTAACTGCACTACAAAGTCATTATACAAAATAAATTCAATCTTAAACTCTAATGCCTGCTTCATCTATGGAATGTAGAGATCAAAAAGTTTCCCTTGAAGCTACTGGTGCTACCTAGAGTAGCCATGTATCATATCAACGATTCAAAGCACAGTTACAAAATAAACAGAATTCTGCCTACAACATTGGGTAGCAAGTAGTGGGCCTATCATAAGGTTGTAAAATGTAAATTTAAAAATGTAAATGTATAGTTTTGTGGTATAAATGTTAAAGGATATTTTGATCCAATGTCTCCAAAAAACTTTCTATTAATACATAGTGAGAAATGGTTGCTGAATGGTTTTTTTCAAGATCACACGCACTTAACAAATCATCTTTAAAGACCAAGTTGTATGAATAGAATATTGGTAAATCAGTTAGTTATTTACAGTTGCTATTCTACATCTGGCAATACTAACTATATCTTAGGTTCCTCTTCTGTTTTAAAAAATGTACCTAAGTATGAATCTTCAGGCCTTATCAGTCCTGATATTACCAGTAAACCTAGAATTGTCTAAAAATAATAAGCAGATACACTGACCACTTTGGCCAAAATCTTATTAATCTTATTTTTTAATTAAGATGCCATTTTTAAGGTCCTACTACATACTGAATATAATTTCATTTAATTTTGAGCCATATATGAACGGTGGAAGAAAATTATTATTAGTCCCACTTCACAGATAAGAAACCTGAGGCTCAGAAAAATAAGAGACATGCCCAAGTCCACATAGCTACTAAGTGCTAGATATTAGGATTTGACTACAAAGTTCACACCTTTATATCAAAACTTGCCTATTTGTTACATAAAAGAAAGATATCTGACTGTCCATTTATTACATGTGGACACTGAGTGTATAGATTTAAAAATTAATGTGAAAAGTAACATTTATTTATAAGGCCATGCAGAATAAATTGGTATATACTAATAATATCCATTTCTTCAATTTACCATTTTTCTTAGAATACTAAATAAATTAGGGAGTACTGTGCTTTCCTCACGCTACAGACATGGTATACTGCCATACTAACCATAGATCACAGCATATGAAATATACTATGCACTGTTTTTAGAAGCTGAGTACTATACTTAAACTCCAATACTCCAATATAAATTCTAGTCTTCTTTGGAAAGTACTGATGCTACCGCTGCCGTTGAGAAATAAGATCATATAAAGTGAAATAATGAAATGAAAAGACCATATTTGAATTTACCTTGTGTATAATTCCCATATGATAACCAGATAAAATTTCATCTCAATTTCCAACTTCAAAACATTACAAAGTTAGGATTCCTTGAAACCCAATACTGCTTGTAAGTAAACTGCTCACACTGACAAAATGATAGATGAAGAGAAACATACAGGAAACATCGGGGAGTAAGAAATAAACCACCTATGACTCAAGTGGTGAAAGACATTTCACGTTCCACATATCTGGTTGCACTATTAAGGAAAAATTAAAACGAAAATATCAAAAAACTAGAAGCTAGGAGAGTTCCAACATATCTTCCATTTCATGCCTTCTCTTTATAATTAATTTAATTTTTTTTTTTTTGGTCTATTTAAGGGATTTCTCAAAACAAAACACAATTTAACATTCGGATGGGCTAAAGCTGTCCAGGTAATAGGTGTCTGTGATTACTTTAGTCATGTAACTGTCCTTTCCGTAGCTTTGACTAAAACACCAGCAATGAAAACCTTGTGCCACCGGGTGGCGGGGGCAAATCGTCTTGAAAGCCTCCCACCGCCTGGCACCAGGTGCTGGGGCAGAGCCAAGGGGAGCTGTGTACTTAGCTCCTTTTTTGGCGATGGCTTTGGTCTCGGCCACTTGCCCCTCCGTCGGGCTCCCCTGGCCCCCTACACTTTCTTTCCCCTCATCCGACGCGCTCGCTCCCATCCCACTCCCATTCAGGGTCCACAGGGTACTGAAGGGGCCCTGAGAGATTTCCCGACCCAACTCAGAGCTTCTCTTCCTCGCCTCAACTTTCCCGGGGTCGGGCCTGGGAGACGGCGCCCACCCGCCTCCTCCACACCACGGGGCCCGACTTCCGTCCCCCAGTGTCGCTCATCCTCCCCAGCCACTTACCGACTCAAAATCCACGAGGATTTCGGGGCAGCAGCGTCGCCGCGCTCAGCCCACACGCGGAGGCCGAGCGCCCTGCTGCCCGTCGAGGAACGGCTCCTGCCGCTGGTCCGCTGGCTGACCGCGGTGGCGGCGGCGGGGGGCGAGGGGCGGGGGGCGAGGGGCGGGGGGCGGGGCGGGAGGCGGCTCCGAGGGGCACGAGGCGGGCCCAGGGCGGGCGCGGGGCGTGGCCTCGAGCGCTGAGCCTCGAGAGCAGCCGCACGCCTGCCGGGGTAGAACCGTTAAAAGGGTGGCGCGCGCTTTCCCGGGCGAGCTGGGCGCGTGGGGTTGGAGCGGCGCCGCCCAGAGCCGGTCGTCTAGGGCAGGAGGCCGCGAGTGAGGCGCTGACAGGCTAGCCCTCGACGGGGCGCGCCCGCGTGAACGGCCTTGGGGGCCCCAGACCGTGGCCCTGCTTGTGCGAAGACTGGGAGGCGCCAGGCGGGCCGCCTGCTGGGGGCTTGGCGGCGGGTTCCAGGCAGCGTCTGTGAGGGAGGCCGCCTCTGTGAGGGAGGCCGCCGTCGTGCTGACGACTGAGTCCACCCCACTCCTGTCCCCCGTCAGAGCTGCTGGCAGGCGCTGCTTTCCCCTTGGTGCATTTAGTGGGTGTCGGGATTCGGGTTGGCAGGGAGGAAGATGTTTGAGACATGGTTTACCTCAGACCAGGGATACAGCGTTTCACACAGACTGCCATCCTGAAAGGAACAAAATGAATTAAGGCAACTCCATCCGAATCATTTCTTTTTAATCTTCACCTTCAATCCTTTTGCTAATTTTTCATTATCTTTGAGTGTCCCCAGAGGGGGACTGTCTGCTTGTACTGAGGGACGTGGAGGTGGCAGTCCCTCACGTCCCCAAGCACCAAAAGGATAGTTGAAAATGCACTGGCAAACACTGAACGGTTTTAAGTGGGGCACTATCAGGATTTACCATTTTGGAAGGTATAAAGTTTCACAAGCACTTCCATGTATAGTCAAGTTATTGCTAGCTGTCTCCGTTTAGAAATGGCTTCCAGAAACACTCCTACTATCCACTGAGACAACTCGCCTGGCATCAGAGACCTAGGGTCCAGGGTCAGAGATGGGTCATGATAAAAGGGCATCCCTTGCGGTGAGGCACCAGAAGTCTGCACAGTGGAATCAATATATTCCAACCACCAGATGTAGAAAATCTTAAGTGCAGGATGTGGTTCTCATCCATCTAGTCACAACAGAAGTTTTCTTCTTCAGGAATATACTTAACAATGAAGCATGTATAATTTTATATACATCTTACAATAAAATTATTTTGTGCATATCACTGTATGAAGTCAGTAGAAACTATTGTGACAAAAATGTAAATTGGAAGAATTCCAATTCAGATCAGTATTAGTAATTTATTGAGAGGAAGAGAGAAATTAGACTAGACAGACTCCTTGATTTTTTGATAATTGAGGAAGAAAAATGAACCATATAAATATATCGAAACTTTTCAAAATCTTATTGATAATGACATAAAGTTTTGGCATCTACAAGGATAATCTAGAATTCATACCTTTACAACAAGAACTTGACAACAAACAGGTTAATGACTTTTAGCAACTTAAAGGTTAGTCACTGCCTGAGAAAACTTGAAGTGCCCTGAAATCACAGAGTTCACCTAAGAACCTCAAGATGAGTTTCCCCAAATTTAGCAATACTAAAAATTGGCATTATTACCAATAACAAATTGTGAAACTGCAATAACTTTTTTAAGCTTTCAATAACAAAAAATACATGTTGACTAACTTTGCTTTGAAAAGACTACCACATTATTCATTATCACCAGGGAAAGTGCATTACAAAATTACTGTCAAATGATGAGGCAATAAAAAAATGAAAACTAAAAATATAGGAAAAACATAGCAATGGTTCAGGTAGTTAATTTAAAATATCATTTTACTGAATTTCTAAAATATTTGTGGTATTTATCATCTTTTTAAAAATCTGTAATTTGTTGTCACTTATTTTCTTATTCTAAGTAAATATTTACTTTGGTCACTGCCCCCCATCCCTGCTTCCTGCCCTGCTCTGGCCACTCAAAGAATTGGAGAATGGATTGAGAAAAAGCAACAGTGGAAATAGATATCCCAGTTAGAAGGATAATAATTTATAATGTGTCTTACTACTTATAAGTAGAGGTTTTATTTAAACTTATATTTTCATATTTTATTTAACTCCACTTTCACAGTACCTAGAACTACACACACACACATACAAACTGGTTACTTGATCTCATGGTATGTGCTGTTTAGTGAGGGTGCAGATATGCAAACAGACAATTTCAACTCAGTAAGTTGTTAAATCTGGGTGGTGCCACTGAAAGCCTGGCAACTCAGAAAGCTGAAGAGGTAGCATTATCTCATGTTTACCAAATGATTTCCTTGCCAACCTCCTGCCAATAGTCGCCTTTTATTCATTTATTCCTCAAACATTTACGAAGCATTTTATGAAGGATACACTAACAAACACACAACACAGATGCTCATAATTATTATAGGAATGTGTTAAAACAGTGGTCCCCAACATTGTTAGCACCAGGGGCTGGTTTCGTGGACTACTGGAAGGGCAGGGTATGGTTTTGGGATGAAACTGTTTCACCTCAGATCATCAGGCATTAGATTCTTATAAGGAGCACACGACCTAGATCCCTCGCATGTGCAGTTTACAATAGGGTTCACACTCCTATGGGCCACTGTTGATCTGACAGGTAGCAGAGCTCAGGCAGTAATGCCAGCAATGGGGAGGGGCTGTAAATGCAGATGAAGCTTCAGTCACTCACCTGCCACTCACCTCCTGCTGTGTGGCCTGTTTCCTAACAGGCCAATGACCAGTACCAGTCTGGGGTCTGGGGGAGGGCAGTGGTTAGAAACCCCTATGTTAAAAGCTATAATAATGACTTAGTTTCATTCAGCTCAGTTCAGCTCAGCAAAGGTTTTGAAGACCTATGTTTATGTGCTAGAAACTGAGGATACAAAGACAAACTGAAATACGACGAGAAAGGCTGATACACACTGAGGTTACAAAGAAAAACTCAAATATGATGAGAAAGGCTGCTGCAAAATTAGCAAGAAGAGAACGCTAGCTTAATAATAGTGCCTATATGTGAAATAGAAGATAGTATATGTAGTAGAAATGTTTACGTGGAATAAAAGAAGGACTACATGGAAAGGCGTAATTCTGTTGAACGGTAGGAGGATGGAGAAGAGACATCACGAAAGGGTTCACAGGGGAGGTAATGCCTGAGCAGGATTTTTAAGGATAAAACATTTACCCACTTAGAAAAGGGTATTCCTCGCAGGTGAAAGAACAAGCCCAGAGATATACAGGAATAGAGCAGCAGCCAATAAAAGAAAACATCAGTAATTCAGTACTGCAGAAACACAAAATACAAGAGACTGCCTGGTAGTGGCTTGATATTAGGCTAATAAAAGATGAAGTGTCTTTTATCTCCTTTATAAGGATATGGAGAGACACTGAAGGATTTTAGTTTGGGTTTAATAGTATTCTGTGACCATTTGGGAAAAAATTACTTAAATGACAACATGAAAAATGGATTGGGAAGCAGAGTAGGCATCAGGCAAGACAAGAAGAGAGGCAGAGGAATCCGTTCAGAGGTTTACAGTAATCCAGGCAATGTTTATTGAGAGCCATAAGTAAAGGTAGATAGTGACCATAAGGAAAGAAAAGTACACATAGCTGAGAGAATAAGGAAAACTGCTAACAGTGTAGAGTGTGAGAATGGAAAGTGGAAAATAGTGATGCCAGTTATTGACTTGCGCACCCAGAGCGATACAGGAAAAAAATAAAAAGATACTGTGATTTGCCTGAGGAGGCACAAGAGAATGGGATCTAGATTGTAGGTGAAGGGAAGGGACAAAAGCAAGAATAGGTGAAGTAGAGATTATCCAGTATAAGTGGAAGGGGTCTACTGTGGAAAGCAGTAGGACTTTCAAATTTTGAGATAGCATTTCTGGGGAATGTTCACCTGAAAACAGGTGAACACTGTTGAGGAGACAGCTGAAGGTGAAGATCAGAAATTTATAAAGGCATTTACCTGCGTGGTTGTGAGATTCATTGGCAAATAAAGGAAGGGATGATAAATTGAAAGAATAATAAACCTGAAGTCCTCACAGTGTGAGACTTCTGGACAGACGAGGTATATTTTCGAAGAGGTGTATTTTCAGACAGTGGGATAACTGAGTGTGAGAGTTGAGATGGAGTGGTTCTGAGTATAACCACCCAGCATGCCGCTGTAGAGGTGAATACCAGAAGTGAAAGGAAAATAGACTTGACGAAGAACTGTGAGTCCAGACTGCAGTATTAGATAAGCCATTCACATTGACATTTAAATCAGTGGCATGTGATAAGAATAAAAACCAGATACTGAAGTCTGCATTGGTGAGGAGGGAGTTAAAGGAGATCTGTGGATGGCGGATGGTAGGTAGAAGGGAAGTTTATAAAGGAGTTAGGCAGGTACATAAGAAGAAACCAGAAAAAAAAAAAAAAACATGGCCTTACATAAGCTAGGGAATTCTCCACGTTTCCTAAACTCTTTCTTGAGGCTTAATAACTAATAAAAATGTAATGCATTTTGGCCAGGTGCAGTGGCTCACGCCTGTAATCCCAGCACTTTGGGAGGCCGAGATGGGCGGATCACGTGGTCAGGAGAGCGAGACCATCCTGGCTAACACAGTGAAACCCCGTCTCTACTAAAAATACAAAAAAATTAGCTGGCCATGGTGGCGAGCGCCTGTAGTCCCAGCTACTCAGGAGGCTGAGGCAGGAGAATGGCATGAACCTGGGAGGTGGAGCTTGCAGTGAGCCAAGATTGCGCCACTGCACTCCAGCCTGGGCAACAGAGTGAGACTCCTTCTTAAAAAAGTAAATAAATAAAATAAAATAATTTAAAAAATAAAAAATTTAATGCATTTTCAAGATTATTTAAATGTCCACTATCTTAAGCCAAAGGTATATCTCATGTGGAAATATGAGATACTGAGGCAAGGTTTTTCAGAAAAATTTATTGGAACACTGGGAACTTTTCCATAACTCTGTATATCCTACCATTATTACCTACACCTATCAACAGGTCACCCAGGGCATTCAAAATTTCATAAGAGCAATGTGTGTGATCACTTCCTATTTAATAAGTTACCTTAAATAACTCTTAGTTACAAAATTGAAAAGACTGTTAGATCAAAGACTCTCATTTACTGTATTATAAACTAGACCTACTTCTTAAATCTTTGGCTTGATCTGATCCTTACTCTGTGAGGCCGTCCCCAAAAGAAAACAAATAGGCTCTTTATTTCTCTGTTTTTAATCTAATATTCCACTTCAAGTAAAACATATGCATGTTTAGCAAAATATAAAGAACATAGTATTTATTTAAATGTGTAACTGCATATGTAAAACAAATTTTAAAATTAAAAGCCTGTACAAATTTTTATTAGCATTTTGTGCTAACAAATCATTTTCATAAATATTGCCATTACAAGAAAAAGAAAATACAATTATGTTATTTAAAACTCATCGCATGTCAATTTCCTCATATTTAATAGAAAATACTTCTGACTGGGTGCATATGCCTTTAATCCCAGCAGCACTTTGGGAGGCCGAGGCAGGCGGATCGCTTAAGCTCAGGAGTTCCATTCCAGCCTGGGCAACATGGCGAAGCCACTTGTCTACAAATACAGAGAAAAAAAAAAAAAAAACTATCCGGGCATGGTGGTGCACCTGTAGTCCCGGTTATTCAGGGGGTCAAAGTGGAAGGACTTCTTGAGTCCCAGAGACCGAGACTGTAGTGATCGAGAGGTTGAGTCTGCAGTCAGCCCTGAGATTCTGCTTCTGCACTCCAGCCTGGCTGACAGAGTGAGACCTTTTTTCAAAAAAAAAAAAAAAGAAAGAAAGAAAAAAATATTTTTACTTAGCCTTCCTATAATTTTATGCTAATTATAAAAAAGAAAATACACGTAATAATATTTTGCTACATAAATCAAAATGCTCTAAAATTAATGTAGTTGGATATAATATCAAATTCATTAAAAATTTTAAATTATTCTATGCTTTTGAAATGACTATTTTGGGCAAATATTTTCTAATAATTCTCTTTGTACAGATGACCTACAGACAATGAACAGCAGGGGGCACAAAAATCAAAAGTTTTTCACTACAAAGTGAAACAATAAAACCTTATGTAGTGGAAAGCAGACACATTTCAGAAGCAGACAGACTGATTCCAGCTGGCTTCCTCACATATAAGCTAAGTGACCTTTAATTATTGAATCTGTCTTAGCCTCTTCAATGGTAGAATAATAACTGTGACAGACTAAATGTTAACATACGTAAGGTGGCTACATAAACACTAGGGCTTTTGTCTTCATTACTTATTACATATGTATGTATGAGCATACCAGAAACATACATTGAATAAATGAAAACTTAGATTTTATAGCAATTTATGCAGATCATAAACAGGGAAATGGCTGTAGAGGTTTATCATAGCATATGAGTGCAGGTATAGCCATATCAAAACTAAACAAAAGCTAAACAAAAGGTGCACCAATATCTCATAAATCACCACTAAAGAACTTACTCATGTAACCAAATACCACCTGTACCCCAATAACTTATGGGAAAAAAATAAAATAAAATAAATCACAGCATTTTTCTGTATGTGAAAATATAAATGCCAAAGTGGATATAAACATGTAATACTATTTTCTACATGGTGTAGTAGTGTTTCTTCTTCTCCAGGTGTGATCCAGGAAAAATCTCCAATAGAATCATGAGGGAGTGATTGTTTTGAATGCAGATTCCTGTCCTACTCAGCATCTACTTTTTCAGATCTGTGGGAGCAGCAGTTCAATTTCCTCTGGTAAAATAGAAACAAGAATGCTGTACTTGCTTCCTAGGTTCTTGTGAATATTTAAACAGCATGTATTGTAAGGTTAGCACTCTACTTGGCACATGTCAAGTTTCCTTTTTTCTTCTAAAATAACATATATGTACTCACAAATGACTTGTTCAAGAATACCTGGTCATGGTGCCATTTTTCTCTTTTCTAAGAAGAACTAAGGCAATTTTTGCTACTTTGAACAGCAAGGGACAAACACATCATTCCTTTTCTGATTCATGGCTATGGTGTATTCTTTCAAATAACCTCTTCCCAGTTATTTTCTATGTTCCCTAGGCACTGGAAGACATGCTCTACTTAAAAAAGCAAAACAAAACAAAATAACAAAAGACAACACTGAGTATAAAGTTTCATAAATTTGAATTTAATTAATTAAAAATTTTAGGTAACTCACATAGGACTAAGCTTAAATATATATTCTCTGACTTTAAAGCTTAAGGTTTTATCAATGACCGTCATTGGTTTGGATTTTAATAAACTCATTTTAAAACTTTTCAAGAATCAAAATGAAAATTAACAAATATTGATGTAATCATCATATACTACTCTTATCTATTCATCAAGAGTAAAACCTACTTTCCAACAATCTAGTTCAAAAATAAAGTAAAAATAATTTCTCTCTCTTCACCCAGAGATAACCACTCCTAATATTTTTGGTTTATTTTCCTTAGTTTTTTCAGTATGTACACATAAAATACATTTTCTAAAATGTGGATCATATTCTATGTATCACACAATTTGCGAGCCATTTCCAATTCAATAGATGAAATTTTTCGTCATATTCTTGATTGTCTGCTATTTCATTGTATAGGTGTGCCATAATTTATTTCATCAATCTCATGTTATTGGATTATTGGACTATATTTTTACTCTTTATTAGAAAATTGACAATACCTTTAGGATAAATTCTTAGAGAATTACTAGATCAAAGAATATGTGGTGTGTGTGTGTGCGTGTGTGTGTGTGTGTTTCCAATGTCCTCAGCATTACAGGGGTATTATTGTAATTTCTACTTCTTTGTTAATATGGTAAGTGAAAAATAGTATCTCTTTGTTTTAACTTACATTCTTCAAATATTAGAAAATTGGGATCTGGGTGTGGTGGCTCACACCTGTAATCCCAGCACTTTCGGGGGGTGAGCTGGGCATATCGCTTGAGCTTAGGAGTTCCAGACCAGCCTAGGCAACATAGCAAAACCCCATCTCTACAAAAAATACAAAAAAAAAAAAAAAGCCCGGCATAGTGGCGCACGCTGTGATCCCAGCTACTTGGAAGGCTGAGGTGGGAGGATGGCTTGAGCCAGGGGAGTGGAAGCTGCAGTGAGCCGAGATCACCCCACTGCACTCCAGACTAAGTGACAGAGTGAGACCCTGTTTAAAAAAAAAGAAAAATCGAAAAACAGTTTATGACCTATTGTAGTCATTTTGTGAATTGCTTTTTCATACCGTTAGTCCCTTCTGATATTACAGTCTTTCTCCTATTTTGAAAATAGCTTCACCAGTTTGTCTTTTGGCTTTGCTTAAGGGTTTTTATCATACAGAAGTATTTTGGGGATTTTGTCATTGTTGTTTCATTGTATCAATGCTTTCCTATATAATTTCTTCTTTTAGGTTCTACTTAGAACGTTTTTTCTTAACCCAAGGTTATACAAATACTTACCTATACATTCTGGTACAAAATATAAAGTACATATTCAAGTGTATATAAGAATTTAAAATAGCAATTCATTCAACCATTTATTCATTCATGCATATTCATTCACATAAATTGAGCACATGTACACCAAGAACTGTTCTAAGTGGGGATAAAGCTGTGAACAAGACTACCAGGGTTCTTGCTCTCATAAAGTTATTATTCCAGAAGGAATATGACATAGCATATAATTTAATGTGAGTTTTCCAATCAATGAGGGAAAGAATGGATTATTCAGTATACAATGCTGTTACAACTAGTTAACCATTAGGAAAAGAAGTAAGATTATTTTATACCTAACATCAAGTGTATTACAAATGGATTTAAAAGCTATATTTTAAAAATAAAACCATTTGAAAATAGTACAAAAAACATAAATGAATATTATATAAAGAAACAGGTACATTCCTAAACATGAAAACTTTACAGCAAGATTTCAAGGCAACTCTGGAAGTGACATTATTTTTAATGGAATAAAACAAGGTAATTTTTGAACAATAATCTTTATTAGTGTATTTTTAAAGGTACATATAATCCTGAGCTACAGCATTTATACATTTGTCATTTACTCTTTGAAGTGTACATGTATTTTGCTTCAAATTCTGTGATGAGTACGTTTTTATACTAATCAGTATCATAAATAATTTAAAATATTAGTCTTATCTCTGGAATCACCAATCAATTTACTCAGATGATCTCACTGTCTAATTCTACTACATTTAAAGACTGTAGAACATTTGTGATTAAGCAATTTCTTTTTCAAAACTGCAAAGATGGGCAGTGCGAGAGCTGATTCCATAAATTTCAATGAATTCTTAGAAAATTATGTTGTTCTTTATCTCTGATCTATTTTCTTGAATAATTTGGGTAATTATCTGATCAGTTACCTTTGAGAAGAATAGTAAAAGTACCTCTAATCTCAACATTTTAGCTACTGTAAAATGTCATAAGCTTCCTTCAAATATAAGTAGTACATAATTACCTCAATAAGAAAAATTTACCATGATCTAAGGGAAAGGGGCACAACCCAATGTAAATATATCTTTGGATAAATGGTTAAGTATTATAAAACATGTTATGTGAAATACTTCCTCAAGCCTCTATAAAGGAATACATAGAGCTGATAAACATTAAATTCCATAATCCAGACCAGATCTTTTATAAATGGTAAATAAAAAGACAAAAATGAAAGACAAAAGTCCTGTGATCTTTGAGAAAAGACATTTATCCAACATCTCCAACTGTGGACAAATAAATATTCATTCTTGTATTTTAAATTACTACCAAAATATTTTATCTTTCTACAAACAACAAAAAACAAGCATACAGTATCTAGAAATTTTTTTTCCTCTGACAAGAATGTCAAGTCTTTGAAGGTACACTAAATTTATTTATTTTTTTCCTGAATAAGGTCACTATAATCTTAGGTTAAAGTTACAGTAAGCAGTTCAAGCAAAATGCATATTGCTTAGGTTTTAAGCAAGCAATTTTGATACTGTTTAATTAAAATGTAAATATAAATGTGAAACTATTGTAGAAATATTTATAAACACTTAGGAATACTCATGTATCAGCAAGTAATGAAATAACTTATTTAAAAATAATAAAAGGGTGAGAGTAAATGTAATGTTTGGTAACAAATCCAAAAATATCTGTAAGAGATGTAAAAGAACATGAAAAGGCTTTATTATTCAAATTTTGAAAACCTAGCAGCAAAACAATTTGCATATAATATAGTGCAATGAGCATTTGTTCATAAAAGACTCCCAAAGTCTTGAAACGATTATACATAAACCAGAATGGAATCCATTAGGATAAATAATTTAAAGATGTCCAGAGTAGCTTACCAAGAACTGCTAGACACTCTCACCTGCATTACTGAATCATAAACAAGCTTATGCAAAACTGTGTTCTGGATAACTGACTCTTATGGCTCCCCAATAACAAGCTCGGATAAGGCAGATCAATCCTAGGAGATAAGCAATTGCCCAAGAAACATAGGTTGCTCGAAATCGCCTTGCAAAATCTGGGGTGCCAACCTAAAGTAAAAAGCAATATAAAAACAAAATATTAGAAACTTTAAGAAAATATCTGCTTAGGGAACTTGTATCAGCTTACATGTGATTGTTATGAAATATACCCCCAGACCAAATACACAAAGTCCTTATAAGAGTAGGTGTATCTGTTGACTGCAACTGATAGACCATACTGCTACTTGTAGTAACTATAAATGTTATGAAGTAAGCAAAAAAGCACACTAAACTATATTATCTCTACAAGGAATTTAATCCATGTAACTTCTTACTATCATGGGACACAATAGGACATTGCTAGTAATAAGGGACTAGTTGTACTGACAAACAAAGGAGCATGGAAATGGCAGCAAAAGAGATTATCTTCCTCTTCTGGCATAATCCCCATGCTAACTGCTTAGCTCCAGTCTCCTCTAAAAACAAGCCATCCTCATATTGGTAATAAATCTCTGCTTGATTTGGATAAAGAGAAGAGTGGTTTTTTTTAGATCTCTGTAGCTGAATGAATATTGCTTTGAATAATAAGAGACCCCATAGCCATAAAAATTAGTTCTGGCACTGATTTTTTTTTAAATGGGCTTTTGCTAAATAGATGATAAAATCCCCAACAGTAAGGACTTTTGGAGGTAAAAAGACACCGTTTCACTTGGATGGGCGAGTTCAATCAAAAAGAGGTCCATGGATTGGGTTTCTGATTGCTCATAATCATTCAGAAGCTTCTAGTGCTGGCATGCCAAGGATGCAGCCTCTTCAGGAATCCCTGAAGGTTGTCCCAGGCCTCATGATTGACTACTGATAAAGTTGAGAGGACAGAATTCTAACATCAAAGTGTAACACTCACAGTTAATCCAACTCCAATGAAAATACATATCATTCCAATGGTAATGTATGCACAGCAGCGTCTTCGTGGAAGTGCACTACCCACTGAGGAGCTGCAAATTCATGAAAGCAAAAGAGAACATTAAGTATTTACATAAAAATTCTCTATTTCATTTTTGTGAGTTCTTATCTATGGCTTTAGTAATATTATATACTTTTTATTCATTGCTTCAACTTTACAGACAAGAACATGCATTAAACATGTCATTTTTAATGGGTGACAAAATCGTTCAGGGTGAATTTGTGATATTATTGTGGCTTTAAACAAAGTTCAATTGATAATATCCACAGAAATCCATTGTAGTACCTACTAATCTCCCAAGATAAAAGTTTATTTCCAAAAAAATCTATTTCAGAACGGAAAAACAGCTATCTTACAAATAGCATTTGATTTTTTTACAGTTAAAAGAGTATGTGTTTATGTAAAAAATTTAGAAAGTAGAATAAAAAGGAAAGAAACAATGAAGAAAAAGGAAAGAAAAAATTACCTATAATCCCAATATCATAAAATAGTCACTCAGTATTTTTGCATACTTTCCTGTAGCCAATTTTGTACCTTACCAATATATAGCATGAACCTTTTCCCATAATATTCTCAAACTAAAATTCTGATGGATGAATATAACATAATTAAAAAATTTTCTACTATTGTACATTAAAGTATGTTCATTATTATACATAATGCCAACAAAGTATCATTTAAAAGCATTGTGCTTATTTTTAATCATTCTTAAGATTTTTAAATTTAGAATTAGGATTACAAATTAAAGGGATTAAACTTTTTGAATTGTTTTTAATACATACTGCTAAAAACCCTCTACTGTGCTACTCAATTGAAATTCCAAATCTAATAGTATTAACCCTCTCTGTATCCAATTGTGGTAATTTTCAAAATGATATAAGTTATAGCAGAGATTAGTAGCCAAATTAGCACTTTCTTCTCTGTCTTAACGTACATATATTTATTACTATATACCATATGCAAGGCATCGTGTTAGTGAATGACACAGAAGTATCTGATTCACCTTTGTGTGGCCAGTGTCAAGATTATGCCTAACACATAATAACCTCTCAAAGAATGTCTGATGAATAAGTAAAATACAGAAATTCATCACTTACTAGGCATGATTTAGAAACATGTGATTCCAAATAGTTAATTTTGCATACAAAATTATTTCCTTTAATTTCCAAATCTTTTTGAAAAACTGATGAAGTTTGTTGCAAATATACATCGTAAATTTTCCTGGGTACTTGAGCCCAAACACAAACATCTGGATGACCTGGGGACCACCATTAATTACTATATATTGTACAGCTTGCTATCTAGAGTTACTAGGGCATGCAGGATTCACTGCTTTTATGTAACATTTAGCCCTAGTCTATTTTTGGTTTTAATTTCTATGCATCCACTGGTGGTTTTTCTTGCCTTATACATCACATCTGGTTGTTGTTTCTTATCACTGCCTGTGCATCTGCATTTGGCAGTTTGTAATATACCATTTATTAGAAGCCAACTAAGCTTATTAAAATTATGTATTGAATAAGTCAAAAGTTTCTAAGTGAATATTAGAGCGGCTTTTCTGTGAGCCAAGAGAATACACTTTAGTACATTAATTTCAGTGCATGAATTCTGCTTAGAAAACCTGTGCTCTCTTTTCATCACTCAAATTAAATAGTCACTACATCTGAGAAATCTTCTCTGAAAAAAATAACCTACTGCTGCTCCACAACTCAAGTGCCATCTCCTCACAGGATAAGGCAATGACCAACAAGCACTTATTAATCATAAAATCTCTTACATATTTAGTACATATGTGGTATCTACATGCAATATATATTACTGGTACAAAAACAGACACACAGATCAATTGAACAGAATAGAGAACCCAGAAATAAGGCCACACACTTACAAACGTACAACTATCTGATCTTCAACAAACCTTACAAAAACAAGCAATGGGGAAAGGATTCCCTATTCAATAAATGGTGCTGGAATAACTGGCTAGCCATATGCAGAACATTGAAACTGGACTCCTTCCTCATACCAAATTTAAAAATTAACTCAAGATGGATTAAAGACTTAAATGTAAACTATAACATTTATAGTTATATAGGTTGCCTGGAGGACAACCTAGGCAATGCCATTCTGGACATAGGAACAGGCAAAGATTTCACGATGATGACACCAAAAGAAACTGCAACAAAAGCAAAAATGAACAAATGATATCTAATTAAACTAAAGAGCTTTTGCACCTCAAAGGAAACTATCAACAGGGTGAACAGACAACCTACAGAATGGGAGAAAAATTTTGCAAACTATGCATCTGACAAAGGTCTAACATCCAGCATCTATGAGAACTTAAAACAAGAAAAAAAAAACCAGCCCATTAAAAAGTGGGCAAAGAACATGAACAGACACTTTTCAAAAGAAGATATACATGCAGCCAACAATTCTATGAAAAGAAGCTCAACATCACTGATCATTAGAGAAATGCAAATAAAAACCACAATGAGATACCATCTCCCACCAGTCAGAATTAATACTACTAAAAAGTCAAAAAATAACAGATGCTGGTGAGGTTGTAGAGAGAAAGGAACATAACATTCAGAAATTCAGAATATAGAAGTTTAAAAATAAGTTTATTTTTCTAGCAGATAAAACTTAAAGGTAAATGTACAGCCTAGGGTTGGTAGTCAGCTGTACTCCCTGATTGGTATTACCAAACTCTACACAGGTAACAACATTCCTGCCAGTTGGCTTTTCCACTCAATTCAAAGAGGAGAGAAAAAACGAAGACAGGCAATTTTGTCTTTAAGGAGAGTATCAGAAAACTGTACTCATCACTTTTGTTCACATTCCATTGGTCCTAACTTAAAGATGGCCACACTATCTGCAAGACAGGCTAGGAAATCCAACTCTAGCTGAGTGGCTAGTCAAATTCAGAGGTCTACTAATAAAAGGAAGGAGAAAACAGCAGTCTCTGTTATTTTAATTGATATTAACATTACATTTTAATGTTGGCTAGTGTTTGCCTGGTATGTCTTTTCCTTTGGTTAGTGATTTATGGTTGTATCTTTTTCTATCCTTATACGTTCACTCTATGTTCTAATATTCATGTGTTCCTTCTTCAAATTGTATATAGCTGTTCTTACATCTAGTCTTACCATTTCTGTTAAGTTTTACTAGCAAGATTAGTCTAATGATATACATGGACTATTTCTGACACCTTATTTTGGCTTTCTACTATTCCTGTATTTTCTGCTTTTCTACCTTTATTTCCAGACTTCTTTTATATTGACCATGACTCTTTCATTTCATTTTCCTCTTATTATTCTGAAAGTTTTACAATTTATTTCATTCATTTGGCAGTTGCACTTAAAATTTTAACTTTCATATGTTTTAAAATCTAAAGTCAATTATTAAATCCATCTTCCTGATAAATATAAAGATTTTAGAAAGTTTTAACACCAAACATTCCACTAGCATCTTAATGCTACTGTTTTCCAATATTTCAGTTTTATTGTATTTTTGTTTCTCAAAATTTATTAGCATTAATATAATTGGTACTGTCGTTTTGGCTATTTTATACAGTCAGCGTTTCTGGTGAATTGTTACAATTTCTTGGTTTACCTTTCCTTCCTGCACTGCAGAAATTTCTTCTGGAATATTTGTTCATATTCCCTAGTTCATCATTTAGCAGTTTTTTTTTTTTAGTAAGGGTACCAGGATGGTAGATACCCTGGGTTTTGTTTGTAAGTTTGTTGGTTTTGCTTTTGAAAATATACTTATTTTACCTTCATTATTCTTTGATGGTTTAGATAGGTGTATAATACCAGTTTGACAGTTAATTTCTCTTAGTATTTTTGATGTATTTTAAAACTTGTTTTCTGGCTTCTATTTTTGCTGTTGAGACATTTGCTGACAGAACTGTTATCTTTTTCTTATTGAAAATATGCCTTTTGTCTCTCTGCTTTTAATTACCTTCTATTTCTCTTAGGTTTTCTACAATTTCACTGTAACACATTTACTTATCCTGCTTGGATTTCATTGTTCTTTTTGAATATAAAAATTCATATCTTTCATAGATCTGAAAATTCTTTGAGATTATCTCCTAAAATGCCATATCCCATTCTTTATTTGTTCCTTCCAGATCAGATATATAATTGGCATCTTAATAATATATTTTCTCTTAATCTTACATTCATCTTTGTCTCTCTATGCTAGATTCTGGGTAATTCACTTACCTCTATCTTCCAATTCACAACTTTAGTCTTCACCTTTAGCTGATGTGTTCTTTAAACCATACGTGCATTTTAATTTCTGTAATAATTTCTAGAAGTTCTATTGTTTCCTTCTATATCTATCTGGTTATTTTTTTGCAAATTTCTATTTGAGACAATTATAGATTCACAAGCAGTTGTAATAAATAACACATAAAAATACCATGTACGCTTTGCCCTATTTCCCCCATAGTAAATCTTGCAAATTATAATACAATATTATAAACAGGATATTAACATTCATATAATCCACCAATATTCAGATTTCTCAGGTATATGAGTATGGATTTGTCTTTAATTTTATGCAATTTTATCACGTTTAGGTTCATACCACAGCTAAAATAGAGAACAGTCTATCACTGTAAGGATCCTTTTATAACCACACCCTCCTTTCTGCCCATCCCGCACCCTGTGCCTGCCACACCATCATTAATCTGTTCCCTATTTCTACAATTTTGCCATTTGAAAAATGTTACATAAATGAAATCTTACTGCAGGTAACCTTGTATGGCTAGTTTTTTTTTTACTCAGCATAAATTCAATTCATCCAAGCTGTTGCATGTGTCAAATTTGCTACAAACACTCACATATACATTTCTGTGAGTACCTGAATTTTTAAATAGTCTTACATGTCTTCTCTTATTTTTATTTTAAAACATCTTAGGCATAGTTTTAACATACTCCATATTTAATAATTATAAATCTGAAGTTTTTAGAGGTCTAATTATGCTGTTTGCTGTCAATGTTGATTATGCTTCTGGAATCTTGTTTTCTCCTATGACTAGTAACTTTTGTTGAAAACTTATTTTGGCAGATCTCAATATAAAAAATTTTGGCATGCATAGTTTGGGGGTGCTTTCCTACATACAGAACTTTCATTTGCTTTTCGCAGGCTCCCTAGACTGATACTAACCCTAAACTTTAAGTCAGTTTCTGGAACTAGGTTTTCCTAGATCGCATAAGTGATATAAAAATATAAACCTAAATTCACTGTTCTTATAAATTTTTTCCTCTGCAATCTTCCTTTTCTGGTTGATTTCTTTTTCCTAACTCACTCTTTTCCAGGGGAAGAGTACTTTAAGTACTTTATTGGGAGGAGGCAGTATTCTAACCCCGCTACCTTGTGTGAGGCCAACGCCTTCTCTCTCGTTCTTCCAAGGCTGTAGACCCCTAGTGTTGGCATATACCTTCAGGATAGTCCTGGTTGTCACTTAATCTTCATTTTTGGTCCCTGGGGATTTTCTTAACTGTCATATGAGCTGAGCTATGCATTTAAAAGGATGATTTTTACAGCTAATTGGTTTTTTATATTACTGCATGTGAAAGTCAAGGGGCATATACAAAAATGTGGACAGTGAATCTCCAAGCTGAAAAGACCATTCAATGCTCTCAAACATCTAACTATTCACTCTTCAAATTATTAATCTTTCGCTTCACAAAAACACCTTATGAAACACTAGGATTATGAAGAACACCTGAAAAATGGTAGTGTAGCTAGTGCTACAGGAATTTATAAGGGGAAAAGGTGGCAAACAATGTTCTTTACCTTACAATTTTCAGACAAGGCAGCCAGGGATGGCTTTATTACACAAGACTTAAGGATAGCTTAAAATGTGAATAGATGGGGGAGTAAGTCATTTCAGCTGATTACATTAGAATTGTTCAGGTGTGAAAAGAAAATTTGTTCAAGGAATAAGCAGCAGAATAACCTTTCTGCCACAGAATGTTTCTACAGATGAAGAGTAGAAGCAAGGGATGTTTCAGCTAATTTTTTAGGTTAAATAGGTGTTTTCTAGGTAGACAAGGGCAAGGAAAGGAGTAGCCAGGCCATTCTAGGTCTAGCAGGATAAGACTCAGGAACAGAAGAAAGAAACTGCATAATATGTTTGTGGAAGTAGAAGTGCAATTTGTTGGGGCTAGGAAATAACTAGGTTGTGTGTGTAGAGACAGAAGAAAACAAAGATATCCCTAGAAAAGTTAGGCAAAGACTAAAAGAAGTTTGGAGTTTGATTTTGGATTTTAGGCAATGGGCTGATAGTAAACCATATGGTACATTTATGCCAACAAGTAAAAGAAGTCCTCAGAATAATTTATATGAAACTAAATATACAAACCTAAAATAACAATGGAAATTGTACCTCTTCGGGTTGTGCAGCATACAACTTGCACAACTGTATGCCATGGCTAAGAAATTGGGAGCCACTAAAAGATTTGATGCCAGAGAATCTAAAATGACGTATGCATTTAGGAACTACCACTCTAGTAAATGAATAGATAATTGCAGTATTGGAGGTCAAGAGATAAATTAGAAAACCAATGCAATAGTCCTGGTGAGAGATGCTGAATACATGAACTGAAGTAGAAATCATGAGAATAAGAGGACAGAATTAAAATGTCAAGGGACATAATTGATAGGATATTACCATTTAAATATGGAGAATGATAAAAAATACACTAATATTTCTTGGTCAGTTGGACAGACAGGATAACATTCATTAAAATAATATATTCTTTTTCTAGAAATAATGTAGGGTGTGAAAAAGAAAAACATAATATATTTATCAATACACATGGGAGATTGGTTTGCAGAGTAAGGTGGGAATGCTGGGTCAGGTTGTGCTTGAAATGACCATGAGATATCAAGTTGAAATAATTCTAGGTTAGATAGTGAATAGAGATAGTATATTTAAATCTGAAGCTCCAAAGAAATATCTGGGGTCATTTAATGGCATCTAAATGACATAGGAACATAAGAGAAACCCCGGATAAAGTGCGGTCAAGTTCCAACTTTGGAAAATAGCAAAATTTAACAACTTGGAAGAGAAAATAAAGCCAACAAAGAAGAGTTGTGAGAAGTAGGAGAAACCCAGGAGAAAGCAGTATCTGGAAACCAAGAAAACAAACTTTAAGGAAAAGAAACCATTGTATTAGTCAGGGTTCTCCAGAAAGCCAGAACCAATAGGAGATAGATGATAGATAGATAGATAGATAGATAGATAGATAGATAGATAGATGAAATAGATAAGAGGCAATTTATCAAGGAAATTGGCTACTGTGATTATAGAGGCTGAGAAGTCTTGCAACAGGGGATCTGTAAGAGACCCTGGACTGTTGGCAGTGTGACTCAGTCTAAGTCCAAAAGCCTCAGAATCAGGGAAGCCAATGGTGTAATTCTCAGTCTGGGGAGGAAGGTCTGCGGAGCTGAGGGACCATTGGTGTACGTCCCAGAGTCCAAAGGCCAGAGGGCCTGGAGTTCTGATGTTCAAGGGCAGGAAAAGAGTGTCCAAGTTCCAGAAGAGTGAAAATTGCCTTTCCACTGCTTTTTTTTTTTCCTTTTGGGCCCCCAGCCAATTGGATGGTGTCCACTCACATTGAGGGCAGATCTTCTCCATTCAGTCCACTGTCTCCTCTAGAAACACCCTCTCACACATATCCAGAAGTAATGCTTTACCATTTCTTTAGACATTCCTTAATCCAGTCAAGTTGACACCTAAAATTAATCAGCACACCCAGGATGATCAATAGTATCAAATGCTACAGAGAAAACAAGCAGGATGAGAATCAAAATATTGGAATTTATTATTGGGATGTGAATTTCATTAGAGCAAATTCAGTGGCCCACTGGGGATGGATAGCTAATTGTGCCTTATTCCAGAGAGAATGGGGTGCAATAATCAAATGAAGGTATAAGCCTTGGAAAGAAGAGACATGCATCCCTCTGAGAAGAGGAAATGAAGTGAGCATGGATAAAGACAGGTTTACGAGTATGAAATACAAAAATGAGAGAATTCACAGATAGCCTCAATTATTTCAGAGATAGGAGGCAATTCATTGGATGAGACCTGGAGAGTTGGGGGTACTGAGGTGGGGGTTTAGGAGGAATAGTAGATATCTGGAGATAGCTGTTTTGGGAAATGGGAAGTCAATCAAGGACACTTAGGAATATAGATCAATTTAGATAAATTACAAATCTATACATTTGTAAAGAATACGGAATTTTTTCAACTCTCAGTTATCTTGGTGAAGGAAGGGAGAAGCCATGGCTATATTGATCCAAGATTGCTGCTTTGAAAAGCAGATAGATGGAATGATGATTAACCAATCTAGCAAGCCTACTATTCTATATCTAATATGTTGAAAATGAATTTATCATCTTCTGCCAGACACATTTCTTCTAGATCCTGCATGTCCTGTCTCAGTGAATGGTTCTACAGCCTCTCAGAAATAGGGTCATTCTTGATCCCAATCTCTCTCTCTCTCATTCCTTCACATTCAGTCCTATCCATTCCATTTCCTTACTAGTACATCTATACTCTGACTCCTTTGTACCTTTGCACAGGTAGCTCCTTCTACAGTGCACCCTCTTTTTCACACAATTCTCACTCATCTTTTATAACTTAGTTCATATATCACTCCCTCCTGAAAACCTTCACTCAAGATCCCTTTGCCTCTAATCTGGATTAGGGACTCTTCAAAGCAGAGCATTCTGGTCATACCTCTTTCAAAGCACTTAAAACTTTATAGTAATTAACTATTCTCCCCACTATGCCCACAAGACTAAATTCCTTGAAGGCAAGATTATATCTTTTATTTCAAGCAATCAGTACTTAGCACAGAATTGTTTGTTGAATTAATGAATAATTATAAAATATAACACTAGATGGCAAAATAAAAGGATAACACTTGAGAATAAGCCCACTATTGTTTAAAATGGCAGGAGGTGATTCACAAAAGTACATCAGTGATGTAAAAGAAATGATATTCAATGATAATTGTCATGGATTAAATCAATGTCTCTACTAGTCATAGGTCCATTATAACATTTGCATGGAAACATAGTCCAAACTGTATTTCAGAATGCTACAAGTACACCTTCAGTCTGGCAGTGGCCACAAGCCACCTAATTAAAAGAACAACATCACCTTTAGCTACCATAGTACCAGCTACCATTCGAGTAAGAAACAGCAATATGAGAAAATGCCCCTCAGTCTTTGGAGCTCTAGGGGAAGCTTTCCCCATACATTTTGTGAGATAAAAGCACATAACACACTTGTTTCACAGTAATAAATTTACCAACTTCTGTAACTTAAAACTAATTTTAGGATATTTGTGTTTAAAGAAAAAAAATTCTGTCTCAGAATCTTACTCCAACAGATGACCCATCATTTTGCTCTGAAGGAAAACATTCAAAAAGAAAATAAATCTAGATACCAGCTAGGAGTGTTCATGTGGTCACAGTATTTGCACTCAAATAAGTAATGAATGCTCTGAGTCCTCCCATGTTTAGCATGTGACTCTGATTCTACAAACCTTCCTCTTAGAATAATGTTTAAGCCGATTTATTCCATGTGAATTTCTATGTAAGTTGTTCCCTAAGTAGTTGATACAAATTCTTCTTCATATTAATACACTGTCTTGTGATATTTTAACAAATCACGGAGTATTCAGACATTCAATACTTCCTTATCAGTAGTAAAAATATTGCCATTGTACGAAAATAATTAACCAAGCAAGTCCCTTGAGCAAAATCCTTAACCTCTCTTAACAGTTGCTGATTTGTAAAATTACAAAAATAATCCCTGTATTACAGGATTGCTGTAAAGATTACAGCTAGTATATATGTATATATAAAGCAACTATCACTCTGCTTAGCACACAGTCTGCTAACCACAGAGGTCTCTGTCAGGCCAGGTGCAGTGGCTCATGCCTGTATTCTCAGCACTTTGGGAGGCTGAGACAGGTGAATCACCCGAGGTCAGGAGTTCGAGACCAGCCTGGCCAAAATAGTGAAACCCCGCCTCTACTAAAAATACAAAAATTAGCCAGGCGTGGTGGTGTGTGCCTATAGTCCCAGCTACTTGGGAGGCTGAGGCAGGAGAATTGCTTGAACCCCGGAGGTGGAGGTTGCAGTAAGCTGAGATCGTGCCAGTGCATTCCAGCCTGGGCAACAGAGTGAGACTCTGTCTCAAAAAAAAAGAAGTCTCTGCCTTTTCTTTTCTATAAGATCTTTATTTCCATTTTAATGTTCTTGGTGAATATATTTGCAATTTAATTTTGTACATTTTCGTGAAAATACACATAATACCCAGAAATATGTATCATCCATATGCATATTCACATACTTTGGAGGGGGGAGTATAGGTGTGTTCCTCAAGTACATATATATTATTTTGTGCACGTATTAAGGGTTTATCCACTTTGCTTCTCCATGTACAGACTTCTATTGGATTCAGTAAGGAATTAGAATGATTAATTTCACAAATAAAAAAGAAACTATTTTTTATAAGCTAAGATATGCTGTAAAGTTATTCTTACAGAGCTATATTTAGTTGAAATCAGATCTAGCAGAGATGGAGATATTTTGCTACACACATTCTACTTCCAAATACTTTTTAATTACTTTCTCCTATAAACCATTCTTGGGATTTCTCAACTCTCAATGTAGATAAGGTATTTATATCATACTAAGGATCACACAAATTAAAATATGAATATTATTTCAAACCTCTTATTTTCAATAATAAAAATTGGATTGTCTAAGCATTCCAGTTTAATTTACTTTGCTTCAGTTATAATTCACATACATAAGAGGATAACAATAATTTTTTAAATTATAATTTTATTATCAAAATAGATGCAGTGCAGAAAAGAGTTAACACAGCAGGCCTGAGACTGCTATCCTTAGAAAGCCCTGCTTGTAAGGTTGGCCCTTAGCTGGCATCTAGAAATTTAGATTTGGGGAGAATTCCCAACATTCCCTAACTGGTAAGAGTGGCTTATTATGTATAAATTGTTTGTGTAAACAGTATGGTTTATGCTAAACATAAATTCCATTCAAACAGGAATTTGGAATTTTGGTGTGTGCTAGGTAGGATGTGCCTGTGTAACCAGCTCCAGTAGAAACCTTGAGTACTAAGTCTCTAATGAGCCTCCTGGTAGACAACATGGTACACGCATGGTAATAATTCACTGCTGGGGTACTTCACTGGGAGGGGCCCCTTGGAATCTTGTCCCTAGTTTCCTCCAGACTTTGCTCCATCTGCCTTTTCCTTTTGCTGATTCTGCTTTGCATACTTTTGCTATAATAAATCATACCTGTGAGTACAACTATATATTAATTTCTATGAGTCCCTGTAGAAAACCAAGGAACCTTGGTGTAGTCTTGGGACCCCCAACACAGACGCCATAAAATGTCTTTAATCAAAATACCTTCTATTATTTTTCATTTTATATTGTCATATTATTTTCATTAGGTGCATCATTTAGGAATAGAGAGAAATAGGCTAAATAATTAAGATAAACAAATAATTATATAAACGTTGCCATCAGTAATAATCTTATTAGGCAGGAGATGAAAAAGGCCAACAATCACCTAATTATGAAGTCCAGAACAATTTGAGTTTTCTCCTAGATTACAGCCCATTTTATGAATGTAAATTTTAGATTATTTGTAACAGATTATAATATCCTAACCAGGTTACTGATAATTTTAGCAATTTCACTTTCTTATAATAGAAATTGATTTCCCTTTAGATGATGATAATCAAGCCTAATCATTTTAATTTCAAAATGGGATATTTTTGTTTTAGGATATCTTTTTAGTCTTAAAAAGCATAAATACATTGGCATGGATTCACTCCACAGCATGTTTTAAAATCAAAATCTACTTAAGTGAAAATTCTGAACTCTTCAAATTTGTCTCAAGTATTTCTCAATAATATTTCCAATGGTAGGGAACTTACATTTTTTTGCAGTGTGGGCATTTTGCCAGAGTGTTGAACCTCAGTTCCATCCACTGTAAAATAAATAAAGAGAGGAATTGAAAAGAAAACAACTGAAAACTATCCAATCTGATAAGACATTTCTTTTACTTTAAATGTCATCAGGGATCACAACAGAAGCAATCACCTTCTCACGGTTACATGAGCTTTTCCCTCCAACACTTCTCTCCCTCTCTTAAAATACAGTTTGGGATCCTCCTCTGAAATAGTTCCCATGACTTTTCCAATGCTCTGACGCAATCTAGGTTTGCTTTACATGAATACTGAATGTAATACCATAATCGGGGTCATCTTGTTCAGTAAGTCTCAGTTCACTTCCAACGAATACAATCATATTTCATATACCATCAAAGTTATTTTTCTTTTAAGTCTTGAGGGCTGGCCTTTTAAATACTTGAATATTTAGATTCATTACTAAAATTAAACTATTTATTCTACTTATGTGAGAAAGTCACCAAGTACATAAACTAAAAAGTCGGGAACTGTTTCCTGTTCTGTCATTGCTTATACAATATAACAAAAACACACTGCTTAGTACAATTTTCTTCCCTGTAAATCTAAGTAATAAATGTGCTACCTTCCTCACATGAATGTTATTCAGATACTTGAAATGACTTACTGGTTGTAGATAGTCTTTGAAGGAATATGCAATATAAATTTAAAGTAAATCTTTATCCCATGAAATATATTTTGTTAAATGACTTTCTAACAATCTTCTTCTATCTTGTTTGCTTTTCTATATACCTCCTTATAAAGGGTGTATTTCCTTGATAGTTTTGGGAAAATTTCTTAAAGTACTTTGGCAGTTTATCATCAAAACAACATATTTTTATTAAAATTGTTTCATTTGGAAATCTAGGCCACCAATTTTTCTTTTCAGAAGGCTCAAATTCTAGATACAGGGGTTTCAATAACTTACGGATATTCAAACGTTTTCCACACAATAGAAGATACCTTTTAGAAAATATCTGATGCATACTTTTTTCTTTTATGATTAGAGTTAAGAAAAGAAAATAAATTTGGGTTTCCTAAACTCCTTTCTCTTCATTCTTATTTCAAATCTCATGAAATTTAGTTAACCTTGTTATGATCTCGCTTAGTCACAACAGGAACATATAGTCCCAAGATAAATAAAAGAGAAATAAAACTTTACATGAATGTTCACTCTCTTTACAAAATGATTATTTTTAAACATCTGCAAATGTCAAACCAAGGGCACTTATTTTTCAAGCAAGAGTGAATATTTCTCTCATTAATTATAATGAGAGAATTACTTATAATATCAATTTCTAACAAGTTAATTTATTTTAAAACTGCTCTTAAAGTAAAAATTCTTGAGTTAATGTGCTAAACAGATATTAATATAGATTTCTACAGAAATTGGTATAGAACATTAAGCAGTGGAAGAATATAGAACTATTATTAAGTGCTTTTTTATGTTTCTGTTACAGGCTTAGGATAGTTACTGAACTTGTAATGTCATTTCAAATGTTATTTATAAATAAAAAATTTAAGTTTTTCATAGTTAAAAGAAGCAAACTGGTTTGAGAAGGTAATTATGAAACCTTTGAGTCAAGAGTAACTCAAAATCCAAGACTTAAGGCTAACAGACTAACATAGGAATTTCAGTATTTTAGATGATGCCTAAGGAGATTGTTTAGTCCAATGTTATCATTTTATAGTGTTCTTCATTTTAGCACAAATTATGCATGATAAAATCAATGATAACTGACAAACAGTAGGGACTTTATTCTGTAATTAATGTATTACATTGCCAGCAACCTACCACATCTGGTTTTGTTGTTATCTGCAAGTACTCACTTAAACGGAGCAAACTAATAACAAAAAGCATCTATTATTAGAATAATTTTCTTATAATTTATTCAAATGAATCCCAAACCTATGCTTTGGAAAAGAAGTTGACTTAGTACTGTTCTCTCATCTAAAATCTGGCCTCTGGATTCTTAAAATTTTATTGCCAGACCTTGAAGTCTCATTAGACCAAAAAGAAAAAAATCTTAATTATATCAGCAAGATTAAAAGCAACTTCTCTAAAACCCAATCATTTTTAGTAGAGATCTTCTAAAATTTGACTTATTTCTAACTATTCTATAACATGTAATGGATAAATTGAGTTTCCCCAAGATATATTTTGCAACTAATCTTAGAAGATTTGTAAAAAAAAAAAAAAAAAAAAAAAAAAAAAAAGCTATATTGCTTAAAACTAATAATTTAATTTTATAGTATCTTAGTGAGATAGATAGATAGATAGATAGATAGATAGATAGATAGATAGATACAATAGGCAACTGGTAACACTTTGAAATATGTTCAAGTTAAAACTATTATCCCTCTCTGCTATGGCACCCATTTGTCCCTAGATACAAATGAAAAAAATCTGGCCCTGCCTGAAGGTACTAAATTGGCCCACTTCAGGGCAAAGTTAGAACTAAGTTGTGTTCACTTTTATTAAAGAACAACAACCCTCAGTCAATGTTGATTAACAAAGTATCTGGATACGCCTTTCACCAGCAACAGAGAGACCATGGGCCCTACAGAAATGTAATAGTAAACTCTGCTGTTCAGTTGTGTTAAGAAACTTCTTTGCATTTATGGAGAACTAGCTAAAGGCTTTATAAGTCAATTCATTCTTCTGGGAAATTATTTTTCAAACAATGCCCTTCAAATCACCACTCAGCTAGATGATCTCAAAATGGTTTGGAGGGTAAAAAATGTTTGGACATACAACATAAAAACTCACTCTTAAATATATACAATGGTATATGCTAAAACTGCTAAAGAATATCCTATTTTAAATTCTGTTTAATTTTTTAATCCTAGCAATTCCCAACAAACATGGAACTCTTTACTCACAAACACCTGTTATTAACCTATAAAATAAATGTGCCATTGAATACACTTTGGAAAACGCAAATCTGGCTTTTCTAAATTTATCCATGGTCCCAGCTAGGCTGTGGTATGAATAGTGTAAATATTGTGAATTCCTAGAAAATTTAACCTTACCATTATAGCACTGGTATATTAAACAATGTTATTATAAACAGAAGGATGCTGTGAGAATATGGAGAAGCTAGTCTCTAGCTTGCATATTACTTTAGCAATTGTGTTTTTTTCTGGGGGTAAAATATCAAAATTAAATTATTTTTAAGTATAAATTTTTTAAATAATAAAAGCCTTGTCACATATAATAGTTCTTTTATCTTAATCCTTGAGAGAATTCTCTCTCAGGAGAGAGAGCTCATTATTTCAGGAAAAGCATTTCCTATGTGATCTTTCCAATAAAATATCTTGAGTATTTTGTCACAGGTCATATTTTCTTTTCTTTGACTCTAGAAAACTCAGAGCTAAGATTCAGGCTGATTTTATCAACTGTATTAGACTAAATATTAGCATACTCATATTATGCATGACTTCAGGTTGTTTTTTTCTGCCCTACTTATTATTTTTCCTGATTTTTTTTCACATTTGATTTTCAATCATATTGAACTTAGTGTATCTTTGTAACTTATCTCAATTGCTTTTAGCCTTGCAAGCTAAGTCTAAAACAAAGTAGTAAATGAGTAAATGAATTAACCTAATAATTAACAGTGTGAAGGGCAAAAAACATATTATGAAGAATATAAGATTAGTCAAGATCAGCATAATAATAAGGATAAGGCTGTAAGAACTTTGTAGTCAGTGTATTCTTCATAATACTGAGCATCTCTCATTAATCCAAAACTCTCAAAAGTAACCAATACCTCTCCTATAGGTGTATACAGTGTTCCCCTAATCATCAAAAACTTTATTTTCTATAAAGTTTTAAAATCATCTTTAAATACTGTATTTTAATCCAATACATCTTTTCTTGCTAAAGAATTAAAGTTTTAAATAATAATTACTCTGCTAATATGATAATATGATTCACTTGCCTGCACTGAATGTTAAGTAAGGAAGAGCCAGCTTTAGAAGTTAGTCTCTGAAAGAGCCAGCTTTAGAAGTAAGTCTCTGGCTTGCACATTACTTTAGTAATTTTCTTCTTGGGGAAAAATATCTAAATGTACAAATTACTTTTTAAAATAATAGAAACCATGGCACATACATATCTACCTAAACTCTCAATTTAGATCATTCTCTAGAATTCATTGCCAGATGATTCTAAAAATTAAATATAAACCTTTATAACAACTGTCTTTTTGATTGTTCTTTTCTCCTCATTCCCTTTTCTACCCTATTAGTACAGTCAATTCTCTCT
Source organism: Pan paniscus (assembly GCF_029289425.2). Classification (NCBI taxonomy): domain Eukaryota; kingdom Metazoa; phylum Chordata; class Mammalia; order Primates; family Hominidae; genus Pan; species Pan paniscus. Next base: position 108,383,758 of record NC_073256.2, read on the forward strand.
CAAATTCTTTATGCTATTCTTGACTATCATCATCACTTTGCTGAAAAATAAAAGCCGAAATTCTAGGCTTGTGCTTTTTCAGGCTTGTCTCTTTGCTATCCATTCCTCTCCTATTAGGTTAGAAAATTTCATGAAAGCAGACTGTGCTTCCTGTTCACCACTGTTTCCCTAGCACCTAGCTCAGTGCCTGGTACACACACTCAATATATATAATTGAAAAAATAAAATCATTCCTTTTGTAATGTGGCTACAAGGATTATCCATGGCAAATATTTGGAATATAAAATGTAACAAGAAAGAATGCAAGGTAGCTGTGGAAGGGAGATCTCCAGAAGTAGGTTGAAACAAATCTATATTGAAGATTTTAAAATTGTGTTACTGTCAAAAGTTTGTTCACATATGAAAAAGAAAATAACAAATATGCTTTATATATTTAATTTAGTTAATTCATTTAATATCTATTGGTAACTATAGAGTACTTTAGTTTATATTAAATCAGTATATACTGATTTTTATTTATTTATTTTAAAGATAGGGTCTCATTCTATCACCCAGGCTGGAATGCAGTGGTATGAACATAGCTCGCTGCAACCTCCAACTCCTGGGCTCAGGTAATCCTCCCACCTCAATCTCCTGAGTAGCTAGGACTATAGGTGCATGCCACTACCCCTGGCTAATTTTTAAATGTTTTTGTAGAGGTGAGGTCTCTATGTTGCCCAGGCTAGTCTCAAACTCCTGGCCTCAAGCGAGCCTCCCATGTTGGTCTCTCAAAGCACTGGAATATCAGACATGAGCCACCATGCCCAGCCTATAGTGACTTTTTAAAAAGAAAGTTGTTACCTATCCCCACCAAGTATATTTTCTAATTTATGTACTTAGTCACTGATTTAATCAATAAAATATAAATGTAACAAAGGAGATATATCCTACTAAATCAGAAAAATCCTAGCAATTCTGGTTAAATACAGTAAATTGAATAAATTCATGCATTTCCATTTTTTTCCAAACCTGACTAAAATAATAGTAAATGAATTTTGAAATGTATAATACCATAAGGATAAAAAAAGAGGGACTATGACTTCAAATTTTTGGACAATGGAAAGCAGACGGACTTTGCAACTCACTTAGCGAAAGGGATGTTGAAACTTAACTACCTACAGAGAGATAAGCCAATGATGGCAGGCTGCTTCACACTGAAAGACCCAGAATAGACCCTATACTTTTAAAGGTGGAGGCTGGGGTAAGGATAAAGCAGGAGTATCACAATCCCAAGCTCATTGCAGCATTATTCATAAAAACCAAGATATGGAAACAACCCAAATCTCCATCAACAGATGAACGGATAAAGAAATTGTGGTATATGCATACAATGAAATATTATTTAGCCTTAAAAAGAAGGGAATTTTGCCATTTGTAACAACATGTATTAACCTGGAAGATATTATGCTAAGTGAAATAAGCCTGACACAGGAAGACAAACACTGCACGATCACGCCTGTATGTGGAATGTAAAATAGTTTAATTCATAGAAGCAAAGAGTAGAAGGGTGGTTGCCAGGCATTGAGGTGGGTGAGGAAAGGGGAGATTTTAGTCAAAGAGTACAAAGTCTCAGTTAGGCAGGCTGAATAATTTCTGAAGATCTAATGTACAGTATAGTGACTATAGTTACCAATATTGTATTATATACTTGAAATTTACTAAGAAGGTAGATCTTTAGTGTTCTTACCACAAAGACACACACACACACACACACACACACACACACACGGTAACTATATGAGGTAATCAAAATGTTAATTAACTTGATTGTGGTAATCATTTCACAGTATAGACGTATATCAAAACATTAGGCTGTACACCTCAAATATACAATTTCTGTTGGTCAAATATAACCCAATAAAGCTGGGAAAAAAAAACAGAAGTATTGATTGCAAATTCTCACAAAACCAGAAAACCACCCTTCCCCAATACATTAAGAGAAGAATGATTTATTCTGTAGAGAAATTGGACTATAGAGCTTGTGGACCAGGAACACCAGGCACAGAAGAAGGCACGAATAAAAAGTCACTCTAAAAACAAAGGATTTAAATTAATGTCTATTGTTTGAAAAGCATATAAGAGCTTCACCCCTATTACCTCTCTTAGCTCCTAAAAGGCTGTCTCTCGGGCATATCTCCTACAAGAGATTAGAGGATCTTTCCCCAGAGAAATCTGCCCTAAAGAAAAAAAGACCAATTGATACTAATAGCTGACAGCTTTACAAAGAAAGAAGAGGAGGAGGAGGAGGAAGAGGATAAGGAGGAGTGGAAGGAGGGGGAGAAGGAGGGAGAGGACGAGGAGGAGAAAGTTTTCACCTATCCCCTGCCTGCATACATAGAGACTCCAATCAGTGACTTGCTCTCAAATATAAACTTCTGCATAAAACTTCTATCAAAAGAAATACCAATAGAAAAAGTAGTGAGAAAACAGAGATAAGGCATAAAGAAGAAGAATACCTCAGAAAAAATGTAATTAATGGCTTCAGACAGATGTTTGAAATGCTTGTTCTTTGGTGCCATAAAGAAATAGCACTTGAACATAAATTTAATTTTCTCAGCAAGGCCATTTTTATACTTTCTGCAGAAAGGGTACACTTGCCAGCAGTTTTGCCACAAGAGTACACTGACCAAAAGAGACAGGGTCATTTATAACCTGATGCGTCTACCTTACTGCTGTGTCTGGTTTCTATTGGCTGGAACAGGACTTCACATTCTGTATTTGTCTTGATTGGCTAACAACTTAGAACTTTCTAAAAGAGGCAAAGGCAGAGGAGAACAAAGGAAGGAGGAAGTAACTTGTGGAATGCTGAGAAAGGTAAAAACACCTTCAAATAAGAAGAGGAACAGGCTATGACCAAATGCTTGCTTGGACCAGTATAAACATGCCAGGGCAAATATTTAGGCTAAATTGTGGGAGCTAAGAACATAAAGTACATTGATTTCTTTATTACAGCTAGCAGATATTTAATAATGTTAGCACAGGTCTTTGAATAAATTTTGCTTCTAAGAAAAGTTACTATTTACTCCTAATTAGACGGAGACGAAAGTCTTTGAAGAGGAACCTCTAATTTACTTTTTACAAAGATGTCATGAAAAAGGAATGCTATTAAAAAATCGGAGACAAACAAAGGCTCCTAGAAATTAAAAATTAAGTTAGATCATCTGAAATTAAAATTTTAAATTAAGATGAGGAGATATAATGAAGTTTCCCACTAAATAATATGAAAAAACAAAATTAAAAACAAAAAAAATGGAACGGACAATAACAGGGCCCACTGAATATCCAAATGATGAGTTCAAAAAGACTGTCACGAAGACACAGACTCATGAAATTTCGGAACACTGAAGAAAATGAAAGAGGAAAAAGAAAAAGAAGAAAAAATATGTCATATCAAAAGGATCAGGTATCACAATAGCTGTTGATCTTCTCATCAACAATGGAACAAAGACTTTAAATTTCTGAAAGGTGACAACTGGCAACCTAGAATTGCACATCTAGACAAATTATAAAGTGAATGTAAGATCAGATTAAAAACCACTTAAGAGAAAAAGAGCTCAAATATAATATTTCCCTGCATCTTTTCTCGGAAAGCAAAGAGTAGATGTGCTCCACCGAAATGAAGGAATAAACTAAGAACTCTGAGGATGGCATGGGATCCAACACAGGAAAGAGGTAAAAGGAATTTTCATGATGATGGTGAAGGGAAGGACGACAACTATGTAGCAGGAAGCCTAAATAATAGATTCCCTGATGCATTTAATTATAGTAATAGGTATTTTATAGTTCTACACAAGAATATGAGAAGAATGAATGATTTACACATAGAAAATTAAATCCAAAGGAGGGGGCAATTATTTGTAAGTCCAAGAAAATGTTAAAATGCATACACAAGAAAAATGTACCACATTGCTTGGTTCAGCTGTGAACAAAATTTACCTAATCATAAAAATTGTAAACACTAAGTATTAATTAAACAAAATGTTGCAATTTGACTGGGAGTATGAAAGCAAGGAAAGGAATATGAGTGGGAGGGCAGTGTAAGTGCTAAGTTCTCATTTTGCAGTTTACTATTTAGTGGGTAATGTCTAAAATTGCTTAATCAAATAGAAAAAGGATAAGCAATTTAAACACATAGAAGTCTGGCCAACATTATGTAACCCCATCTGTACTAAAAATACAAAAATTAGCCAGGTGTGGTGGTGTGCACCTGTAATCCCAGCTACTTGGGAGGCTGTGGCAGGAGAATTGCTTGAACCCGGGAGGCAGGGGTTGCAGTGAGCTGAGATCATGCCACTGTACTCCAGCCTGGGCGACAGAGTGAGACTTCATCTCAAAAAATAAATGAATAAATAAATAAAAATTAAAAAATTATAAAAAATAAACACATAGAAGTGACTATCAATAAAGCAGCTGAAAGAGTTGAAAGCATTTTGGGAACAGTAACTAGGGGTCAGCTAGATGAGAAGATTGCAGTCCCATTTGACATTTAGAACTATATACATAAAGTTCTTTAATAAAAGTAAAATTACAAATAAAAAAAAGCAAACCACTTACATTTTCTTAAGCTCATTCATGTCTTAGTGACAGCAGGTTTTGTTTAGACTCCCATGTGTATACTCTGATAAGTATTTTTCATATTCAAGTTCTAAAGAAAATTTTTGTCTCCTATATGGGCTGAACAATAAAAGAAAACCTGTCCTTATCCTTCCTGACAGGGTAAGTTAATTATGAATTTAACTTTAAAAAAAATCAAAATAAGTTTAAGTTAGAAATAGTAAAACAAAAAACTTCTATAACTTTTGCTCATATCAAATTACTTATACTTTCTTATTCTTTATCTAATGGCTTTATCTAATTATGGGTAACTGTTAATTCCCTTTGCTCCAAGAATAATTTATAAAAGTCAGAAAATTTTTGATAAATTATTATTCAAATTTTTCCTGAATCTAGAAGCCATGAAGCAAATCTACTGCATGAGATTGTGCACTTTGACCTCTGCTGAGCAGGTGAGAGCAGGGCTAAGACTCAGCTGCTCCCCAAGCCAAGATACTCATGGAACTAAGCCTGGGCACGATTTCTCATTGGCCTACATAGAGAGGATCCTTTTTGCAACTGGACTTATCAGAGGACGTACCTTTTATCTAGTTCACAGAAGATGCTCTATATCCTAGTTGCACTTCTGATTGTCTGCCTAAATAAGTCTCTATTTTAATATTTTGATTAATTTGCATTTGGACAAAACTATAAGACTATGAGCAGTGGTCTAATCTGTAAGATCATGACCTATATTTACAGATTAATGACAAATGTCCAGTGACTTACCAGGAATGTGTTTCCACAGTGCCCACACACGACCCTTGTACCTTCTGGTTGGATTGGCAATGCAGGCTGAGCTGGTTGTTCTTCAGAAATAAGCATTACTGGGCCAAGGTTAATTATCCGTCTACTGTGAAAAGAGAAAGGAAACAACTTCACTATCCCACAAATGGACTGAGAGCAAAACCTGCAACATATGGCCAAAAATATGAAATGTGCTATACTTGTTTCATAAATTAAGTGAATTAAATGTCAAGCTGGAGGCAAAACTACGAAGAGTAGCAACAGTCAGTTTTTCAAAAGCAAAATACAAGTCTGTACTTGGGATAGAAACAATATATTATAGCATTGGTCCTAATCAATGGCAACCATTTAACTGTCATTTCCAAGTTTTTGTAAGTTCAAATCAGAAAACAGTTGTTACCCTTCCTTATCTAGGAAGCCAACTTGAGTTTGGTAGAAGACTAAGTTAAAAATATTCTATACCAACAAAAATCTCTGTGCCATGAAGGCACCGAAGGGCTGGGTTACAACCAAATTTCTCTGAGCAGTGTGATATTCCTTGATGCGTATTTAATCAGAGATGAAAAGAAAGCAAACAGGATCCTGCTTTCATTTCTATTCTCTAGTCTATCATTGGATAGGGCTGTACATGATTCATGTAATGGTCAAAAAGCCAGAGAGATCACAGAAAAAAAACACAAGTAAGGCCTTTATATACTTGTATCTGGGGACATCCATAATGGTACTGGGCATGAGCGAATAATTCCAGAATTTATTGCACATATACATTCAGCAGAGATTAGTATAATATACAGTGAGATACACAAAAATAACTAAAACACTTGCAGGTGAAGATTAATTATATCAAAAGTAAACTAAGTGATTACTTTTTTTTTTAAGAGATGGGCCGGGCATGGTGGCTCATGCCTGTAATCCCAGCACTTTGGGATCACTTGAACCCAGGAGTTCAAGACAGCCCGGGCAACATGGTGAAACCCTGTCTCTACAAAAAAAAAAAAAAAAATTAGCTGGGAGTGGTGGTGTGTGCTTGTAGTCCCAGCTACTCAGGAGGAGGCTATAGTGGGAAGGCTTTCAGGGCAGAAGGTAGAGGTCACAGTGAGCCAACTCTTTTGAGACTCTTCCCGTTGAGACTCTGTCTCAAAAAAAAAAAAAAAAAGAGAGCGACAAACAGATGGGGTCTCACTCTGTTGCCCAGGCTGGAGTGCAGAGGCACAGTCATAGCTCATTGAAGGCTTTAATCCCTAGGCCCAAATGATACTCCTGCCTCAGTCTCCCAAGTAACTGGGAATATAGGTGCATGCTGTCACACCTGGCTAATTTTTTGTAGAGATGGGGTCTCACTATGTTGCTCAGTTTGGTCTCAAACTACCAGCTTCAGGCAATCCTCCCACCTCAGCCTCCCAAATTGCTAGGAATACAGGCATGAACCACTGGCCTGACCTCATTATTTTTAAATAAGTTCAATGTGTCATTGATTTATTACAGTGCATTAAGTACTTACATAACACAAAGAAAACATTAATTGCTCATTTAAGAATATTATATCCTACAAATATCTATGACTAAGTTCAAACTAAGCTTATCATTCCTTTAACAAAAAAATAATCTAGATTCTGGAATGACTTTGAAAACAAAAACTCTTTCTAGAACAAAGCCTGGCACATGAAGAACCTTTAGTAAATACTTGTTGCATGAACAAATGAATGAATCAATGAATTAATCTTTATCTCTTACCAGTTGGGTCTTGGGCATCCTATTCGCCGAGATGTGTCCTTACAAATGAGAAGACAATTACAAGGGCATCTAACATATTTCTTCCCTGTTGGGGGGTTTTTGATTGGCTGGATAAGGGAAGAAAATGCAAACACAGCAATTAACCAAAGTACAGATTGTCAAAGTTTGTTTGTGTTTAAAAAGGAAAGGATTCCATTAAAACTAATGAAATATATTGCTTTTGTAACTTAAGGTTTTATTTTATGATTTTTCTATAAAACATATGAAGTCAAGTATTCATGTTTTGTGGTCCTTCAAGACACAATAATCACTGGCTGACTTTTTTTAGACTTTTCTAAAGAGAAAAAAATAAAATGTCAAAGATAAAATTAATATTTAATTGCAGATTTTGAGAGATCAAAATGTAATATATAAAGCCTAACTATGAAAGAAATATATTTCATCTAAACCAGTGTATGCTTTACCAGTTTATTACTTGAAGCTATAAAAATACTGCTGAAAATTTAGTTGCTCCCCAAAGCTCAATTTTTAAAAAAGGAAAGGTGTTATTCAATATTTTAAACATTCCTAAATTACTATCAACTAAATTGAATAAAATGTCAAACTATTTGTAAACACTTTGGCACAGATGCTAATAATAAATGCATAATCACAAAAGCCCAGAAAAACAATAGTGACATCCTACAGACATAAAATAACTTTAAATAATTTTCCACATAAATAGGGCAAAGTTTACATCTGTAATGAAGTTTAGTACACAATATTTTCATTTTAGTGAAAACTAGAATGAATGTAGTTGTGATGTGGATAGATATTGAAAGTATTTATACATAACTGCCATGCTTAGTCTAGTTTTTGAAAGTAAAAAGCCAAAAGGCATTATATTTAAATTCACCATGAAATTCTCTTAATGGGGTTAGCTTTAAACACAGTGAGGTATCCTATGATGAAAGAGAGACAGAAGAAAAGACAGGAAAAAAGATTACCATATTTGTATCCAGCCCACATATACTTTTAAGTAACATTATTGAAGTACTTCCTTTAGGAATAAAATGTCAAATAACAATTTATATTTTTGCTAATGGAAATCTCCACTTACCGTAGCTTCATTGCAAACTGTGCACTTAACCACATGCTGGTGAAGCTTGCCATCCAAATTGATTAGTGATTGGCACACACGGCAGTTTATTACTGGAATACCACTGGCGTCTGGACTGGCAATGGCTGTATATGGAGGTGGGAGCTCCGCTGAAAAGATGTTAGTCACTGAATCAGAGTCTTGGAGAAATTACTATGGCTGGTTTGAGTATAGAGGCAATATAAGTAAAGAAGAAACAATCAAGATTTTCCCACGTTCTTTTATTTATTTTTCAAAGCTAGCCAATTTATCTTACTTTTAGAGCACAAACATCCATGAGACTCTTATCAAGTAAAATAATTCTTAACTCTGATAAAATCTAAATCATGTTTGCCTAGGTCTATCCCAATAACCTAGTTTCCTTTTACTAATGTATACTCAAAATGTCACTCCATTCCTATTAGTAAATTCATACAGTCTCTAACAGGAGAGTGGTAATTTATGCCTACAATAAAAATTTTACACAAGTGATCGGATTCCCAGGAAATAAAAATGGTCGATGAAAGCAAAGTTTTAAAATTGCTTATCCATACATATAAATTATGTAGCTGTCATGCTCTGTCTTTATATTGGAACCAGTATAATGACTGCTGGCTATGACAAGAATAAAACAAGGTGTTGGAGGAAGTCAAGAAGAAACAAAAATGAACCTAAGAAAACTAAACTTCTCAGCATGGAACAAAAATGGGAACCATGCTAATTTCAGACACAAAACAAAAATAAAGTAAATATAACAATTTTTAGTCTCAAAATTTACCCACCATTAAAAATGTAAGAAATGCACCAAAGTGTTTATGAGTAAAAAAATGTAGTATGTGGGATTAAAAACTTCAAAAACCATAACAACAACAACCACAAAAAGAATGGGGAACCAGATGAAACGAGTAGCAAAATGTTGATAACTGATGAATATAATGACATGGAAGGTCATAGTTTCATACTACTTTTGTGAATGTTTGAAAATTCCCATAATACAAAGACACACACACAGTGTTTTTTTTGAGAGTCCTAAGGTTGACTCAGTGAGTGAGTGAAGGGTGGAGGCCCACTTTCAAAATCAAGTATCTACCAGAAGTGTATATTTGTTACAAAAGTCTGAGAAAAGGAATCCTGATATACTACTCTGGAATGGGATTTCTAAAGGAGACTGCCTAACCCCTTTCTGTAACTATCTCAACTACAGGAATAGAAGACTTTTCCAAGGTAAAGTTTTGTCTTGGGACATTTAGAAAGGGCCACACTCTAACACATGATTGAAGCACGAAAGAGAACTGGTATCTCAAGAGGCTTCTGTAACACTATAAAATATAATCACAATAGCTAATCATAATAAGAGCTATTTTTGAAATAAAGGTTTTCTATCCACTGTATTAGGTTCTAAACTTTGTGATATTTTAAAAAGAATTAGAGCATAAAACATTTTGGTATGTTTAAAATACACATATTTCTACCTGATCCTTGGGTTATAATATAGGATTTTTTTCAGACTGCTAAGGATTAGCAACAAGTGGTATTCGTTCAAATGATTCATAAGACAAATTTCTGCAGCAGCCAAGGCTCTGAAAGAGGCCACTTTGAAATGACGATATGCTTATGTTTCTGGGAGGCTTATAACAGAACACTGCCAAACACTGAAATTCAAAAGAAGCTGTACATGTCTTAAATTATAAAAATAATTTTAAATCCATGAAAAGAATTTGAGCGTGATCCAGAGTGACCTGTAATGTATTAATCAAGAAGAAAAAAACATGTTAAAGAAACAATGAGTCAACAATATACTTAAGGTCTTGCAATTTGCGGATTACTTTGTCAGATCTCAATAAAGACATTATTCTTGGGGAAAGAATATGTACCTCACTAGAAATTCAAGACACACTGCCTGGTATATGATAATGAATATTATTTTAATAATTATTTGCAGTAGCATTATTAACAAAAGTTGCTTCCTCTCTGGCCTTTTCCTTGAGTTGTACAGTAACATTACATAGTTCTCTCATAATCCCAGGTCTCTATCTTACACAGTATGATAGAAAGGAAACTTAAATGCAAGACAGTTTTATAAAGAAAACAAGGGCATTAGGGGGAGAGGAGGAAGTGACATATTGCTACACTACATAAAAGGACACCAACCCATACACTCCTCAGCTTTGCTCAAAGAAATCTCCTAAGAAAATTTCAGAGGGTGATCTTAACAATCAATAAAAGGGCATTAGAGCCAGTAAAACCCTGTGAATTTTTCTTCTAAGATTTGTACTATATAATTTTTAATCTGCCAAAAAAAAAACGCCTTCAATGACAGAAATATGCTCAAATCTACTCTTTTGGAGGCTTGGGAAGTGGAGGGACATGGACAGAACAAGCGGTGAGGATTATAAATCTAATATAAGAGAGACCATAAGCTCCACGAGGCCAGGGGCACATCTGGTTCGTCCACAGCTACTTCACCAGCGCTTGTCATAATGCCTGGTCTATGATGATGCTTACTAAATGTTTATTCAATGGTTGAATGAATTAATAAATCAGTGAGTCACTAAAATTTATTAGGCATATCTATTTGTCTTGGAAAAATAACACCAAGTATTAGGTTGCTGCAAAAGTAACTGCGGTTTTTGCTACGACTTTCAAAAATAGCAAAAACCGCAATTACTTTTGCACCAACGTAATACATTAACCCTACTCTCCTTGCAGAGGAGCTAAGGTTCTAGCAGGGGCGTGCAGCTTGATGGAAAACAAGGGCTTCTTTTATATAGAAGACAACTCTCTCCAAATAATGCACTGAGAGAGGTGAAGTAGTCAGGGGACACTGGCCTGGCCCACCAGATGAATGGAATCAATCCAAGAGATCAATAGAATGACAGATGCTGCAGCCTAATTGCCACAATAAACAGTGCTTCCTGGCCTTTCATTTCAATGTTCTATCCATTACTTCAGCCTTAAACTGATTTAGACAGATTATTTCTTGTACTTTTGGCCTTTCCCTTTCTCTCAGATTTTACCTCAAGGAAACATTTACTTGTAGCTCCATCTCCTCTTATATGGGACTTGTAATTCTGGAGATTCCACAGTTAGTAAACCTACAATAATTAGAATAAGATTATTAATTTAAATGATTAATAATTAGATTATTATAGATTAAACCTATAATAATTAAATTAACTTAGATTTATTCATTTTGTCTCTTTTCACTTTGGCATAATCATAGCTCAATACAGTCTTGAACTCCTGGGCTTAAGTGATCTTCTCACCTCAGCTTCCTCGGTAGCTGGGAATACAGGCATGCACCACCATGCCTATATTTTCACTTTAAAACAACCGATCACCAGTATCCTACCTATTTTAAATTTCTGCACTACATTTAAAAAGTCCACTGTAATCTCAGAACTTAGGATCATTAGATGTTGAAAGTCACAAAAATTCCTCATTTTGGAAAAGTCTTACTTGTTATCTAAACAATGGTCATTTTTCTCCATGGGGTTTTTCTAAATTAAAAAGCTTTTTTCCTCCATGTGAGCAGTATTTGTTAGGCCAGTAGTCCTTAATCCTAAAAAAAAACTCCCTCAAAGCTCCAGAATAGAACAATGTTAGAAATTCAAACAATCTTCGGAATTATGAAGTCTAATTTCTTTATTTTACAAAGGAGAAAACAAACCCAGAAATTCTGACTTTTTAAGGGTTATACACAACTTCAGCAAAACCAAGAGCTGACTCCTGTTCTGGAGATCGCTCCACAATAACAGCTGTCTCCTTTAATAAATAATGACTTAATACAGGGAAAATATTTAAGGACCAATGGGGGGATTTTTCTAGGAACAAGCAAACATCTGATAATGTAGATTTCTGGAGAATGAAATCTTGGTTAAAGAGAATTAAGAGGAAGAGGAGAAGGAAGAATCGGGGTGGGGGGGAATTAGAATATATTTTAAAAAGAAGAATCATTTCACAGTAAAAACTTCAGAGAAAAACGGACTCATAAAAGGGAGAGAATGATAGTTTATGGATCACAAGACATACATAATGATCTTTCTAAAACACTCAAAAGGAAGCATTATATCCTGTAAACCCACAAGTGATCAGATTACATTTCTCATCACATTTACCTAATTTATCTATTTTATGCCAAACAGCCCCTCTGTCTTGCTAATTCATCCTGGTGTATTAATCCATATTTCATCTTTTCTCAGATATATCCTCCAGTATTTTAAAGATTTAAATTGTTTTGTTGGATTGCTCTGACCTTTATTATCTCAATTATTCCTTTATACGTCTCCTCAATGACAATATTTGGCAGTTTAATTCACTTACTACATTAGCATCCTCTATATGCAGCCCTTCAGGCTCTTGACAAAGATGTTATATCAAAATTGAAAATGACGTCAGCTTAAAATGAGAGATATTTTACGATTATAAGAGGAGCAAGAAAAGTATAAAAGAGCAGCCTTTGAGGAAAGCCTGGCTTTTTTCTCCTCTAATTTTCATTGCAAGGATTCATTTTCCCTAGTATCTTTGTGCAGAATGTAGGTTAGGGACAGACTTAGCTTGGCCACTATGGGTTAGCTGCTTTTAGTGTCACACTTCTCCAGTTCAGTTCAATACAGAGCAAACGAAGACAACTTTCTGCTCCTCCCCATCTTTGAAACCAAAGAAAACTATTTTGGGGACTCAAGTTCTCCCAGAACAATGACATTCTTGGAAAAATTCATCTGGCTGAAGACAGGTTGAAAAGGAAATGTGCTAGTTATCAGGTTACTGACCCTCAGTTCCAAATCCACCTTTACTCTCTTTTGTGATGCTGGAGCAGGAACTCTGCAAACCACATTTTGGTTTTGTCAGCCGGCTCCAGGTTATGTTCTTAATAGGAGGTGATATTGGGAGGCTGCAAGGCTGGAGGAGAAATAAGGGACTTATTCCTTCTATTTGTTACCTGTTTGCTCCCAATCTGCTTGCTGTTTCTCTGAACATCACCCTAGGAGTATTACTTCACCCTGGCAGTGTAGTTCTTTCCCCTGGGAACACTGAAGTCAGTTTATAGTTTTCAACATTCGCCAGAACCAGCTTCCTGGTGTAGACCCCCACACCAAATAGCCAGTGCTCCTTCCCAAGGAAGGAGTTCAGAGAGTTTCTCTAGAGTTCAGAGACAACAGCACAAGCTAGCCAGTGCTTCTTCAGAAGTCATATTTCAGTTCTGCAGGACCCCTCCTCTAAGTTACTAAGTTTTAGTAAGTCCAATCTCTTCCCTTTTTTCCCATAGCCCTAGTGGTGGCAGTTGCTTCTTGCTACCTCCTTGATACCTTAGAGTAATATGTTTACCTTACAGTTACCTAGTTAGTAACTTTATACTTGGTTAATGATTCTTTATATTAAACTCCATTGTGTGGTTTCTATCTTCTGACCAATCCTGACTGATATAGAAATTCATATCAGAAGTGATCTCGGGAAACAATTCCTCAAAGATGGAATTGGAGAAGTGGTTTGGTGAACTTGAGCTTAAATGCTATGCCAAACTCCTTACCAATGGGAAATGGGATGGTAGTAATCTATGACACATGGTGCCATCCTGATGAATCAGATTATCCCCAGTAGTTGATTGTGATGTTTGTGGCTCCTTCACTTGAGCATTATGGTAGTAATAATTATTATATGGACTATGATGTGGATGGATCCTTATGAATGCATTGGGCCTCTACAGACAGAAAATGAGAAGCTCCGGTCTTTAAATTCTCAGCTCAAGTCATGGTTAGAGAACCAGGGAATGTCTATCTTAACCTTAAAAGTATCACTTATTTCTAATAAACAAAGAATTTATTGCTGGAAATCAAACAGAAATATTAATTGTGCAAATTGCAAAATTATAACATCAAGTAATTCCACAGCCTTACTAGGTAAATCCACAGCCTTATCAAGTTTCTCATTGAAAGTTGGGGCATTGATTGCAAAGAAGTGGAACTCTAAAACTTGGAATGAGACCAACTGATTGTACCCAAACAGAGCTGAAAATGTTAAACTCCTGAGTCACTCTGAACCTCCACTGCAAGTGGAAAATATCTTTCCTTCTTGTGCCTAAGCCTTCCCTTGCTGGAAAACTCTGTAATGCCCTTGCCTGAGGCAGTTGCCTTACAAGGGGATGACCATTCTTCTTAAAATCCACCATCAAGCCCTTTGTCTCAAGATCCATAACTAAGGTCAAATCTCAACATGTTTCAGAAGGGCAAATACAAAGTCTAATTCAGTAAGAGGCAGCTTCTACATAAAATAATTGCAACATTTTGATAATATGTATTTCCAGAAACCTGGAGAGTACTTGTGAAGTGGATCCTAAGGGTGTTAAACCAAAGAGAATAAAACACAATAATGAATTCAGCGAGATTTTCTGGATTCAATCTTTGTTTTAAAGCTAGAAGTAGCTTTAAACATTTAGTTAATTGGTTGATGAAGACTTGGTCTTACATTTAGTGAGGCTGAGATGCTAGAATATCCCTAGAATAATGCAGAAAACACAATCAAAGGCATACAGAGTTAGGAATGTTGAAGAGGATTTATCATATGAAACCTGCATATTCATACCTCACTACCTCCCCTGGGAAGGGCCAGAGCATACTCCCTTCACTAAGGCATCAATAAATACATTATTTAGAGGAGCACATGCATCCTGCTGTGGTTTCTCTCCAATGCGGACCAGACATTACAGTATGAGATGACCCCATTGAGATGTGCTGCCTGATTTCAATGAGGATGATGAAATCCTGGAGTAACAGGCCAAATAGCAGCAATTAAACACTGAATACAGGTGGGTGCATTTATTGCAAGAAGAAGTAGTGGATATTACAATATTTTGAGCCACAGGACTTTTGGCAGTGGCTAATTGAAATTAGCCTAGGATTGAAATGGATGGATTACCTGCAAAGATGTTGCTTGGTTGTATATCTTAGAAAAAACTCTAAGTATTTTAACCAGCAACCCAACTTTGGTAGCCACAAGAAAGAGAGAGTCACAATCTTTCAACCAGTTTCCAACAAAAGTAGGTTCAACATGTACTGTAAATCTTCCTTCAAACTTTCTGCAAAGAGACCTGAGGCTATTTACAAGTCTATTTACAAGACTGTGTACTGGGGAAAAGAGAATACCCAGATGGTTCAGGAATTACTAGAAACTGGTGGTTAAACAGTGCTAATTCCAGAGGGACTCAAAGCGGCTATCAAGTGATAGATGATGCCTTAGCCCAGATTCAACTCACAGTGGTCCCAGTAGATATGGGGATCCACTCTGAAGTTATTTTATTAGCTATGAATAATAAATTGGAACAAATATTCTTGGCAACCAGTAAAATGGCCAACTTTGTTCCCTGGCCCATAGGTTAATATAGGAATGGCCAAGTGGCAGTCCCTGGAACTGATACCAAAAGCAACACCACATCCCTGGGGAAATTTCAGAGCTTGGTGCCACTAGGAAAGACCTGTTAAGATGCAAGGATGGTGATACCCATCACATCTTCATTCCACTTGCTTATTATCTAAATTTGACTGCTGCTTCATAACTGAAGTGATGTGATAAGGCCGTTGTATGAGCTCTAGTGCCAGAGAAAGTCAAGAGTCTTTAGAATCAATATTTATTTTTTTAGGTAGGTGTTGAGAGAATATCTAGTGAATAAATCCCTTAAATTCTACTGTTTATCTGTAGCCCATGGATGAATCGAATTTTATTTTAAAATACAGAAATTATGGCTGGGCACAGTGGCTCATGCCTATAATCCCAGCACTTTGGGAGACCAAGGTGGACAGATCAAGAGGTCAGCAGTTAGAGACCAGCTTGGCCAACATCATGAAACCCCGTCTCCATTAAAAATACAAAAATTAGCCAGGAGTGATGGTGCACACCTGCAATCCTAGTGACTCGGGAGGCTGAGGCAGGAGAATCACTTGAACCCCGGAGGCGGAAGTTGCAGTGAGCCAAGATCGTGCTATTGCACTCCAGCCTGGGCTACAGAGTGAGACTCTGTCTCAAAAAAAGAAAAAAACAAAAAAGAAATTACTAAAGAAATCTAGGAATTAAACCATTAAAATGGCACCCCCACTGTAGCAAGCAGGGGTTACAGCCATGGAGTTCTTCCCTTTGTCATGTGGATGTTTCTAATGAGGACAAAGATCTGACCACATGCTCTGCTGGATCACTTCTGTCTTTTGTTCCCACATTCCTCCAGCAACCTGTAAAACTTTCAGTTCCTAAGTGACTTCATCATCACCATCATGACATCCTTCCTTATTTTCTCAGGCTATCATTCATTCATACAATCAATATTTGTTAAGTGCCTAAATGTAAAAGTTCATAGGCAAGGGACTATAGTAGAGCTCCCTGATGAGACAGGAATCCTATCTCCCTCCTTGTCTCTCCTTATGGGATCATATGCATAGATAAGTATTAAGATATGTAGTGCAAATGCTTTGGGAGACCGAGGCAGGCAGATCATGAGGTCAGGAGATCGAGACCATCCTGGCTAACACGGTGAAATCCCATCTCTAAAAATACAAAGAATTAGCCGGGCGTGGTGGCAGGCGCCTGTAGTTCCAGCTACTCGGGAGGCTGAGGTAGGAGAATGGCGTGAACCTGGGAGGCAGAGCTTGCAGTGAGCCGAGATCGTGCCACTGAACTCCAGCCTGGGTGACAGAGCGAGACTCTGTCTCAAAAAAACAAAAACAAAAACAAAAAGATATATAGTACGAATATGAGGTATTGTTTTGGGAACATATATATTCCAGCAACAGAAATTAGAAAAGACTGCATGAAAGAAAGGAGCCTCAGCAAATGTGTAGAATTTAAATGTTACAATTTTAAGAATCCCTTTCCTACTCATCTACCTATAGGAAGTAAAAAGTAGATCTCATTTGTGCCATTGCACTACAGACTGGGCGACAGAGCAAGACTCCATCTCAAAAAAAAAAAAAAGTAGATCTCATTTGGAAAAGACTATAAATGGCTAATAAGTGTATGAGGCAATGAGTATGGTCTTAGGGAAAAGTGTATAGATAGTAATAGATCTTCCATCTCAAAACAGGATTCTTCCTATTAATATCTTTATAGGCTGGAGTAATCAAGCAGGATGAAATAACATATGCAACTGCAAGGACCTATACAGAGATGTGGGGACACAGCCTAAAAAAATGGCTTTGTTAACATGTTTGAGGTACTAATCCAAGACAAACTTCACAAATACCAATAATATAATGTAGCCAAAGTTTAATGTATTTATTACATATTAAATTTTTATTAGTAATATATTGGCATGGCTCAAAAATCAAAATCATGTAAAAAGGCATATGCTCAGAATTGTTACTCCAACCCTTATGCCCATTCGCCAAGTCTTACTTCAGAGATTTCCACTTATGTTATTATTATGTATCCTTTAAGTATTCCTTGAGTGTAGCACAGGTAATATACACATATACATATTCTCATTTATTCCATCACTTACAAAAGAGAGTATGACTTATAAACTATTCTTCATCTCATTGTTTTTCCATTTTACAGTGTATCTTTCCATAACTGTATATAGAGTTTAATAATTTCTTTTCCAGCATCATGTTGTTTCATTCTATGGATATGACATGGCTTATTATGGTGGTTTTACAAAATAGCCACAACTTCTTTGGCACTGCTCCCATTGAGAGGTGAGGTCTTGAATCTGGGTATTTGTAACTGCTTTGACAAATAGAGGATGGCAGAAATGACATTATATTTGACTTTTGAAGCTGGGTCATAAAAGACCACATGGCTTCCACTTAGGTCATCTTATATTCAGGCATGTCTGATAGTTTTAATAATGACCTATGTCCTCATTAAGGGATGGTAGCAAATCCAAATACGACTTTTGCTGAGCCTGGCAAGGTATTTTATATAGAGAACTAGAACATGACAACCAAATTCTATAAACTTGGAAAATGCTTTTGTTACAAAACTTTAAAATAACTTTATATTAGTTTGTAAAATCCATACAGCTAATAGAAATCAATGTTTATTTGGATATGTCCAATGGTCTAAAAGGTGTCTGAAAATCTCACTTTAAGTCTACTCACTATCATTTCTCTATATTGTTTCTCCTCTGGATTGTCGGTCTTAGCACTTAATCTCTCAAACAATAAAATGTCATATTGTAACATGCCTTCTTCCAAATTCTCCCCCTGTGGAAATCACATGTTAAAAATGTCAAAAAATTCGGGGCTTTCTTGTACACTGTTTTAAAATCCTTACTACAGATTGACCAAGCCTAAATATCTCAATATGAGAGGAAGAAAAATTTTGCCATTGCCTTTAGAAGTAAATGCTTAGAATAAAATGCCCTAATCAATCATGCAGCACACACATGCAAATATATTCTACAGAGAAATAAAACAGTGCATGCTAGTTGGGCTTCTAATTTTTACAAGAGTCATGTAACATCCTTAATCTTCAATATATTATCTTTCTCATTTCTAAAAGCATACTGGAAGGAATAGCTATTTAGGTGAAAGAGGGACATTGGAAGTAAAAGAGTGAGATAAGAAAGGATAACAAGCATCTACATTTTAAATTTATAGATATATTTTCCTAAGTGTGTCCAGCTTCCTAAGAACAACTGTGTCATAAAATATAAAAGCCAAAGGTAAATTTATAGATATATTTTCCTAAGTGTGTCCAGCTTCCTAAGAACAACTGTGTCATAAAATATAAAAGCCAAAGGAAACATAATGCACCACTCCTTGGATAAATGTGGGAAACTGAGGCCCTGAGATGTAAAGTAACGATTCCAAGGCCAAACAGGTAGTAACTGGTGGAGATAAAAAGCCTCAGGTCTCCCAAGCCAAACACTACCTGGTGGCAGACCTTCTCTGGACTCTAAAGGGAGTTAGTTACACAATACTTGCACAATGCACCTGAAGTCCAGAAAAAGGAACCATGCTTTTTGCTTTTTTCACATTTGGTTGTTGTGGTTTTTACAGAAGAAAAGGAACTCACTTTACAACAGCAACTGGAAAAGAAAAAATCTAGAAAAGTTCAAAAGCAACATAAACTCCTTTGCACACCCCCATTACCACCAAAAATTTTTCTAAAAAAGCACAGAAACCCTCATAAAATAACAGAAACAGCAGGAAGAATGTATTCCTTTTCAGGAGCTACTATGGAATGCCATTCCCAATTTATTGAATACCTCTTACTCATTAAAAATGAAGCACAGGCCAGGCGCGGTGGCTCATGCCTGTAATCCAAGCACTTTGGGAGGCCAAGGTGGGTGGATCATTTGAGGTCAGCAGCTCGAGACCAGCCTGGCCAACATGGTGAAACCCCACCTCTCCTAAAAATACAAAAATTAGTCAAGTGTGGTGGCAGGCACCTGTAGTCTCATCTACTTGGGAGGCTGAGGAAGGAGAATTGCTTGAACCTGGGAGGTAGGAGTTGCAGTGAGCCGAGATCACGCCACTGCACTCCAGCCTGGGCAACAGAGTGAGAGTCTGTCTCAAGAAAAAAAAAAAAACAAAGAAAGAAACACAAAACACCTGAGCACAAGGTGTATTCAGGGTTACCTGCTTTTCCCAAATGGAAGTATTACAGTTTCCATTTAGATCACTTCCCAGATAGCTGTTTATTGCCCTCAAAGATAGTTATGAACATCCCTCCTGTTAACTTTCTTCTCCAATATCTATATCCATCTAGCTAACATTTGTATGCATTTGGCAAACCTTCCAAAATTTTAACAGAATGCTCTACCCTACAAGTTTTACATTCTTGAAGAGTCTGCATAGTCCTTGGAAACAAACAGGAAATTGAGAGCATCGTCTCCCTCTCCAGGAAAATGCTACTGTACATTTAATAAATAATTGTTGAATGAAATTTGCTCTCCAACCCCAAGTTTTCTCAGACCTCAGATTTGTACAACAAACTGCCTAATTCACATTTCTAATTGAATAACTAAAGGTATTGCAAACTCCACATGACTGAAACAGAATAGTGATTTCCACTGTTCTTCTCCCACCTCCCAAACACATGGCCAACTCTTCCTCCTGTTTGCCTATCTCAGATATAACCTTGTACCTACTTAGTTGGGTCATTTTTGGAGATTTGTGATTCCTTTCTTTTCACTGACTCAACCCATCAGCAAGTCCTGTTTAAAATACATCCTAACACCAACCACACCTCAGTGCTTCCATCACCTGTACCCTTGTTTAGATCACCATCCCCTGTTGCCTCTTCTGCTCTAACAGCATCCTGATTAGTGTCATGTCTCATTAGTCTGTTCTCCTCCACATGCCAACCAAGGGTGATTTTTTTAAAAAGTAAAGTGTTTTCATGTCTCTCCTTTGCTCCAACCTCTCCATAGCTTCTCATTATCCTCAGGACATAATCCCTTCTTCAGCAGGTGGAATAGAAATCTCCCCTGGGCTTCCCTCATTTACACCTCACACCTCCTCTACCTCTTCTGCTGTCCTCTAAGTCACCATGCTCTAACCCACTGTCCCTTGTTTTTGTTTATTTATTTATTTATTTTTGAGACAGAGTCTCACTCTGTTGCGCAGGCTGGAGTACAATGGCACAATCGCAGCTCACTGCAGCCTCAAGCTCCTGGGCTCAAGAGATCCTCCAGCATCAGGCTCATGAGTAGCTGGGACTACAGGCATGAGCCGCAGTGCCCAGCCTCCTCCTTGTTTTTAAAATAGCAAGTGTTATACTTGCTGTTCCCGTTGCCTGGAGCACTCTTTCGGTAAATCTTCCAAAGGCTGATCCAACTCATGTTTCAGGTCTCTCGGTGATTGCTATCTCTGAGTTGTCTTTCCTGGACGCTCATCTCAAACATTTGCCATCCAAACAGTTACTCTCCACCCTCACAGGTTGCTTTATTTTCTTCACCCTCTGAAATTATAACGCTTACTGTATGTATCTCTCACAGGAATGTAAGCTCTCCAGCATCTGGAATACTGTAATAGGCATTCAAATATTTGAAAGGATGACTGAATGAAACATTTCTTGATTAATATTTTAAAGATGCTCAGTATAGACAAAAGGAAATGTGGGCATTATAAAACAGAATAAAAGAATCCTGGAGCCTGATGCCTACAGAATAATAACAAAAAGACTACAACAGCAAATGAGCTCACCACCATACTGGAAAGCTAGAAGCAGATCTATTTCACCAATGTGTGGGCTCTATTTTTCCTTGATGAGGATGTGGCCTCAGTGAAGCAAATTTTGATTCAAGAACCATTTTGAAAAAAATTCCCTTAAATGGAGCATTAGCATTAGCATAGCACAACAGGCTTCTCATATTTGCCAAGGCCCTGCTTGCTCAGTATTACAGCAGGTGAACACTCTACTGGGGCTTGGGGGAGCTTCAGGAAGCTGCTCTCAAATATCCTGCATCCTTTTCTCCTCATTGTGACAATCTGGCTTCCAGTGGGTTTCCGAATCCTTGGCAAGTAAAGTGAGAATTTAATCTAGTCTTACAATGGGTTGTGCATGTGGTAAGAGTCCCTGGATCTGTGTCATCTCTTCCTGCCAATCCACAGACAATCTTATACTCTGCAAGTATGCAGGGAGACTCAGAAATTTAAAAGACTGCCAAAATGTATTCAATCTCTTTAATTCAGTAAAAGTCTAGCCTAGTGTAGAACATAGTTAAAAATGAACTAAGACCTTACCTAACTTTAAACTAAGACACTATCTCTAACCTTAGATTTCTCCAGGTATAGGACATGAGAGTCACTAAAAATAAACCTATTTACTGTAGGATTTCTAAGAAAGCATAAGAGTACATATTAAATGATATGTCTCAAAACCAGGAGTCAATTTATTTTATTTTTCTACTCACTGAAAACATTTTCTCAAGCAATTTCAAGATTACATGTTTTTTAAAGGTGAAAAGGATATGGCAATGTCTTCTAAAACACAATTATGACAATTATGCTTCATAGAAAACCTAAATGAGTTTCAGAGTAAAGGAATATTAACCTTTTCATTTATGTTAAGCTGCTTTGAGGTCAGTTTGCAATTAAAATAAAGGTACATTGGAATATTACATTAGATGGAAATAGATAATTCTTCAATTCTTTAAAAAGAGCTTGAATATAAACAAATATAAACAACTGTCACTAAAGTCCCTAATGATCTCCATGACACTAACTTCAAAAGACATTTTTGGTCCTTATCATCTTTGCTCTTTCTTAAACTTTTGCACGAAGACTCCTTTCTTGAAGTATTTTCTTGCTCTTGACTCTGTGATATTATCATCTCCTGGTTTTTGTCACCTTGCCGGCAGCTACATTCACCTTCCTCTCCCTAGTCATTAAATGTGAAGGTTTTTCAAAGCTTTGTCCAGGCTTTCTCCTTTTCTTAGATTACTCTTTCTCCCTAGGTTATCTCACATGGAGCGCCTCAAAGTTTTTCACACTGTGGTACACAGTGAAAATGACAATATGTGTATGACATCTTAGAACTGGAGGTCTCTGGGCCTGGTGTGGTGGCTCATGCCTGTAATCCTGGCACTTTGGGAGGCCAAGGCAGGCAAATTGCTTGAGCCCAGGAGTTTGACACCAGCCTGGGCAAGCTGGTGAAACCTCATCTCTATAAAAAATACAAAAAAATTAGACGAGTGTGGTGGCTACTCAGGAGACTGAGGTGGGAGGATTAGTTGGGCCTGAGAGGTCAAGACTGCAGTGAGCTATGAGTATACCACTGCACTCCGGCCTGAGCAACAGAGTAAGAACCTGTCTCAAGAAAACAAAAACAAAAACAAAAAAACTGGAGGCCTCTGGCCTGAAGGCTTTAATCACTACCTTAGCACATGTATGTTCCATCACAGCACATCTTATGGTAGGGCCCTGGGAAGTTCTGAATCAACATCCATGTATTTAGCTATCACCAATATGCAAATAACACACAATTTTATATATTCAGCCCAGGTCCCATTTCTTAGTCCTAAGAAACGAGGACTAAGAAGAGATATGACAACCGAATCTACACTACAGGTCCCATTTTGCCAGAAATAGGATCTGTAGATCCAATTGTCACATCTCTTCTTGGATATTTGAAAGCATCTGAAATACATCATGTCTAAAACTAAGTTCATTATCCGTGTTCCCCAAAACTCGGTCCTCTTCTGGTGTTCTCCGTCTTCTGGTGTTCTGGTAATCACACCATGACGTTGCATAGCCAGAATTCTAGGAGATACCCTTGACACTTCTCCCTCACTTCCATGTGCAATCCATCATCAAGCCCTGTTCAATCCACCTCCTTAACATCATCCTTCATCTCTCCATCTCTACCACCACCTGAGTCCAAGCTACTGAAATAGTTCAGTTAAATTGCCCTAATTATTACAATAATCAAGGAAGTCATCTATTCTTGTCTACTCTAGCCAATCCTCTAATTCATTCTCTAATCTATAGAGTGGTTTAAAAACTAATAATAAAGATTTAATCCAGTCATCCCTTTGCTTATGGCAATATTCCTTAACACGACCAACAATATCCTGGATGGGCTGATTCATATTCATTATTCTGGTCATCTGTTGCTGCAGAACAAGTTGACCACATGTGGTTGTAGTAAGAATTTGGCTAAGGCTGGAGTCATGTGAAGGCTCAATTGAGCTTGGCATCCAAGATGGCATCTCCCTTCACATGTCTGAGGGCTGGTCAGGCATCTTTCTCTCTACGAGGCTAGTTTCAGGTTCCATAAAGCATGGCAGTCTCAGGGTGTTCCACTTCTTACATGACAAGTTACTTTCCCCAGAGTGTACTTTACAAAAGACCAAGATAAAAGCTGTAAAACCTCTTCTGACCTACCCTCCAAAGTCATTCAGCATATTTTCTATCTTATTCTAGAGGTTGAAATCAAGTCATGGCATCAGCCCAGATTCAAGGGGAGGAAACTGAATATCAGAAGACATAGTTCTTTGAAGGGGAAAGAGAGTCTTGGGAGAATATCCACCATACCTATCTCTCCAGTCCCATTTTGCAGTGCATTTCCTATTGCTGTTTCCATTTTAGCCACGTTGGCCTTCCTTAAGTTCCTTGTATTTGTCATACTCCACCCTGCTGATGGCTTTGCCAATACTGCTTTCTTTGCCTATAATGGTCTTCCAGTCCACCTTTTGCCAAGTTAACTCTTGCTCAACTTTCAGATCTCATTCAAGCATCAAGAAAGCCTTCCCCGACTCCCTCAACAAAATTAAATCTTAATTTATACTCTCAAGGTATTGCATGTATTTCCAGCACTGTCTTCATCACCATTGCATTTTGCATCTGTTTGTGTGATTACATAATTTATTTCTCAATACCCCCACTACACTGGAAGAGGA
The DNA here is from genome assembly GCF_029289425.2 of Pan paniscus. Classification (NCBI taxonomy): domain Eukaryota; kingdom Metazoa; phylum Chordata; class Mammalia; order Primates; family Hominidae; genus Pan; species Pan paniscus. Next base: position 108,408,324 of record NC_073256.2, read on the forward strand.
GCCATGTCTATTTTTCTTCTCCTACCACAGATTTGGCTGGTACTCAAATATTTATTTGCTGAATAATAAACTAAGTAAATCAAACTGTCTGCCTCTGTATAACAAATTATTATTTTCCCTTTATGAATTATAGTGAAGTATATAATCCCATTTCCATATTGAATACATAATTAGACAACCCCAGATATAAACAATTTTCACAGAAAAAATCTTATAAATTCAAAGGTCATATTCTTTTGTTATATCCTAACTACAAAATTAGCAGATGTATAAAGGAATCAATTAATACATCAAAACTGTGTAAATTTTGTGGTATTTCTTCCAATCTCCTTTCAGATGAGCCTAAAACTCTCTTTAATTTTAATTTCTATACCTAAACAAAAACTGGCAAGTATATTAAACAAAGCACTGTAAGTAGGAGAGAAGCAATTTCCTATGCATGAATCCAATACTGACAGTAGAGAACACTAGACGTGCTCCACTTAGAAACCAACATGGATTGTTACACAGACCACACATGATTTTTCTTGTGCTAAAACCAAACACACAATACTAACTGCTCCCTGCTACATTATTAATAATCTGTCTAGAAATAAACACTCCACCAACTTTCAACCTGAAATGGACTATTTCATCTTGGAGGTGGGAACTAACATTCCTGTACTTTAGAAGGTAAAAGAAAGAGAAAAGGGTTAGATTGGAGAAAATATTCACTAGTTATAGCTTTTAACTTCTTTTTTTAAAAAAATAAAAGTCTGAATAATTGTAAATGGGATCATGAACTAAAATTCATTATCAGAAAGTGCATTCTATTTCTGATTGAATTCCAACTGTCAACCCTAATGGTTTTCAACTACCAAAAACATCTGATTTAGTGATAGAATTTTTTTTACAATCTGAAATAATTCAGCCATGTATTTATTTATTCTTTCTCCCTAATACAATATAGGCTTCATGAGGGTATGGGATTGATCACTCTTGTTCCCTTAGAGCAGTGTATGGCACATTGTGCTTCCCAATAAATTAATAAATGAATGAATAGTGGTGGTCTTCCAGATCTTGTGTGTTACTCATAATATTTATTACAATGTTTGTTACTTATGAAGAAAAATATTCTGTCAAAATGCAAATAAAATGCTTTTACCTCTCATTTATGCTTCTTCCTTAGTAGGTGTTATGTCATATGAAATTAAGAGTTTCTCTAATCATCTAACCTGTCTCATTCACCAATTAAGAAAAAATGTATTCTACCATAAGGCAGAAGAAGCTTTTTGCTAAGTCATTGAATTTCTCTGGTTGTTAAAAGTTTTCTACAATGACACTACTTTTTCTCAGTGGCTGAACTGGAACTTATACTTGTGTAGTTTGAGGAATCTTATTAGGTTAAACAAATATATGGAAAATAATAAAGATGTCTATAAGCCGGTCCCTGAGTGCAACCATTTTTAAAAAATAACTTATCCACTAGTTGAGGGCACGAAAATAGGTTATAGGACAAATACTTAAATTGAAACTTTGTCTCCTAATAAACCGCCAAACATTTTGCCATAAAAGGCTGACTTGATGAAGTTGAAACATTCATTAGTGAGTGTTTAAGTCTATTCTACATAATACAATTTAGATAACAGTAAAATATTCATATCAAATTGGCCCATTAGAGGAAATTCTCTTGCCTGGTGTCCTCTGATACAAGTTTAATGCTGACCAACAAAAATGACCTGTAGGTTTTCTGTGGGCAAGTCTCTCTCTGTACCTTATTTCTCAAGCCATGGCTCACACTGAATTATTTACAGCTAAGCATCTTTTTCCTTTGTTTTTCTTCTTGTTAAGTATGGATTAAGATCTAGATAGTTTATTTTGAAGTTACAAAATGTTAAACAGAAATTTTAAATACTAAGCAAGTTCAACCTGCTCTACATCAGCTCTAATTCCAGACTTGAACTTAAAAACTTGTATTACAAGAAACATTACCTATTTATATTTTCAAAATCATTAACTTTTGCTTCCTTGGGTTTTTAAACTTTGTTCATATTTAGCCAAAAAAAGAGAGAGATGCACTTAAGGAACATTTGCAAGTGCCATTTTGACCAATCTTTTCACTAACCTAAGTGGGTTTTTTTAAGTCTTGCCTTCCATTTTCTTGTAACGCCTGACTCCACCTTATTTATTTACTATAGTAATCAACTAAAAGGCTTAGAACAATGATTGTTTTTTAAATAAATCGAATAGTATGGTAAATAGATTTCATATTTCTCCAGATCCCATTGCATTTAATCTTTTTTTATTCTTCTTGAGAAAAAAATAGAAATATATGTATTATTAATTTGGGTTACTTTTTGAAAGTTAATTTCAATCTCACCCAGATATGTGTTAAAAATATCCCATCTTCCCTTCTATGAGAAGTAAGGTCCTTCCTTCTCATTCACAATTAAATCTAACACATACTCCTTGAAAGTAGGAGTAAAAAGGAGGGGCAGGAATTTCAGACATATTAGGAATATTGATTAACTGTATTCGTTTTGGGTATGGCAATTCACTGAGTGAACAGAGCACTGTTGGGTGAATGGTAGCAGAAGCATATTGTTCAAGCTAAAGCCCTTTCAAGGACAGATGCCAAGGTGAGCAATACTCCTGGTTTCTCAGCAACGGAAAAGGATTTGTGAATGATTGTGAAAGATTTGCACCACCTCCTAGCTGCGCTTAGGGGCTGTTCTGAAAACAGCTAAGCAGAGCTTGGGAAATTCATGTCACATACTGTAGCCCTGGGTAAGAAGTGGTGAAATACACACACAAACCATCACCACCACCACCACCACCACCACCATCACCACCACCACCAGAAAAACCCTGCGGAGAAGCTATCAGGCAGGCGGGCTTGCCTGGGAAGGCACAGTCAGCATCCTTCCTCAGCCCAAGCGAGAGGCTCACCTCCACCTCCAAGCTAGAGCTTCCAGGTCTTTATCCTTCTGGGCGTTTCCTTGCAAATCTACTTCCTTGCAAAGTAGAGGGATCTACGCTGGGCTTACCTCTGGGGCTGCTTTCTTGCAAGTACGGTGGGGCGGTGGGAGTGACATTTCCGGAGTGGGATGCTGACAGCAGAGGCGAGCGTTCGTCCACCCCATCAGCAGCCATGACTGCGGCAGCGGCGGGGCCTGGGGAGGCCGAGCCGGGGTTGCGGCCTCGGCGGAGTGGTGGCTACTGCTGCTGCCGCTGCTGCCGCTGCAGCCGCTGCTGCTGCCGCCTCCGGGAGGGCCCGGGATGTGTCACAAGGCAGGAAGCAGGGGGAGGGGAGGGGAGGGTGCAGGACCGGGAGGCGGGGGAAGGGAAGCGCGCTGGGAGGCATGGCTGGGGGAGGGGAGGGGAGGGAGAAAGAAAGAACCCGCAGAGTGGGAGGAGCAGGAGTGGAGGAGCGGGAGCCTAGCCAGCCAGAGAAAAGGGGAACAAATTAGGACCAACTGGGAAATGCGAGGAAAGGAAGATGCCAAGTAACTGAAAGGGGGTCGAGAGTAAATGGGATAGAGAGGGACAAGTCCTTTGCTCTAGGAAAGACGGATAAAAAGCAGCCTGAAAGGGGCTAGCGAAGAGGAAAGGCCTGTGACTTGATTACAAGAAAACTGGAGCAAAAGCAGATTATCAAGTTTATCTCCCCTAAGGAGGAGGAGGGACTGACTCTTTGCTGTCAAACTTTGCAGCAGTTATATAAAGAAAACATCTTCCTAGGGTTATCAATTCCTCTAGGGTTTTTTTGTGGGAAATCAGTTTTCAACATCTGTTATCTAAGAGAAAGTAGATCTTTGCGGAAGTGTCAGCATTCCCTACTTTTCCTGATTGATTTTTTTTAACAACAGGAATGTTGGCCTGACCGGTTTGGAACTCTGGTAACAGTACCTTTTTGGAACTATGCAGTGTGTTGCCTTTTACAAGTTTCATTTTACAAAATAGGTTGTCATCTTAGTTTTGGTTTTGTAGCCTATTGTCCCTGACACATATACAGTAAGTAGGTTTATGAATAACGTCAAACAACGAAAAACAAGTTTCTTGAGGCAAAAGTTTTAAAATAATCGTTTACTTGTAAAACAGAGTTAAAACACAAAAAACCCTAAGCACTGACAAAGATTCTTTGCTGGGTCAACCAAGTAAGGTTTCTGAATCTTATGCTGGGCCCATCTGCACTTCCTTATAAAATCCAGTTTTAGCAAAGAACCCTACTAACTTAATTTAGCAAGAAGCCCCATTCTCAATATTGATATTTGATCAGGTTCCTCATCCTCCAGCATCCCCCATGTGAGGCCTGAACTCCTGTTCTGTCTTCAGCAAGAATCCCGTTTGCTTGGTTTAGTCAGAATCCCCCTTATCCCTGATATTTCCTTGGTAATTTTCCATCTACTGCCCCTGTCCTGCATGCTCCTAGGCTATAAATTCCCACTTGTCCATGCTGTATTCAGAATTGAGCCTAATCTCTTCTTCAACATGGCAAGACCCTGCTGCCATGGTCCCTATACCTATCACTATAGCCCTAAATACAGTCTTCCTTAGCATGCTTTGACAAGAATCACTGAATAACTTTTTTCTTTAAAAACACAGTTCTTGCCATGTTTTATATGTTTTTCTTTTATTTTTTCTTTGGTGGTTTGTCATATTATCCAAAAGTATTTTACATGAATATGAAAACAAATTAAAGTTTTGAGGCCAGGCGTGGTGGCTCACGCCTGTAATCCCAGCACTTTGGGAGTCCAAGGCAGGCAGATCACCTGAGGTCAGGAGTTCGAGATCAGCCTAACCAACATGGAGAAACCCCATCTCTACTAAAAATACAAAATTAGCGAGGCGTGCTGGCGCATGCCTGTAATCCCAGCTACTCGGGAGGCCGAGGCAGGAGAATCACTTGAATCCGGGAGGCGGAGGTAGAGGTGAGCTGAGATCCTGCCGTTGCACTCCAGCCTGGGCAACAAGAGTGAAACTCCGTCTCAAAAAAAAAAAAAAATTAAAGTTTTGAACATGTCTAAATAAAAATGCAATAGAAAAATAGTAATGATCTAGGATGATAATTTTTCTGCAATAATTTTTGAGTCACTCAAAAGAAACATTTATTATTCATTTACTAAGTCTAAAAGATAACTACGACATGATCTCAATCCTCAAGATGCCTGAGAGAGTCAAAAACAAGTGGAAAATGAGGCTAGCTGTAGATTTCAGTGAGCATGAGGCAAAGCAGAAGTTAGACATATGAAACTATGTTTCAAATTACATTAGGAAGGATCCTCACTCTGCTTTCTAAAGATACATTCTTTCTTCCAGAAAAATCCACTTAGGCATCAGCTGGAAATCCTAAGGGGAAATCAAATAATGATGTTTGCACTAGCGCAGCATCTTTTGTGGATCAGTAGCATCAGGATACAATACAATATAAGGATCCCTATATGATATAAGGGCATTTCTAGGTCTCCAGGAACCTGGAAAGTACAGAATCAAGATGTAGCACTTCCTACAAAAGTACCTGTAATTTACAAAAATGAACAGCAGTGTTTTTATAACTGCAGCCTGGAGACTATTGAGTTAAAGAAAATTATAAGAAAAATCAACAAAATCTTACTACTATAGTATTCTGTCGTGTTACCTGTCACACTCCATTGTGACAACTCCAGCCCCAACCAAATTTCTGAGGTCAGAAACCTATCTATCTTATTTATAACTAGATCTCCAGTATCTAGCACAATGCTTGGCACATTAGTAAACACTCAATATTTGTCAAATAAACAATTGAGTGAATGAACAAATATACACAGTCCCAGAATCTTACTAAAACAAAATGTTTGGCACAAAAAGATTAAGAACATTTCTTGGCATTTTGATGAAGATGACAGTTTTGCCATCTGACTGATCAATTTTTTTATTCCATCATACCTCTACAACTGTCTTCTTTTTTGCCCATGTAATGATCAGTATAAAGGTTTTTTTGTTGTTGTTTGTTTTTTTCTTTACTTCATTATATGGTTTCTCTACTGCAGAACTCATTTGAGGCTCATGACAGTTACTCTTCTTACACTACAAAAGGTAGTAGGTATACTGAGATTATATTTGCAGCAATCTCAGCTTCCACAAAAAGCAAAAGGCTTTTATGAGATGAGTACTACTTCATTCTAGGTTAAAGATCATACTATGGTTTATGGTTTCTCAATAGTTGTTAAATAATACTCATCAATCCAAGGTATTTTTATGATTATGATTATGATACTTTGCCATCTCTATTCATGAGATGAGCTAATGTGTCTATTGGAATAAAAACACTCTATAAACAGATAATATGTGAGATCTAATGTACTTAAGCTGTTGTTTCAGTGATCTACTGCTAACAAACCATACCAATACTCAGTGGCTTAAAACAACATGAGTTGTTATTTTCTATGATTCTGTAGTTGATTGGGTGGCAATTCTGTCAGACTTGCCTGAACATTCAGGCAGCAGCATTCAGCTGGCAGGTTTGCTGGGGGCTAGGCTCAGCTGGGAAATTTGGGCTTACTGGGCAATTCTCTTCATGTAGTCTTTATTCCAGACTTCCTCATATACCTCGTATTCTCAGAACACTATTCTAAGAGGATGATGGTGGAAGGTAAGAGACCCCTAAGATCTAGGCTCTGGTTCTCAAACATCGCTTCTTATCACATTCTCCCACCATCAATGGCTTTCTCAGCCTACCTCCTGCTTGGAAAAAAACAAGCACCTAGAGGCCTCGTCATGATCAAAGGAAGTCACAAGGCTGGTGGAGGAACAGATTCCATCACTTCAAGTGAAGAGTAGCAATGTCACAATGCAAAGGGGTGTGGAACACAACAAGGCATGATCCACTGGATGCTATTATATAACAATCTACCATAGTCTGCCCACTGGTCACTGTGGTTCACATCCCCCTCACAGGCAAACTACACTTATCCACTCCCAACACCCCAAAGTCTAGTTTAATCACTAAAGTCAACTTTATGTATCTTTCACCTAAATCCAATCCAGGTGCAGTCAAAATTCCTGGAGGATAATTCCACAGGTCCAGCTCCTTGCGTACAGCATCTGTTGATCCAGAGACCTGTGAACTAAAAGGACGAAGCATGTGCCCTTCTTCTCTCCCAGCCGTCTCAACCCCCAACATTTAACAGTGGAACAAGAACAGGATAACAACTGACAGAAGAAGGGGGAGGGGGCATTCTGAATAGAAGGTACATAGAACACACGGGACCACAGAATTCTGAAATCCACTTGGGCCCATGTCACCAGCTCTTTTGACCCCAGAGGCATGGAATGCTTCCTTATTAGGGCACAGTCTGCCTCTGTTGCTACTCCTTTTCCTCATCTGTTCCTATATTTGGCTCTTGGCCCTTCCCACTAAGTCTGGTCTTTTTCATAAGAAATGGCTCCTGTTTGCAGCTGCATACCTTTCTCAGCCTGCCTCCCCGCAAAGAAAGTTGGGAACCCGGAGGCCTCTTTTCATTTTGAACTGCCTCTGTCCCTTTTAATCCAAATTGATACAACTTCCTTAGAAATGTGTAGGCCTTTCCAATGAATCTGAATGGGGTTTACCTCATGCCCACAAAGCCACAAACATAATATTTTTTTTGAGACAGGTATTTCTCTATGTTTGGGTCACATTTGAGGCCCTTCAAATTCTTAGATGCTCCCTTGTCTATTTAAGGAAGTCTCCAAGTCACTACTTGAGTCTTTCAGAGGTCTTCAGGGAGGGTTTTACAGCCATATCCCTGATTTGAACTTTATTCTGAGGCCATTTCTTACATCAAGAATCTGTTGCTGGATGAAAGACTGTCTTAAGCCCCCTATATTTCCTCTAAATTCAATTGCAAACTGAAAGTTCCTACTTTAGTTCATTTCTGTGGTTGGCAAAATAATGCCTCCCCAAAGATGTCCATGCTCTTATTCCCAGAACCAGTGAATATTTTACCTTACTTAGCAAAACGGATGTTGCAGATATGATTACAGGGTGCAGACCTTCAGATGGGAAGATTATCCTGGATGATCCTTGTGAGCCAAACCTAATTATGAGTCTTTAAAAGCTGAGAACCTTTCTCAGCTGTAGTCAGAGGTATTCACAGGAGAGATTTAAAGTGAGAAAATGACTCAGCCTACCATTGCTGGCCTGAGGATGGAGGAAGAGATCAAGGAGTATGGGTGTGCTCAAGAAGGTGGGAAAGACTTTCAGCTAACAGCAGCAAGGACATACAAATGTTAGTCCTAGACCACAAAGAAATGGATTCTGCAAACAACCCAAAAGAGCAAAGAAATAGATCTTCCCCTAGAACTTCTAGAAAGGGACATAGCCCCGCTGACACCTCGATTTTAGTGCTATAAGAGCCATGATAAACTTCTGACTTGCAGAACTATAAAATATAAAATTTGTATTAAGCTGCAAAATTTGTGGTAATTTTTATGGCATCAACAGAAAATGAAAACTTTCTCTTAAAATACCTTATTTAACACAGCTAAAAGAAGCTAGTTGTCGCTTTTAATTTTCTACATGGAAATTACTTTAGTGAAATCAACAAGTTCATTAGGAACATTTTCTATTTTCTAAGTTACTACAGGCAACAGTTAATTGGTGCACCTCTGTTTTTCTAGTCTCCAATAGCAATTTCCTCCCTACTCTTCTAGTTTCACATACTCCTCCTTAGTATTGTTCTGTGCCTGGCTCTTAAGACAATGCCATATACTTGGGGTTTTGTTACAGCAATATCAATTTGCTACATTTATCTATTGCTTTGTACTTTCAGTGCCAACTTCTAGTGGATTTATCTGTTGCTTTCTATTTTTAGTACAATGTTCTGTTTTATTTATCTATTGCTTTATAAGAATCCACCATCCTAAAACTTAGTGGATCAATTGTCAATGTACTGTTTTTTTTTTAATAATCATTAGGGTTAATCAGGTAGTTTTCTGCCAAGTCTCACCTGCACCCACTTAGGCCAATGCATTCAGCTGGTGGATCAGCTGGGGACTGATCTCAGCCAAGAAATCTGGTTGGCTGAACCTCTCTTTCCAAATGCAGTTTCATTGTGAGTTTCTTCATTGCATGACAGTCTTGGGGTAGGGTCCTTGGAGGCCAAAGGCAGTTGCTGCAAGGCTTCATAAGTCCAAGGTTTTGGAACGCACATGGCTGCATCTGCCACATTCTATTGGTCAGAGAAAGTGACATGGACAGAGTATATTGAAGCAGTCGGGGATAAACTCAGTCTCTTGATGGAAGATGTGGCTATGTCACTGGCTATGTCACATGCAAAAGGGCACGGATGCAGAAAGGTGTGATTCCTTGGGGGCCTTATACAGTGATCTAGTCCAGCTACAAACATGTCATTTAAGAAAAACATAGAGAATGACAGAGGAGAGGTCTGTACGGAACACTATGCTTTTGGAAGGAAGTTTAATATGAAATTCTACAGTCAATATGAGAAGTATATTTTCCAGCAGACAGAGTAATAATCCTGAGAGAATAAGGCCATATTCAGGAATTTAAAAGGGCACAACATTTTGCAGGAATAATAGAGGAAGGTTGAAGGCTTAACTGTAGTCACAGAAGAGTCCAGGGAGGAAGACAAAGGGCTAGAGCCAGTCAACAGCCCAGAGCAGCAGTAGAGAAGCCTAGTGAAAGTTAAGGTATAGGTGTGGAATAGAACTAGAAGAGATCCTGTTTCCCTGTATTATTTCCAAACACTTCGAGGAAAAGGCAAGACCACATGGTTTCCTCCCAGGTGAGCAGTTCTTCAGTAAGAGGCATCATGGGAGTTCTGTTAGTGTTGATGTTGCAAGAAAACTTAAGAGGTCAAACCTACGGACTTTGTCGTCCTGAGTTCCAACCGTTTGTGTTCTTGCCAATCCTTTAAATACCCATTCAAATGCCAGAGTTGAAATTATGTTCTCCCCTACTATAGTTGCATGACTTTTTTTTTTTTACCATGATAACATCATTTTAAAATAGCTTTATTCTATTTGACACATATACATGAGCAGAGACTACTTGTTTCTTTGTAGCATCTAGCACAGCACCACACACATATGTGGTGCTCAGTAAAGGTTTTTTTTTTTCAAGTAATTAGTCCTAGGTTGCCTCTTATTGTCTCAGTTTCATCAGCAAATTTGAAGTAGCTGTCCTGCATCTCACAAGATGCTAATAAGAGTAAAATAAAATAAAAGCTCTGCAAACAATTCCAAAAAAGAAAAGAATGGAATGCAAAAGAGTGAAATGCAAAGTTCAATAGAGGACATGTAACTTGAAGTTGTATGAAACTTTCCCTGTTATACAAAACATAGCTAGGATCCAAAATTGAGGATGGAACCCCATATACTAAATCAGCAGAACTAGCCCCTCAATAACCACAATTACCTCAGTCCATATAAACAGGAGAATAGGAAGGAGGTAAACGGGAATTACTGGAGTCATGACTTTTGGCTTGGGAGGCACTGCTATGGCTTGCTCCTGCCCCTCCCCAAAAAGCCAAGTGAGACAGACTCTAAGGGAGTCACTGGCAAAGTCTGGGGGTGTCTGAAAAAAAGGAAAATCAGCACCTAATTTTCTAGTTATACATTAGGTTAGGACATAGGCTAGTCAATCTTCTGAAAGTCTATGTGAATAGGAAAAAAAAACAACAACTCGAGAATGATGGCAGGGCACACAGAGGCCGGTGGTTCAGCTCAGCTATCACTTCTGCTTTGATGAGAGCATACAAGTTTCCAGTAGGCAAAGTGAGCACCACAAAAAATAGCTGCACTTATGCCATCATGCTGACACCAACAAAAAAGCTAACTCTTGGGTGAAATAACCAGCGACAAGAGCCCATGGAGTATACCAGTAAATGCAAGGGCCTTGGAGGGTTAGATGAGGTGAAGCAGGACGCTGTGGATTGGGAAGGCTTTGAAATAACTCACCTTTGTGTCTCCTCTATAAATCCAGTATTTGAGTGCCTGCCATTGAGAGGGCATTGCCAATGGACAGTCATTATTGGCCCAGCAATTAATGTCAAACACAGGAAAGAAGACTTCACTAATGGCCCAATGAATCTTTCTGATTCATCCTTGTGTCCGCTCACTGGAGAAGCTAGAATATCCAAGAGGGAAGAAGAAGCTGAGAACCAGAGGCAAAATATATTGTCCCCAATGTAGGTAATAGGAAAGAAATAAAAAGAAAATCATATCCTCCTTCCCTGTGTTAGGTCCCTCAAGCCACAGTGCTAGAAGTTAGCCACAAAGAGAAAATCTTCAATTTGCATAGGAAATTTGATTTTTAGACAAATTGTTTGTTTTGGTTTGCTTTTGTTTTCAGCAGGGTCTCACTCTGTCATACAGGTTGCAGTGCAGTGGCATGATCTCAGCTCACTGCAACCTCCCCCACCCTACCCCTGGGTTCAAGTGATCTGCTCACCTCAGCTCCTGAATAGCTGGGACTACAGCCTGTGTGACACCACACCTGGCTAACTATTTTTGTATTTTTAGTAAAGATGGGGGTCTCACCACGTTGCCCAGGCTGGTCTGGAACTCCTAAGCAATCCACCTGCCTTAGCCTCCCAAAGTGCTGGGATTACAGGTGTGAGCCACTTCACCTGGCCAACAAAGTGGGTTTTTAATCACTGAAATGGACTGGGAAATTATAGAATTTTCCCAAGATGTGATAATGTGATAAGATATCTGCTACAGGAGGTAAGGGGAATTTAAAATGGCCTTGTTAGTGGCAGTATTTGGAGAAAACTATAAACATTTCTGATTTATACTTCTACAAGTTCGGCTTATTTAATAACCTGCAGAGAGAGGGAAAAAGAGAGAGAGAGAGATGACTGTTACCTTAAATTCATGTTCCCCTTGATTTAAACATTTTTAACTAACATAAGTATTTGGTGCTAAATGCTGGGGTTACAAGTTGGGACAATATTGAGACAAACCATTCCTTCCTACCATGGAGATAAACACAAGTGTAAGAAGAAGTTGGGAAGATTACCAACATACATTGAAAATGTGACCACTTATCACCATTGTAACAAATTATTTTGGTCAAAAATACTTTTTGATGTTTCCAGACCCTACACAGCTAGCTTGGTGTGTAATTAAGCATTATCATTGCTGCCTTGAAGGAGCACTGTCAGGTACATTTTACTGTCTCAAACAAGTTTCTCTGAAAAATGTGTGTGTGTGTGTGTATGTGTGTGTCTTAGGGTTAAAATAGTTTTTTGTTTTGTTTTGTTTTGTTTGAGACAGAGTTTCGCTCTGTCACCCAGACTGGAGTGCAATGGCGAGATCTCGGCTCACTGCAAACTCTGCCTCCAGGGCTGGGCGCGGTGGCTCACGCCTGTAATCCCAGCACTTTGGGAGGCTGAGGCGGGTGGATCACAAGGTCAAGAGATCGAGACCATCCTGGCTAACACGGTGAAACCCCCGTCTCCACTAAAAATACAAAAAATTAGCCGGGCGTGCTGGCAGGCGCCTGTAGTCCCAGCTACTTGGGAGGCTGAGGCAGGAGAATGGAGTGAACCTGGGAAGCGGAGCTTGCAGTGAGCCAACATCATGCCACTGCACTCCAGCCTGGGCTACAAAGCGAGACTCCGTCTCAAAAGAAAAAACAAAAAACTCTTCCTTAACTCCTGAGTAGCTGGGACTACAGACTCATGCCACCACGCCCGGCTAATTTTTTTTATTTTTAGTAGAGAAGGGGTTTCACCATGTTAGCCAGGGTGGTCTCGATCTCCTGACTTCGTGATCTGCCTGCCTCGGCCTCCCAAAGTGCTGGGATTACAGGCGTGAGCCACCGCGCCCGACAAAACAGTTTTTAAAAAGTGAGTTCTTTTTCTTCATTAAAACATTTATTTAACCTTTGAACAGTGTATTTTTCCTACTAACGAAATTTGGTTTTGATGTATTATTCTTATCACTTAATCGCTTTGCTAGTGTTTCCAAATTAATGGTCTCAACTAGAATAGTATTCCAAAAGGTTATTAGTTTAACTCAGTATATTCTCAGGATCTTTGGATAAATCTTAAAAAGAAAGCCTAGGAAAAAGCAATATTAGTTGAGGTGATGCAAAATAGGTTTAGTGACTGTTTGCTTTTTTAATAAACAGGGTAAATATACCTGAGACTGAATTGTGTGCCCCTCCCCTTGCCATCCACACGTTAAAGCCTAATCTGCAATGTGACTATATTTGGAGACAGGACATTTAGGAGGTAATTAAGGTTAATGAGGTTATAAGAATAGGGCCCTAATCTGGTAGAATGAATGTTCTTAGAAGAAGAGACACAAAAAGCTTGTTCACTCGCTCGCTGTCTGCACAAGCATGCATCATGGAAAGGCCACCAGCAACTTGGGAAGAAAACTCTCACCAAAAACCAAACCCTGCTGGACATAGATCTTGGGCTTGGAGCCTCCAGAACTGTGGGAAAATTAATTTCTGATCTTTAAACTATGCAGTCTGTGGTATTATTTTGTAGCAGCCCTAGCTGACCAATGACCAATGTAATCTGCAAATAATAAGATTACTTTAAAAAAATCCATTTAGCCCTTGGACACACACACGTGCACGCGCGCGCGCGCGCGCGCACACACACACACACACACACACACTTACTTCACAGAGAAATCTATTTGAGACCATAGAATTAGTTGATACATGTAAAAGTAACTTTAGGATGAGAAACTTCCCTTTCCGATGGTTTCAGAAACCAATTGGGTAAGAAACGTAACTATTATCTATTTGGAAATTGGTATTGCCAGCACTTCCTCCAGTGAGATACAGAATCACATTCTCATTTATTTTATGCTTTTGATTCCATCTTGTCTGACTGTATGGCCTTTAAGTCAACCATCCCAGTTTATTTAACCAGTCTCCCATTTTTCAATGTTTCAGAATTTTTATAATATTTTACTATTCATTCATTTGGCAAATGTTTACTGAGCACCTTCTAGGTGCCCGGCACTATTTTAAGGGATACAAAATTCCTGACATCACAACACAGGAAGATAAGCAAAATTCAATTTACCAAGGATGTATATCAGATGGAGATAAATATTACTGAAGGAAATAGGAAAGGTGGGTGGAGGGAGCACATTGCTTTTTACATGGAGGGAATAGGATCAGCTTCATAGACAGTGAAGCAGAAATGTGGACGGTCAACAGCAAAGCCCTGAAGAGGAAGCATGCTTGGTTTGTGTAGGAACAGCAATGAAGTCTGTGTAGCCCGATGAAAGGGAGCAAGGAGAGAAGGGGTAGAAAGTAGATATTAGACCAGAGAAGTTTGTCATGGACTGCGATGGGGTAGATCACATGGGGCCAGTTGGGCTTTTCCTCTGAGATGAGAAAACTATAGAGCTCTTAAAGGCTTTTGAAGAGTGACCTTATTTGACGTAAGTTTTAAAAGGATTACAATGACTACTATGTGAAAATCGGATTATAGGTAACAAAGGAGTGGAGGTTGAAAGAGGGATCAGATTGTGGACATATTATGAAGCTAGATCTAACATGATTTACTCATCGATGTGATGTAGAATATGAAAGACAGAAATCTTTGAATACTTTTCTGATTATTTATTCTTGATAATTTTTTTGAATTGGAAGCCCAGATCAAAGACTATACCCATTTAAAAGTCTTTCAGATATATACTGTCAAATTGTCCTCTGAAACCTGAAAAAACATTTTTACACGTTTTTTTTGAAACAGCGTCTGAGACTATTTCTCAGCAGCATAGGAAAATAACATGGTATTATCATTATTTTTAATATTGACAGTTTAATAGGGAAATATGTTTTTGTATCTTAGTTTTATCCTTAATGATTCTGAATATTTAATATTTTTATTGGTCAATGGTATTGGCCATTTTTTTTCCACTAGGGAGTTCGTCTATTTATCATTTAATATTTTTAATTATAATTCTTATTTAAAATTTTACTTATTTATAAAATCCATTCTCTTTTCCTCCTGGAAACCCAGATAAACTACATTTCTCAGCCATTCTTGCACTTAGGGGTAGTCATACGTCCAAATTCTGGGTAGTGGAACGTCAGTGGAAGTGATGTAGACTACTTGTAGACCATGTAGGCCACGAAAACCTTCCTTGTATGATCCTCCACACTCTTTTCTACTCAAAGCTAAGTGGAAAGAAAGAACCCCAAAGGAGCCCACAGGAGTCACATGGTGAAAATGGCACAAGAAGGGAGGATCTTGGCAAACTAAATCACTACTTATAGGAGAGTTGCCCACTAAGAACACCGGTTTTGAAGTGTTGTAAGAAATATACTTTATTGTGTTAAGTCACTGAGATTTCAGGGTTTATCAATTACAGCAGCAGGTGTATTTCCTAACTATTAAAGAAATATATAGAAAGAATTGTAAGAATTTCTTTACCTTCATAAATTAAATATGTGGACCTTTTGCTCTATGGAGAAATGTAAAACTTTCTTCTTTGACTGGACACTGATCTATGTTTCCTGGTACTGAGAGACTGACCCACTCCTTTTACTTCCTTCTTTAAGCGAACAGTTCCAAGAACAGAAGGTAATGGAGTCAAACAGGTCAAATCACTCTCGCTCTCACTCTCATGTTCTCTCTCACAGATACCTCTTGTCTAAAGGATTGCAATACCTTCTGACCAAAGCAGACAAACTGGCAACATTGTTAATTTGTCATAGAAAGCCTCTTTGTTTCCTGTTTTCCAGAAAATACTCTCTTTGGATATTCTCCCTGCTGCAACAGCCTGTATGAAGTGCCCAACACCTGCAGTCTCAGACAACTTTTGAAAGTTATAAACCTGTAATAAATAAGGTGAATATTTTTTCCTAGTTTGTAGTTTCTCTTTCAATGTTTGCTGTGTTTAAAACATTCTTACTGTCTATGTGGTGTCTCTGTATATAATCTTTCTTTAGATTCTCTGTGATTTACAGCCCATGAAATGTCAAACTGTCTTCTTTTCTGATAGAATTCCTGTCCTCATTCTTTCTTGCTTCATGTTAAGCCCAGAGTACATGATACTCTTAAATTAAATGGCATTCAGATGTGTGCCATTCCACTCATTGTTCTTTCACCTTTAGTGAAAGTGTGGGTAGAGTGTTGTTTCCCACTTGGTTCCTCTCACACCTATTGAACATTCACGCTGAAGGCTGCTCTCCCTCTTTGTTCATCTGACATTTGATATGCCTCATGTCACTCAGTCTTTCTGAGGGATACCGCCTTGTTTGCCTGGACAGCTTGTTACCAGCCTCACTTGTCACATATTCTCACTGATCTCACCGATCACCCTAGCCACATTAGTCAACACTAACTAGTCATACTAGCTAAACTGATCCTACTCAGCTGTCTCTAACAGTGGCCTGCATAATGGGTGGGGATTTTAATTTACCAATTATATATATATATATATATATATATATATATATATCCATTAGGAAGATGTAGTAGTTGCCGATTGCTGCCATAACGACTTACCCACAAACTTAGTGTCTTAAAACAATGCAAATTTGTCTTATAATTCTGAAGGTCAGAAGTCCAAAATGGTTAACCTTGGTCACTGGGTTAAAATCAAGCAGTCAGGAATTCTGCATTCCTTTGTGGGATATCTAGTGGGAAATCCATTTTCTTACTTTTTCTGGCCTCAAGAGACCATTAGCATTCCTTACCTCCTGGCTGACTCCCTCCTCCATCTTCAAAGCCAACAATGAAGCATCTTCAAATCTCTGACTCTGACTCTCTTGCTTTCTCATTTCACTTATAAGGACCCTTGTGATTATTTACATGGATAATCCAAGAAAACCTTTTCATCTCAGTATCTTTAACTTAATCTCATCTGCAAAGTCCCTTTTGCCACATGCTATGGTTTGAATGTGTCCCCCAAAATTCATATGCTAAAACTTAATCACCAATGTGATGGTATTTCAGAGGTGACTCAGTCATGGGGGCAGAGTCCTCATGAATGGGATTAGGGCCCTTATAAAAGGGTTAGAGAGAGTGGGTTCATCCCTTTTTTGCCCTTTGGTTCCATCTGCCACATAAGGACACAGCATCCATTCCCTTCAGAAGATGCTGTAACAGGGCGCTATCTTGCAAGCAGAGAATGACCCTCACTGGGCACCGATTTGGCTGGCACCTTGATCTTGGACTTTACAGCATCCAAAACTGTGAGAAATAAATTTGTTTGTAAATAACACGGTCACAAATATTTTGTTATAGCAGCACAAATGAACTAAGACACTATGTAAGGTAGCATATTCACAGGTTCTGGGGTTTAGAATGTGGACATCTTTGGTAGGCCTTTATTCTACTTACCACAGAAGGATTTATCGACACAATAACACAAAGGCAAGCCCCTTCCATGGTTTTTCTATGACTCTTAAATTTAGTCTAGTCATGAACTATTCAGTGCATATATTTTCTCAGAGAAAAATCTCAACTCTTCTTAATTTTTTGCTTAATTAATATGAGTTGGTTAATATAAAGCTTTAAAATTTTAGAAGAAAGTAAAATATAGGCCAGGCATGAGGGCTCATGCCTGTAATCCCAGTACTGTGGGAGGCCAAGGTGGGAGGACCACTTGAGGCCAGAGGTTTGAGACCAGCCCAGACAACATCGAAGACAAAAAACTTAAAAGATTAAGCCAAGCGCAATGGCTCACGCCAGTAATCCCAGCACCTTGGAAGGCCGGGGTGGGCGGCACACATGTGTCCATGTGTTCTTATTGTTCAATTCCCACCTATGAGTGAGAACATGCGTACACCTACTAGGTCTTAAGCCTTGATTGTTCAGTCCTATCATGTGCACCAGGGAGAGGAAGAGAGCTAGTGTAAAAGCTGGACTCAGAGAAGAGCTGACCTTTCATATAGAAATGGGAACCTATTGGATGACAAAAGTAAAATGTAAGGGACATAGGGGATGGGGGGTAGAAGATAAGAAAGAAGAGAAATAAGAAAGTGAGGGAGAACAATATAATTAGATATTCATACCAGGGAAACAAAGGCATGACTAGAAAGGCAGAGGAAGGGTGAGCCAGAAATGAAATGTCGTATGTATGTGCATACAATTTATAATGCAAAAGATGCTTTGTATATAGATTCTCACTTCAGAGTAAACCTGTGTAATAAATAAGTGGGACAGATAATACTATTGAGCCATATATATCCAACCCTCAATTTCTTATCTCATGAAACATCTCCACAGGTTTATACCCAATTATACCACAATTGAGACTGGTTTTGCTAGAGGTATCCTAGGAAATAATAATTGGTTTGAAAGGGAAAGGTGGGGTATCAAAAGTAAGCAGAATACGTAGAATTTATTTAAGTATAGGGCAGGCTGTTACAGGGGTTGGTTAGCACTGTCCAAATGGTCAGGAAAAACTGTAGTGTGTTCCAGATCAAATCCGTACCCAAGGGCACCTAATCTAGCTGTGGAGGTACAGTGGCAAGGTTATCTAGGAAGAACTGAAATTCAAATCAGAAGAGCACTGAACCAGCTGATGAAGAATTAGAAGCCAATAATTAGAGGCCCAGGTCTAACCTGTGGAGAAAGGGTTAGCTTGGGCTCCACAGGTTCTTGGGTATTAGTGAAGTAGGTTTAAATTCAAGGAAGAGCACAAGAGTTAGCAGCAGAAATCAGAGCTGGGGGTGGGTGTGGCAGACACCCAGGCACATGTAGACTGGGAAAATATGGGGGAAAGCTGTGGCTTGGAGGACACAAGTTGATAAGCTCAGAATTCCTAAGCAGAGGCCAGATGATATCCTGACCATGGCCCTGGTGGATACGTTTTTTGTTTTGTTTTGTTTTGTTTTTTTAAAAAATGTATTTTGTCTTACTTATTTTTTTACACAGGTTTACAGGTTAGCCCTGGTCAAAAATGGGAGAGATGCAAAGCTGAGCCAATTGGGGAAGCCAAGGATTTTCATACTTTATATCTCAAGTGAAAAAGTTTCTGACAATAAATTGGGTTATCTTTGATATTAACACTAGCTAACACATTTTAATGAGGGCTTACTACATTTTGTGAATCATCCCAATTTATCCTCAAAGCAATCCTTGAAACAGACACTACTAGTATATACTGAGATAGACACTGAAACACTCATTATGTTACTAGCCTTAAGTATTGAAATTGGAAACCCAATCCAAAACATCTGGTCCCAAATCCTTTCTTTTAAAACATGTCTGCCTCTCATATAGAGATTGCTTATGTTGAGAAGTATGAAGCCATACACAGATGGTGGTAGCTATGATAATCCTTTAATAATTAGTTTTTAGTCAGAGTCTGCAAAAATGTATGTTGTTCAATTCTATTAGGATGCTCTGCTCCTGAATTTGAAAATTAGGCTGTTCACTTTTATCATTTCCTCAATTCTGCACTATTCCTCTTCCTCCTTATCCTTCCACCAAGGCTATTTGCAGCTGGTCATTTATCTTAGCTGCCTTCCATGTCTTTGTTCTATTCTCCCAAAGGTTTTTACCTATTATTTGAATTATTTATTCCAATCCCTTCATATGAGCCATTAACATAATGAGATTCTTATCTTCACTGAAGACACAACTTTAAAAAAAACCTCATAATTAAATTGGAGTAGATATAATACAATTAATATTTTTTTCCTTTCTAGGGTAAATTATACATATGTTGTATTTTGGTAGTCTGCATTATAATCTCTATTTTTATACAATAAAGAATTTTACTTTTGGTTTTAAAATTTGAAAAGGAAAATAGTCACTGTTCTGATAATTTCATGCACTACTATAATAGTTGTCAAGAGTAAACATAAAAATTTTAGTTACTGTTGCCTTACAATAACCTTTTAACTTGATAGTAATGTTTCACATTTTCCTTTGCTATGGTCTCTGATCAAATACTTGTAAATTTTCTGATGCAGTTTTTCTAGTCAAAACTATCTTTTTTTTGTCAAAACTATCTTTTAAAGATTTTTTAGGAATATAGAATTTCTGTCAGAAATCGATGTTTGGGGAATCACTTTCATCAGCCCACTAATGGTGGGCTGATAACCTTGCCACTGTACCTCCACAGCTAGATTAGGTGCCCTTGGGTACAGATTTGATCTAGAACACAGTACAGTTTTTCCTGACCATTTGGACAGTGCTAACTAACCCCTGTAACAGCCTGCCCTATACTTTCTGGGCACTGACATTAGAAGGTGGGGAAAAAGAAGTCAGAAAATTATTCATCATGAGTAAAGGAAAAATACATTTTTTTTCCTCTGACAAGGAGATAAGACTGAGAAAGAAAGAAACAAGAATTGAAGAGAGAGCAACCAAAAAGAAAGAAAAAAAGGAGCTAGAAAGACCAGTAATTTGTGTGAACCAGCAGTAACAAGATAGAAAATAGAATAGAAAAACATCCCTTTCATTATCCACAAAGCAAAAACTACACAAAAATTAACATAATAAAACAGTGTACTAGCTAAGACTCTCCTAACAAAATATTCAAACTATAAAAGAACATTTAAAAGGGCCAGAACAACTGCATAGATGAGGAAGTAAGTTTAAGGATGATAAGAAGGTTGGAAGAAGTTGGAGTTCTGATGAGGGTATGACCATAAAGAGGCAGTACAAGGGAGTTTCTTCAAGGTGATGGAACATTTTTGTGCCCTGATTTTGGGGTGGTTACACAAATCTATACATGCAGTTAAATTGTACAGAACACACAAAAAGAATGCTTGTAAAACTGGTGAAATCCAAAGAGTCTATGGCTAATAGTATTGCATCAGGGGCAGTTTCCTCTGTGTGCGTGTGTGTGTGCGCACGCGCGCATGCACACGTGTTTTATTTTCAATTCAGGGGGTACATGTGCAGGTTTGTTAGATGAGTATATTGTGTAATGCTGAGGTTTGGGTTTCTAGTGAACCCATCACTCAAATAGTGAACATAGTACTCAATAGACAGTCTCTTATCTCTTGCTCCCTTCTTCCCCGCTTTTTGGAGTCCCCAAAAAGGGTCAATTGTTTCCATCTTTATGTCCAAGCATACCTATTGTTAAGCTCACATTTGTAAGTGAGAACATGGGTATTTAATTTTCTGTTTCTATATTAATTCACTCAGGATAATGGCTTTCAGCTGCATCCATGTTGTTGCAAAGGACATAATTTTATTTTATTTTTTTTTATGGCAGCATAGCTGGTTGAAGAGTATAAAGGAACTCTATTTTTTTGGCAACTTCTAAGTGAGCCTAAAATAAATCAAAACATAAAGTTTTCCAAAAAAGGCACATGCTAAATGACTCATGTATCAACGAAGAAATCAAAAGAGAAATTAGTACTTTGAATTGGAAAAAAAACCACAACATACCAAAATTTGTGGAATGCTCTAAAGCAATCCTCAAATAAAAAATTATCCCATGAAACTGTCTGTATTAGAAAGAAAAAAAATTTCAAGTCAACAGCCTTAGCTTCCACTTTAAAAAACTAGAAACAAAGGAGCAAATAAAACCTAAATTTAGCAAAGGAAAGGAAATAATAAATCTGAGAGAACTGATGTGTTCAGAGGGAGCATGGCTTTGACATCTTAACTTCAAACTTTAGCCTTCAGAATTATAAAATAATACATTTCTATTGTTTTAAGCCACCCATATTTTGATACTTTGTTACTGCAGGCCAAGGAAACTAACACAGCTTGTAAGGATCACGCAGCTGCTGTTTGTATTGTGATATTTATATTAAGTGGATTTATTAACAGTGGTCACATTTGAGGACTGGAGTTAGAGAAAGGAATTCTTAAATTCACATACATATTTTATTTAAAAATAATGTTATTTTAAGAATATTTAAGTAAATTATATATGGTAAAATAGCTTCATGTTGTATTTTAAGGATAACTTAAATACTAAAAAATTAAAGTAACTTCTATACAAGGATAAAAGAGTGTACCTGTCTGTAGAATAAGTAAATAAGAGCTGTACTAACTAGTCAAATGAGTATAACTAAGATTTTAACACTGTTAAAAATGACATAATCTTTTCCCAATTTCTATTCGATAATTTATAACTTTTGCTGAAAAAGTAAATCAAATATTTTAATTTGTAGCTTGTGATTAGATAATACATTTAATTTTTCTTTAAAAAAACTAAGGAAGTAAAGGTGGAAATCTTTGATGTGTTTTTGTTTTCCCTTTCCCAGTGCTTTCCATTCTTAATTCTACTCACCATGTTACTCAAAACAGGCACGACTAATTACCGAATTTCAGTATAATCAAAATGCTAGAAGGAAATAAAGTACCTTAATGACATGTCTTAAGCCTTCCAAACCTTGATAGTGTAAACCAAAAAGCATCCGAGACAGGACTCAATCAATTCAGAATTTTATTTTGCCAAGCTTAAGGATATGCCTGGAAGAAAGAAACACAAATCCACAGGAACAATCTATGGTTCATACCTTTTTAGAAAGATGATTTTGAGGGCTTCAGTATTTAAAGGGGGAAAGCAGGCTGGAGGGGAAAGAGAGAGGATATGGTCCCATTGCTGACTCCATATGTTGCAAGAGAAAAGGAGCAGGCTGGGGAATAGTCAATTAGGTAATCCTCTTACGCTCAATAAATTGGCACTTTACATAAGGTGAACATAGAGTACCTACCTATGGAGATATCTGACCTTTTATCTGTAGCTATTAGCTTAGGAACAAAAGCGAGCAGTTTCTTGCATGACTCAGCGTTCAGCTTACTTTTTTCCTTTTGGCTTAGTGAATTGGGGTACCGAGATTTTGTTTTTTTTTTCCACAATGGGAGAATCATAATGACAAATTTATAAATATAATATATAATTTTTCTTACCCTTTGTGAAATTCATTTAAATTCCTAAAATTTTATGAGATTAAAATACATTTAGTAACAATCAACTTTTTTAATATAAAGATTCTAGAAAAGCTTAAGGTACATTATTAGCTATGGTCATTCATTCTGTCTTGAAGTTTAATAGAAATGCTTTTTTCAGCACCGAACTGTGATCTTCAGGACCATCCTTCCCTCCTTTCCTCTCTCCCTCTCTTCCTTCCTTCTTTTTCTCTTGTTCATTCTTTCATTCTTCCTCTTTTTTTGAGGCGTTGGAGTAGAAGGGTAGGCATATACAATTGTGAGGTCTGGAATCTACTTCATATAAGGACAAGGAGCAACTCTGGATAAAAAGAGAGTAATATACATGCTTTATTTGCCTGCAACTTGTGGGAAAGAGCATCAGAAGGCAGGAGAGGGACTTGGAAGGGGAAGTGAGAGAACATTGAAGATAAATCCCACTTCTTCTGTGGTTTTTTACTAGGGTGGATACTCATGTACTGACAAGCAAGTATCATCTTTAGCAGACTCTATCTGAGATAATGATCTGCTTTTATTTGTCACTGATTTTACTTTCCACAGGGTATCAGGATAAGGAACCTTCAAATCATGCATCACATTGAATCTCTTGGTGGCAAAGGTAGCATGGAGGTGGCACATAGCATCTGTGGTACAGGTAGGAGATTGCTAACCCTTGTTCAAGATGACATTGATAGGCAAATAGCCAGGAATATGCTTTTCTCTTGGAAGTGCCTACTCCACTTACTCTGAAAGGCTGACTCCTCACGATTCAGATCTCTGCCTACATGTTACCTTCTCAGGTAGATCATCCCTGAACAGATTCCCACCCCCATCCCATATACCTTATTATTCTGTTACAGTACTCTATTGGTTTCCTACATAGTACTTAATATAATTTGTGCTTGTCCATTTTTTTGTTTACTTACATATTGACTAATACATTTATTTACTTGTTTGTTACAAGTAAATAATGTCTTTATAAGAGGAATATGCCTTTTTAGCTCTCCAACATTTGCCCAGTGTTTATCGCAGTACCCGGAGCATAGCAGTTTCTCAATAAATATCAGTGGAAAGGAGTAATTTAAAATTTAAATTTAAAAAATCCAAACATGAGGCTGTAATTCTTATTGTGATTCTCAAAGATCCTGATTACTTGGTCGGGATTTTGATGGAGAAGCAGAAAGAGAGACAACATGTATTTCTGCCTCCAGATTAAGTAAATATTGTAGAAGAAGGAAAATAATTATTTCATTTATTAATCCTAGCGTGCATATTTGATATCTCTTAATATTAAAATAGTTCCTGCTATCTCTTATATTTGTAATACTCCTCATGTTTATTTATTGCAAGTATATATTAGCACTTATGGTATTTCAAGAAATAGGTAGTACAGGAGATCCAATGAGATGCAAGACAACCTGCCTCCTTCCTAAAACTGAAAACATGTTAGTAAACACTGACTTGGAGTTTTTTCATAATGGCATCTTAAATTGTATTTTTTTATACATGCTTTTTTTGGCATACTTAGATACAAAGACTATTCTTCACTTCCA
Source organism: Pan paniscus (assembly GCF_029289425.2). Taxonomy (NCBI): domain Eukaryota; kingdom Metazoa; phylum Chordata; class Mammalia; order Primates; family Hominidae; genus Pan; species Pan paniscus. The sequence goes on from NC_073256.2 coordinate 108,432,673, forward strand.
TAAAGAATTATGCTTTCTCTTATTTTTTTTGAAATCTGTGTCTTTTTGGCTTGTGTTTTCTTACCTTTGGTAGAAACATGGATATCAAAACATTTTACCTTTAATTTCACTATAAAAAATAACAACTGTTCAAATGCATGTAAGCAGCAACTGACATTTGGCCTCAGTGATGAGGCAACAACAGAGAACAGCAGAACTTGGGAACCTGCAGAAGACATGCACCAAATAAAGGGCACACTACCCCTGCTACTCTATAATTTCAATGTTTGTCAGAGCTCACATTTTCAAGAGAACTAGAAGTCTAGATTTCTTTTAACATGAAATGATCTGATTTTTAAAATGTTTGGGGGCTAAATTAAAAAACCAACAAAGCATATGTGGCAACACTGTAGTAACAGGTCAACAAATATTATGTTAGACCAGATTTAGCCCTCAAGATGGCTGTTTCCTCCATCCTACTGGGTACTTTTCATTTTCAGCAGAGAGAAACTTTGACCACTAACACTTGGGAATATTTAAGGGGAATAATGACTGTCTTGCCAGTTCCTTTCATAGACCATAACAGGTACTTAATAAATAGTAGTTGAGTGGACACACTGAATGCATAAGTCATTCACACGTTGTTACTGTGGTTCAAGAATTAGAACAATTTAGTGTATATGAAGAGAGAAAATTGGACAATAAAAATTATTTACATATTTTGTAACCATAACAGTTAACAACTTCAAGCACTTTCTCTGTGCTAGGTACCATGCAAACACTTTATAAGGATCACTCCACCAATTCCTTATAATGATTCTATGTGGTAAGACTATAGCTGTCCTTTAACTTATCCAGAGCTGGTAAGCTGCAGAGTTAATAAGAAAGATATAAAATAATTCTGACACCAAGGCCCATGTCTTAATTGTTATTATTTTATGTAAATTTGTATTGAGGAATAACAAGCCCACAATAAAGACCTAAGAAACAGGCAGTGTTTTGTTTTGAAAGATGACTGTGGTTTTCAAGTAGGTAATATAAAAGGACAGAAAATGGAAAATGAGAAATTTTGAAAACCATGGGACCTATGGAGAAATTGTAGGTTCAGAAAGAAAACACAAGGACCCAGAATAAGATGAAGGACTTGCCCTAGGGAAAATCAATGAAAAGCTGAGTGCTCAGAATCAGGAAAAATGCTGTGTAGGGTAGTTATTTTCAATCCTGGCTGCATATTAGAGTCATTTTCGGGAGCTTTTTAAAAAGCATCTATGTGCTTGGTCCCAGCAGCAGAGTTTTTTTGAGGGGAGAGAGACCAGGACATCAGTATTAAAAATAAGACTAAACAATACAAACACTTCAGATGATTCTTAAGTGCAGTCAGATTAAAATTTCTGCTTTAAATTACCCAGTAACATACAAACTGAACTCCTAAGGCTCTACAAAGTTGCCTCAAATTCTCCGAAGAGTGAGCAGGATTCCATGCTACTCATTCCCTTCAATCTCATTGGTTCATTTTTATCTGTTTCATATACCAGACTTCTGTATAAGATTTCACTTGAAAAAATAGTTCTGCATTATAAATAATTCAAAACAGGTTTTTAATTTTCCCATTTCTCTCGGTTTATAATAGGTAATTGACATAAAGGGGCAAATACAGTGACTTCCACAAAACATGTTGACCTCAAGAACACGTTACGGTAGCTTCGATCAGAGACCAGGTAGATACGTATGAGGTTGATGGCACTGGAAACTAGAATGCTGCTTCAGTGCTACCCACGTTCTCCATAAATGTCCTAATCAGTAGTGGCCCTGAGATAACAGAAAAGAGAATATGAAAAATGTATTATTTATCTTTCCAATCTTTGAAACTTCTTTCAACTCTGTAAAGTTGCAGTGGATACTGAGTACCAACTTGCCATTAAGTTTCACACATAGGATTCTTTCCTGATGCCATGTAAGTTTTCAGAGAAAAGTAAAAGAAAAAAATATATCATGAAAGAAGAAGAAAAATAACTTAGCAAAAAGAATTTGGAAATGGGAAAATAGAAAACAAAACAGAGATTTTAAAATATTGCGACTGAAAATATTTGAAGAAAGTGTAATACAATATAAATTAAGAGACAGGCTAGAAAATTGAAAGGCCAAAAGATAAAGTTCTATAAAATAGTTCCTTTCATTTACTGATATCCAGTTAGTGCAGAGGTTGCCATTGGGTAAAACATCATCACAGAGACAAGATTTGTCTTCTAATTACCATGAGCTGGTTTGATGCTACAGTTGAAAAATATTGAGCATAAATTATAGGACAATACTTCCATAATTGTATAATTTTAAGGCTGAAGGTGACTTTAAGTGTTCTTTTATCTGCCTTTATTATCCCTAAGTAGTCATCTAGTTCATGCTTGATTAAAATGTTTATTAAATGGTTTCTATGGGCTAAGCATAATACTAAGTAATGAGGACCCAAAGGCAAATGAGACAGACCTAGTTATTCTATGTTTCATTATATTCAAGTTCATGAAACAGATAGAAGGCAAGTAAAAGTATTAAAAGGGGGAATAAATAGGGTGCTTTCAATAGAGAACGAATGGTTAAGAACTGTGAATAATTCTAGACAGGGCGGTCAAGGGGTGATGGTGGATAAATATTTCCAGTGGTAAGAAAGCTCTATTTCCAGAAGCACTGCATTCCTCGAGGAAAAGAAAGTATGGAAGTTCAAGGCACTGAAGTCCAGAAAGGCTCAAATAGATTATATCAGGTGTGGTGTGCGATGAGACTGGAATGGGCCTTGAGAAGCATATTAAGAAGTATACATTTTATTGAGAACCCACTTAAGTTGAAACTCCTAAGTTGACTTGAATTTTATAAAGTTCTTATTGTGTTATAAAGAATAAACTGGAGAGAAGCACGTTTTCATAATACAGGTGAGAAATGATTCGGGCTTGGACTTAGAGTGGTGCTAGTGGAACTAAAGGTGAGTGGATTGATTTGAAACATATTTAGAAACTAAGACTTAATTATTTGTTGATATTAAAGGGTAAGGGAAAAAAAGTAGTCAAGAATTACATTAAGGTTCCCAACATGAGCAAGTAAAAGGTCAGTAGTGCCACTTATTGGCTGATTGGTTGTAGTTTATTACATGTTAATTATATCTCAGTAAAAGTGTTTTTAGAAAGCCAAAAGGAGATTCTGTCAGACAGTAATAAGTGACAGTGATAGAGCAGGCAAAGTGATTGACAGTTCCTTGCAATAGATGATATGAATGTGGTGGATACCATTATGTAGGTTGTTACTACATAAGGCATCTCTGATGAAGTGAAACATAAATTTTGATCTTAATAACAAAAAGTCAGTTTTACAAAATTTCAGGAATGTTTTTCCCAAGTCAAGGAAGCACCTAGGGAAAACTTTGGTGACAGGAGGAAATCTGATTTTTGTAAACACAGAAAAAAATAAATATGGCTAAAGCTCTAGGACTCGGAGTAAATGGGATCAGAGATGAATCCAGAATATACGGGGCTGTCTGGGGTGTAGAGTGGTGTCATGTACTAAGATTTCAAAAAAGAATCCTGGAAACACATAAATTTTAGTTTAAAAGAACAAAAGACTAAACAAACCAAAAACCCAGAGAACCAACTTAATTGTGTGAGCCAATTCCCATAATAAATCTCCTCTTACATATCTATTATATTCCTTTAGTTCTGTTTATCCAGAGAATCTTAATACACACTAGAACTTGAGAGAAAGGTCCAGTCGGCACATAGATGTGGTAATTGAAGAATGGGATGAAGTTGGCAGAAAGTATGTAGAGTGAAAATGAGCCTGGGCCAGAGCCCTAGGGAACTCAGCAAATTTCAGGAAGAGATAGAAGAGTCAATAAGGAGCATCCAGAACCAAAGGAGATAAAAAGGAAGAGGGTGTATCATAGAAGCCAAGAGAGGAGACAGGCAACACCCAATTTAACAAGGCCATCTCAGATGGCGTTGACTGCTATGGAGAGAAATCAAGCAGGTTAAACAGGAAACTAAGACAGCTGGGTAGGAAGCGCACATTGGGTTTTTGTAGCAGTGTGGACAGAAGGGAGAGTCAATCATGCCAATATTGCAGTAAATAGTGTCAAATATTGCTGAGAAGTTAAGCAAGATAAGGGCTAAAAAGTGACAGCTATTTTGTGATGGGAAAATATGCAGCGGTTAAAAATGTTTTTGAAAAATAATTGACTTGGCAAAATGTCTATAACTGCAAGTGAATGAAGCAGAAATTTATATATAGTATTATTCTAAATTTGAATAGTAATTTAATTGACCAGAAGGAAATATACTGTTTTCAGGGTCTCTCTACATGGTGGGATCATAGGTGAAACAGTCTGGCTCTTTCTCCCCACCCAAATCTCATCTTCATTGTAATTCAAATTGTAATGCCCACGTGTTGGGGGAAGAACCTCGTGGGAGGTGATTAGACCATGGGGGTAGTTCCCCCATGCTGTTCTCATGATAGTGAGTGAGTTCTCATGAGATCTGATGGTTTTATAAGGGGCTTTTCCCCTCTTTGCTTTGCACTCTCTCTCCTGTCACCTTGTGACATAATTTTAAGTTTCCTGAGGCCTTCCCAGCCATGCAGAACTGTGTCAATTAAACCTCTTTTCCTTATAAATTACCCAGTCTTGGGTATTTCTTTATAGCAGCATGAGAATGTACTAATACAACAGGTAACATTTATCATCATCTATATACTTTTCAAAATTTCTGCGGAAATGTTTAATTTATAAAAGCAAAATAGCTTTTTAATATGTTAAAAAACATAAAGAAGTAAATAACTATCCAAAAAGCTGCCACACAGATATAAGTACTATTAATGTTTTGGCAACATCCAAATATTTTTTTCTACACATATTCTGGATAGCATTTATTGAGCATTCACAACATATAATGCACTGTGCTGAGAAGTCTTGTAAATGTGTAAGATTTTATAATCTAATACTATGCTGCTATTGACCTGAGATACTGCATTTCTAACAAGTTTCCAGGTAATGCCAATGCTGTTTTTCTGAAGGCCATACTTTTCAATAAAAGTGTTGTACATTAAAATATTGTTATATGGAGGTCTGTGAAGGGAAAACAGTGCAGGGAGGGGAAAGAAAAAAGGAGACTTGGGCTTTCCTTTCCTTGAGAATCAATTGTCAGATGCTTAGAATTCATTATGCTACATTAAAGCTCAATTGGGAGAAATAAGTAAATTGTGGTCTCATAACATATTGGGGATAAATCCACTATGAAGGCAGACTACTTCCTCATTTGAAAGGTAGCAAAATTGAAGAACTTTAGTTACTGAGTCCTTCCCATGCATATTCCATTCTTCACTTAGTGTTTTAATTCTTGTTTCTTGCCTTTTCTACATCCATCCCATAGCATGTAAAGTATAATTATCTTCATTGTTGTATTTCCTAAATCATCAGTATTTGTTATAATTTCCTCTTTGACCGAAAGATTATTTAAGAACATTAAAAAAATTCCAAGTACGTGATTTTTCAGGGTTGAAAATTATTATTTTCTAGGGTTTTTTTTTTTTTGTAATGTGGTCATGAGTGCTTTCTAGAAATATATTAAAAGTTTTCTCTACATTTGAGTATAAAATCATTTAGAAATGCTTCAGGATAATTTGAAGAGAATGCAAAAATAAGGTAGAAAAGTAATATATATATTACACACATATTTTAACTATTTAACTACCTTTTATCTCTTAACTTCCCATTTACTTGATTTATCAAAGGCTGTAACTGCGCTGGGTTGGTGGCTCACATTTGTAATCTTAGTGCTTTGGGAGGCCGAGGCAGGAGGATTACTTGAGCCTAGGAGTTGGAGACTGCAGTGAGCTATGATGTTGCCACTGCATTCCACCCTAGGCTACAAAGCAAGACCCTCTTGTCTCTAAAAAAAGAAATCATAAATGTTGAAGTCATAGTCCAACATATTTTTTTGCTATATTCTCTTTAATAATACATACAGAAGGATTACTCAATAAATTTTAAATACATAAAATGCAACAATTTAAACGTACATGTTTTTAAATAGATGTATATCGATGTACATAAGTAAAACTATCACCCACATCAAGATCTGGAACATATATTTTATATATTAATGTCATATTATTTACCATATAGTTTGTTAAATGTTACATCCTATATTGTATGTTTTACATAAAATGTCTTATGTTTAGATTTTAAGAAAAATGTTGCTATTTCTATGATTTATAGTTTCCATTATCTTTAAACTCTTTGATCATTTGCTTTATACAAATGTATCTCAGGTTAGAGATTGATTTTTGACCCAATTTCAATTGTAATAGGGCTATTTAACCAGTTTATAGGTCATCTGTACTGTCAATCTACTTTTTGCTAATTTTAATGTCTTTTTGCTATTTTTCTTTTTACCACTTCTTTTCCAAACATTGGAATGTATATATTCTATTTTTGTAGTTAACACTTATTTCCATGTCAAATTTACTTGGAACTATATGATTTACTTGGAACTATATGATGCAGTAACTACTGTTTTTCCCCATGCATCATGTACAGAAAATGAGGATGTATCCACCCCCTCCCAAACCAGTGATTTGGAAGTTTCTTTACAGTATCAGTAGTAACATGGACAAACTTGTTATTTTTTTTCCTGCTATACTTAAAAATAAGGGAAATAAAACTGTATTGTTTTCCAATTTTGTCAGATTTGACATTTAGAATGTTATTTGTCAAATCTACAGTGACAAAGCCCTTTTACTTAGGTTTAGCTTAAGAACATGCGTATTTGTATCTACAATACCACATGCTAAAAATAAAACAGTATTTGTCCAATATATTGAACATGTGGTATGCCCTTCCAGTTTAAATGTAAACTGAAATTTTACACCCAGCTTATGTTTCTATTTTTGTATTTAGTTTTAATGCCCTATACATAACAATTTAAACTTAATGCTCCGTAACTAGTTTTAATGCATACCATCAGTTCTTTCATACAATTGCCTCCCTGTTCTTATTTTAATTCAGGTTCTCTGTTAGCTGCAGTAAATCCTTCAGCAAAATTTTCAGGGAAAGTTCTTGGTTGATATACTTTCCTAACCCCTGTATATCTAAGAATGTCTTCCAGTTTCCTTTGTAAAGAAATGATAACTTGGCAGAGTATATAATTCTTGGCTCAGAATTATTTTCCCTTAACACTCTAGATATTGTTCCACTGTCTTCTGGCATTTAGAATTGCAGGAGAAAAATCTGAGGTCGGCCTGACTTTTGCCCCTTTGTAAGTAACCTGCTTTCTCTGACTGGATGCTTGTAAAATGTTTCGTCTTTGAAATTCAAAAACGTCACCCGGGTATGTCTAGATGCTGCTTTCTTTTCATTAAACTTTAAAGGTATCCTGTGAGCCTTTTCCATTTGTAGATCTAGTTCGTTCTTCAATTCTGGAAAATTTTTTCAAGTAGATCCTTTATTGTTTCAGCTCCACTTGCTCTGTCCTCAGTTTCAGGTATTCCTATTATGCATAGATTGTATCTCCTGGACCGGCCCTCTAGATCTCTCTTTTTCTCCTCTTAATTTCTTTTCCCCTTTTCTCTGTATTCTGTGACAATTTGTCGTTTTGCACTTACTTCAGTAATTCGATTTTGTGGCCAATCCAGCGTGCGCCCTTCTGTTAACTCTCTCAACTTCCTGGTATTTTCCAAGCGCTCTAATATTACCCTCTTTATCATCGCGCATAGGTGTTTAAGCTCCTGTATTATATGATTCTCAATCCTTCTTATATCTTGTTTCCATCTCTATATCCGTTTCAAGAGGAGGCATTTTCTCGATTACTTAGCGCTGCTCCTTTTTTCTCAGGGGCGGTATTACGACCTTGGAGACAATAAACATAATTTAATTCCACACAGCCCCAAACAGCCCAAAGATTCCCATTGATAATTATCGACGGCTTTATTAAAATGCTTTATTTTTCTTTCTTACCTTTTCAGTTGCTTTTCTTAGAAACAGGGACCAAAATCAAAGATTAAAGAGGTCCTCTGAAGCAGGGAATGAAATAGACGTTGAAAACTATTCCCGTTACGTCATCTCTGCGCGCCTCACGTCAGGGCCAAGAGCCTAGCGCGTAGCTTTATGGCTGACTCTGCTCTGGCGCTCTAGCCAATTCCGAGGCTGCAAACTCCGCTTCTCCGCTCGCAGTCTGGTTCCTCCCCTGCCGCCCCGCCCATCACGGCAGGGTCACGGTAGTGCGCACGCGCAGCACCCCATTTAAGTTTCTCGTCTTTGCAGTGGCTTTGCTTAGATCCGGTGCCGCCTTGAAGGCGGGGCTGGGTCCCAGCCGTAGCCAATGGAGCCCCGGGTGAGGGTTGAGGGGTGGAAGGTCCCTACTAGCCGGTGCAGGTTTCTTCTAGCGCGTGTGCTGGGCTACCTGGTCGTCATGGAGGCGATCTTGACAGAAGAGCTTGATGAGGAAGAGCAGCTGCTGAGAAGGCATCGCAAAGAGAAGAAGGAGTTGCAAGGTGAGGCGGAAGGAAGTGGGAATCTGGAAGCCGCCGCGACTGGGGGAAGGGCGCGTGGCGGGTCGATTCTGGGGAATCTTAAGGCATGACTTATCTGGATCATCCTAGACTTCCCCTAGTAGCAAGTGGCCTCTTCTCTCTTCACCTACCCCGGCGGCCCTTTAATTCCCCAACCTTCAGAGGCTTCCCCTTCTGAGGCCTGCGGCGTGCCCCCTACCCCGCGCCGCCGCCGGGGTGCAGGTGTCTGAAAATACCTAGAAGCCGCCGTCTTGGTCCGCTCCCAAACCCACGATGCCTCCCTTTTCTATACCTGCCCCAGTTACCGATACTTGTCCCTAATGGGTGTATTTTGAATGGACCCGCCTCAGTTTAGGAGGTTCAGAAAGGATACCGGAAAGATTTAAAACTGGCTACAGTCAGGTTTTTTTCCTTCTCTTATCTCGCCAAACAACCGAAACATATTCAAGATTTTGTTAATGAAGTTTTTTTTTTTTTTTGGTCTCGGCTTCTTCTGGGCCCTTCTCTCTCTGTAGCTGTCTGTTACGTGATGACTTTCTTCCATAATTACTTTTTCTGTACCCTTCGCCCGTTACCATCCCCTTATTGGTTCCTGTTTCTCATCTCCTTTTACTCCTGCGTGTCTGACTTAATGATTTTAATGGCTTTTCAGCCAAAATTCAGGGCATGAAGAATGCTGTTCCCAAAAATGACAAGAAGAGGAGGAAGCAACTCACCGAAGATGTGGCCAAGTTGGAAAAAGAAATGGAACAGAAACATAGAGAGGAACTGGAGCAATTGAAGCTGACTACTAAGGAGAATAAGGTATGTGAAATAAATGTTTGTCGTTGCCTACACCATTTGAAAACAGCTGTCCACTTCTGTTAAATGTTAAACTGCTTTTTTTTTTTTTGAGACGGTGTCTCGCTCTGCAAAACACGCTCAATCTTGGCTCACTGCAAGCTCCGCCTCCCGGGTTCAGGCCATTCTCCTGCCTCAGCCTCCCAAGTAACTGGGACTACGGGCGCCCGCCACTACGCCCGGCTAATTTTTTGTATTTTTAGTAGAGACAGGGTTTCACCATGTTAGCCAAGACGGTGTCGATCTCCTGACCTTGTGATCCACCCGCCTCGGCCTCCCAAAGTGCTGGGATTACAGGCGTGAGCCACCGTGCCCGGCCCTGTTAAACTGTTTATTATCTAAAATCATAAAATTGGTAGGGAAATGAAATCACTTAGTTATGCTCATGCATCACTTCTCATTAATGTTTTTGTGACCAAGTTTACAGGGCAGTGTGTTTCTATAAGGGAGATCAGCAAAGAAAGTGCTATACTTTACCTATTTACTTGCCCAAAAGATGAAGCTTCACCAAATGAAAGTTGGAAGACCAGGCATCTGATCCCAGAATTGCGACGGAATGGGATTGTAACCTGAGCAAGGTTACTTAATCTTTCTGAGCTCAAATTTTCCCACATATATAATACGATACAAATATTTCTACACTCTAAGCACAGGTTTTTGTAAGAATCAAGAAAGTGAACGTGAAGTCATTTTTGTTATAAAAGTGCTTTATTAACAAGTTGTAATGAATGAAATTTTACTGATGTTTCTTGGGTAAGTTGGAGCATCCTAACTTTCATAATTTTAACTAATATTTATTTTATCGTTGGATCTAATATATATGTGTCAAATACTTTGGTTTATATGTATTATCTCATTTAACCTCAGTAACACACTGTGAGGTATTACCTGTGAAGTAAGTATACATAATCCCATTTTTCAAGTGGGAAACAGGTTAGAGAGATTAAGAACTTTGTCCAGGAGTCGTAACAGCTGTTGATTGCCAAAGCCAGAATTCCAAATGAGAACTGTCTTACTCCAGGAAGTGAATACTGAATTCTGTTACAGCTTTGTATAGTGTGGTATTTATTGTATGGGTTTTGGATGTGAAGGGTCATATAGACCCCACAACCTCACTCCATCTTTGATAGAAAGTTCTTATGTCTATGTAAAATCTTATCTGCCATACTTAAATTTTGGTTGATTTTTGGTTTGCTGTTGACAAGTACAGCTTGTCTGTGCTTTTTATAATGGTCCTTACATTAAATATAGTCTAAATTTCTTTAACTTTGTTAGTTATCAAGTTCCCAACTTTCCTTGCCTTTAATGTACTTCATCGCCAGGTAACAAGGCATATATGATACTCCAGGCGTTAAATTGTGTTGTGACAATTGTGTTCCTAATTGTCTCCCCATCTTTTCTGTTAATGAGATAGTTTTGTTTGCTGCCTCAGACCTTTCAATTTTGAGGTTTCTTTCCCAGGTTTCCAAGGACAAAAATGTTTGATTCATAAGCTACATGGAGTCCTACTGTTAAAACACAAACTGCCATTTTAGTTTGAACTATTTATCTGTTTCATTAATTTAAATTGGTTTTCTTTTCTGAATACTACCAAAAACTAATGCCATTGCTTTTTTGTTTTTCAGATGCATCTCTTTTATCTTGCCTGTTGTCAATATAGATGTTTGTAGATTTTAACAGCTTCCTCTGAAGAATCACAAGACTCCTAATTTCACTATAGTTGATAGCCACTCTTTGAAGTCTCTATCTGATTTTGATATTTTGGTCATTTGGGACACAGCCTTTGCAGACTTCTGTCTCTGTGTATTAAAGGCCTTGAGTTGTTCTATGCATGTGTTATACTAAAAACTGGCTTACCTTAGAGTTGCAGTAATAGTAGCTACTCATCCTTATAGTTAAAAGTCTAGCATCTTTTTTTTTACTCTAGCAAACACACACTAGCCATTTAGGATTGATTATAATATCAAATGATATTATAAATTAAATATATTTTCTGCCTGCAGTTATCAGTTTGTAGATGGAAAAGTGTAGGGTAGGAAAAGCTCAACTTGCTACTAGGGTCAAGGATTAGTACTCATCAGGTTCTGGCTAATTAAGATGGAAAAAGGCCTCTGCTGCTAGTTGAGGTTATGCAGCTAATAATGAACTGAGCCAGCACAGGACCTTTATCTTATATGTACTGGCAGTAGTCAGAGAAAAGAAGAGTGGAGTGCTAAATGAGTTGGCGATTATAGGAAGTACAGTACTGCATTTAGATTAATGGAGTAGGCATTCTAAGAAGGAAGGAAAGCATGCAGGGATGAGCATGATCTTTGAAAGAAACTTCTTGGGAACTTGTCAAATTCTTCCATAAAAATAGAAACAGGAGACAAAACCATATTATCTAATACAGTGTCTATTGCTGTTACTCAAATTTGAAATGTGGGATTAGATATATTTATGATTTTCAGTAATTTAATAAGTACATTGACTTGTTAATGCTTTTTGTTTCCTTCAGATAGATTCTGTTGCTGTTAACATTTCAAACTTGGTGCTTGAGAATCAGCCACCTCGGATATCAAAAGCACAAAAGAGACGGGTATGAAAGTCACGTCACCAAGTATATAAGTTAGTGCTGTGTGTTCAATACTATCTTAGGTACTATCTTAGGTCTTGTTATAGGAAGAGAACGAAAAAAAAATGATGCAGTTCCTTGTCTAGGCACTTGAACTAACATTTATTAAGCACCTGCTGTGTGTCACATACTATGCTAAGCTGCTTATATGACATCTCATTTAGTCCTGACAATAATCCTGTGAAGTAGGATTTCTTATCCCCATTTTATGGAGAAGAAAATGATCCTAAGAGAATATAAAATAACGTATTCAGGTTGCAGCTCTCATAGGAGAGCGAAGCTGGGAGTGGGAGTGCAAAGTAGTTTTTTTTACAAATATATTATCCCAGACTTAAAAATTCAGAATGTGGGCCCAGGGGATTCTGATGCACAACCCTGGCCAAGAACTATACCATTGGGTGAGAAATAAGGATTTGAACCTAGAAGTTAACATGTGTAGGTATACAAAATTCTTAGAGAATTATGTAGGTATCTATATAATGGTTAATTATGAAAATTTAGAGAAGGGAAAGTTCATTATGCTAATAATGGGTTGGAATTTGAAAGAAATATTATTTAGATAGGATATTCCAAATAGGAGGAGCAGCATGCACAAAAACAAATGTGGGGGTGATATATTGCATTATTGAAGAGCTATAAGGAAACTGATTTATTGGAAGTAGCTAGTTCATATCAGCATTATGGAAATGAGATTAGATAGGTAAGTCCCTTTGAATTTGAAAAAGAAAAATGATTAAATTCAGTCTTTTTAGTTGCGAGTATTTTATTAACACTTGATGTTTTCTATGGTTTAAATGCATATTTTTAAATTCATTTTGCATCTTATGACATACTATGTAATTTAGTAGAGCATGGAGTTCAGTGTCAAACAGATGAGGTTTTAATTTCATTTACTGTTATACTTTGGGTATGGTTCTTCTTTAAGCCTCAGTTTCACATCTATAAAACGGGGGCAAATTATAGCTACTTCATAAGCTAATTCATTGTGAATATTAAATACTGTACTATTTCCAAAGCCTTTAACACAAGGCCTGGAGAACTAATGGGTCAACAAATGATAGTATTGTTTCTATATTAAGTAGTGTATAGTATGCCTCTTAAAAATGTAACCTAAAAGCAATGTCTTTTTCTATGTTAAGTAGTGCATACTATGCCTCTTAAAAAATTAAACCTAAAAGCAATGTCTTTTTTTGTTTGCAAGTTGATGAAATGCACATAGTCCAACATTTCTCATTCTTGTGTAGAATTTTATTCTTGAGTAAATATAATTGTGAATTTTGTAGATTCATAAAATTTAGATCTCATGGAATCTTGGAGATTGTCTGCTTAGGATATGCTTTCTTTTGTGATGATCTCACAATTGTCTAGCTTCTATAGATCAAAAAGGAAGGGCAGAATTTTTGCATGCCAGTAACATAACAAAACATTGGAATTACGTCTAGTTAGTAATTGAAACATCTTATAATAGCCTATTTAATTCTGGAAAACCTAAGGGCACAAGTTCTTCCTATCTTTATCAAAACTTGTTCCTCCCCAGCTGGACCTCTAACAACAAAACAAACAAAACGAAAACTCCCTTACCTTTCTCAAAAATTTTGTTACTTTTTCCCTAAGATACTGCACAACTGGAATTAATACTTTTGTCAGTTATACTCTCAAACCATTTAGTATCTTTTATAGTCAGCTGCTTTAACACTTGGCAGAAAAAATGCCCAAGTAATGTTTTTACAGGGTTATATTAATGGGATTTTAGAACAGAAAACATTAAACGTTTATAATGCTTAAGAAAATGGAACCTGAAGTCAGGATGCACAATCGGGTGTTAGATTATTTGGAACCTCCTTTTTGCTAGAAGCACCAAGGAATGCAAAGTCATTTAATTAATGATGTTTATCTTTGAGAAAGATACAACTCTGGAAGAAAAACGTGATAAAACTTTGTCAAGATTTATTTTAAGAATATCGTGGAATATTGTAGAGCATATCTCTTATTTTTAGTCTAGAAAAACAGTATTTTATTCAAAGAACTTAGAAGCTTTTTGATATGAGAGAAAGAGTCTAAAATAGAACTTAGAAGAGCTGGGTTTCAAAAATATGGAATTTGAGGGCTGGAATGAGATTGAATTCAATTTCTCTATTTTCCAATGAGAAAGCAGAGACCCAAGTTATCTCAATTGTACACTAAAAGTTTGATACAAACCCAGGACTGGTGTCCAGCTCTTAATATTCCCTTTGAATCTTCTTTGTTATATTACTATATCAACATGACTGTAGTTTTATTGACAATATATTTATGATTTACATGCTATTTTCATCTTTTATACGTTTTTATTAGAACTTATTAGTGCCATTCTATCTCCGCTACTATAGCTGTAGAAACCAAAGTGCCTAGTGCTCTTGGGAAACTATATATTGCTGGAAAAAGAATTCAGTGGATTTCTTACCTAGTGCCCTGAAAAGGAAACTCAATTGCTTTGTTCTAATGAAGCAAAGCATGAAGGGAAAAAAATGAAATGATTAGAATTAGTATTTTAGAGGCTTAAACAGTTTTGCAGATAAGATAAAGTGCCACTCTTTCAGTAAATAGTACATGACATCATTAACTCCAGCTCCCATCTGCTCCAACTTTTATTCTGATTCAGGTGCCTGGATAGAAGGAGCTCTCTGTGTTGTCCTTGGTCCCTGCTCTGCTCTTACCAGCTGTATGGCCTTTGGAAATCTTTCTGCGTGCTGTTTCCTCAGAAGAGGAAAATGAGGGGTTTTGGATTAGATGATATCTAAGGTGCTTATTCTTCCTTTCCCCTCTGAAACTTTTTTAGTCTTTTATAAAGTAATAGTGCCATCTTGTGTTTTAAGATATTATGCCTCTGTGATCCACAGTTCTAGGTTCACAGTGAAATAAATTTGTTCCTATTACTTATACAAACCTTAAATAGGCTATGTTTTATTAGGGAGATATTACTGCTTTTGATTCAGGTAACTTAGAAATCACTTTAGGTTCATCTAGCATGGCACATAACAGGCAAGTAGTACAGGTACATGACAATAAGTTTAATTGAAACTTGCCTTCCCATTCACTTTTGTTCCAAGGAGAAATTAGAGCTAGCGTTATGGAAGTCTTTACCTTTTCCTATTCTTGGCTTACCAAATCCTTCACTGTAACTTATTATTAATGTAAAAATTTATATAACTTAGTTTTTATTCTTAAATTATAAAGCAGTTTCCCCTTGAGTGTACAAACAAAATATATGATAGAGAATTAGAAAGATGCAGAAAAACATACAGACATACACACACACACACATACACACACCCCAAAATAAAACTTATTTTGGAATCCCGTCATCCAGAGAAAAGCACTATAAATACTTTGTGTATATTGTAGTTTCTTTTTAGTCCTATGTTAAGTATAGACCTACTGTATATTAACTATATGCCTATGCTTTTTGCCTCCAATTTCATCTCTTGACAGTTTTCTCTGGCACTGTAGCTCTAGGAACTGTTTTTAGCTATGAAACATATAGTGCTTTCTGGCTTTTGATCATTACTAGTCCATCTGTTAGGAATTTTTTTTCCTTTCTTCTTCCCCAACCTTCCCTATACACCTCCTGTCTATTCTTCATGTCACAAATCTCTCATTTCCGTCACCCCACTCCATCCTTGCATATGTTTCCATGGGAAGAGCTTATCAGACATTTGCATAAGGAAAGCAAATTGTAGAATGTAACATATGATACCATTTTTATTAAGAATTTATACATATTTTCAAGAGTATACCATATTTATTAAAATGAATGGAAAAACAATCTAGAAGGATGCATACCAAACCTCTAGAGCAAGCACTGGGATGGCAATGGTGTTATGGGGAGCTTGAGTCTCTCTCTTATATTTTAATTTTTTTTTTACAAAATATTTGTTAATTAAATGTATGTGTATACAGACATTTTAAAAAGCTTGATAAAAAGGGTGTCTGCCTGTACCCTTCTAAAGGCTGTGTCATATTAACACGTTACTGGTGGACTGATAAGAAGCCTGGATTAGCCTGGGCTTTAATATAATAATAATGTGCTTTAAGGCCTAGGATAACTCAGTCTTAAGAGAATACTTTGAAATCAGTAAGTAAGGTTTTTAGAAACTTGGCATGTAGCTTTTAAGTAGACTTTAAAGAAAAATTAGAGGGCTTTCTTAATGTCCAGTATAGAGCAAGGTGCTGGAAACACACAGATGAGTAAGAGAGTAAGGAGCTCACCTTGTAGAAAATTCTTGAGATGATCAATGTGATAGTCCTTGTGCGAGAAGGGAGAAAAAACACCGAAAAGTTTTGAGACCTTTACATTTCCCTTCCCTTAATAGATGAGAATTAGTCCAAATTATTATGAATTAACGTTCATGCATTCTCCTTTTCTTAGGAAAAGAAAGCTGCATTGGAAAAGGAGCGAGAAGAACGGATAGCTGAAGCTGAAATTGAAAACTTAACAGGAGCCAGACATATGGAAAGTGAGAAACTTGCTCAAATATTGGCAGCTAGACAGTTAGAAATTAAACAGATTCCATCTGATGGCCACTGTATGTATAGAGCCATTGAAGATCAACTGAAAGAAAAGGATTGTGCTCTGACTGTGGTTGCCTTGAGAAGTCAGACCGCTGAGTATATGCAAAGCCATGTGGAAGACTTTCTGCCATTTTTAACAAACCCTAATACAGGAGATATGTATACTCCAGGTAATTTATTTTTCTTTACTATGTTTCATTGTTGCTTTGTTGTAGTTGTTTTTAAATAAAGTGCTTCCCAGCACTGAGCGTAAGAAGAACCCAGATGATCCTTATGAGGAAAAAACATCACAAGATTTAGGCAGAATTATTTTCTGTAATTTTAATAGATGTTGGTGTATTTTTCTCTATTAAGATTTCTTAATTACTTACTTATTTTGTAATTATAATATGCTAATCATTTTATGTAAGATAGAAATAGGAATAAGATTAGTCATTTTTGAAAAAAATGTAAGTTCTTATTTGACAAAGTGAAGTATTGAGGAAGGTAAGCTTCAGGAAGTATATATAGGGTCTGAAGACCATAAGGAGAGAATGACTAGGAAAACCATTTCCTGCTTTTATCTTATAATTTGGGAACTTTACTTTTATTTACAATAAGCTATAATTAGGAAGATTAGTGTTCAAGTAAAACAAATGGGTTAATAACCTGCTTTATTCTATACAATACTATCACAGTTAAGATAAAATATTTATGAGGAAGTAAAAAAGTACACAACTAGCAGATGAGGAAGAGAGCAAGTAAAAATCTGAATAGGTTTTGGGGTAGTAATGAATGGAATAGAGGACTATTAGTCCTTGAGAGAATATGGCAGGTTTGGCAGTATCCATTGGGAACAAGTCATATGGCCAGAATGGGTTGGAGAGAGAAAGGTTAAAATTGACTTTCCTTTAGTGGAGTCTGTCCTCCATGGAGGAAAGGTAGAGAGTGATGCAGAATTGATAAGAATGAGCATTGGCAGTCAAGTGTGTCTCCTTTAGTGTGTATGGCTTAAGGTATCTGTTGATAGATCTCAAGAATGACTTAAGCATAATCTAATTCTGTAGTGAATTAATTTCCCATAGATGTCATATTGGAAATGTTAACTTATCTCTTGCTGTTTTAGGTCATTGCTGTTTTCTAAATAAACAGAATTTGCTATGGAACATAAAACACATTTTTCCATATATTTTGATATATGCATAGGCAATGTGATAAATGACTCTTCTGTCATTTATCTCCCAAATGATTACTGAATCATTGAAACTCCCCAATTGCGCTAGTTGTAGGGTATAGAGGAGGTGGCAGTTCAGTATGCTGAGTCAGAGAAAAACACAAAAGACTTAATTAATTATCTCCATTTATTCAACCAATACTAATTGAAGGCCGCTGTGTGCCAAGCACTACTCTAGGCACTGTTCTGAACACTGAGGATTTAACAGGGTATGAGACAAACACATGAGACATATTTTTCTTCTAGATGTCCATAATTTCTTTCCTTCCATCTCTGTAGTAAGGATAATTGTTTTCCATTTTAACATACTGTATAAAAAGGTGTATGCACAAAATATACCCATTGTAAATTTAGTGATTAGGTCTTTTATTTCTCAGGGCTGATGTGAAAAGCCTTTTCCTTGGTTAGAACTGATACTTATGCAAGTAATGTAAGTGCTTCCAAAATAACAAGTGGAGGCACTGTTTGACGCTATCTCTGGGGAAGGAATTTCAATTCATCTGTACTTTTACTCGAATTCTCTTCGTATATTTCCCAGAGTCTTACAGTAAACCTGATTATACAGGAACTACATTTTTTTTGTCTTTCATGGTATTCCTTTGGATGCAGGTTTGGGCTTCAAAACACATGTCAAGATAGTGAATATGGTGGCAATTTTTGGGGTCAACGCTTGGGGTAGAGTGAGGTAGGTTTGTTGTATAGGGAGGGTATCTGGGCCTCCGACAGAAGAAGAAAAGCAGAAATGGACTGCTTTGTTCTTGGATGGAAATGTGGTAGAAAGTTGGGGTGAATTAAGTTTGGACCTGGGAGTTAGATTAGATTCTGGAGGATACTGGTAGAGAAGGAGAATGTTCATAACTTGGGCATTTTTGTCAGGAATTGTGGGAACTATAAAAGGGATTTTGTAACATGAGTTACAAAAATTATTAAGTGCTGTATTCTGACCTATTCTCTACAGAAGAATTTCAGAAGTACTGTGAAGATATTGTAAACACAGCTGCATGGGGAGGTCAGCTTGAGGTAAGTTTGTAGTTATTCATAGTGATTGTGGGTTGTTAAATTATTTCTAAATCCCTTCTGTAGTTTTTAGATGTTTCTCAGCTGATCCCAATTTCTCTTTGAAGATTCCTTTTCTTTATATATTTGCTCTTCTCAACTGACAAAGAAATAGGGAGTTAACATGATTAGGTCTGTGATTAAAGTATGTATGTTGAGGGATTGAAACACTATTACATTTTAAATAGCTCAGTGTTAGATCTGTGTGTTAGAAATACATATGTGTAAGTCTTTTCATCGTGATAGTAGTATTGGCAATACATTTGATTTTCTGGACTTAGGAAAGTGAAAATTTTACTGAAGTAAAGTAAAATTTAGCCTAGTAGCTCAGCTGATCAAAGTCACTATTGGAAAAATATCTTTTTTACATCAGAAATGGAAAAAAAATTATATGAAATTATAGGCCAAATCCTACCACAACATATATATTAAAATCGTATTTTGAATTCCTAATTGATAGTGACTGACTTACTTGAAAGCAGTAGTTGGTGCATTAAATTCATATGTAAGAAAACAGTATGTTCAGTCACTTACAGGAAGTTATCAAGATTACTTTTTAGCTCTAATTTTAAAAAAATCTTACTGTTAACTTTGTTTTGTTAAAAACAAACAAACAAACAAAAAAAAACAGGTAGGTAGGCCAGATGGTGATGAAGCAGCCTGGGTATTAAATAGGATAAGAAAGAAAGTTCTGGGTTCAGGTCCTGGCATTTTCTTCCACCCCTCTGTTTTGTGGCCACAGGGGAGTCAGCCATCCTCCCAAGCTTGAGTTTCTTGATTACTATATGGCCATAATAAACCCTCTCTGTGTACTCAGTTGAGCATTTTTGAGCATTAAGTAAGGCAGAGAGTACCTGCATAAAAGTTTGTAAGCTGAAGTGCCAGATGGATGAACCTAGGCAGTACGATTAGTAATATATAATGATGATTAATCATCATGAATAGTCTGTGGCTCTAAATAATTCACTTTAAGAACTGCTTCATTTGAAGATGCAACATGAATGTTGCCCCAAAATCTTTTTCTTAGTACTGCTGTGTATGTGCATTTCCACCAGAGGGAACTGTATCCATTAGTTTTGTATGCCTCGGAAACTCAGGAAATGTTCATAGTAGCTTTGTTACTACTACATTAGGAATAATTAAAAATGCTTGAACTTTCTTAAAAGGATCATTCATATGAGTATTAGAGATTAAATCAAGAAATTAAGAAAAACCTTTTAAAACATCTTTTGAGGGACACTTATACATTTTTTTCATCTGTGAATTCATCTGAAGTAAGAGTTGCAGTTTTCACAATAGAGTAAATTTAAGTTATTAAAGAAAATCATTCTATGATCTCTGAAGTTAGAAGGCATAGTAGGATTCCCAGAGTTTGGTTCGCATCCTCTATTCTATGCTAGTTTCTTAAAAATGATATTTTAGGTATAAGAAAAATGTACCTCAAAGGAACGTTTTTGATTTACCACCATGCAGCAGAGTGCTTTCCATATTTTTGAAGTAATTTCTTAAATTCTTTCAAAACCTCAGGAAGGAGTATGTTCATCAATGGAATGTTCTTGTAATGGGGCAAGTCCATATCCCATAGTGCCCCCATAGATCGGGGCATTATGATTTTTACTTTCTTTTTGAGACAGAGTCTCACTCTGTCACCCAGGCTGGAGTGCAGTGGTGCTATCCATCATTGTTCACTACAGTCTCAATCTTCTAGGCTTAAGCTTTCCTCCCACTCCTGAGTAGCTGCACCACCATGCCTGGCTAATTTTTGTATTTTTTGTAGAAACGGGGTCTCCCTGTGTTGCCCAGGCTGGTCTCGAACGCCTGAGTTCAAGTGACTTTGACAAGTCTTGTAACCCTTTTTTTGCCTCAGATTCTAGGTCTTTAAAATAACGACAGTACCCATCCCATAAAGTTATTGAGAGGATTAAAGGAATTAATACACATAAAGTACTTAAAATGCTTGAGTGTTTGGTCATATGTCTTTTTTTTTTTTTTGAAACAGGGTCTCACTCTGTCACCCCAGTTGGAGTACAGTGGCGTGATCTTGGCTCACTGCAACCTCTGCCTCCCGGGCTCAAGTGATCCATCATGCCTGGTTAATTTTTGTATTTTTTTGTAGAGACATGGTTTTACCATGTTGCCCAGGCTGGTCTCGAATGCCTGGACTCAAGGTATCTGCCTACCTTGGCCTCCCAAAGTGCTGGAATTATGGGTGTGAGCCACTGTGCCTGGCCCGTAATCATAATAAGTCTTTAAAAATGTTAGCATTAATGTTCATTATTCACCATTATTCATCTGGCTTTAGGCTCTAATTTTATATTGTATGGTATGAAATTACTTAAAATTGTATATTTTAATCAAATAGAAATTCATTGATAGGGCAGTACAATTCATATACATATTCTACTCTTTGAAAATTATAGAGCAGTGGTTGTCAACAGTATTTGTAGATTAGAATCATCTGAAAAACTTTAAAAAAATAAATATTTTGTTCTTCCCCCTGCCCATTTTCTCACATTGTAATTTATTTGGTCCGGTGCTTCAGCAATGGTATTTAAAAATTTTTTTTTGTTATGAACATTTTCAAGCGTATTCAAAAGTAGACTAGTATAATATACCTAGTCTACCCATTGCCCCTCTTCATTAACTGTGGCATTGATATTTTTTACAAAGCTTTTGTGCAGGCAGGGCTTGAGCAGTCTCTGCATTTGATTTAATAAATACAAGTTGAGCATCCCTAATCTGATAATTTGAAATCCGAAATGCTCCCAAATCAAATTTTTTGAGGGCTGACATCACAAGTGGAAAATTCTACACTTGACTTTATGTGACAGGTCACAGTTCAAACTTAGTTTCATGCACAAAGTTATTTAAAATGTATAAAATTACCTTCATGGTGTGTGTGTAAGATATGTATGAAACATGAATGAATTTTGTGTTTAGATTTGAGTCCCATCCTCAAGATATCTCATGTAGTATATGCAAATACTCCCAAATCTGAAAAATTCAAAAACTTAAACAATTCTGGTTCCAGGCATTTAGGATAAGGGATATTCAACCTGTATTATATTTATTTATTCAACAGATATTTATTAAGTGCCCAGTATATACCAGGCTCTCTGTGTACAGTGGTGAACACAGCGTATCCCTGCTCTGACTGGTTGCCCGTTCACACATATTTGAATGTGATTTACATTTTTATTTTCCTTACTGATACTTTTTTCTTCCTGTAGCTAAGAGCTCTGTCTCACATTTTACAAACACCAATAGAGATAATACAGGCAGATTCTCCTCCCATTATAGTTGGCGAAGAATATTCAAAAAAACCACTAATACTTGTGTAAGTACCTAGACATTTTTACTGTTTTATTTTTCACAATTAATACAAAAAGGAATATTAAAAAATTTAGATTATATGTGTTAAAATATGTGACTTAGATAATTTTTTAAACCTCTAGCAATTTATTTTTGTGTGTGAGTTAAGAATAAAGTCATTTCTAAAGGTTATAACATTTTAGGACTAGTTTGTATACTGTCCTGGTTTGACATTAGTAATGCTAAAAGTTTCAACAAGTGTTAAAAGTTGAAATACATTCATGTTGCCTGTTTATTCCTTAGATTTATTTTTCTTCATTTTATGAAAATATCTTACATGATTTAGAAATCTCTTCTGAAATACAGCATGCAGGGTTTGCTATTGGCTTTAGTATTTTTTAGCTAAACCTATTAAGATAGTCATCAATGGCTAGATGACAATTTAAGCTGATTGAACCTTCAGCATCTCAGCCGTTTCATTTTACCCCAGTGATTGAACCAGATCTTGCTGACTGCTGCCACTTTTCAAATGGTGTTGAACTCTTAATTAATATGTCCACATAGTCTATTGAGTGAAACCCATGTGGACTGAGTCATTCAGAATCATTGGTTTATATATATATAATAAGCATATATATATAGAAAAATTGCTTTCATCAAAACTACTCATTTCTTTTTTTTTTTAATTTCAGATATATGAGACATGCATATGGCTTAGGAGAACATTATAATTCGGTTACACGGTTGGTAAACATAGTTACTGAAAATTGCAGCTAATTTATACAATGTTGTACAATTATGTTTTAATACAGTGTGCTGAACTGAGTATTTCTACCAAGTGTTGGGTTGTTCTAAATGCTACTGAAAAACACAACTACCTTATATCAGTTTTATGGCAAAGCTACTAACAGGTGTTTTTAGAAATATGTCAGAGATAAACTTTAACCAGTGTCTTCTTAGTGGAATTTTACAAATTTGTTAAGTTCATTGTAGAGAACATCATTCATAGACCAAGATGGTCCCCTATTAGCTGATATTTTCATTTATGTAAGATCCTGGACATTCTGTTTTGTGTTGGAACAAATTTTCAATGTTTTTAATTCTCCCTTTTCTGCCTGTTCCTAAAAACTTTCAAAATAACCATTTCAATGTAATTTGTCTTGAAGAAGTTTACCCAATATCTTTGTCATTGCAATAATGTAGTATGGTGATGGTCAATTTAATTATTGCTTATAAAATGAACTTGATTGCAGTAACCATGGTATCGATGAGATTAATGCAGTGAAGCTTTATTACTAATATATAT
Organism: Pan paniscus; assembly: GCF_029289425.2. Classification (NCBI taxonomy): domain Eukaryota; kingdom Metazoa; phylum Chordata; class Mammalia; order Primates; family Hominidae; genus Pan; species Pan paniscus. Next base: position 108,456,091 of record NC_073256.2, read on the forward strand.
AGCCTTATCAAAGCAAGCTAAGAAGCTTGCTTTAATAATTAATAATTTAAAAATATTTATTTAGATGGGATTCAGTTGTTTAAAGAAGTGAGATAAATTCAAAGGTAAATAGGTATTCTCTGTCAAATTTAAATCTCTAAAGAATTAGAGATTAGTTTTTTATTTGTGTATAACTTAAAAAAGACCTAATAGGTTACTGCCTTTTTAATGCATTTGTTATTCTTTGGTATTTTTTAAGCATCGGACTGGAGTTAGTACCATCATCTCTTGAGTCTTTCATAACTACACATTTTTATATTTCCTTTTGTGTTTTCTACTTTGCTTTCCTTGAAGGAACAAGCATTTTGTGGCCTTTACCTTGTGCAATTTTAGGGAGTAGCAGTGTAAAAGGTCCAAGACCACATTTACTTGAAATTCTTCCTCTTTTCTGATTTGTCTTACCAGATATTTCCCTTCTTGCCTCATTCTCTAGGATTTGAATAAAACCTTTGCCACTTATTTTATTAGCCTTATTAATGTCACCTTTCCTTCAACTCAAATATTTGAGAAATTTTATGTTACATATATGAATGAAGTTGAAAGCTACTGTTTGGAAGCTAAGACTTGTATACAGTAGTTTTGTATATGAATGGTTGTTCTAGCTCAGATTTCAGGTTACTCACAACAGTATTCTTTCTAAGAGGATATATACAAATATCTCTCATAATTTATGTAAGGAAATATTATGAAAATGAGACTTTTTTAGTTTGATGTGTGTTTCCCAAACTAGAGATAAAACTAGTAAGATTTAGTATCGTTTATAACATTTGAATTTTTGCTCCATGAGTACAACTAATTTTTATAAGTAAATATTGGGTTTATATGAAAAATGGGGTGTCAGTCTTTTCATACGCCCGGCAGGTAACAATGTGGGAAGCTGGCAGGGTCATTGATAGCAAGTAAGTACTTCCTGAAGGCTTTCCAGTTCAAAAGATTACAAGCCATTCTGCCTGCCGAACAAATTATATTCTGAAGATGCCTGTTTTGTAACCCTTGATGTGAATTTTTTGGTGTCTGAAATTTACAAAAGAATGAAATTGAAATTGTAAAACACTAAATGCTTTGGGTTTATTTTGAAGTAATCTGTTACTTTAAAATGTCAACATTGGGAAGCCATAAAACAAGATATTATGAAACCCAGTATTATAAATGTTATCTACATCTAAAGTATTCTAAAATAACTTATTGGCAGCTTTATTCTTTTTTTCCTTACAAGATTTAGAATCTTTTTGGTTATATGTCTATTTTTCAATTTTGTTATATTTTTAATTTAAGTGGCCAATGTGGTTATGAACAAGATTTGTATGGTCAGCTTCTGTTCTTTCCTAAAACTTCAGATAAATATCATTTTAGCTATAACCTAAAAAAGTGTTTAAATAAAATGACAGATGTTAATTTAAAAGCAGCATATGCTAATTTACTTTTTCATATGATGATGGTCTAATGGAAGTTACATATGCTTTCTTTTGTCCTAACTCTGAAAAGTATATGTCAGAGTTCTGGAATATGTCTTTAGCCAAGAATTTTATTCACTTAAATTTGTTTACAACTTGTATAAAGCAAAAAAGAATGTGTGTAACTATAGTGAACAGCATAGTTTTGCTTATATTATGTGATGTTTGCCAAAAAAAGAATAAAAGATGAATGAATTACATCAACATTTATTTGCTTGAATTGTCATTCTTTAACAATTCGAGAATTTAGAAGTGGAGAAAACTCCTTTTGTTTTGTATCCAGCCTTTACTTTGTCTTCACACACAGATTCTTACATTTTAAGGGATTTTGAATAAATATATGAGCATAGCTTATGCCCCAGAGTAGAGGGAAATAAAGTAATAGCCATTTAAGCTATAGCTCTTAGAAATCAGGTACAATCTTAGAACCTTTTAGAATAATGAATGTTTATTTAGGGTAAGTGAATTTGAAAAATATTTTAAGACCCATAGATGTTAAAATAAAGAATAAACATTTGTGTGCAAGAATGTGGAGCAGTAAGAAGGAAGTTTGTACAAATAAATGTTTTCACACAATTGTTAATATAGTGCCTTATTGGTACAGGTTCTTATGAAGTAGCTGAAGGACTAGATCAGTTGATCTGAGAATTTATTTGGTGATTTCATGCTTTTTTTTAAAAAACTTTTATCGAACAGATGAAATTTTTCTCTGCCTGTTCTGTTATCACATACATTGATTGTTTCCTCCTGTCTTAAGTCTTTATCTTAGAGCTCATGAGGTTTTAATTCTTAACACATGGGTCTTTTAACCCACCATTGTTCTCTCCCACTTAAGGTCTTGGAACTACCATTCAGAATTGAATGTTTCACCCAACCTGCTTTATCCAGCTTCCTTGTCTTTCTAGTCTCAGTTTACATATTAATAGTACCTTCTGAGACAACCCTCCTCAGACTCCTCCCAATCTTGTTTCTTTCTAATACCTACACACTTGTAATCACTTACTTGAATTTAGTTGTTTTTCATCTATTTTTTTCCATACTGTGTTAAGAGCTTAGAAACAAGAATTTCTTGTTCACTGCTCTTAAAATACCTAGCACATTGCCTGGCCTGTCTGCATTGCGTGCTTATCAGTTGAGAGGATAGGATATGAGTAAGAAGTTGCATTAGGTTAACAGACTGCTGGGAATAGAGAGATGGATATGATTTAGAATTGTGCTTGCTCGCAAAAGGCCTGCTTTTTAATTTACCTTGCCCTTGGATGAATTCTTCAAGTCTTTTGGTCAGTTGAAGGGAGAAAGGGAACCCAACAGAGCTTTCATTTTTCTTAACTTCCAATAGTAATGTTTCAGCTAATTTACCTTCACATACCAATTAGGGTAATGTCTGATTTTAATAAATCTACACAAATATAAGAATCCTATAAAATAAGTGTACAGTTAGAAAAAAATTAAAACCTTTGTTAATATACTGACCATGAAGAAGTTTTATAGTTGTCTTATTTCAGTATAATCAGGATGACTAGTAAGACATACTGGAACAAATTGCTGCCTTTCTATAAGGCTGCTGAATTTTTATTTCCGTGAATAGGGATGATATATAATCTAGCTCTTGTTTGTCACTCTTGTATTGACAAAAAGTCTTATTTATTGTTTATAATTTTAACAAAATATAGGATTAACATGGGGATCAATAACCTCAGTGCATGAGTTGATGAACAAAAATAATGACCTCACTTTAAAAAGTAAATTACATGAGTTTTTTAAATTTTTCATTTCATTTTATTTCTTAATTTTCTATTTTAGATTTAAAGGGTACATGTGCAGGTTTGTTACATGGGTATATTTTATAATGCTGGAATGTGTGTTTTTATAGAACCTGTCACCTAAGTAGTGAACATTGTACCCAATAGGTAGTTTATCAACCTCCCCTACCCTTTTGGAGTCCCCACTGTCTGTTATTTCCATCTTTATGTCCATGTGTATCCATTGTTTAGCTCTCACTTTATAAGCGAGAATATGTGGTATTTGATTTTCTGTTTCTGTGTTAATTCACTTAGATAATGGCTTCTAGCTACGCCCATGTTGCTGCAAAGGACATGATTTCATTCTTTTTTTTATAGCTGTATAGTATTCCATGGTGTCTATGTACCACATTTTCTTTAATCTACCAGTGATAGGCACTTAGGTTGATTCCATGACTTTGCTATTGTGAATAGTGCTTTGATAAACATGAGTGTAGATTTTTTTTGATAGAATGATTTCTTTTCCTTTGGGTAGATAACCAATAGTGGGATTGCTGGATTGAATGGTAGTTACATCTTTAGTTCTTTGGGAAATCTCCATACTGTTTTCCACAGGGGTTGAACTAATTTACATTCTCACCAACAATGTATAAGTGTTCCCTTTTCTCCATATCCTTGGCAATTTCTGTTAATTTTTGGCTTTTTAATAATACCCATTCTGACTGGTGTGAGATGGTATCTCATTGTGGTTTTAATTTGCAGTAAGTAAGGGTTTTTTTCACTTTGCCAAATCCTGATGGAAAAATTGCTGTTTTTGAATCAGGCATTTCCCCCACCCCCCACCCACCGCTACTCTTGTGACTGACATTGGAAAGGCCTTATATACCTAGATCAGAGATTTTCATCAGTGGCACTATTAACATTTTGAGTTGGATAATTCTTTGTTGTGGCATTGTAAGATGTTTAGCAGCAGCATCTCCTTTCTAAGTACCTGTATCATCCCCCTCCAAAGTTGTAAGAACAAAAAATGTCTCCCTGGGAACAAAATTGCCCCCAGTTGAGAACCACTTACTAAATCATAAGTTTTATTGCTAATGAGGTTGGAAAGTTCTAAAGAAAACCATTTAGATCACAAATTGGACACATTAGGCAGTTAGTCATCTACTTTACATGACTTTAGCAACTGCCTAATGCCAGACTTACATGAATCCCCTTTGAAAAAGCTGAATGGACCTTAACTTTTTTTCCTTTCTCTTCATATTCTTAACCACTAAAATGTGTTTATTTGGCTTTTGGGATTACTGGTGGTAGCATTCAGGATAGACTAAGTTGTGCTATGGTAACAACTCAAAAATCTTGGAGTCACATAACAACATGGGAGTGTTTCTTGTATTGTTACATTTTGCAAGTTGGCTGAGGGCTCTGCTCCATGATTTTGTGCTGTAGGACCCAAACTATTCAAGCTGTCACCATCTTAAACTTTATTAGAAGAGAGCATTCTGGAGGATCTCCCTCCAGCAAGTAAATTCTGTGGCTTAGCAGAAACACATCTCATTTCCATTCATTGTCGGAATTAGTCACATGGCTTCACCTAAGTAGGAAAGTGCCCAGAAGTGCAGTCCTACCCTGTGTTCTGAAGGCAGGGAGCTGGAATATTTGGTGAACATTACTAAGCATTATTACATGTACTGGAAATCGTGGTCTTTGGGTTCAGACTTATCATTTCAGTCTTGACCCTGGCGCTTATTGACTAACCTTTCAGAGCTCCTGTTTACTTATATAAAATAGGAATAATAATGTTTTCCTAGTAGGAGAACTATAAAGGTAAGTAGGAATGTTTAGATAATATATATAGCATATTCTATATAATTTATGGTATTTATGAGAATAATAGTTATTATTTTACAGGTTGGTTTTTGGTGTATTATATGTCACCTAAATGGGAGGCAGAAATGTGATAGGCTACTAATCTCTTTTGGAAAAGTGGGATTGTCAAGGTGGTTTATAAAGCAGAGCCTTGGAATGCTAGAATGAGGGGCCGTTTCACTGTTGCTCTTAGAATTAAGCATGTAGGAATTTAGTATGTAGTAACTTGTAGGACATAATTAGACCACTATGAGACCAAGAAATTATCTGATATAATAAGGTAAACATTCTAATAGTATTTCTGTTTTGCTTTCTACTGAATATCTCAAACTTTGATATTTATATTCTGTTTAGGATTTAGCTGTCAAGATTCTTGATTGACATAGAGGTTGTCAGGTTTGGTTTTGATATTCTTAAACTCTTTTGGTATTGTGGGTGAATTAATGTGAATTAAGAAAACACCTTTCCTAAGCTCCACAAAGAATATTCAGGTGCTTTAAAGAAATATTTTGTGTATGTTGTAATACATTTACAAAGCTTGTTTTAATTATTGCTAATGAATGACACCCTTTGCACATGGACCTATTTATTTAAACTTGTAATTTTGAATATATATTTTTTTGTTTGTTTGTTTGTTTTGTTTTGTTTTGTTTTCTTTCTTCCTCCCCTCCTCCTGACTCAAAACAGTCTGGATTTGGTCTCTACCATGTCACTGAAACTGCCTCTAAGAGTAGTACCAGGAACTGCTCACTTATCCTTAACTTACTGGAAATCTCTGCTGCCTTTAGCACTGTAGACTACACCCTCCTTGAAATTATCTTTTTCCGTAATACTACTTGTGATGTTTAAAACTGAGTGTCAACTTGATTGGATTGAAGGATGCAAAGTATTGTTCCTAGGTGTGTCTCTGAGGGTGTTGCTGTAGAAGATTAACATTTGAGTCAGTGGACTGGGAGAGACAGACCCACCCTCAATCTGGGTGGGCACCATCTAATCAGCTGCCAGCATGGCTAGAATAAAGCAGGCAGAAGAAAGTGGAATGAGCAGACTTGCTGAGTCTTCTGGCCTTCATCTTTCTCCTGTGCTGGATGCTTCCTGCCCTCGAACATCAGACTTCATTCAGCGTTGGGACTCTTGGACTTACCCTAGTGATTTGCCAGGGGCTCTTGGGCCTTCAGCTAAAAACTGAAGGCTGCACTGTTGGCTTCCCTACTTTTGAGGTTTTGGGACTCGGACTGGCTTCCTTGCTCCTCATCTTGCAGATGGCCTATTGTGGGACTTCACCTTATGATCGTGTGAGTCAATACTCCTTAATAAACTCCCCTTCATATATATATCCTATTAGTTCTGCCCCTCTAGGGAACCCTGACTAATACACTACTCTTTGCTAAACGGTTCCTCCTCCTTAGGTGCTGTTCTGGTCTGAGCCTCTTCCCCTGACTGTCCTTTAGGATGTTATCCTTGACCCTCTTTTTCACACTTACGTCAGAGCTTCCAAACTGCTGGACTGAATGTGGCTCAGAGACATACTTTGTTAGACCTGTGTAGTGATTTAAAAAAAAAAAAAAAAAAAAGATGTGAGGTAGTTGGTAGCTTTTAAGGGGAGATTTCACCAAAAATTCATATTTCCAGCTTCTTAAAAAATGTTGGAAGGGCTGTCTACACTGAGCCAGGATTTCCTTGTGGCAGCACTCAACAAGAAGCGAGCAATGGCTGGAGGTTTCAAACAGGGTTTCACCCACCACCATCTCCACCTGGTCTGCTAACTTAAATTTCTTATCTCAGTCAAAAATGCCTAGTTCCAGCTGGGCATGGTGGCTCACGCCTGTAATCCTAGCACTTTGGGAGGCAAAGCCAGTGGATCACCTGAGGTCAGTAGTTCGAGACCAGCCTGGCCAACATGGAGAAATCCTGTCTCTACTAAAAATACAAAATTAGCCGGGCCTGGTGGTGCATGCCTGTAATCCCAGATACTTGGGAGGCTGAGGCAGGAAAATCGCTTGAATTCGGGAGGCAGAGGTTGCGTGCAGTAAGCAGAGATTACACCGCTATACTGCAGCCTGGGGGACAGAGCAAGACTCTGTCTTAAAAAAAAAAAAAAAAAAAAAAAGGCAAGCCTAGTTTCCAAGCCAAAATCTTGGCATTATCTTATCCCCGTTTTTGGTTTATTCCCTACTTCATTAGACTTTGTAGATGTTTGGCTATCATACTGGTCTTAGTTTATCTCAGTGTTCTATTTTGTAATCTATTCATTGCTACTTTTTGTTTTGATTGGCTACTTCTGTTTTCTGTGTTTAATACTTGGTAAAGCTTCCCAAAAATATAAAAATATGTATGTGTATTTGTGTATGTGATTTTAAGTAGAGTATTGAGAGATTCCTCTAGCCTAGTGGTAATTAAATGCTGGTCTGTAAACTGATCCCATTGGCAACATAACAACATTTAGTATAAGATAGTGAGATTTTCATAAAGCAAATTTAATCAATTTAAGAAACTTATGTATATGTCATTCTCTTTCAACAGAAGGGTTTAAAATGTCCTTACTTTTATGAATTTATGGTGGCAGTAGTTGAGAGTGAATAAAAAAAATTGTCCTCACTTGACAAAATTAAGAGTTGGTAACTGTATTTCTTACAAATCTCTTTCTGTTTTAAAGTCTGTGAACCAGTAATCTATTTCCAGCCATGTAGCCAGTTTAAGGATCTCTTGTATAACATCTCCAACAGATCTTTATTTAGCCCCTCATTTGAACTTCTCTAACAAGAGTGTACTCAGATATCTAAGCAATAAGTTGAAGTAGTGATGGATAAAGAAGAGTATAGTGGCAAGAAAGTGGCATCAGGGAGACATCTTTGGCACAGTGGGCACATATTAGCACCTTAGATCAGCCTCAGGGGTAGTGCTTGCACACTTGAGATTTGTTAACAGAAAGTGGAACTCCTAATTTAAATGTGTATAGGAGATTGTACAAAAGCAAACCACTACCCTTTACTGAGCTCTTACTGTGTGCCAGGCAGTGTGCTAAATGCTTTAAATATGTGGCTTACTTATGCCTCAAGGAAAGCAGGGGTTGCTATTTTCATCCCTATTTTTTAGAGAATGAAAATGAGACTTGAAGAGGTTGAGAATGAATAACTTGCTTAAGCTACATAGCCAGTAAGTGACTCTAGAAGGCAGGCTAGAGAATCCAAAGGCTAGTCACATAGCTAGTAAGTGACTCTAGAAGGTAGGCTTTGAGAATCCCAAGCCCTTTAAATCAAACCTTCCATTTCCGTATTTAAAAAGAATACTAACCAAGAGAAACCCAGTACCCTTCTTTATTACAGGACAGAATTTCTATAGCAGTTTTCAAGTACATGAAGCATCTGATCATGTTTGAAACTTTTACCCCAAGTCTCAGACCACATTTTAAATCACAAAATAAGCTTGCCAAAACAAATCAAGTAAGTGCATTGGTTTCTGCCATAACCTGTGTTTATGAACTCCTGTTTTTTATGCATTTTTCCAACTTCCAAAATTTTTAATTTGTCATGGGCCCTTGTCATATTAAGAATTAGCCAGATTATTTTGTATTATAAAGTGTTAATAAATGAAACAACCCTTCTCTGTTAATAAAATTAATGATTGTTTCAACTTTAGGGTCCTTGAGTTCCTAGGATGCTATATATTTTAGCATTCTTACAGCACTTTATACTTCCAGAATAGTTTGTAATCATTAGTTAGCTGTTTCCCACACAATCTCTGTGGAATAGATTGGCATTCTTTCTTGTTGTTTTACTGATGAGAAGAGAGATAGATACAGGCAATTTGACTGACTTTCTAAATTTACACAATAAGTCAGTAACCGTCTGGATTAACATTCAACTTTAGATTCCTAGTTTTTTGCTGAGTTCACAGGCTGATGCTGTCTCAAAAAGCTGGTGATTTTTTTGATTTGCCTGCCAAATGGATTGATTTCAGGTTGCTGGGAAAGCTCTAGATTCTGACATTCCATGAGGCTAGCCTATACGGCACAGAGATCAGCAACCCTTTCATTTTCAGCTGGTGTCCATAAGGAGTGTGTTTAAGATGCAGGTGAAAACTGAAAAGTTTGAAAGAGCAAACTCCATCTCTTTTTCTGAATCTGTCTTTCCTAGATTCTCAGTGTCTTAATAAACCTAGACCTGTGTCACAGCTGTACCCTGCTAAATATTACACAACTCTCATCTCTCCACATCCTAAATTGTGGCTTATCTAATGTTCCTACAAAGAGACCAGATTCTAGTCACAGTCTTCCCCAGGTTATACCTATCACTTTATCTCCAGCACCTGGAATAGTACAGAAGCCATCCCTGCCTCCGATCTTATTCCCTTAAACCGTTCTTTTATGCTAATAAAGTGAACTGCCACAAATGCAAATCTGACTACCACTTTCCTGTATCGTTTATGTTTTTGATTTTTATTTTTTGTATATTCTGATGTTTTGACATCTTAAAAAACCTTTCTGGCTGAGGAGGGGGTGCTCCTACTGGGGTTAGTTGGTTCTTAGAGATAGCAAAGGGCAGGTGCAGCCAGGAGCATGGCTTTGATATGCAAACTAACCAGTCCTAAGCCAGACCTCCTCTGTCTGACCCATACACCCCAGGAGACAATATTCCTTTGCTTTAATCATCCTAGGGCCAGGTACTCTGGAACCACCTCTAAATCCCCAAACCCACCAGAATTATTCACACTAGCCAGTCCTAAACTGTTTACCCTTTCCTGCTTTGTATTTTCCACAAGAACTCCAATAAAGGCTCTGGCCTAGACTTTTTTTTTTTTTTTTTTGAGACGGAGTCTCGCTCTGTCACCCAGGCTGGAGTGCAGTCGTGCAATCTCGGCTCACTGCAAGCTCTGCCTCCTGGGTTCACGCCATTCTTCTGCCTCAGCCTCCCGAGTAGCTGGGACTATGGGCTTCTGCCACCACGTCCGGCTAATTTTTTTGTATTTTTAGTAGAGGCGGGGTTTCACCGTGCTAGCCAAGATGGTCTCGATCTCCTGACCTCGTGATCTGCCCACCTTGGCCTCCCAAAGTGCCGGGATTACAGGTGTGAGCCACCGCGCTTAGCCCTCTGGCCTAGACTTTCTACCCTTGCTACTCTCTTCTACCTCCTGACAGTCCCCAGTCCTTTCCCACGTGGCCCTGCCTTCTGTTTCTAGGGATTCAAGTATAAATTTCCTTCGTAACAATCACTTCTTAATCACTTGATTAAAACAAATTCTGGGTATATTTTAATATACTTTCTAACCTAATCCTTATGATGGCTTCCTATTCCCATAGGATGAAGTCTCCTTATTACGGCATTTAAAAGAGGTCTTTCGTGACAGGTCCTATTTACTCCGCCAGTGTCACCTCCCATCACTCCTTTCTTTAGATATATGCACTAGAATCAATTATTTATACTCCCCATGGTCCTGTGTATTTCATGTCCCTGAACCTTTTCTTCATGCTTTTATTTAAATGCTTTTCCACTTCACATTTATTTCATCATCTGGTTAGCTCTTTTTAATCCGTTATGACTGGACCCAGCAGTCAACAGCAGGAAATCTTCCTTGAACCAACAGATCAGACTCTTTGCCACTTTGTGTACTGTCACTTCTGCTAGATCTTCTCCTTTGGCTTCTCTGGATTTTAGGGAAGGCATAACACTGGGCACAAAAGTAACAACCATATATAGAGGGCTTAACCAGCTCCCATAGTTATATAAGGTCAAATTCCTGTAATAAAACCCAGGTTTTATACAATTCCTAATGGTTTGTATTGTTGTTATTTTTTATTAAATCTTGATATACAATTTGCTGCTGCTAAGCCATGTAGTAGGAGCTTTGGAACTGAGCTTGAGTGTAAGTTAGAAGGGCCTTGAAGAGACTGTTAACAGGAGCCTAATGTCACTTCAGGAAGCTATTGGTGAAGGTTTAAACAAGGTGAGAGATATTATTGGAAGCTGGAAGAAAGGTGACTCTTGTGACATAGTAGCAGAAATTTTAGCAATGCTGGAAGAAAGGTGACTTGTGACATAGTAGCAGAAATTTTAGCAATGCTGGAAATTTATTTTCCATGAAACAGTGGAAAATAAGTATAGCTCAACTGGATGATCTCACTAAAGAGATTTCTAGGCAATGTCAAAGGTGCTATCTGGATTCTTCTAGCCCCTATAGCAAAAGACAAAAGGAGAAAGGCAAGCAAGATAAAAAATTGTTCGATATAAAGGAGCCACAACTTTTTGGGTTTGAAAAATACTTTTTTTCATTCGTAACCTCTCCAGACAGTGAATGATGCCAAAATTAAGCAATCTGTTCCAGACAGAGCCAATCCAGGGAACTCTCAGCAAAATGATGAAGATGAAAAGGCATGGCTATAAAAGGCTTTGTTAAGAACAGGAAGGTTAAATACGCTGTGTTACCAACAAACAATAGGGCCCCTAAAAATCTTAATGTCTCACGGCAGTTTCACATGGGAACCCAAGATAGAGGTGGGCCATCCGAAAGAGATTTGTGGGTGTGGTTTGTGTCTGATGGAGTGAATTATAAACTGTTTTAAAAGAAACCCATGAAGTTTTTAAAGGATTTGCATCAGGTTGGATTGAGAAGGACAATAAAATGAAAAGATAAACCTTCATGCGCTGTTAGTAGGAGTATAAAATGGTGCGGCCACTATGGAAAAGTCTGGCAGTGCCTCAAAAGACTAAACATAGAGGTACCGTATGACCCAACAATTCCACCCCTAAGTATATACCCAAGAGAATGAAAACATATCCACATAAAAAATTGTACACAGATGGTGTTTGTAGCAGCATTATTTGTAATAACCAAAAAGTAGAAACAATGCAAATGCCCATCAGCTGATGAGTGGAAATGTAAACTGTGATGTATTCATACAATGGAATATTATTTGACAATAAAAATAAGTGGAGTGCCAGTACATGCTATAACATGAATAAGCCTTTGTATTAGTCTGTTTTGGCAGTTCTATAAAGAAATACCTGAGACTGGGTAATTTATAAATAAAAGAGGTTTAATTGGCTTAGAGTTCTGCAGGTTGTAAAGTAAGTGTAACAGCTTCTGCTTCTGCGGAGGCCTCAGGAAGCTTCCAGTCATGGTGCAAGGCAAAAGAGGAGCAAGGCACATTTCACATGGCTGGAGCAGGAGGGAGTGGAGGGAGGTGCCACCACTTTTAAACAAACAGATTTCACAATAACTCACTATCATGAGGACAGTACCAAGAGGGAAATCTGCCCCCATGATCCAATCACCTCTCAACAGGTCCCACCTCCAACACTGGGGATTACAATTTGATATGAGATTTGGGTGAGGACACATATCCAAAGCATCTCAGCCTTGAAAACATGCTAAGTAAAGTAAGCCAGTCACAAAAGTCCACATGTTATATAAATTCATCTATATAAAATCCCCAGAATAGGCAAATCTATACAGATAAAAAGTAGATTTGTAGTTGCCTAGGGTTGGGGTGGATGGGAGGAATGGAAAGTGATTGTTAAAGGCTTCAGGCTTTCTTTTGGGGATGATGAAAATATTCGAAAATGGATTATGGTGGTAGTTACACAAGTTGGTGAATATCCTAAGGACCATCGACTTGTATACTTTAAATGATTGAATTAATGGTATGTGAATTCTATCTCAATAAAGCTGTTATCAAAAAAGAATTAAAATGAGAGGCCCTTGGCACCTTGAACTTCTATGGACAGGAAGCAGACTGAGGAAACTACTTGGCAAACATGGGCTACATTTTATGGAAAAGGAAAGAAATTCAAGAGGATGGAATCAAGAGCCCAAACAGGGGAACCAAAAGCTAATCCCAGGCAGTACATGTGGGCTGGGTGCAGTGGCTCACTCCTGTAATCCCAGCACTTTGGGAGGCTGAGGCGGGTGGATCACCTGAGGTCAGGAGTTCAAGACCAGCCTGGCCAACATGGCGAAAGCTTGTCTCTACTAAAAATACAAAAATTAGCCAGGCATGGCAGCACGTTCCTGTAATCTCAGCTACTCGGGAGGCTGAGGCAGGAGAATTGCTTGAACCAGGAGGCGGAGGTTGCAGTGAGCAGAGATTGTGCCACTGCACTCCAGTCTGGGTAAAAGAGCGAGACTCCATCTCAAAAACAAAAAACAAAAAACAAAAATAATGACAACCTTGTGCCTCATTTGATTTCAGAATTGCTATGAACCTGTGGCTACTTTGTTCCTCTGATTTTTCCCTTTTTTTTTTTTTTTTTTTGAATGGGACTAACTATTGCCTGCCCTTTGTTTTACCTATGTTGTATTCTAGGTATGTGTGGACAGATAACTTGTCTCTTTAGTTGATAGGTCTTCAGGTCAAGATGAACTGCACTCAAGCTGAACTCAAGGAACTGCCTCAGAGGAGCTTCATCTACCTTTGTACCTAACTTTGATGACAAGATCTTTGAACCTGATGTTCTAAATAGATGAAACTTTTGGGGAAGGGGGCTTTCCAGGAAGAGTGTCTCTGTTTTGCATATGGGAGGAATGTAAACAGCTCATGGCTACAGGGTGGATTGTGGTGGGTTTTAAAACATGTCCACAAATTTTTGGTCACTTGCCTTCAAGAGGCAGAGTCTAATTTGTCTTCCTTTGAATATGAGCTCATTTCTGTCACTTGGTTCTAATGAATAAAATGTGGTAGAGGTGATTCTGTATGACTTCTGAAGCAAGGTCATGAAAGTAATACAGCTTCCACTCCACTTTCTCTCTTGGGATGCTCAACCTTCAGACCAAGCCACCATGTTGGGAGGGAGTCCAAGCCACATTGGAGAGGCTACATGTAGAGGCTGACCACCCTGAGGCCCTAGCCAACAAGAAGTATCTACCACCAGATGTGGATTAGTGAACCTTTAGATGGTTTCTGCTGCAGACTTTGAGCTGCTATAGCTGTCACTAAGAGAACTATAGGCAAGCCCTGCCCAGATTAAGATTTGTCAATAAAGGCCGGGTGTGGTGGCTCACACCTGTAATCCCAGCACTTTGAGAGGCCGAGGCAGGCGCATCACGAGGTCAGGAGATTGAGACCATCCTGGCTAGCACAGTGAAACCCCATCTCCTAAAAATACAAAAAATCAGCTGGGTGTGGTGGTGGGTGCCTGTAGTCCCAGCTACTTGGGAGGCTGAGGCGGGAGAATGACATGAACCTGGGAGGCAGAGTTTGCAGTGAGCCAAGATCGCACGACTGCACTCCAGCCTGGGTGACAGAGTGAGACTCCGTCTCAAAAAAAAAAAAGATTTGTCAGTAAAATAAATGTTTTAGGCCATTAAGATGTGTGGTGGTTTGTTTCCCAGTGATAGATAACTGGAACAGACAGTATGAATAGGATTGATTGTATATTGGAAGTAAGGGAGAAGAAAGACTCAAGAATGTTAACCAGGTTTTCTAGGTTCAGCAGATTAACAGAAAGCAGTATCAGATTGTATTGGTTTGTTTACCTACTTAAAGCAGTAACAAATTTCCAGGGTTTGGACAGTGTCATCTGGGATGCTAGTCACCCAATATTTACTTAAGAGGTGGTGATTGTTATGGATTTTTTTTTTAAACAAAGCCTTGTGATCAGTTTGTTTTGATAGTAACAGCTTTATTATTCTTAGGAAACAAATAATATCAAAGTAAAGAAGACGAAGCATAGGTTTGGAAGAGGGAAGGCAAACAGCAGTGATTAAGAAGCTGAAAAATTAGCTTTCTAGCAACTGAAAGTCACTATTAGCATCTCTTGATTTACTGTTATGATATTGATATTCATTATAATCCCTTTAAAAATTTAATGATCCTTTTTTAGAATTCTGGCACTTGATTTTACTCTCCTACTGGAAGAGGTCTTGTCTCTAATAGCATTCTCTCAGTGAGGCCTTTCCTGGTCATCCTATTTAAAATTGTAAACTTCTCATTTCCCACACTCCCTATTTCTCTTTTCTGCTTAGATTTTCCCCCTTGGCATCAAATCACCATCTAACATAGTAGATTTACTTATCTGATTGCTTTTCTTCCCCTACTAGAATGGAATTTCCTTGAGAACAGAAATTTTTATCTTTTTCATTCACTCCTGCAACAGTGTTGACTATGTAGTAGGTGGTCAGTAAATATTTGTTGAATAAATAAATAAAGTGATTTCTGAATGCCAAAGGAAGGATTGATTTCTGTTCAGATCACTTTCAGTGCAGAATGTATTTTATAATGTTCAAGTTTTTGGAAACCTACATCTAAGTGTGTCACATACATGTGTAATCCTAATGCCTCTAAGACTCATCCTATCTGGGTGCTAATGGGATTGTGATAATCAAATGTTACTGGCCACAGCTCCCCTCCCTCTCCTTTTTGTCACCGTTTTAATCTTTTATTTGGAAATTTTTAAACATACGCAAAAATAACAAGACTAATGTAATGAATGCTGATATGGTTTGTATTTGTGTTCCCTCCAAAATCTCATGTTCAATTATAATCCCCAGTGTTGGAGACTGGGCCTGGTGGGAGGTGATTAGATCCTGGGGGTGGAGTTCTCATGAATGCATTAGCATCCCCTCAGTGCTGTTTTCCTGCTAGTGAGTGAGTGAGTTATCCTGAGATCTGGTTGTTTATGTGTGTAGCACCTCCTTCCTGTCTTCCTCCAGCTCTGGCCATGTGAAGTGCTGGCTCTCCCTTTGCCTTGCACCATTATTGTAGGCTTCCTTAGGGCTCCCCAGAAGCTGAGCAGATGCCAGCACCATGCTTCCTGTATAGCCTGCAGAACTGTGAGCCAATTAAACCTCTTTTCTTTATAAATTACCTAGTCTCAGGTATTTCTTTATAGCAGTGCGAGAATGGACTAATACAAACCCCTATGTGTCTATTACTCAGCATTAATAATTATCAACATTTTGTCAATCTTGTTTGATCAGTTTCTTCCACCCACTTTCCCCCCTAGATTATTTTAAAGAAAACTCAAGATATCATTTTATTTCACTTGAAAATTTCAGTATGCATTTCTGAATGTTAAGCACATTTAAAATAAATACTACCACCATACCATTTTCACATGTAACAGAATTAATTTCTCTCATCTAATAGCCCATGAACAAATTTCCCTGAGATGTTTGTATTCAGCTGAGGATTCAAATACAGTCCAGGCATTGCATTTAGCTGTTATTTGCCCTAAGTTTCAGTTACATCGTAACAGTTTTCCCTCCTTTTTATTAATGTCTTTCATTTGTTGGTGAAACCTTGTGACATTGGACCAGGGACCAGTCCTGTAGAATCTTCCATGTTATAGATTTGACTGTTTCCCTATAATGAACTTAACTTATTCTCTAGTTCTGTTTTTTTGTAAATGGTAGTTAGATCTTGAAGCCATGATTAGATTCAGATTTAATTTTTGGACAGGAACATTTCATAGGTGGTGCTGCTGTGTACTTTTTAATTCATTACTTCATAAGGCTTATAATGTGATTGTCTCAATTTTATTGATGCTAAAATGATTAGTGGGTTATTAACCTGATCACTTGATTATAAAGTTCCTCATCAACCTTTCATCTAATACTTTCAGTCTCCAATTATGATTTTTTCATAGCTCCATTATTTTATTAGAATTTGCAAAAATTGTGATTATTCTAGTTATTTTTTCTTTCTCATTTATTAGTTTCAATTCTTGTGAATAAGAACTTTATTAACTATTAAGTTATATTTAAGTGCCGTTTGTACCGGAAAAGCAGAATAAATGCTTATATTTTTTCCTTTATCAATTTTCAGACTGAGTTGGTGCGCTAGTAATTCCCAGGGTGAGTAATGTTTCTTTTTAAAAAATGCCATTATGAACTCAGATTTTAATGTGTTTTGATATGTTTCAGTCTACTCTGGATTATTTCTTTCTGATCCTTAATATTTTCCATCTTAGACTAGTGGGAGCTCCTAGAAGTTCACTTCTGTGTCCTCATTAATCTCTGATAACTTTAACATCGCAAGCATAAGCTATTTTAGGCTTACAGTATACATTTCCTGCCCAAAACCTGGACCATCTACTTTCCCTTCATATCTTTCACATAGGAAAATAATCTAATGCTTCCCCCCTTCAACATGGTGGATCTCAGAATGTTCTTGTTACTATGACACACCAATTCTGTAATTAGAGGTTCTAAAGCTGTATAATAAAGAACTCTAATGGTTACCTTGTTTTCTACTTCTTTTCCAAGATCATGACTGAGAGATTGTTAATAAAAGCATTGAGTGGTGGTAAAAATACGAAGATCCTTACTTTGAATGGGAAGAAGATGACAAAGATGCCCTCAGCATTAGGAAAACTGCCTGGCCTGAAGACTCTAGTCCTTCAGAATAACCTAATCCCCAAAGTGTGTCCAGAGTTATGCAACTTGACCCAGGTGAGGAACAGTGTTTTGCTGTTGTGGTTTGGTATTAAAGATGGAAAACAGGAAGAGAGGAAAAAGGGGTAAGAGACAGAACAATAACACTTTGATCTATGGAGACTTAGGTGTCTGGAGACTTAATGTGGAGTGTTGCTGGAGAGGCATCAGAAGGCTTTCTCCCTTAGGGAATTCCATGTGGTAGGGAGAGATGTTTCAATTTATTCATGTGCTCTTTGGCCCACATCTGGAGTCAGGGGACTAGGTCTCTGCCACACTTATCTTTCTAGAGGCTGTCATCTGCAAAGGGGTTGGAAACCTGGATCTGGTCATCTGTCTTGGGGGGCTTACATCTGGAAGTAGTTTTGAGGATCCAGGAGATGCTGTTCACCCTGGGGACTGTCCTGAAGCTTTTGCATTTAGAATGAAGAGACATTTAGGATGTAGCAAGGGAGTTCCTTTTCAATTTCCTAGGGCAGGCTGAAACTTTGAAATGGAATGTTGGCAGGGAATAGGAAGGAGGGGACATTTATTTCTCCTGAAATAGTCTTTAAAGGAAGGTTAATATTTTAAATAAAAAATACTCTTTTTTAAAGAGCAATAGTTGACATGAATGAATCCCAGATGCTTGTGTTAAACCTTTCTGCCTAACAATGTGAAACTCTAGCTGCCAAAAATCTTGAGGTTGAGAGAAGGCAAGGGATATTAACTTTGTAATTTTCTTTTTGTTCACTGCTGAATTGTCATCAGCACAGGAAGAACCTAGAAGCAGCTAAGGCGTTATAGCTCATTAATTTTGAGTTTACAGTTCCAAAAAATAAATCTGTATTTTCTTACTTTCACCCTACCTCATTTCCTTTTAGGTTTAAGAAATTGAGTTTGTAATCTGTAGTTGTATCTTTATAAGAAATAGGGTAACTTTTACAAAGTCCCCCTTCATTAGTAATTGCAGAAGGTACACTTGTAGTTACAAGACAACAAGGACTTGGAATTTTTTAATAGGAAAGAGGAGTTTCTTTGCAAAAGAATTTGGGACTTGACTGAGTCATGAACCTATTCTCTCCCTCTATTTGAATTTATTTCCATTAAAGTAATACTAACCATTGGTTACAGAGAATTAAATATTACAAAAAGCTTATAGCAAGAAGCTATCTTCTATCCCACTTCCCCTCATCCTCAATCCCGATCTCCATATATAACCACTTTTAACTCATCTATTTTATTGATTTGTCTATTTTTGGCATCATTTTTCTTCATCTTCTAGATACAGTTATATTAAT
Organism: Pan paniscus; assembly: GCF_029289425.2. NCBI lineage: Eukaryota > Metazoa > Chordata > Mammalia > Primates > Hominidae > Pan > Pan paniscus. The sequence continues at coordinate 108,474,841 of NC_073256.2, forward strand.
GTATCTATTGTATATTGGTCCACATCTGGAATCAGGGGATTAGGTCTGCAGGTATCTTTTACATGTAATGTTACTACACCTTTATTTCTTCCTTCATCAACTGCAGTCTCTTTTGACTCCCCACTTCGTAAGATGACAGTGTCAGCCTCTGTAATCCACCTTCAGCTGTCCTTTCCTCTCCCCCGTCACAAACTCTGAAGTTTTTACTTTTATAAGACTTACGGCTTTTATATCCTATTCAGTTATAACCATAATTAAATATTTGTTTTGTGTCTTGGGTAACTCTAAACTTCTAAAAATATATATTACTAATAAATAAATATTCACATGGAGTCAATTAATTTATGATTATATTTTCTTTCTTATATGCCATTTTTGTTCCCTTGGAGTTTCTAATAACCTTTCCTTTGTTCTTGTGCCTTAGCTTTATGGCAGCCTCATTTTATTTCAAACTGTATTTTTTTTTTCTGTCAAATGTACTTTTCCTTGAGAGACTTCCCTCTAAGACCCTCCATCCTCTGCCCCACTCTAAGTTGACTGCTATCTAGGTTTGCTAGATACTGTCAGCCAAGGACATTCCCTTTGTTGCTCTCTTAAATTGGACCCACTGTTTCCTGTATCCTGTATTTTCCTTTCTTGGCTTGCTCTCTTAGTTTTTCAGGAGTCTCGAGAAATCATCCTAGTCTGGGTATGTGGTAGTTAAATTGTTTGATCCCTTGCATATCTGAAAATGTCTGTATTCTTGTCTCACACCTGGTTAATAGTTGTCTAGTAAAAAGTTACACATTCCAAGATATATTTCCATAGAAAAAAGCCCCAAGAGTCTGATTATCATTACATTGTCTTCTTCTTGTGGCTCCCTTTATTACTTGCCCTCTCATTCTTCTATTTAGGGGTAACCTACGTGTTGACTTCTGTTTGTTCACTCTTAGTTCCTTCACCAGGGAGCTGTCTCAGCCCAGTGCTTACTTTTAAAGAAGAAATTACACCATTAAGAATTCAACTGATTTGCAACTAGGCTGCTTATAGTCTATTCTGTCTTTAAAGTACTTTAAAAGTCAGATTCAGGCCAATGGTATTATGTTTAGCTGTTCATGAGCTAGTAGTTTTTCTTATATAGGGTCTTGGAGAAATTGTGGAATTTTGGAAAAAAAACAACAATTTTCCCTATGTAATGGGAGTTCTAGAAGCATGCTAGATAAAATGTGCTAGAAACCCTCAAAGAATGGTTGTAGATTATCATAGAGTTCAGATATACAGCTCCATCCGTCTCACAGTTGGTAGTAAAGGGCAGATGGCCCGGTGCAGTGGCTCACACCTGTAATCCCAGCAGTATGGGAGGCCAAGGTGGGCAGATTGATTGGGCTCAGTAGTTTGAAACTGGCCTGGGCAACATAGTGAGACCTCATCTCTACAAAAAAATAAAAATTAAAAATTAGCCAGGCACAGTGGCACGTGCCTCTGGTCCCAGAGGATTGCCTGAGCCCGGAATGTGGGAGGCTGCAGTGAGCTGAGATTGCGCCACTGCACTCCAGCCTGGGCTGCAGAGTGATTCTGTCTCAAAAAAAAAAAAAAAAAAAAAGGAAAGGCAGATGAAGGTTTCAAAGAAAGAGACAGCTTAGAGAATTGAAAAGGAGAGTTTAGAAGTGCTGGCACAACTTAACTGGTTCAGCAGTTACCAGCTATATACAAGGCACTTAGTTTCTTTGGGCCTCAATTTCTGCCTTCATTTATTTAATCCACAAATAAGCAATGAGGACCATCTGTGTCTCAGGCACTCAGAACTGGTGATTCAGTGATGAGCAAAACAGGTGGAAATCTCTGCCCTCATAGAGTTTATGTTTTAGTCAGGAGTGATGTAAGAAACAAATAAGCAAAATAGGGCGTGAGGCGGTGATTAGTGTTAAGGGGAAAAATAAAGCAGAGAGAAGGGGCAGGGTGTATTGTGACATTCAGCTGACCTGACTGATGCCACAGAGTGTCTTGTGGGCTTTATAGCTTGGTGATGTGTATGTCAAAATTCAGTGATTATAATTCTTATTCTAACAGTTTTCTCTAAAATTCCCGTGTACTTTTAAAGTTAATTTGAACTCTTTCTTATGTGGCTATAGTCATACCCTTTATCAATAATGTTTAAAGTTACCCATCTACCTATGACTTTTGTTTCATTTTGTTTTATGTCTACAGTGTTTATCTTTTGAAGTAGCCTTTTATCATCATACGAAGTCCAGTTTGCCCCAATATACTGATTTTTTGGTCATATTTCCCACAGAATGCAAGGTATTAACATAGTCATGATTTTTTTTTAAGTTCCTAAAACAAAAACACTACTTTTAAATTTCTTTACTCATAAAATGCTAATAGAATAACAACATCAACCATTCACTGGGAGCCAAGCATAGTATCAGGAGCTCATCATTTTCTACAACTTGCAAGGAAGTTATTACCCTCATACTGTTAATAAAATTTATGGTTCAGGAAGAGGTTAAATCATTTGTCAAAGGTCACTCAACCAGTAAATATAAAATGAGGTCTCCTTGGAGGTTGCTTTCAGCTCTATTGTGTTATTATTCTATATATTTAGTGTGAAATTTATCAGGGTATGGTGTTCAATTTATAGTTCTTAAAAACTGAGTTGCCTAAAGACGGCTGCTTTGAACACTACATGCATTGTCCCCTCCTCCCATTTGTTTGCATATTTTTTTTCTTTTAAGAGACGGGTCCTGCTCTGTCACCCACGCTGGAGTGTACTGTTGTGATCATAGCTCACTGCAGCCTCGAACTCCTGTGCTCAAGTGATCCTCCTACTTCAGCTTCCCAAGTAGTTGGGGCTACAGGCGTGTGCCACTACCCCTGGCTAATTAAAAAAAATTTTTTTTTTTGTTTGGAGACCGGGTCTCACTTTGTTGCCCAGGCTGGTCTTGAACTCCTGGCTTCAAGCAATCCTCCCACCTCAGCCTCCCAAAGTGCTGGGATTACATGTGTGAGCCACCCCACCTAGCCCATAGTGATTCTTGTATTATTATTATTATTATTATTATTATTATTGTTATTATTATTATTTTTGAGACAGAGTCTTGCTCTGTCACCCAGGCTGGAGTGCAGTGGTGTGATCTCGGCTCACGGCAACCTCCGCCTCCCAGGTTCAAGTGATTCTCCTTCCTCAGCCTCCTGAGTAGCTGGGATTACAGGCACCTGCCACCATGCCTGGCTAATTTTTTTTGTATTTTTAGTAGAGACGGGGTTTCGCCATGTTAGCCAGGCTGGTCTTGAACTCCTGACCTCAGATGATCTGCCCACTTGGCCTCCCAGAGTGCTGGGATTACAGGCATGAGCTACCACGCCCGGCCCATAGTGATTCTTTTAACAAATATTTACCATTCATTTTCTTGCATCTATGCTGTTCCCAAGGATATAGATGTGTACAAAGTGTGGTCCCTGCCTTCATGTTTGGTGATTAAATTAAATGTTTATATATTTAAAGCTCCATGGCTGGCATGTAGAAGCTTTAAATACATTTTAGCTATTATGATTAGTGTTACCATTATGATATGACTAGCAACAATGATAAAATGAGGGGGTAGGGGTTCTTTAGTAAATAACATACTTTAGATCCTACTTCCATTTTTCTTTGCTAATTTAACTAGTGAAGCTCTGGAAAATTTCAGTCACTTCTAATGACAATGACAAAAATGGGCTAATGTCCTATAATTTATGGTGAATGCATTTGGACTGTGGCTCTTGAAATATGGGGATGTCAACAATTTTCAGAGAAGCACTTTATGAATTTTAAGGACAAAGATCTTGTCTCGTCCCTATTGCTTTTTACTTACTAACTCATATAATGTCAACATGAGTGAAATGGAAGTAATTTTCAAAGTCCTGCCTAACCAAACACACGTAGGAACAAAGGTTCCTCACAGGTAAAACAAATAGCCATCATCTCTAATTGTGTGCAGCATTGTTGACATGTATCATAAAGTCCAATGGCAGTGTGGCAAAGTTCCCCTTAAGCTGCTCACATGTGCAGCTGACCAGGACAAAGATATGGTCTGCCATAGCTTTTTATTTGGCCATAAACAATTGACAGTAAATAAGACCAACTCTAACCAGATTTGAGTAGTTTATAAACTTACTAATTGTGTCCTTAATCTCTCCTTTTCATACTTTTGCTGTCCTTAATGACCCTTTAACCCAATCAACTTCATTCATTCATACATTAAACAACTAGTTACGTGTGTCTGCAGTGGAGTAGGCACTCTCCTAGGTGGCAGCAGTACAAAAAGGAACAAAATCTTTCATATGTCCCTAATAGGTTTAGTGGGGAAAGTTAACGAAACATACAAATAAGTGTATTATTACAATTGTGAAATATTACACTTGTGATGTAGGAGAATTGTGAAAAGTGCTGTAAAGGAGAATTGTGTTGTACTATGAGTCTCCAGTCAGACAAGTCTTGTGCTATGAGAGTCTCTAGTCAGAGAAGTCAGAGAAGGTGATTGTGAAAACGTGCAACTGAGTTAAGATCTAAAGTAAGCTTGTCCAACCCGTGGCCCGCGGGCCACAGGCGGCCCAGGACGGCTTTGAATGTGGCCCAACTCAAATTCATAAATGTTTCTAAATTCATAAATGTTTCTGAAATATTATGAGATGTTTTTGTTATTTATTTATTTATTTTTAAGCTCATCAGCTATCATTAGTATTAGTGTATTTCATGTGTGGCCCAAGATAATTCTTCTTCCAATGTGGCCCAGGGAAGCCAAAGAATTGGACATCCCTGATAAAGAACAAATTATGCAGAGGAAGAGGAAAGGAATGACCATGAGCAGAGACTTCCCGTAACTCTTCCTCCTTGGGCATTCTGGTCTCACTTTCTAACCCAAGCAGAACAGAGAAGATCCATGTCATTTATAGTGTTTGACAGCATCAAGCCTGTCTCTTCTCCTGTTCCATCCACTGAAAATCTCTTCTTTCTCCATCAATTAGGTAATGCCTCCTATTTCCTAAGCCTGGCTATCAAAACAGGGATTCATTATCCTGTTTTGTTGTGTCCTGTCCTGGTACAAGGGCACATAGTGAGTACCTTCTCTCCAGGAACCGTTCATGTCTCCTTTGCCTCTGCTTTCATGCCAAGGCGTATATTAAGGTCTCTTGAACCCCTGCTGGAAATGCAGCTTCTCTCTCTGCTGGCAGGTGTCTAGAAAAGACGCAGCCCTCTTCTTTCCTTCACTAGTGATGTGGAACAACTGATACACTCTATCTGTAGACCTGCCTTGACTCATCTGAAAAGTGGGCCTCGTCATTCTTAGCTCCTAAAGTTGCCATCACTGTTATCTACCTAATATAGGATGCCTTATCCATATTGTTTACATAGAAAATTTTAGCCGAACCTTCATTCAAACTTCCAAACACTTAAGATTTTACATTTTAATTGAATGTCATTTTAATTGAATGTTAAAATTTTACATTTTAATTGAATTCTAATAATTTGAAACTCTTGTCCTTCCTTCTTATTCTTTCCTTATGAAGCTTTTGATGGGATATTAAAAGGCAATGGCTTGATAATCTTTTTATGTTAATGCCAGTAGAGAATCCTTCTTATATTTCTTGACATTGAGCTTAACTTTGGGATTTAAGGGGCCAGCAGTAAGAAGTTTTGGGATCTCCATGAAATATCTAGAGATGAGATAACATGCTGGCCCATGGAAACTTCCCCTCAATTTCTAGTGAAATTATAATCGTTTTGAGAAATATGACTTTGTTAGGAAGTTACTGCAAAATTAAATAGTAGCTTTGAAATTGGCAGTTATTCATATAAATAAATTCCTTCAGGAAGAGCTGGACTCAGAAGCAGTTTGGCAGTTGTATTAAACAGCGGTTTTAAGGATGCCACAGATTTCTTTAAAAAAAGGCGTTGATAAGAATTAGCAGATTGAACCATAAATTGAACCTCCTTCCATACGTTGGCCGTACATATGCTAATTCAAAAATGTAAAATCCAGTTATTATTCCCTCATTAATTTGATTCGATTACCTTTACAAAATAGTTTACAGAACCTGACACGTATATTATATACTATTTGATTATAGTAAATGTGAATATTCACTCTTCTTAAGGAAGTTAAGTAGTTCAAACATATTTATACATCTTATAGGCAAATAATCAAATAGTTTATTCCAAAATGGTATAACCATGATTTAGTTTAGGAAGACAGTCTTCCAGATAAAGATTGACATTTGAGAATTTTTTTAATACTTAAAAAGGTTTTATCTGGCCAGGTGCAGTGGCTCACGCCTGTAATCCAAGCACTTTGGGAGGCTGAGGTGGTGGGGATCACCTGAGGTCAGAAGTCTGAGACCAGCCTGACCAACATGGTGAAACCCCGTCTCTACTAAAAATACAAAATCAGCTGGGTGTGGTGGTGCATGCCTGTAATCCCAGCTACTTGGGAGGCTGAGGCAAGAGAATCACTTGAACCTGGGAGGTGGAGGTTGCAGTGAGCCGAGATCATGCCATTGCACACCAGCCTGGGTAATAAGAGCAAAACTCTGTCTCAAATAAAAGGCCGGGGAGTGGGGGAGTTTATCTAAGTTAGTCAAAACCAAGTAATTAAAATATATAATAAGTAGCATAGAGTTTTCTAGTGATAATTAATAGCTACAAGCATGGAATAATTAAATATTAAGAGAGGCTGTCTGGTCCAAGTTCTAGGCCTACATATGATATGCACTACATTGAACTGAATACAGGGGCTAGTGAGAATGAGCAGGCTAGAATAAAGAAAGCATGCAGCTCATTAGAAGGAAATAAATAAAGCTGGGCAAATTAGAACAGATTAAGCTCAAAAGATACTTGATTTTGAAAATAAAAACTGATGTGGAGCCATAATGACTATTCCATAGTTTGAGTCTTTATAGAGATGATCTAAGCAGGCATCATTCAACTAATATTTATTGAGCAACTATTATATTCCAGATATTGTTCTTTGAATGCTAGATGATTCACACAGAGACCCTGTCATTGGAAAATTTCCAATTTAATAGTAGAGGTAAAATATACATGTGAATCATGGAATCAACATAAATGCCCATCAGTGATATGCTGGATAAAGAAAATGTGGTACATATATACCATGAAATACTATGCAGTCATAAAAAATGAGATTATGGGCCAGGCACAGTGGCTCATGCCTGTAATCCCAGCACTTTGGGAGGCCAAGGTGGGTGGATCATGAGGTCAGAAGTTCAAGACCAGCCTGGCCAAGATGGTGAAACCCCGTCTCTATTAAAAATACAAAAAATTAGCTGGGCACAGTGGCAGGTGCGTGTAATCCCAGCTACTCGGGAGGCTGAGGCGGGAGAATCGCTTGAACTCAGAGGGTGGAGGTTGTAGTGAGCTGAGATCGTGCCACTGCACTCCAGCCTGAGTGACAAAGTGAGACTCCATCTCAAAAAAAAAAAAAAAAATAGAAAAATAAAAATGAGATTATGTCCTTTCCAGGGACATGGATGGAGCTGAAGGCCATTATTCTTAGCAAACTAACGCAGGAATGGAAAACCAAATACCACATGTTGTCACTTATAAGTGGCAGCTAAATGATAAGAACACATGGACACATAGAGGGGAATAACACACACTGGGGCCTATCAGAGAGTGGAAGCTGGGAGGAGAGAGAGGAGCAGGAAAAATACCTAATGGCTACTAGGTTTGGTACCTGGGTGATGAAATAGTCTGTGCAACAAACCCCCATGACACAAGTTTACCTATGTAACAAACCTGAACATGTATGTACCCCTGAACTTAAAAGTGAAAAAAATAAAAAATATATACACACAAGTCATTATAATATAAATAATAATAATTGATAATAGAAAGTACACCGTGCTATGCAAATGCAAAAGGAGGATGCCTTCATGGGGAAGACGGTAAATCTCAAGGGGAAGCATTAAGCATGAAAATCTGTTATAATTATTGGAGAACCAAGATATTGTTAGTATTTAATGAAAACAGAATCCTGAAACACATCATTACTGCAGAAACAATAAAGAATTTTTATCCAGCAAAATTAACAGTCCTTCTGTGGCCATTTTTCTCATTCCATGAAAATGTCATTCAGAAGTGGCTGCGACCTGGGACCTCAAAGCCGTGATCACTCTGCATGTACCTGTGCTCCAGACCCAGCTCTGCGGCTGCTCTGCATGCACTTGCACTTCTGACAGTGGCATCTCTGTGGCCCAAACACGCCCATGTGCTGGACCTACCACCAAGGGGCATCCCCTTGGCCACAACTACCCCTGATAGAAGGAAAAGAGATCAGCAGCACTGCAGCACCTTTTACTGCCAAGGACCCCAATATATGCAAATCAATCAATGTGATACAACACATTAACAAAACGAAAGAAAAAAACCCAGATCATTATCACAATAGATGCAGAGAAAGCATTTGACAAAGTTCAGCATCCATTCATGATTAAAGCTCTCAACAAAATAGGTATAGAAGGAATTTACCTTAACACAATATAGGCTATATATGAGATTCCCACAACTAACATCATCATCAGTGGGGAAAAGCTGCAAGCTTTTTCTGTAATATCTGGTACAAGGAAAGAATACTTACTTTCTCTACTTTTCAACATAGTACTGGAAGTCCTAGTCAACAATTAAATAAGGAAAAAGAAAGGCAACCAAATCAGAAAATAATGTTATCTCTGTTTGCAAATGACATGATCATGTACATAGAAAAGTCTAAAGACTCAATAAAAAACCGTTAGAACTAATAAATGAATTCAGTCAAGTTGCAGGTTATAAAATCAACATACTAAAAATAATCATATTTCTATATACAAGGAATAAAGTATCTGAAAAGGGAATTAAAAAATCAATCCATTTATAATAGCAATAAAAATAATAAAGTACTCACAACCCAACAGGTCAAAGATTTATACATGAAAAATTATAAGACATTAATAAAGGAAGTTGAAAAAGATACATGTAAATGGAAAGACATCCCTTCTTCATAGATAGGAAGAATTAATATTGTTAAAATGTCCATATTACTGGAAGTGATCTACATATTCAATGCAATTCCTATCAAAATCCTAATGGTATTCTTCACAAAAATAGAAAAAACAATTTTAAAATGCATATGGAACTACAAAGCAACCTGAATAGCCAAAACAATATTGAGCAAAGACATGAAAGCTAGAGGCATCATACCTCCTGATTTCAAAATAATTACAAAGACACAGTAATCAAAACAGTGTGGCTTAGGCATAAAAACAGACACATAGACCAATGGGACAGAATAGAGAGCCCAGAAATAAATCCACATATGTATGATCAACTAATGTTTGAAAGGGTGTGAAGAGCACACATTGGGGAAAGGATAGTGTCTTCAATAAATGTTGGGAAAATTAGATATCCATATGGAAAATAATTAAATTGGACCCTTATCTCATATGGTATACAAAAATCAACTTAAAATGGATTAAAGACTTTAATGTAACACTTGAAACTGTGAAACTACTAAAAGGAAACATAGGGAAAAACTTCTTGACATTGGTCTGGACAATGATTTTTTGGATATGGTGCCAAAAACAAAAGCAACAATAGCAAAAATGGACAAATGGATAATTTAAAACTAAAAACCTGCACAGCAAAGGAAACAATCATCAGAATAAAAAGGCATCCTACAGAATGGGAGAAAATATTTGCAAAGCATATATATGATGTGGTTAAAATACAAAATATATAAGGAACTCATGCAACTCAATAGCAAGAAACAAACAAACAAATAACCTGATTTAAAAATGGGTAAAGGGGCCAATAGGAGGATCATTTGAGACCAGGAGTTCAAGACCAACCTCCACAACATTGCGAGACTTGTCTCAAAAAAAAAAAAAAAAAAAAGGTAAAGGACTTGAATAGCCATTTTTCAAAAGAAGACATGTAAATAGCCAATAGGTATATGAAAAGGTACTCAACTTCACTAATAGTCAATGAAATGCAAAGCAAAACAAAAGTGAAGTATTACTTTACACATGTTAGAATGGCTGTTATCAGAAAGACAAAAAGTATTCACAAGGATGTGGAGAAAAGGAAATGTTCGTACATTGTTGGTAGGAATGTAAGTTGGTACAGTTACTATGGAAAGAATATGAAGATTCCTCAAAAAATTAATAGTAGTATGATCCAGCAATCCTACTCTGGGTGTATATCCAAAGCAAATGAAATCAGTATGTTGAAGAGGTATCTGCACTCACATGTTCATTGCAGCGTTATTCACAATAGCCAAGATATGGGAACAACCAAAATGTCCATCAATGGACAAATGAATAAAGAAAATGTTTGTGTATGTGTGTGTGTTTGTGTGTGTGTGTGTGTGTGTATATATATATATATGTATATATGCACATATGTCATGTGATGCCTAACAGCATTTCAGTTAACAATGAACCACATATATGACAGTGGTCCCATAAGATTATACGGTATTCTTACTGTACCTTTTCTATGTTTAGATACTTTTTGATACACAAATACTTACCATTATGCTACAATTGCCTTTAGTATTCAGTACAGTAACATGCTGTATTGCATAGGTTTTTAGCCTAAGAGCAATAGACTATACCACATAGCATAGTAGGCTTATAGCAGGTGCATAGTAGGCTTATACCATCTAGGTTAGTGTAAGTACTATGATGTTCACACAATGACAAAATTGCCTAACGATGCATTTCTTAGAATGTGTCCCCATAGTAAAGTGACACATGACTGTATATGCATTGGAATATTACTTAGATTTAGAAAAGAAAATTCTATCATTTGCAGCAACATGGATGAGCCTGGCAGACATTATACTAAGTGAAATAAACCAGATGCAGAAAGACAAATACTACATGATTTCATTTATACATAGAATATAAAAATGTCAGACTCAGAATCAGAGAGTAGAATGGTGGCTACAAGGGTCTAGGGAGAGGGAGATAAGGGGAGATGTAGGTCAAAGGGTACAAAGTTTCAGTTATGTAAGATAAATAAGTTTTGGAGAGCTAATGCACAATGATGTGACTATAGTTAATATTGTATAGTATACTTGAAATTTGCTCAAGGGGTAGATCTGAAGTGTTCTGATCATACATACACACACAGAGAAGAAGTTACAAGAAACAGTTTGAGATAAATGGGTGGAGAAAGCTGTTAAATAATAGGATGAGATTTTCTTTTGCAGGCTATCTATTTTATTCAGAGGTTGAAAACACATGCCTCCAGGCAGGTAACATATGAGAAAAAGGGACCAGGAAGGAACTGTGGCTAACTGGTAGCTCATACATGCATAGTCAGTAGTGACAGTCCAGCCAGTCCCCAGCACTGGTGGATTTTTGTCACAGCAGGATTGTGTATTTAAAGGTTCTGTGGAAAGAAATACTATTTTTTAAAATACTGTGCCTATTAGTCATACCAGTTTCTGAGCTAAGAGTTTAGGCTTAATTCAGCAAATGGGATGCATTGTTCTCTATGTACTAAAGTATGCAGGAATATTTCTTTAAACTTTTCCAGTCTAAATGTTTCTTAAATTTTTGCCCAAACATCTGGGAAGATATACCAGTCTCTTAGTTTCTATCAGATATCTCCCTTTTGCAATTTGTAAATCAAAGCGATTTTCTAAATTCAGTCAAGTAGGAGAGGAAAATAGAATTGCTGTTGGTGACTGTGCCTCCTAACTATGGTTAGCGAGTTCTGAGGGTGAAACAAAGCTGACCCTGGAGTTGCTCCTTGGCACTTCCAGCAAGGCTGCTTCAGGTTCCTTGCCTGTGGTTGACCCTGCACATGGAGATCCTGCCAATCCCACTCATATTTACAGGTATCACTCCTGCAGGTAAGCCTAACATAGATGTCTCTTCACTGGTGAGCCAGGTAATGAATATATATGTGTAATTTAATCATGGTTTATAACCTATTAAATGTAATATCCCATGCCTAATAAAAGAGTGCTTGTGAATTTAGAAATGTTTGAAAGAATGAGTTAGAAATTAAGAAAATAAGCAGGTTTTAAATTTGAAAACTAGTAAAGTGTCAGTATGTATGTATGTGTATATGTGTGTGTGTATCAGGTGTTTACCACATTTCTAGCACCAGGTATGGCTAACATTTTACCCCACAGTATTTTCCTGGGCCTAAAAGATTACCATTTAATAATATCTGCTATTTGCCTGGCACTTTATTAAACTGTCTCTAATCCTTAAGACAACCCTAAGAAGTAAATGCTAGTATCCCCATTTTTATAAAGAAATAGAGGCTTAGGAATTTGAGTGACTTGCCCAAGATCACATATTCAGTACATTGCATAGCAAACAGCCTGTGCTTTGCCTACTGCACAATACAGACTCAAGAATGTGCACATGATAGGACAAGGATATTTAAAATGAGAATTTCATGTATTGTATTCCATTTCATTTTGTGAGCATGTGTATGTGTGTGAACATATGTGTCTGTATACATATATATATTTGTATCATGTGCATATGTATGATCATTCTGAGCAATAGTAAATTCTTTTTAAAGATACGCAGTGTATTACTGAAGACAGTGGAGGGTAGAAGTTAGGAATATAGGCCGTAGAATGAACCTAGGTCATTTCACCATAAATCATAGCCTGGACTTCAGATCCCTTTTCTGTAAGATCAGGGTTATTGTGAGGTCCACATTAGACAATGTTCAGCTTGGCACAGTGTTTCATATATTTGGCACTTAATTTAAATTTAATTTAAATATTGGTCAGTATTGTCATTAATAATCAGTATGTTTTCTCCTTAAATTTCTTGTCTTCTTCTCTCTTACTTATTAAAAACATCACTATACATTGAACCTAGATTCTATAATCCAAAGGCATCTATGGACATTGAGATGCTTGCCTCATATCCAAGATGTAAGAGAAAGTGCACATGCCTATTTTAAGGCAGGCCACAGATAGGCTATAACTTTCAGGTATGAGTGGGTCAATACAATCAAACAAATCAGATAAAATTTAGTAAGAGCATAGACAGACAGTATTTAGAGCAAGTATACAAAGACATAGAAAAGACTATCTACAGGGAGGTTGGAAACATTTAGGATATACTGGGTAGAGAAATTGTAGGTTCATCTTTTGGGCAGCTGTTTAGATATAATCTAGTAGGATTGAATAAAGGGAATTTAAGTCACAATACATCCATTCTTTACATCTTTTGCTATGTAATGCTACAGGCAGGCAGTAATGAGTACTAGGTTCATTGCAATGAGATAGAACTGAAAAAGGTACATCTAAAAGGATTTTTAAGACTAAAACTTGGTGGCAGATTGAATTTAGGTGGAGGGAGAGAAAGATGTTCTAGGTAGCTCCGATGTTTGGCCGCCATAGGTTTATGAGAAGTGGGAGAAGCAGATCTAGTTTGTCCAGGGAGCATTGTCCAGTTTTATACTTTAAATTTAGAGTGATCCACTGGAGTTATCTTAGAAGCCGAAACTAACAAGATCCACTTTTTTTTTTTTTAACAGGGATAACTGTAAATTCCTACATTTAGGTTAAGAAATGAACTCAATTGCACAAGTCCAGGATGTGGGATATCTGCTTGACAGTTAGCTTAGGGGTTTTTATTGGCCACAGACAAAACTAATTATGCACCAACCATGTGCCTTGTTGCTGAAAGAGTACATGCCATGTTAGGCTGCATAATAGAAGTGTTGTCATCCGCCAGAGGGAGACCCGTGGTCCCACTAACATATGTGCTGTGAGAGCTGATTTCCTGTCTCACCATAGGCTCCATCTTTTCAGAGAGGGGTGCTCACAAAAATTAGAGAGTGGTCAGTACGGTCAGGGGTCTGGAAATTATGTCCTGAGGGAAATAGTTAAGGGAAAATGGAACAAATTTAGAGGGAATATGATAGCAATCTTCAAAAATTTGAAAGATTGTTATGTGAGAGAGAAGGAGTGCAAATATTTATTATGATTGCTGTGAGAAGAATTGGGTAGAAATTTCAGAGAGCCTAAATATTAAAAAGTTAAATATAGATAGCTAGATCTTCCTAACAAGATAAAAGTGCTACCCATTACTGGGTGTGCTCATGGGGAAGGTATATAATTGCCCACCTGCATTCTGTATGTTGGTCTAGGTGACTTGTAAAATTTCCTTCTAGACTGGGTGCAGTGGCTCATGCCTGTAATCCCAGCACTTTGGGAGGCTGAGACAGGCGGATCACTTGAAGCCAGGAGTTCGAGACCAGCCTGGCCAACATGGCAAAAATCCCATCTCTACTAAAAATGCAAAAAAAAAAAAAAAAAAAAAAGCCAGGCGTGGTGGCACATACCTACTACTTGGGAAGCTGAGACATGAGAATCACTTGAACCCAGGAGGCAGAGGTTGCAGTGAGCCGAGATCGTGCCAATGCACTCCAGCCTGGGCGACAGAGTGAGACTGTCTCAAAAGGAAAAAAAAATTCTTCTAATTGTAAGTTGCTATAATTCCCTGGCTCATGGGTCTATGAGTAGCAATGGTGTCTTTCCATCTATAACCATACCAATTTCCAAGGGAGAGAGAATACCAGTAGAACTTCATTCTACATTTAATTACTGAAGAGATGCAAGCTTTAAAGCTTATCAAATAGTTGTCTGTCATATGACTAAAGCCTTCCTTCAGGAACTACACATAACCATAGAGAATGTTACTAATGAAACACTGCCTACACTCTTTCTGGATATCTGCTATTTCTGCAGTTCTTTGTTAGTAAAACACCATTTGAAACAATGTTGTCAAAGCATTCCAGATATCTTACATCAAATGTCATCTTCTCAGAGAGTACTTCTCTAATGACTCAATCTAGTCCTGAGTTACTTTCCATTGCATTATCTTGTTGTCTTTTTTTCATATTTAAGACTAACTACTAACACACTATTCATTTGTTTACTTATTTGTTGTCTGACTCACTTCCCAACATAGAAGCATTGTAGAGAGGGATCTTGTGTGTCTTGTTCACTCTTCCTCTAGCATTCAGAAATAGTACCATCATAGACATATCTTAAACATAATTGAATTAATGAAACATCTAGTTTGGGGCTTGAGGTATTTCTCAAAGGTAACTCTATCCTTGCTACAGTGTTTCTGGACCTTTCTGTATAATTTAAGTAATCTACACTGAAGCTCTGATGTATTTGCCATGGTGACAGAGTATAAATGCTACTACCTAGTCTTTAAGAGACATTTATGAATTTAAAGGCAATCAGTGAATCTTCCTTTGGTTATCCTATGCTATGAAGAATATTCCCAGTCCCACTCACTTCATCTTAGTTTTGACTTTGAAATCCTTTACAAGTTGAGGTTTTTATGTGAACTCTCTTCCTCTTCTCCAAGCTACATTCTTGGTTGCAGAGCTCAGAATTTCACATGGTAGCTTCTTCCAGTCAAAGGACCATGTGGTTAATGCATTATCCAGATAAAATGTCTTTTCCTAAGTCATCTATCCATTTTACAATATCTTGGGAGCTAACTTGGATGAGATAATCAACTGTGGTTGTCGTTCACCCTACTACATTCCCCTAGATTGCCTTTCAAAGTGACTTTTTCCTTTTCCTCAAACCTCCTAATCTCCTCCTCTCAGCAGATGACTTTGTTTCATATTTCCGTGAGAAAACAGACATCATCCTTCAGGAACTCTCTCATCTTTTCATCATGAATTCATCTACTTATCTGATCTTCACTCACCCTTTCCTACCTTCCTTCCTACTACCCTTGATGAAGAGCCCTTAACTTATCTAAGGCCAGCACCCACTTGTACTTTGTACCTGTCTCATCTTCTAAAGGATTTTGATTCTGTGAGTGTCCCCATATTTAAGGCATGAGTTTCTAATCCCTACAGGGTTATTTCCATCAGCACATAAATAAGCTATACTATCATTTATCTTGAGGGTGGGGGAAACTCCAGCTTCTTCTTCATTTTCTAGTTTCCCTTCATAGCAAAAGTTCTTACAAGAATTGTCTATTAGTTATTGTCTTTGCTTTCTCACATTTTCTGCACAGCCCACTTCAATCAGACTTTCTTCCCCAACACTTCACCCCTATTTTCAAGGTCACTAATCACTTTCCAATTGCTAAATCCAGTGGTTATTTTGATGCTTTAATTTTGTTTAGCCTTCCCCTGGGATATGTCCCAAATTTTCCTTTTTAAAATACTTTTTGTTTCTTTTGCTTTTGCCTTGGATTCTGTTACACTATGTATCTGGGAAATCCTGAAACATAGATTTTTGTAATATTGAGGCATTTCTCTCAGAAGAAACCTGTCCAGGAGTGAGGGAATCTGGACAGGGCAGGGAAAGAACCTGGATAAAGAGGTGGTTCCAGGAGAAATGTAGTCTCAGCCCAATCCCTTCAGAGCTTTGAGGCATGCCCTGCAGCACAGAGGCAAAGGGGTTGGGCTGTTATGTCCTGGCATCTGCCATGGTGTAGCAGCTGTCTGGAAGGATGGAGCAGAGGCACAACCTTCCAGGTAAAGCCCTTTCTTGCAGTTAAGGGAAATTCTTCCAAGAAGGGCGCAGGAGAAAGTCCTCACGGGATAAATTCATGGTAGCTGTGGATGGAGCACTTCTCAGCTGTGGGATGTGGTATACCAGATGCTTTAAGTGGCCTATGTTTCCCTTCTACTTCAGCCACTCCTCAGTCAGTTCCTCTGCTGGGCTTGCATTCTCATCTCTTAAAATTCCACATGATGCCTTTTGCTTACTGAAGGCTCACAAATTTATTCTGTGCTCTTGATTACTCCGGAGAACCCTAGAATTACATTTACAACTCCTACTTGACATTTTCATTTAAAGATCTAAAAGTCTTCTTAATTTTTACAGGGATAAAACTAAACTCTTGATTCCTTGTCCCTCCTCCAAACCTGCCCTTGTCCCAGTTTCCCCATCTCAGGTGCTCAAGTTCCAAAGTTAGGTGCTACTCATGATTCTTCTATTTATCTTACATCATACAACATTCTGGCTCTTCATCCAAAGCATATCCCAAACCCATCCACGTGTCTCCAGGTCCACCACCCACTACCTAGCTAAAGCCATTGCCTCTTGCCTGCACCACTGCAGTATTGCCTCTGTGTTCTCTTTGTGTTTCACTTCTTGCTGCCCCTGCAGATTCTGCTGTACAGATGCCAGGATGATCCTGTTAAAACACATGTCAAATAATGTTACACGTATGCTTAAAACCCTACAGTCATTTCTCACTGAACTTAGAGTAAAATCCCAACCCCTTACCCTAGTTTATGAAACCATATGTAATCTGGCCCAAGTATACCTTTCCAACCTCTTTTTCGCTGAGTGTTCCTCTACCTGCAGTGCTCAGCCACATTAGCTGCATCTCCTGGGGCTCCTCAACCACACCAAGAATGTGCCTCCATTGGGGTCTTTATTTTGACAATTTCTTCTTCCTTATTGTCACTCAGATCTCAGTTTATATATCAACTTCTAAGACAGGTTCTCCTGATCAACAAATCACTTTCTCCTCACTCTTTAAATTGTCTCTAGAACACTTAATACTGTCTGTTATTTTTGTATTAATTGTTTAGCCATTTAATCATTGGATGGTTGCTTTCTTACTGTGTAAGTGCCTTGAGGGCAAAGATGTTACATGTCTTATGCATGCAATGAATATTTTTTAATGAGTGAATAAATTAATGGTGACCCACCTGCTTTAAGAGATATGTATTCACTTAGAATATGTGCAGTTTAGACTGCATTTATAAGCTGTTTGTTTATGGATATATTTCTAAGCATCAAAAAACCCACAAAAAACCAAAAACTAAACCAAAACTGAAACCCGCCCTGCTTTACAGTCAAGATTGATTATAATCTGTGATTTCCCTTTGACATATGATGAAATCTAGTTACTATGTATCTTCATATATCTGGGCCAGACCCTTATATTCTCTAAAACACAATGACAAAAATATATCTAACTCATATGTAAGAACTTACCACATAACATACAAAATGAGCACTGTACAGTATATGCCCTCAGAAATACACAGAAAAGCATTGATAGTGTGGGACATTACAAGCTGTTTCTTGTTTACTTTAAAAATATATGTTACCATCCCTTTTTTTTAGGTGATAATTCACCATGAGTCTCACAATTCTGCACATGCTGTTAACAGAGGCACTGGCTGGCTTTGTTTTGGAACAATTTTTCCAGTATAATTACATAGCAGACAACCTTGGAAATTAGAAATAGTGTCTCTCTCTGGACCGAAGGGCAGGCATGGTTACTGCCCATCATAAAAGATTCATCATAAAAGATTTGCCCATCAAAAAAAACTCATTGTTCCTGTTCAGTAACACAGCCTACTTCACATCTAGGTATCTCTTTGTGTTCTTTGCATTTTCAGTGCAAAAATAGTAATATTCTGGACACTTCTATTGCTCTAAGTAATAAACGGTCCCTTGTATCTTTCCCAGGGGTCTCATGTTTTCTACCAGCATTCACGAAACTGTGGCAGGTTCACTTGTTAGCTTGTAAACTGGGTAAAATCTTGGACCTTTCACAATGCCTGACACATTCTTGCGTATCTCGCCAGTCCTCAGGGAGATTTTCTTGGGCTGTCAGTACTGCTAGACTGCTGTGCATATTTCACTAAATTTAGGCAAAAGAATGAAATCTACCTTGTTTTGGAAGAGACTGCAAATAGTCACTTTGATAGGCAAATAATGGACCCCCAAAGATGCCCACACCTAATCCCCCAATCCTCTGAATGTGTTAGGTTATATGACAAAGGGAAATTAAGAGTGCAGCCAGAAGTAAGGTGGATAGTCAGCTAACCTGTAGAATGGGAGGTTACCCTAGATTATCCAGGTGGACCTAGTGTAATTATGAGGTTTTTAAATGTGGAAGAGTCAGCATTAGTGTGATATGATTTGAAAAAGACTTAACCAGCCATTGCTGGCTTTAAAGGGGAAAGTGGGGCGTATAAGCCAAGGAATGGAGGCTGACTCTGAAAGTTAGGAAAGGCAGGCAAACAGATCATCCCCTGGAGTTTCCGGAAAGGAACACCAGCTTGATTTTAGTCAGTGAGACTGTTTCTGATTTCTGATCTCCAGAAATATAAGATAAATTTGTGTCGTTCTAAGCCACAAAGTTTGTGGTAATTTTTTATAGCAGTTATAGGAAACCAATACAGTTACAGACTCTGGATAAAATAGCTACATGAATGTATTTTAACTTCACATTTACAGTAGAAGAAGGCCTCAAACATGGT
This sequence comes from Pan paniscus, assembly GCF_029289425.2. Classification (NCBI taxonomy): domain Eukaryota; kingdom Metazoa; phylum Chordata; class Mammalia; order Primates; family Hominidae; genus Pan; species Pan paniscus. Next base: position 108,494,114 of record NC_073256.2, read on the forward strand.
AGTAGATGTATTATACTATTATAAATTAGGATAATGGTAATTGTTAGACAAAAGCACATATGCAAGTAAAACCTTTACCATGAATTCTTAGGATGAGAAATTTCATTTTAATATCAATGTATATTTCTTTGTGTTAATTTAAATCATTGTCTTACATCCATAACAAGTATTAGGTGACTTTTAAATATAAATTGTGAATGGCTTAAATTTTCTTCTTAATTTTTTTGGATTTATGTAAATTCATTAGTTTGTTAAAACTTCCAAGATTCCTTTTATTTGGCCCTTACTATTAAAATTCTAAAGTATGCAATTGGTAATTAAACCTGAATAGTAAATTATGTTTAGGAGTAAAGTAAAAGACTCTTTGTATTTTGGAAAGTACAATTAGATTTTACAACAAAGAATATTACTATATTTTTGGGAACAATCTGTATCACTGATTTATTGGATTACAACATCAAGGAGGAACTTTTTAACTCCCCTTATGTGCAGTTCTTCCTAGTCCTGACCAATCTGTTCTCTGTAGGACAGATAACTGTAGGGTAGATCTTTTCTACGCTCATTATACCATTTCAATAGTTTCTTTTCTAAATTTTGTGATCCCACAGAGTGACATCAAAGTTAAAGGCCCGCCGCACCAGGCTGTGTACATGTAATAGAGTGGTCTTATGGCCTAGCTCATTTGGGAATAGTATGTCAGGACCTCAGATCTTTGGCTATGTTTCTGTTTTCAGTAACTTAGCTCCTTTGCTGAGTGTTTAATAGTTTGATTCTATAGGTCACAAGGTTCAGATACTCCTAAGTTCTTCAAATGATTTATAAATGGATCATCAGTTGTGGTTTTACATATCCTTGGGATGGTTTGTAATATAATTTTAATGAACTTAAGTGCTCTAATTAAAAATTAAATTGTGCTTTAATTAACATAAAGTGAGCATGAAGCTCAAATGAACTTTGTTTATAAAGATAACTTTAGGTATAACTGAAATAATTGTTTAAAAATATTTTGAAGTTTTCTTAGGTTACATAGATGTGAGCAAGGGAGCTTAAATTATTTCTTTTTTTCATTTGAAGTTGGATGATATATAAGTCCATTAAACCTCTATATGTTTGCAGTTGACAACACTAAATCTGGGAAACAACCTTTTAGAAGAAGTTCCGGAAGAGATGAAATATCTTACATCTCTGAAGAATCTCCATTTATCTGGAAATAGGATCTGTAGATTTGCACCTGGAGCCTGTGGTAATTTAATCAACAAGGAACAACATTATAGCATCAAATTTAATCTCTCATATTTAATAATATGAGACTGAAATGAAAAAGAATTTTGCATGTTTAATCTTTTTTGTTGGAGATATTTACATACTACTCTTGAAATATAGGAGGAGACAACACTTTTAAAAAAGTATTGTATCATATGTTTATTTACATGCAGACCTAAGAAAATAAGTAAGCATCAGTGTTAATGAATATTCCTCTTTGTAGAATCAGTATAAAGTCAGATCGTGAATCTGGGGACCCTTTTCCTAAGCCAGAGATAATTCTATTGGAAAATCAAATCAAGGAAAGCTATACTGTAGCTTTGTTCTTTTCACTTTTTATTCTGTCTTAAATATTAAGTCACACTTTTTGATCAAGATGCTAAACTTAAATCAATTTGGGGAGAATTTTAAAGAAAAGATATGAGATCCAATAAGCATTTTTTTCTTTCTTTTTCCCATTAACTAATAATTTCTCCATTCAAGATGATGCTATTCTTATTTAATATTCCTAGAGTGGGCTTAAGGACAAATGTATGACAAAGAGATCTACATGGCTTTTATAGCTTTATCAACTAATGTAAGGTACTTCACCACTTTCTGTGTTGGTCCTTAGTAGTAAAATGAGAGAAATATTATAAAATTTATAAATTTCTATGAACTTTTGAGGCATGGGTGCTATATATAATCATTGTCATCTTCACAGAGTTTATTAATGGCATTACTGCATGCAGCAATAAATTAGGGGTTATATTTGGCAAATAGCACAAGTAGACTCTAGTACTGTCTTTTTAAAGGTACTTTAAAATCTTAGGTCATGTATCTTGGAAAAATATTCTTTTCCAAAATAATAGATGTAACAAACAATTATTGAACTTGAACACATTATATATGCAAAGCCACAGACCAGAGTTCAGTTACAATTTACCTTGGAAGAAAACAGTTTACACTAAAAAAGTTAAGGTCATGCAAATCAATAGATAATAATATTTTATGACCTATACTGAGGGGACAAATTTAAGTGCAACCTGATATACATAAACAATATTGAACATACTAATTTATACTAATTAAGGCTCTATAAGGAATTTTGTATCATGTTGCCTTTAAATTTGAGATAAGTTAGGTATATATATATCTTTATATCTATTTAGATATATTTTATATACGTATATAAAATTTGTTCAGAGTGCTCTTGAATGTCTTTAGTTTCTATATTTCTTTTTAAAAATAATTATTTTTTTAACTGACAGATAACAATTGTACATACTCATGGAGTACATAGTGATATTTTGATACCTATAATATATAGTCATCAGATCAGGATAATTGGCATAGCCATCATTTCAAACACTTATCATTTCTTCGAGTTGGGAACATTCTTGACTTAGGGTTATTAAACTTTGAAAATCCCATGTGATTGACCTAAGTTATGTTTTATGTCAGGTCCTGATGATGCAAGGTCAGAAGTAGTTTGATGTCAGGGAGTTTAATGCTGCCCAGCATGGGTCTGAATAACCTTGTTGCATTACATGACCCTATTTCCCTGACCAGAGCAGATTGATCAGGGCTGGAGTTGGGTCCCAAGCTAAGCTTGTCATATTTTCTTTTTCTTGGGAATTGTGATAGAATCTAAAACAGTTTAATTGGTTTGAGATAATTACATGACCTGAGGCAGAGATTGCAAACTGGTGGCCCATGGGCTGAAGCTGGTTCATAAATAAGTTGATTCTATTTTTTTGGCCTTTAAAAATCTTTGAATTAGGTGCCCATGTTTTCAAATCAGGAGAGTTCACAAAGAAGTCTGGATCTCTGGCTCTTTTTAAAAATCTGTTTTAAAAAAGAAAGATTTAGCAACACTGCAGTTGTGTTCCCATATGATAATTGCCAGAGCTGGCTGAATGGTGGTGGCCCTGTCTGACATGGCATGGGATTATCATTTTGATTCCTGTGGACATGTGAGTTTGAAAGCTCTGTCTTCCCTGTCAATGAACATTCAAATTCAGAAGTTGTGATATGGTTATGAGTACATAGAAAAATAGAGCAAACATGTTCAAAAGAGAGAATGGAGGGAGGAAAGAGAGAGCGGGTAAGATATTATAAATACGAAAATGAGAGAAGCTGTAATGAAGAACTAAATTATATTTTCTGCAGAGATATTCAGACAGTACATTCTCAGGTTCTGGGTGCCTTTTAGCTTCTGATTCCAGTTTTTGATGAGCCTGGTTGCATCCTCATTCCACAGGCACAGTGACTTAGATTTGTAACTTTGTGATAAATTACTCCTTTTTGCTTGAGCTAGTTTAAGAGGGTTTCTGTTACCACCACCAAAAGAGCCTTGGCCAAGGCAAGAACCAGAAGGAAAACAAAGGTATGTAGAAAAGTAGAAAAGTGACTAAAAATTATCTAACAGATGGCTAAAGTGACTAAAATTATTTTCTAACAGATGGCTTACAAAATTTAATCCTGCTTAATCTGAACAACAATCATCTTACGCAGCTTCCTCAAGAAGTCAGCAGGTAATTTTGTTTATAGCAAGACTTGGTTAACAATCGCACCCCTCCTCTATCCCCACCCTGGTCATTTGAAAGCATTATGCCTAGCATAAGTCCCTGTGAGATTTATACATAGCAAAGAGGGATCTGAAGGACTGAGGCAAGCCACTAATTTTAAGCAGATGATTCCTTAAACACTTTGGAGAAATGAGAAACAGCATGATAATCTTAGTGTAAACATTGGGCTTTGAAACATAAAGTTCTAAAACTGATGGTCTCATTGATTTCCCAACTCTGAGGTTCTTGGAGCTTGGTTAGCCACAGAATTGGGCACATTAAATGTTATTTCGCATGTGTATTGTAAACCATTTTGACCTTGATGGAAAAGGTAATGTAAAAACTAAGGATTTAAAACTGCGATGTTATTTTCGTTTTTAAAAACCCCACATTTTATTGTCATTAGCCAAAAATAAAATAAAATAAAATAAAGGCTGTTTTTCCTTATCCTGCATATCTGCACAGACAGAATGCCTTTCTGGAGCCAGCTGAGAGCCTTGTCCTTCTGTAGGCAAAACACACTCTTGGGCTTTTCCTCTGACAGATGGAGAGAGAACTCTGTTCAGGTTTACTTTGGAGACTCCCTTTATTGCCTGTTGAGCAGAAACAGATGTGTCACAGAGCAAGCGCATCCAGGGTTTTAAAAGAGAATACAAAACTTTGAACAGTCCTCAACACAGGGCTTTCTGCAGCACCTAACATCTATTCCAATTTACTTGTCTATACCTCTAGCCAATGTATTATTTTTTCCAAATATATTTTTATAAGGAAAGCAATATTTTAAGTCAGAGCAACTAGAAAAGAATTGAATCAATCTAATTTCTATAAAAGATAAATATTTGCAGCAATGAAAATGCCATGCTAATAGTTGTCTGCTTGCTTTTTTACAAATTCAGCTTATCAATCGATGTATATATTGATGATGATATAATTTTAAAAATCCCTTGGGAGATCTCATGAATGAGGTTCAGGGCATATCTCTGTGCAACTAGATTTATGCCTTTGGACCAGTAATTTAACTACTTTGAACTGCTGCCTTCTCATCTCTAAAGAAAGAATTTTGAATAGATGAACCTCAAAGTTTTTGCAGCTATAACACATTATGATTTCACAATTTCATACACTTATCTCTGTTTGGAATACAAATTACAGTATTCAAGGAATCATGTAAATCTAAGGGAATATGTTAGAAAGATGAAAGAATGCTTTCACTGAAAAAAGTAGGATTGCAGAGTGTATAGGTCTATTCTGTCTTATAGTTAACTCTGGATTGTCTATATTCTGGCCGTATCCTACTAGATATCAATTAATTGGTCATCTCTCTAAGTAGAATTCCATTTTCTGAGCCTGGGAAAGTTTCTTCACTTTCCTATATCTTAACATCTTCACCTGCAAAATGAGGATGATGATAGTATTTTCAGAAAATAAATCGGATTGTTTTGACAGTTAAGCAGATTCATACAATATATTTAGGGTTGAGCCTTGGACATAAAAGGTATTAGGGTTGAGTAAGTGCTCAATGGATGTTAGCTTTTATTATTATTGGTTGTTATTTTTATTCTAGCTTCTTTCCATTCCCTTTGTTCACTGATTTCCAGAGACAAAAGAATGACTTCTCAGTGGATTTGGGCAAAGCATTGAGCATGTGTAGTTTGGCATTCTCCTCTTGCCCTGCCATGAAGTAAGCAGCAGCCTCAGCAGGAAAGGCTGTGAATGGGGTGGTATATTTAATACAGAGGAGGGCTAGCAGGGACTCAGAGTGATCATGTCAGCTCTGTGCTGATGTTTGATTTCCTTCTCTCTAAATCCCATATCTTATTTCTCAATTTATTTAGAACTTAGGGAAAAAGGAGTTTTGTTTTTGGCTCATTTAAACTACAGAATATCAGTTCATGGACTTGGAGTCAAATTTGGGCAGGTAAGAGTTTTACACCTAAACAACTCTGTCATGGACAGCGCTGCACAGGCCCAGGAAGAGGACAGCATGGGCATCCTGGTGACAGAATGAGTCTGGAAGACAGAGAGAGAGAGCAAGGGACTAAGTCAGCAGGCTCAGTTCTTTCTCCAAATTCGTCAGTCAGTGAAGTTGTTCTTCAATCTTCTGGGGAAGACAGATGTCAGGGAGAATCTACAAGTGTATCTCCTATAGATTTTCTTTGGAAAAGTAGGACATCTCCCTGATTTGTGGAATCGGAAACAATGGCAGATATTTGTTTCTCTCCCTGCTCTTTACTCACACAAATGAATGATGGACAAATGAACAATAGGATCTGAGCTCATTTTATTGCCTTGAAAGAACAAAAAAGTTAAAACCAACTCCCATGATATAGTAAATCAGAGTAGAATCAATAAAAATGATAATAAAAATGATTATAAAAATGATTAATGAAGAAAATTCCCCATCCCTTTCCCCACAGGACCTGCTCCACACATTTTTACTCCATTTCAGTGCTGAGTTGTCCTTCTTTGACCCTTTATACTGCAAAGAACTTCACTTCCTATTATCCTGAGAAATTTGAGCTCCCTCAATTCCCTTCTTTTCAGCATCTTTCTCTCCATTGTTCTATTTCTTTCCTTCCTCTCGCTCTTGCTTCCTTGTCATCTCTCTCTGAAGTCCCGTGTCTTTTGCTTTTGCTTCCTGTGTAACACATTGTAAATTCTCTTCTGTTTTCTCCATTCTACCTTAGATCATTTTCAAAAGTCGTTACTGTCCTTTACATAGTCAAATATAATGGCCTTTTTTTCTGCTGAATAAAAATTACATAAAACTATTCAATGCATTTTGTACTATTCAATGCATTTTGACAAATGTACGCACACCAATAAGATGTAGAACATTTTCTCCAGCCCAGAAATTTCCTCATACACCCTTCCAGTGAATTCTTACCTCTCATAAGCAATCAATATTCTGATTTCTGTGTTCTTTACAAATTAGTTTTACCAATCCTAGAACTAAATAAACGGAATCATATGGTATATACATTTTTGTGTCTGTCTTCTTTTGCTTAGCATATTTTTTGAGACTCATATAACTGTTGCATTTATTACTAGTTCGTTGGTTTGTTTTTTGTTTTTGTTTTTGTTTTTTATTGAGACAGAGTCTGGCCCTACTCACCCAGGCTGGAGTGCAATGGCACGATCTTGGCTCACTGCAACCTCCGCCTTCCAGGTTCAAATGATTCTCCTGCCTCAGCCTCCCGAGTAGCTGGTATTACAGGTGCCTGCCACCACACCCAGCTAATTTTCATATTTTTAGTAGAGATGGGGTTTCGCCATATCTGCCAGGCTGGTCTTGAACTCCTGACCTCAAGTGATCTGCCTGCCTCGGCCTCCCAAAGTGTTGGGATTACTGGCGTGAGCCACCATGCCTGGCAGTTTTTGTTTATTCTGAGTAGCATTTCATTGCGTGAATATGCCCTTAATCATTCGTCTTTTCTCCTATTGATGTACATTTGGGTTATTTCCAGTTTAGGGCTATTATGAATTAAGCTACAATAAACATTATTGTACAAATCTTTTTGTAAACATGTTTAATTTCATTTTCATTTAAATTTCTAGGAGTAAAACAGAAATTTATTTCTCATAGTTCTGGAAGTTGGGAAGTGAAGACCAAGGTGCTGGCAGATGTGATGTCTGGTGAGGGTCTACTTCCTGGGTCTACTTCCTGGTTCTTAGAGTGGCACCTTTCTCACTGTGTCCTCACATGGTAGAAGGGGCGAGGAGCTCTCTGGGGCCTTTTGTAAGGACATTAATTACATTTATGAGGTTTACCCCATCATCATGACCTAATCATCTCCCAAAGGCCCCATCTCGTAATACCATCACATTGGAGATTAGATTTTAACATATGAATTTTGAAGAGACACAAATATTCAGACCATAGCACTGTCGTTTCTCCAATACCATATGATCTTGATTGCTGTAGCTGCATTGTAAGTTTTGAAATCAGGTAATGTGAGTCTTTTGATTTTATTCTTTATAATACTTTGGCTATTCTAGGTTCTTTCAATTTCCATATAAATTTTAAAATTGATTTGTCTTTTTTTTTTTTTTTTTTTAAGATGGGGTCTCACTATGTTTCCCAGGCTGGTCTTAAACTCCTGGGCTCAAGCAATCCTTCCACCTTGGCCTCCCAAAGTTATGGGTTTACAGCTATGAGCCACAGCACCCAGCCCAAGTCAAGTCTTATACAAAAAAAGCTGTCAAAATTTGTATTTGAATCTATTATTGAGTCTATAGATCAATATTAAAAAGTTGATATCTTAGCAATATTTTGCTTTTCTATACCTGAATATAATATATCTCTACTTTTATTTAAAGCCCCTTTACATTCTCTCATTCATAATTTATAGTTTTCAGTGTAGAGGTCCCTCATGTCTTTTGTTATATATACTCTTAACTATTTCATGAAGGTTTTTTAATACATTACTATAAATGGAAATCTTAAACTTTTATTTTCCAATTGTTTGTGGCTACAATACGGAGATACAATAGATTTTTAAAATATTGACTTTGTAGTTTGTGACTGAGCATTATTTCTACTAGTTTTGTTTGTTAGTTTGGATTATCTCTCTTTAACATTTAAACTTTTGACCATCTCTTTAATTTTGAAATTTTCTTTTCTCACACCTTCAGAGATTCCTTGCTAATCTGGTTCTTCTTCTACTTCTGTGTTCATAACTTTGCTGGGTGCCTTTAATTTTTAATGGTCAGTTGTTTATATTTCTCAAGAATCTTTCTGTTGGCTTCCTCTCTCTTCTCTCTGCCCATTTTCTTTTGTCGTTTTTCCTATCAATCTCAGGTATTCATATGGCTTCTACTATGTATGGAGAGATCTGTAGAATCCTCAAAATTCCCTTTGCTAGCACTGATGACTTCCTAACCTCCAGTCTCCCATTTTCAACTGCCTAAAAATTTAGTTCCCTCATTCTTACATTACTTCAATCTTAACACACTTCAACCTTGAGATCATTACATGTTTTCACTCTTAGCTTTGCAAACAGACACACCTGCGTTAGAATTTTGACATTGTTACCTACTAGATAGGTAACTTGGGGAATTTATTTACTGCCTCTAATGCTTTATTTTCCTCACTTTTAAAATAAGAGTAGTAATTCCAACCTCAGAGTTATGTTGATGATTATTAAATTTAATGCACAGGCATGTAGTTGTGCTTAGTAATGTTAATTCCCTTCTGCTTCCTTATTCATAATATTTTTCTTAGCTTACTATTCCCTCTTATTGCCCTATTTTATAAGTTCTTTTATTCAGGGCCAAATTCAAAATGTCAGTTCTTTAGAAAAACTTGCAATATGCTTCAGGAACTGTATCTGCAATTACAGACTCAAATTTCCTTAACCTTTTTCTCCTTAGCCAATGGCATTTGCTGTTCTCAGTTTATGGCTCTATTTAATATCTCCTAAACCATAGCATCCAAAAGGGCAGAATTTGTGGCTGATTCATCTTTGAACTTCCACAGCAATTGAGCAGTACTCATATCTATTTGGTACTAGGTATATTTATGTCTATGTATGCTTATGCCTGTACCTGTATTGATCTGTATACATAGGTATGTCTGTGTTCTCCTTGTCCTCTAGCTTTCTCTTGGGTATGGCCAATGTATATGTATAAAGAAAGGAAATAGAATTTTCTTTTTCTGAAATCTAGGTTTTGATTACCTAACATACTTTTAACATAAGCCATCTGATTACAAAAGATCTTTAAAAATTAAATTTCAGCAAAAACTTTTTATACTTATGATCACAATAGTTGTAAACACTTGACTGAAGTAAGCTCAGAAGAGCTACAAAAAATAAATTGACACATGGCTTCTTCTAAGTTGGGCCTATATAGTGGACTCTTATTCTTGTGAGTTTCATTCATATACTTTGGTGTTTTTTTTTTTTTTAGATTAAAAAGTCTTACTTATATGAGTATAAATTATAACCAACTAGCCAGCATTCCTAGAGAACTTTGTTTTCTTGAGAATCTTGTTGAACTTCAACTTAACTACAATCAGCTGATATGCATACCTGAAGAGATTAAATTCTTGAAGAAGCTTCAGAAGCTTTTGCTAGCCAGAAACAACATTGGAGTTTTGCCGGAGGTAAGCAAAACATGGAACCACAGTAGTTTGCTGTTGGAGAAGAACTCAACATGATGGGAGGTGGTTATAGATTAGATTTGGGTATCTGAGTATAAGCCACCACTTGCTTTCTCTCAGATTAAATGTAGTCAGTTCCCAAATCCCTATGACAGAAGAAGGCTATAATTTGAATTATCCCACATAGCTAGGGCTGCCAGATTTAGTAAATACAAATATAGAATGCTCACTGAAATTTGAATTCCAGATAAGCAATGATTAAATTTTTTACTATCAGTATGTTGCAAATATTGCATGGAATAGACTAAAAAACCTATTTATTGTTTGGTATTTCTTTCTTTCTTCTTTTTGAGACAGAGTCTTGCTCTGTTGCCTAGGCTGGAGTGCAGTGGCACAATCTTGGCTCACTGCAACCTCCACATCCCGGGTTCAGGTGATTCTCCTGCCTCAGCCTCCTGAGTAGCTGGGATTACAGGCAGACACCACCATGCCCAGCTGATTTTTATAATTTAGTAGAGACGGGGCTTCACCATGCTGGTCAGGCTGGTCTCAAACTCCTGACCTCGTGATCCGCCCACCTCGGCCTCCCAAAGTGCTGGGATTACAGGCGTGAGCCACCGCGCCCAGTCTTGATATTTCAATTTAAGTGAGCATTATATATTTTATCTGGTAACGATGTATACAGAACAAAATACAAGTTCATTTTGGCTTTGGAATATGTACTGGCTCTCCTTTTTTCCTTCATATTCACTTTCTGTCCTGCCTTCTGCTTGGGAGACTGACCTGTGTGGGCAGCAGTGAACTCCTTTGTCCTCTGGTTTCCTCTTGGATATGGCAGATGGGAGGCACTAGCAGGAAGTGACAGGGCAGGAGGATAGCAAGTAGTTGATGGTATTCATAATTATGGAGACTGAGAAGTCCTACAGCAGGCTATCTGCAAGCTGAAGACCCTGGAGTGCTGGTAGTGTGGCTGAGTCCAACTCTGAAAGCCTCAGAACCAGGGAAGCAAACGGTGTAATTCTCAGTTGGAGGTCAAAGGCCTGATTACTGGGAGGTTGTGGTGGTGGCTGGAGGGGAGGGGTACTGGTGTAAATCTTAGAGTCTAAAGGCTGGAGAGCCCAGCGTTCTGAGGTCCAAGGGCAGAAGAAGAAGTGTCCTAGCTCCAGGAGAGAGCGGAAATTACATTTTTTTTTTCATCCAAGTCACTAACTGATAGGATGGTGCCCAGCAACACTGAACATGTATCTTTCCCACCGCTTCTACTGACTCACACACCCATCTCCTCTAGAAACAACCTCACACAGACACACCCAAAATAAAGCTTTACCAGCATTGTAGGTATTCCTTAATCCAGTCAAGTTGACACTAAAATTAACCATCACACTAGACTTCTTATAGTTCTATCCCAAACAACTGTTTGCTCTTAATGGAACATCATTTGTTCCAAATAACTCAAAGAATCTCAGCTTAAACTTCGCTTTTTCCAGGAAGCCTTTCCTGACCTCCTAATACCAAATTTTCCATATATCACTGTTTCCTTAACCCTTCATAACACTTCTCATTCTCATAGCACAACTTTGTCCTTGCCTATTTGTGAGTTTTTAAACCTTCATTGAATACTTGTGAGGGGTATACACATGCAAAGATTTGAAAAAGACAGCAACAAATATCAACAGCAATAATAGTGGCAGTCATGGCAGCAAAAACAAACAAATGAAAATGCAAGAGTCGACAACAAGGGAAGTAATGCTATGAAGTGTTTTCAAGTAGGGTGGAAGCCCTTATATCATAACATGAGATACTGAAGGAACACACTGGAGTCTGAAAATCTCTGCAGCTAAAACAATACAAAGGAGAGTATCATGGCAATGGAAGACTATGTAGGACTTAAGAAGAGGACTCCCTTCAAGGATTTGCTGCCTAGCTGTAGGGAATGGGGATTGCAGACAGCCTCTAGCTGTTAGCTCTTTCAGTAACTTAAGTAATCCATTCAACAACCGTATGACTTAAGGGCTTCTATTAGCATTTTCATTTTACAAATGAAGAAATTGAAGTACAAAGCAATTAAGAAATTTGCCCATAGTTATAGTACCTGCCAGAGGTGAGATTTCAACCTAGATGTAGTGTAACTCACAGTGGCCATGTTATGTTGCCCTGGAGTGGTCAGAGGAAATGAAGAATTCAAAGATAGCTGGCAGTCCAGGATATGGGGGTCTGCTCGGGAAGATGTGCTGAAGAATTGGTCAGTACAGTGATTAGAAAAGATGGCCACCTTCATCATGTTGGAGCTTTAAAAAAATTTATGATTTTCCTTATGATTTTAAATATTAGATTTAAAAAATCTTTCTCTTCTGTTTTCTGACACAGGAACTTTGTGATCTTAAAAAACTAAGAATCCTAGACATAGCTGGAAATATTATTCAGATATTTCCATCAGGAGTAAGTAGAGGCAACTTCCATTATAATTGAAAAATAATTTTGTTTATGCTATTGGGAATAGAAAAAATATGGGCAGACAGTAAAACCTGTAGTAATTGAAACCTTAAATTATACAAATGACTCAAAGATTTGCTTTTAGAATTTCAAAACCTGTTCTCTCCTGTTTTTTTCTTTGTGTTCTGTGCCTGCTGAACTTGTTTGAACTAAGTGAACTCTGATTGCTATCATAAATATTTTAATATATCAGTTATGATTAAATTTTTTGGTTATTACACACTGCTTTTGGTCACCTCTGGCTTTTTGAAAATATTACTTTCCAGAGCATACATTTTTATCCCTTGTAATTAATCCAAAGGTGACACTTTTGTTAGTCACTTTTAGGCCATAAACAATGAAAAATGAACTTTTTTCTCATTTGAAAATGAATTTTGACCTCATTTTATTTCAAATATGGAGAAACCGTTTGTCTTGGCAACTCCTAACTTTTGAGAAAGAATTGTCAGTTTTTCCTGTTGCATTTTTATATCCAATTGAACATGCTTAAACATTCATGGTAATAATGAGAAGTCCATCTGTCCAGAAGGTATTCAATGAATAGTTGTTGACCCATTAATTATTTTTCCTGATTTATCCCCTCTAAATTGAGGTTTCAGTCTTTTTTTTACCTCCTAGAGCAATATTTTATACTGAAGGTAATTCAAATATAAAAAAAGAGTGTAAAGTCTATGTTTTAGAAAAAAGTATACAGTTTTTAAATTGTGGCAAAATATACACAACATAAAATTTACCATTTTAATCATTTCTGCTTGTATAGTCCACGGTACAAAGTACTTTCACATTGTTGCACAACCATCAGCATTATCCATCTCTAGAACCTGTTCATCTTCTCCAGCTGAAACTCTGTATCCATTCAACTCTAACTCCCCATTCCCTTTGTACACCTATTTTAGAAGTTCCTATAAATACTTTGAAATAAGATCTTTCCCCCCTCCATGGCAACCACATATCTACTATATATCTCTGAATTTGACTACTCTAGGTACTCTAGGTACCAGATAAGTGGAACCAGATATTTGTCCTTTTACCACTGACTTATTTCACTTAGTAAAATATGACTAACATTAATTTATCTTATACCATGTGTCAGAGTTTCTTTCCTTTTTAAGGCTGAATAATATTCAGTTGTATGTATATACCACATTTTGTCTATCCACAGGTATTTGCCCACCTGTGGGACCTTGGGCTGTTTTCTCATTTTGGCTATTGCTGCAATGAGCATGGGTATACAAATATTTGTTCTTTATCTGCTTTCAGTTCCTCTGGGAATATCCTTAGATGAAATTGTTGAATCATATGGTAATTCTTTGCTTAATTTTTTAAGGAATCACCACAGTGTTTCCAAAAATGTGTAGATTTGAATGTTTAGTAAAAATTGGATATTGTTAATATTGACCTTGAAAATGTGACATGGTTTTATTTACCCTCTGTGTCTTAATTTAACTCTCTATGTCCTGCGATGCCTTCTGGTGCCACTTCTTCTATGGTACCCCTGGTGCCACTGCTACTTCTATGGTATCTTCTGGTGCCACTTTTTCTATGGTATTTCTATGGTATGCTTGAGCAACATAATGGAGTAATTCATTTCAAGTCTTTCTTGCTTTTGGATGGTAAGCTTCCAGAGAAAGAATACTCTTTTTTTCCTCTATACCTGCAGTGTCTTGAATTTTAACTCAATAAGTATTTGTTAAATGAATAAATCTAACTGACGTTCTTAAACTTCATTTATTATTCACCTTTCACCTTCGTAGTCTGTTAATTGACTGTTTCTTCTATGAAGTGATTCTGTACTTAACAATTTTGATAAAACATAATTACTTAGGTCCCAATAATTTGGAGTAATTTTGACAGGTCTGAGTTGGTTTCATCTGTGTAGTACCTATTTCAGGAATTTCTATAAACACTCTCACATAAGATGATCTGCAAACTCATCTGAGCTTTGGTCCAACCATTTCAAATTATTTTGGTTCAACTGATTCAAAATCAAAGTTTCCCACATTAAAAATATGGCACAACTGGTGGACCTAGAGGAGAAATGACCGACTCTAGGTCACACAATGATTATCAGTGAAAGAGAGTAAGTTTCAAAGTAATGGTAGAGAACATTCAAAACAATTAAGCCATGCTTTTTGTGAAACACAGTAGTGTAGACATGAATAACATAGACTTTGGAGTCATATACACATGGATTTAAAGCATTAATTTCCTATTTTCTAAATTCGTAATCTCAAACAAGTTGTTTCATTTCTCAGAGTTGCTATTTCTTCATCTATATAATGACAATATTAAAACCACTAACCTCATAAGGTTGTTATGTCAAATAGTGATTATGAAGCATTTTGTGCATAGTTGGTTTCCAGGAATGGAAAAGCAAAATAAAGCTCTGTGTACCCATTACTTTTAAGTGTACTCTTAACTCAAAGATTTGAAACTGCATTGTGCATAAGTGCCTTTGAGTAGTTTATTTTACTGCCTTATAACTACTTTTTAAAATAGGTATTTATTTAAGAGTGTTTTGCTATTTTATGATTTAAATAAATTTGGTGTGCAATTTAGAAAATGCAATTTTTTTCAGAACAGTATTTTTTTTTTAGTTTTTTTCCTTACCTCTTTTTTCTTTTATTTTAACTTAAAAAAATTAAATTAAAACTTAAAAATTTTGTAAGTTGTACAAATTCTGCATGTTTCTTAAAACGTCAAGCAAAACAAAAGTATGGAATAAAAATAAAAGTTTTGGCCAGGTGCAGTGGCTCACGCCTGTAATCCCAGCACTTTGGGAGGCCGAGGCGGGTGGATCACGAGGTCAGGAGATCGAGACCATCCTGGCTAACACAGTTAAACCCCATCTCTACTAAAAACACAAAAATATTAGCAGGGCGTGGTGGCGGGTGCCTGAAGTCCCAGCTACTCCCAGCTAATTTTGTATTTTTAGTAGAGACGGAGTTTCTCCATGTTGGTCAGGCTGGTTGCGAACTCCTGACCTGAGGTGATCCGCCCACTTCGGCCTCTCAAAGTGCTAGGATTACAGGCGTATGTACAGGAGAATGGTGTGAACCCGGGAGGCGGAGCTTGCAGTGAGCCGAGATTGCACCACTGCACTCCAGCCTGGGCGACAGAGTGAGACTCCGACTCAAAAAAAAGAAAGTTTCCGTTCCAGGACCTCTTCATGTGTGTTTTTAGAAAAGCCTGTTAAAACATTTTTTTCACACGATACTATGTCTGGATTGGTTTCATTATATTTAATTTCCCAGTATGATTTTTCTTTCTAAAAAAGTACCATCTGGCCGGGCGCGGTGACTTACGCCTGTAATCCTAGCACTTTGAGAGGCCGAAGTGGGTGGATCATCTCAGGTCAGGAGTTCGCAACCAGCCTGACCAACATGGAGAAACTCCGTCTCTACTAAAAATACAAAATTAGCTGGGCGTGGTGGCGCATGCCTGTCATCTCAGTTACTCGGGAGGCTGAGGCCAGAGAATTGCTTGAACCCAGAAGGCAGAGGTTGCGGTGAGCCAAGATCATTGCACCATTGCACTCCAGCTTGGGCAGCAAAAGCGAAACTCCGTCTCAAAAAAAAAAAAAAAAAAAAAAAAAGTACTATCCAAGTATTCTCCATAAGGCATTATCAATGTATCAATAGCAGAAAGATCAGCGAGAGAAAGCAAAACTCTGGGGGCTATTTTGATCTGATCTATCTATCATTGCACAATTTTAGAACATTCTCAGTTTTCTCACATACAATTTTTTGATACCTAATTCCTGTCTGAGACATACCAAATTATTTATTGTATTAGTTTGCAAGTGTCCTCTGCTTCTTGAATGAATGGGTATTAAGATTTAAGATGTTGTCTTCATTTATCCTTTTGTAAGTAGCATTTTTCTGGTAATTCATTCATTCTAGAAAATAAGTAAATAAGTATAGAAAGAGTAAAATGTAAGGTGTCTTTAAGTTTACCTTCCAGAGACTACACTTTATTGTTTTCTTCAAGAATCTCATTTTTATATTCTCATTAAAAAAATTCAATGTATACTGCATAAAGAAATACGTGTCTTGCTTTGTCATTTTCATTTAACATTATGTATTAAGCACTTTCCTTAAATGAGTATTCTTCAATATGTGATTTTTAATCATTGGGTGTTCTTCTACCTTTTCTTTATCATGTGTTCACTTTTTCTGACATTTTTATTTATTGCTGGATTTAGAATTGGATTTTGAATGAACAAGCCTTTGAGAACAAGGATGATCTGAAATAAAACATCTTTTATTTGTATCTGTCTTTCAGAGAATAACATATCTGAAGTATGGCCTTTAGTGGACACTGGCCATTTATGGCAACACTGTCGGTTGTTCAGTTAGTGCAGGAAACAGTGATGCTTGTTTTATTAGTTTCCTGAGGCTGCTATAGCAAAATATCACAAACTGGGGCTTAAAGGACATGTCTTTGTTTTCTCTTCTTAGAAGGATACCAGTCCTTGGATTGTGGCCCACTCTAATCCATATGACCTCATTTTAACTAGTTACATCTGCAAAGACTCTGTTTCCAAATAAAGTCACATTCTGAGGTTCAGGGTGGATATGAATCTTGGAGGACACTATTTAACCCATTATACTTGATAGAACATTGAGTTTATTACTCTATTTGGCATCTGCAAGGGCAATTGATATAAACCTCCTTGATGAGGTTTATATGACTTTCCAATTCCATAAACAATTACTGAGTACCTTCTCTGTTGCCAAGCTCTCTTCTTATCTGGGGAAGTAAATGAAGAAATATGGATGTTGCTGTATAGAAACTTTGGAATTTGTGTTTGAAGAAATCTCTAAACGTTGAAGTGGAACCTGGAGATATCATAAGAACAAGATAAATATGTGATTTTTAATGATGGACAGAAATTTAAAATTAGAAAAATCAAAGAAACTGGCATGAATTAGCTTGAACAAAGATGCAAGTCAGCTAGGTGGTAATTTCATTGTTGACTTCAAAATAATAAGGGGAAAATGACCTGTTGCCTTCATAACTTTTGATGATGGGGAAAGAAAAAACATTATTATTTGCTGCTGAAGGGTTTTGGATAGGCTATCATCGTGGGATTTCTGGGAAGAAAGGATTACTAATATCTTTCTTTAGGTGAGAAAACTCAGTCTATGAGTAGTTGTGATTCAGTCTTTTCAACAGAAAAAAAAGTAAATTATTGAAATTTTATATTTCCTTTGAAACAGTTTTTATTTTAATCTTTTAGTCACAGGTCTTCTTTCTCTAGCTCCTCTTTCCCTCAGGAGCCCCGTTATTTTTCAAACTGCAATCATTTGAAGAAAAAGATGACCTGACAAAAGCAAGAAAAAGTTTTAATGATCATCACCAGGGAGCATCATGAGTTTTGTGTTTGATGTGAAGTTCATAACAAAATATCATATATAAAATATTGCAGACCAAATAGAAAACTTCACATTTAAATAAGCTCTTAGAATCCTCCGTTAGCAATCTATCTAACAACCTGTACTATTATGACTACTTTTCAAATTCACAAATAGAGTTCAAAGTTATCTTTCTGGATGAATACTTTGCCATTATCTAAAAATTTGCAAGTTATCAAATCTATTTGTTATTGAATAATTCCTTGAAGAAGACAGATTTGGTATCATTATTCCTGTTTGGAGCTGAGGATATTGAGGCTCCAGAGTAGTTTGTCTGCAGCAGCGACCCTCAAACTTGAATGTGCATCAGAATCCCCTGGATGCCTTCTTAAAACCCAGAAGGCTAGGCCCTCCTTCTAGGATTTCTGAGTCAGTAGGTTGGGGATCCCACAGGTTTGCATTTCTGTTATGTTCTTTGGTAATGCTGATGCTGTAAGTCCAGGAACTACACTTGGAAAACCATTGGCCTGAATGATGGAACAGTGGCAGAGCTTGAACTTGCACTCAAGACTTTTGGCTACACTGTCAGGACTCCTCCTGCCTCTGAGGAATCCATTCTTTGTCCCAGGTTGGGGCAGTCTCTGTCATGCTATACAAATAAGGCATTTCTCTGAGCTCACTGGGAGTTTGGGTTCTGAGAATTTCACTGTGTCCTTGACTAAAATGATACTCAAGGAACATTCTTTGGACAATAGAATTCTTGTATACTCTGAAAAATATTTCACATAGAAACTAGGATTTTGGTATGTGAACACAAGGAATGCCTATATAGTTGGAGGCTGAGTTTTATATGTTGTTTAATTCAGTTAGCCTTACTTCTTTTTAGCCACACTGTGGATGTACTCGGTGCATATATGCCAATGACAAAACTTCTTAAACATTTATTCATCAGCCAATCTAAAATTGGAGAGATTTTTTAGCATGTGAATTTAACACTAAATTTTATTTTGGAGAAATTTGGGGAAGGCCAAATCTTTACCATGTTACTTTCGTTTCTGAGTTTTGTCTTTTTAAAGTTCACCCTTTGCATTGGGTGGTTATAGTTTGGGAGTGAAACTCAAGTGTAGCTAAAACATTTACAAGGATACAGATAAATGTGACAACTTATGAGAAAGTGCTTTGCTAAGAGTAGACACTTAAGAAATGTGCTTAAAAATATGTAAATTATACCCAATGCTACATTTTCCACAGTCACTGCTTTCTTTCAGTTTCAAATTCATGATTTAACATTCATGTGAATCTGTAGCTTCCATAAACACATTCTGTGTCAGAGTTAAGAATCTTAAGTATTTGTATATCCCTAAGGTTTGTAGGCACATACTGTTTTTATAAGAAAAAAAAAACATAAAGCGGGAAAGCCTCATGCAATGTTGTCATGAGAAAAAGTATGCTTGGACTATTTATGGGAAATCATAGTTATAGCACCTATTCCATTTCATCAATGCCCCTTTTTTCCTTCAAGAATTCTTTAGAGTTATCATAAATAAAATTTGAGCATACTGAAAGCAGTTTCCTCTTTTACAATATGAGAAACACAGGAGGAAAAAAAAATGGAAGCAACTTTCCCAGAAATACAAATCATTTGAATAGTGAGGAGAAGATTTGAATCCATTTTTCCCAAACAAAAATTAAATGTGCCTAGCTTAACAATGTACCCATTGTGTGACCTTGGACAGGTAACTCCATTACTCTATGTCTCACTTTTTTCCTCTTTAAGTTGGGGATATTAATAACACTTGTATCATCACATTGTTAGGAAAGTGTCTCACATAACATTTGGTGGTCAGTAATGATAGAATGAATGAATAATTAAATGAGATAATGTATATGAATTCTTATTAGTGTTTGGCACATGACAGATATTGAATGTTATTTTCTTGTCATTTTAAGGTTTGGTCTGAGATACCTGCCCCTCAATCCACCCCAAATTTAGGGTTGTCTCTGAAGGCTTTCAAAGCCATGAGATCACCTGAATGGTTCTAATTCATAACTGTTACTGTAACCAATTGATCTGTACCCAAGGGTGTACAAGGGTGGCTGGTTTCAGCAGTGCACTCTGCTTCCTATTCCCCATGTTGTCTTTGCCTCTGTTCCAGGTTATTTTCCTCTGCAGATTCCTTTACATTCTTTAGGCTTACCTTCCTTGGGCAACAAAACAGAACCAATAAACTATCTCCCTGAAGGGGGTCTCGTTTCCCTGGCTCCTTGCCTTTGGTTTTCTGTTTATTTCTGTCTTACCCTTTCCCTCTCCCTTGTGGCTCATTTGGTTTGTTTGCCAGACCAGATTCCTCTGGAAATAGGACCTCTCATTACTGAATTCCCTTTTTCTTAGACACTTCACTTAACTCGTTGCCTACTACTTATCCTGATGTCTCTTCTTTTCTTGGATATTTTTAATTTAAAAGGATTTCTCTTTTTATACCCAATGATGAATGATTTTGATCCACACCAGTCTAAGCATATCTTGCTATGGTGTCCTTGGTTCCAGACACATGCCTGATATCTAGCATGGTACATACCCTGGTTTACTGTCACTCTCTGTCTGTTACTTGTCTAATTCAAATACTACCGGTATCTTTTGTTAGTACATAAATATTTTTTGTGATTAATACAAAGTCAAGTGAAGAAAACTATTTTATTTTTGGATGATTCTCATTTCCAGATGAATTCATCTGCCTTCAATAGAATGATTTCCATATATGAGCAGTAACACAAATATGTGCACATACAGACAAGCATTCCTAGGGAGACCATTTAGTTTTGCATTAACAGAAATATTTCTGTGAAATTGATTGAACACTTGGAGAATGTCTATTTCAAATTTAAACATGTCCATGATCAAAAATGTCCTTAAGTGGTCTAGAAAGTGCAATACAATTGTGGGAAAGAAACTCCTTGGGAAAGTGAAATTGTGGTTTGCCTTGTATCAAAACTCCTATCAAAACTTTTGAAACTCTTTTGCAAGATGGTAGAAAATAGCCTAAAGGTTTAAAAGTGATACACAGGGAAAGGTCCATAAAGCTGTGGTCAAGAACATCCCTGAATATCTCCACAATCTAGTGATTTCCTTGGAACTATCCACTTTGCTCAAATAGCCATGAGAAATTCCAGTTGGCTGCCTCATCCCCATTGTTGTTCTGCCTCTTTTGATTAGCAGCATTAGAGATCCACTTTATTCTTGTTCCCATATGAATAGTTTATTTTCTCTGTTTAATGTTAAGGAAAAGTATACCCTATTCTTGAAGCTCTTTAAATGCCTCTCTAAAATTTGACCTTGATTTTAAAATAGTATAATTTTCTTTGGTTGTCAGTGCTGCCTTCAGTGGCTCAGTTTATTAGGAGCCATACATTTAAAACAACATTCACTGACCTTTTAAAAAATGGGACACAAGCCAATGCTTTTCTAATGGAAACCCCTTGTGGGTTCTGTGGTTTTATGTAAGTGATGTAAGCTTAGCTAATATAGAATTAGTGAGTTCCAAAACTTGACTAAATGCTTTCCCTGTCACTACTTTTATGAGAATGAGATCATATTTTCTGCTGTTTCTTATATGGGGGTGGGTGAAGAAGAGGGTGTTGAATTATATGTTATTGCTTCTTTCACCATTGTAATTCTAAAATTTCATGGGGTAGACTTTTTGAAATGAAAAGCAGAGAGAAAAAAATTATGAAATATTATCCTTGATGCAAAGGTGATTTTGTTCAAATTCTTGTTTTAAAAATTGAGAGCCCAATTAAGTTAGGGTATACAACTATCTTTCTCTTTTTAGTTAACTTACATAATTTGAGTTCTGACTTTCTACTTCTATATGTGATTTTATTAGAATTAAAGATAGGCTGGTTCTGAATGCCTATAAAATGTAAGTGCTGCAGAGGACCCTGTTTCACATGGTATAGTGGTTGGTGAACAGCATTTCACCAACCACTATCGCTAGCTACCCTTGGAAATTTTATTCTTCTAGCCAAGTACCTAATGAAAGTAATTCAGGAGATAAAGGGGATGCCTTGCTTACCTTCAAAATGGAGATCCTCAAATTTCAGCAACATTCACCTCTCATCTCTCTTGTTGAGAGGTAGGAAGGACAGGATCATAAAATCAGAGAGTTGGAACTTCTGTGTTTTTAGTCTTGCAGTAAAAGTGGAGTTAAAATGATTTCAAAATCAGGGCCAATATTTTTGAGAAAGTAAACTTTAAAAAATTAAAAATATTATAAAGAGAGTCTGATTGAAATCAAATGTGGCTCTTGTACAGACTGTTTAAGCATTGATTTTCATTTAGATGATTTCTCTCTCTCTCCCTTCTATCTCCAAGTAATCTCTATGGAGTTCGGGGTTTTTGTCCCTTTCACTGATGTATTCCAAGCTTATAACAGTGCTTGGCACAGAGTAGGCACCCAATAAATAATTACAGAAAGGATGGGTAGACGGATAGATTGATGGGTGGGTGGATATGGATTTTACATAACAAACATGATTGCTTTGCTCCTCTGAAAAATCAAAACTAATTTGTCACAATTAATAATAAAGTTGTTTTAAGGCAGTGGATTTCAACCAGGGAAGATTTAGCCCTCCCTCCATGTCCCAGGGATATTTGACAATGTCTGGAGATATTTTTGGTTGTGAAAACTGAGGAGTGATACTGCTGGCATCTAGTGAGTAGAAGCCAGAAATCCTGCTAAATGTTCTGTAATGCATAGGACAGTCCCCCCATAACAAAGTATTACCTGGCCCAAAATGTCCATGTTGAGATTGAGAAACCAGTTTACCTTCCCACCAAGTTGATTTAAGGGATTGACTATTTCTTTATGTTCTCTAGGCCTTAATCCTAATAAAATATATCTTTATCAAGTAGATTTTAGAGTCTATAAGAATCAGCAATATGCCTGTTAAAATGTTGATCCCTGGGCCCCATGCTCATATATTGTAAATTATTTCTAATAATGCTTTGGCTTTAAAGTTTATTTTTTCTCATATGAATATAGCTATATTATATATAAACATATAATATATATTATATATAAACATATTATATATTATATATTTTGATTCATGTTTACATGATATATCTATTTTCACTGCCTACTTTCAACCTTTTTATATCCTTATATTTTAGATGTATCTTTTATAATTACCATATAATACTTCATTTAAAAAAATCCATCTGACTATTCTTTTTTTCTCTTTGTTTGAGACGAGGTCTCGCTATTTTGCCCAGGCTGGTCTTGAACTCCTGAGCTTAAGCTATCTTCCCACTTCAGCCTCCTGAGTAGTTAGGACTGCAGGCATGTGCCACTTTGCCCAGCCTGCTGTGTATATTTAATTTGTTCTACTTGTTCTGTACTCCTTTTCTCTTTTTTCTTTTGAAATAATTGGATACTTTTTAATGACACATTTTTAAAAATCTTATGAAGTTTTATATCATTTTACTATTCCTGTTTTAAAATTTATTTTATTTTAGGTTCCGGGGTACATGTGCAGAATGTGCAGGTTTGTTACATAGGTAAACCTGTGCCATGGTGGTTTGCTGTACCTATCAACCCATCACCTAGGTATTAAAACCTGCCTGCATTAGCTATTTGTTCTGATTTTCTCCCCACCTTGCCCCCACAACAGGCCTTGGTGTGTATTGTTCTCTTCCCTGTGTCCATGTATTCTCATTGTTCAGCTCCCACATATGAGTGAGAACATGCGGTGTTTGGTTTTCTGTTCCTGGGTTAATTTGCTGAGTATGATGGCTTCCAGCTTCATCCATGTCCCTGCAAAGGACATGATCTCATGCCTTTTTATGGCTGCATACTATTCCGTGGTGTATGTGTACCTTTTTTTTATTATACTTTAAGTTTTAGGATACATGTACACAATGTGCAGGTTAGTTACATATGTATACATGTGCCATGTTGGTGTGCTGCACCCATTAACTCGTCATTTAACATTAGGTATATCTCCTAATGCTATACCTCCCCCCTCCCCCCACCCCACATCAGGCCCCAGTGTGTGATGTTCCCCTTCCTGTGTCCATGTGTTCTCATTGTTCAATTCCCACCTATGAATGAGAACATGCAGTGTTTGGTTTTTTGTCCTTGTGATAGTTTGCTGAGAATGATGGTTTCCAGCTTCATCCATGTCCCTACAAAGGACATGAACTCATCATTTTTTATGGCTGCATAGTATTCCATGGTGTATATGTGCCACATTTTCTTAATCCAGTCTATCATTGTTGGATATTTGGCTTGGTTCCAAGTCTTTGCTATTGTGAATAGTGCTGCAATAAACATACATGTGCATGTGTCTGTATAGCAGCATGATTTATAATCCTTTGGGTATATAACCACTAATGGGATTGCTGTGTCAAATGGTATTTCTAGTTCTAGATCCTTGACGAATCGCCACACTGACTTCCACAAGGGTTGAACTAGTTTACAGTCCCACCAACAGTGTAAAAGTGTTCCTATTTCTCCACATCTTCTCCAGCACCTGTTGTTTCCTGACTTTTTAATGATTGCCATTCTAACTGGTGTGAGATGGTATCTCATTGTGGTTTTGATTTGCATTTCTCTGATGGTCAGTGATGATGAGCATTTTTTCATGGGTCTCTTGGCTGCATAAATGTCTTCTTTTGAGAAATGTCTGTTCATATCCTTCACCCACTTTTTGATGGGGTTGTTTGTTTTTTTCTTGTAAATTTGTTTGAGTTCTTTGTAGATTCTGGATATTAGCCCTTTGTCAAATGAGTAGATTGCAAAAATTTTCTCCCATTCTATAGGTTGTCAGTTCACTCTGATGGCAGTTTCTTTTGCTGTGCAGAAGCTCTTTAGTTTAATTAGATCCCATTTGTCAATTTTGGCTTTTGTTGCCATTGCTTTTGGTGTTTTAGACATGGAGTCCTTGCCCATGCCCATGTCCTGAATGGTATTGCCTAGGTTTTCTTCTGGGGTTTTTATGGTTTTAGGTCTAACATTTAAGTCTTTAATCCATCTTGAATTAATTTTTGTATAAGGTGTAAGGAAGGGATCCAGTTTCAGCTTTCTACATATGGCTAGCCAGTTTTCCCAGCACCATTTATTAAATAGGGAATCCTTTCTCCATTTCTTGTTTTTGTCAGGTTTGTCAAAGATCAGGTGGTTGTAGATATGCGGCATTATTTCTGAGGGCTCTGTTCTGTTCCATTGGTCTATATCTCTGTTTTCGCACCAGTACCATGCTGTTTTGGTTACTGTAGCCTTGTGGTATAGTTTGAAGTCAGGTAGCGTGATGCCTCCAGCTTTGTTCTTTTGGTTTAGGATTGACTTGGCACTGTGGGCTCTTTTTTGGTTCCATATGAACTTTAAAGTAGTTTTTTCCAATTCTGTGAAGAAAGTCATTGGTAGCTTGATGGGGATGGCATTGAATCTATAAATTACCTTGGGCAGTATGGCCATTTTCATGATATTGATTCTTCCTACCCATGAGCATGGAATGTTCTCCATTTGTTTGTATCCTCTTTTATTTCATTGAGCAGTGGTTTGTAGTTCTCCTTGAAGAGGTCCTTCACGTCCCTTGTAAGTTGGATTCCTAGGTATTTTATTCTCTTTGAAGCAGTTGTCAATGGGAGTTCACTCCTGATTTGGCTCTCTGTTTGTCTATTATTGGTGTATAAGAATGCTGTGATTTTTGCACATTGATTTTGTATCCCGAGACTTTGCTGAAGTTGCCTATCAGCTTAAGGAGATTTTGGGCTGAGACAATGGGGTTTTCTAGATATATAATCATGTCATCTGCAAACAGGGACAATTTGACTTCCTCTTTTCCTAATTGAATATCCTTTCTTTCCTTCTCCTGCCTAATTGCCCTGGCCAGAACTTCCAACACTATGTTGAATAGGAGTGGTGAGAGAGGGCATCCCTGTCTTGTGCCGATTTTCAAATGGAATGCTTCCAGTTTTTGCCCATTCAGTATGATATTGGCTGTGGGTTTGTCATAGATAGCTCTTATTATTTTGAGATACATCCCATCAATACCTAATTTATTGAGAGTTTTTAGCATGAAGCATTGTTGAATTTTGTCAAAGACCTTTTCTGCATCTGTTGAGATAATCATGTGGTTTTTGTCATTGGTTCTGTTTATGTGCTTGATTACATTTATTGATTTGTGTATATTGAACCAGCCTTGCATCCCAGGGATGAAGCCCATTGGATCATGGTGGATAAGCTTTTTGATGTGCTGCTGGATTCAGTTTGCCAGTATTTTATTGAGGATTTTTGCATCAATGTTCCTCAGGGATATTGGTCTAAAATTCTCTTTTTTGGTTGTGTCTCTGTCAGACTTTGGTATCAGGATAATGCTGGACTCATACAATGAGTTAGGGAGGATTCCCTCTTTTTCTACTGATTGGAATAGTTTCAGAAGGAATGGTACCAGCTCCTCTTTGTACCTCTGGTAGAATTCGGCTGTGAATCCGTCTGGTCCTGGACTTTTTTTGGTTGGTAAGCTATTAATTATTGCCTCAATTTCAGAGCCTGTTATTGGTCTATTCAGGGTTTCAACTTCTTCCTGGTTTAGTCTTGGGAGGGTGTATGTGTTGGGGAATTTATCCATTTCTTCTAGATTTTCTAATTTATTTGCATAGAGGTGTTTATAATATTCTCTGATGGTAGTTTGTATTTCTGTGGGATCAGTGCTGATATCCCCTTTGTCATTTTTTATTGCGTCTATTTGATTCTTCTCTCTTTTCTTCTTTATTAATCTTGCTAGCGGTCTATCAATTTTGTTGATCTTTTCAAAAAACCAACTCCTGGATTCATTGATTTTTTGAAGGGTTTTTCATGTCTCTATTTCCTTCAGTTCTGCTCTGATCTTAGTTATTTCTTGCCTTCTGCTAGCTTTTGAATGTGTTTGCTCTTGCTTCTCTAGTTCTTTTAATTGTGATGTTAGGGTGTCAATTTTATCTTTCCTGCTTTCTCTTGTGGGCATTTAGTGCTATAAATTTCCCTCTACACAGTGCTTTGAATGCGTCCCAGAGATTCTGGTATGTTGTGTCTTTGTTCTCGGTGGTTTCAAAGAACATCTTTATTTCTGCCTTCGTTTCATTATGTACCCAGTAGTCATTCAGGAGCAGGTTGTTCAGTTTCCATGTAGTTGAGTGGTTTTGAGTGAGTTTCTTAATCCTGAGTTCTAGTTTGATTGCACTGTGGTCTGAGGGACAGTTTGTTATAATTTCTGTTCTTTTACATTTGCTGAGGAGTGCTTTACTTCCAACTATGTATGTACCCCATTTTTTTATCCAGTCTATCATTGATGGGCATTTGGGTTCGTTCCTAGTCTTTGCTATTGTGAATAGTGCTGCAATAAGCATATGTGTACATGTATCTTTATAATAGAATGATTTATATCCCTTTGGGTATTATACCCAGTAATGGGATTGCTGGGTCAAATGGTATTTCTGGTTCTAGATCATTGAGGAATCACCACACTGTCTTCCACAGTGGTTGAACTAATTTACATTCCCACCAACAGTGTAAAAGTGTTCTTATTTCTCTGCAGCCTTGCCAGGATCTGTTGTTTCTTGACTTTTTAATAATTGCCATTCTGACTTTTGTGGGATGGTATCGCATTGTGGTTTTAATTTGCATTTCTCTAATGATCAGTGATGTTGAGCTTTTTTTTCCATATGTTTCTTGGCCGCATAAATGTCTTCTTTTGAGAAGTGTCAGTTCGTGTCCTTTGCCCACTTTTTGATGTTTATTTTTCTTGCAAATTTGTTTAAGTTCCCTGTAAATTCTGAATATTAGACCTTTGTCAGATGGGTAGTTTGCAAAAATTTTCTCCTATTCTGTAGGTTGCCTGTTCGCTCTGGTGATAGTTTCTTTTGCTGTGCATACGCTCTTTAATTAGATCCCATTTGTCTATTTTTGCTTTTGTTGCCATTGCTTTTGGTGATTTCATCATAATATCTTTGCCCATGCCTATTTTCTGAATAGTATTACCTACGTTTTCTTCTGGGGTTTTTATGGTTTTTGGTTTTATATTTAAGTCTTCAATCCTTCTTGAGTTAATTTTTGTATAAGGTGTAAGGAAGGGGTGCAGTTTCAGTTTTCCACATATGGCTAGCCAGTTTTCCTAGCACCATTTATTAAATAGGGAATACTTTCCCCATTGCTTGTTTTGTCAGGTTTGTTGAAGATCAGATGGTTGTAGATTTGAGGTCTTATTTCTGAGATGTCTATTCTGTTCCCTTGGTCTAAGTGTCTGTTTTGTTACCAGTACCATGCTGTTTTGGTTACTGTAGCCTTGTAGTATAGTTTGAAGTCAGGTAGCATGATGCCTACAGTTTTGTTCTTTTTGCTTAGGATTGTCTTGGCTATTAGAGTTCTTTTTTGTTTCCACACAAATTTTAAAGTAGTTTTTTCTAATTCTGTGAAGAATGTCAATGGTAATTTGATGGGTATAGCATTGAATCTATAAATTACTTTGGACATTATGGCCATTTTCACAATATTGATTCTTCCTATCCACAAGGATGGAGTGTTTTTCCATTTGTTTGTTTTCGCTCTTATTTCCTTGAGCACTGGTTTGTGAGTGTGCACAATAACCAGCTAGCATCATGATGACATTATCAAATTCACACATAACAATATTTACCTTAAAAGTAAATGGGCTAAATGCTCCAATTAAAAGACACAGACTGACAAATTGGATAAAGTGTCAAGACCCATCAGTGTGCTGTATTCAGGAGACCCATCTCATGTGCCAAGATACACATAGGCTCAAAATAAAGGGATGGAAGAAAATTTACCAAGCAAATGGCAAGCAGATAAAAGCAGAGGTTGCAATTGTAGTTTCTAACAAAATAGACTTTAAACCAACAAAAATAAAAAAAGAAAAGGGCAGTATATAATGGTAAAGGGATCAACAAGAAGAGCTAACTATCCTAAATATATATGCACCCAATACAGGAGGACCCAGATTTGTAACGCAAGTTCTTAGAGAACTACAAGGAGACTTAGACTCCCACACAATAATAGTAGGAGACTTTAATGCCCCACTGTCAATATTAGATCATTGAGACAGAAAATTAACAAGGATATTCAGGACTTGAACTCAACTCTGGATCAAGTGGACCTGATAGATATCTACAAAACTTTCCACCCCCAAACAACAGAATATACAGTCTTCTCAGTGCCACATGGTACTTACTCTAAAATTGATGAAATAATTGGAAGTAAAGCACTCCTCAGCAAATTGCAAAACAACTGAAATCATAACAAACAGTCTCTCAGACCCCTGTGCAATCAAATTAGAACTCAAGATTAAGAAACTTACTCAAAACCACACAACTACATGGAAATTGAACAACCTGCTCCTGAATGACTCCTGAGTAAATAATGAAATTAAGGCAGAAATCAAAATGTTCTTTGGAAACAGTGAGAACAAAGAGACAATGTACCAGAATCTCTGGGATGCAGCTAAAGCAGTGATAAGAGGGAAATTATAGTACTAAATGCCCACATAAGAAAGCTAGAAAGATCTCAAATTGACACCCTAACATCACAACTAAAAGAACTAGAGAAGCAAGAGCAAACAAATCCAAAAGCTAGGAGAAGACAGGAAATAACTAAGATCAGAGCAGAACTGAAGGAGATACAGACATGAAAAATCCTTCAAAAAAAATCAATGAATCCAGGAGCTGGTTTTTTGAAAAAATTAATAAAATAGACTGCTAGCTACACTAATAAAGAAGAAAAGGGAGAAGAATCAAATAGGCTCAATGAAAACTACAAAGGGCATATCACCACTGACCCCAAAGAAATAGAAACAACCATCAGAGAATACTATAAATACCTCTTTGCAAATAAACTAGAAAATCTAGAAGAAATGGATCAATTCCTGGACACATACACCCTCCCAAGACTAAACCAGGAAGAAGTCAAATCCTTGAATAGACCAATAACAAGTTCTGAAATTGAGGCAGTAATAAATAACCTACCAACCAAAGAAAAAAAAAAAAGCCCAGGATCAGATGGATTCACAGCTGAATTCTACCAGAAGTACAAAGAGGAGTTGGTACCATTCCCCATTCCTTCTGAAACTATTCCAAATAATTCAAAAGGAGACACTCCTCCCTAACTCATTTTGTGAGGCCAGCATCATTCTGATACCAAAAGCTGGCATACACACAACAACAACAAAAAAAACTTCAGGCCAATATCTCTGATGAGTATTGATGCAAAAATCCCCAATAAAATACTGGCAAACTGAATTCAACAGCACATCACTAAGTTCATCCACCATGGTCAAGTGGTCTTCATTCCTGGGATGCAAGGCTGCTTCAACATATGCAAATCAATAAATATAATTCATCATATAAATAGAACCAAGGACAAAAATCCCAAGATTATCTCAATAGATGCAGACAGTCTTCGATAAAATTCAACATCTCTTCATGTTAAAAACTCTCAATAAACTAGGTATTAATGGAACATATCTCAAAATAATAAGAACTATTTATGACAAACCCACAGCCAATATCACATGGAATGGGGAAAAGCTGGAAGCATTTCCTTTGGAAACTGGCACAAGAAAATCATGCATTCTCTCACCACTCGTATTCAATGTAGTATTGGAAATTCTGGCCACGTCAATCAGGTAAGAGAAAGAAATAAAGGGTTTTCAAATATGAAAAAGGAAATCAAATTGTCTCTGTCTGCAGATGACACGATCCTATATCCAGAAAACCCCATCGTCTCAACCCAAGAGATCCTTAAGCTGATAAGCAACTTCAGCAAAGTCTCAGGATAGAAAATCAATGTGCAAAAAGTTACAAGCATTCCTGTACACCAACAGTAGACAAGCAGAGAGCCAAATCATGAATGAACTTCCATTCACGATTGCTACAAAGAGATTAAAATATGTAGGAATACAGCTAATAAAGGATGTGAAGGACCTCTTCAAGGAGAACCATTTGTCTATTATTTTAACTGACTACCCTAAAAATTAAAAAAAATTATTGTGTGCTTTATGAAAAGTATTTATTTGATACTTATTCTCTCCTCTTAGACAATTTAAAACTTTCTATTACATACCTCCATCTTTTTAAAATTTTTTTAAGCAACACATAATATTTGTACATATTTGTGGGGTGCAGAGTGAGATTTTTATACATATATACAATTAGTAATGATTGAATCAGAGTAATTAGCATATCCATTACCTCAAATATTCATCATTTCTTTGTGTTGGAAACATTCAACAACCTATCTATTTGAAATTCATCTATTTGAAAACATACAATAAATTATTAACTATAGTCACCCTACAGTGCTATAGAATACTAGAACACTAGAACTTATTTCTCCTCTCTAGCTGTAATTTTGTATTTGTTAACTAACGTTTTCCTCACCTCTTCCCTACTCTTCCCAGCCTCTAATAACCACTATTCTACTCTCTACTTCTATGAACTCAACATTTTTATCTCACACATGAGTGATAACATGCGGTATTTATCTTTCTGTGCCTGACTTATTTTACTTAACATAATGTCCTCCAGGTTCATCCATATTGCCTCGAATAACAGGATTTCATTCTTTTTATGACTAAATAATATTCTTTTTGTGAATATGTATATGTGTGTATATATATATACACAACATATATATATACAACATATATATACACAACATATATATACAACATATATATACAACATATATATATACACAACATATATATATATACAACATATATATATACACACACACCGTATATATATATGCAACATTTTCCTTATTCCTTAATCTTTTGCTGGATACTTAGGTTGACTACATATTGTACTGCTGTAAACATGGGGGTGCAGATGTTTCTTTGATATCCTGATTTCTTTTCCTTTGGAAATAGTAGTGGTAGTGCTAGATCATATGGTAGTTCTATTCATAGATTTTTGAGGAAACTTCATACTGTTTTTCATAGTGGATGTACTAATTTATGTTCCCATTTACAGTGTATGAGTTTTCTTTGTGTCCTCACCAGCATTTATTTATTTTTATTTGTTTCTATTTGTTACAACAAATTCAAACTTTTGGACAAGAGCCATTCCAACTGGGATGAGATATGTCTTACTGTGGTTTAGATTTGCATTTTCCTGGATGATTAGTGATGTTGGACCTGTTTTTCAGATACTTGTTGGCCATTTGTGTGTCTTCATTTGAGAAATGTCTATTCAGATCCTTCACCAATTTTTAAATCAAATTATTTGGGGTTTCCTTTTGCTCTTGAGTTGGGTTCTTTTTTATTCTGTATATTAATCACTTGTAGGAT
This sequence comes from Pan paniscus, assembly GCF_029289425.2. NCBI lineage: Eukaryota > Metazoa > Chordata > Mammalia > Primates > Hominidae > Pan > Pan paniscus. Next base: position 108,526,228 of record NC_073256.2, read on the forward strand.
GAATGGCTTGGAAATGTTTTCTGCCTTTCTACAAGTTATCTCTTCACTCAGTTGATTGTTTCCTTTAATATGCAGAAACTTTTAAGTTTGATATAATCATGTCTATTTTTGCTTTTGTTATCCGTGGTTTTGAGTATTTTTTATTCTCTTTTTTAAAAAAATATTCTTTCTATTTTGATTTTGAGTCTTACCCAGATTTGCCCACACTAATTCCTGAAGTGTTTCCCTTATGTTTTCTTGTAGTAGTTCTATAGTTTCAGGTCTTACATTTAAGTCTTTAATTCATCTTGAGTTGATTTTTGTTTATGGTGGGAGATATGAGTCTAGTTTCAATCTTCTGTGTATGGATATTCAATTTTCCCAGCACTGTTTTTTGAAGAGGCTCTCCTTTCAGTGTATGTTCCTGGCATCTTTGTCAAAAATCAGTTGACTGTAAATATATGGATTTATTTCTGGGTTCTCTATTCTGTTCCATTGGTCTAAGTGTCTTTTTTAAACCAGTTCTATGCTGTTTTGGTTACTATAGCTTTGTGGTATATTTTGAAGTCAGGTAGTTTGATGACTCTAGGTTTGTTCTTTTTGCTCAGAATTGCTTTGGTTCTTGGGGGTCTTCTGTGGTTCCATATAAATTTTAGAATTACTTTCTCTGTTTCTGTGAAGAGTGTCATTGGTATTTTGATAGGGATTGCTTCGAATCTGTAGATTGCTTTGTGCAATATAATCACTTTAACATTATGAATTCTGACATTAGAAAGCACACTTCACCTCTCTAATGTGACCTTTCTCACAGGTGTGCCTCCTTCAGCTTCCCATGTGGCACCCACAGAAACATTCACCTATGAATGGACTGTCCCCAAAGAAGTAGGACCCACTAATGCAGATCCTGTATGTCTAGCTAAGATGTATTATTCTGCTGTGGATCCCACTAAAGATATATTCACTGGGCTTATTGGGCCAATGAAAATATGCAAGAAAGGAAGTTTACATGCAAATTGGAGACAGAAAGATGTAGACAAGGAGTTCTATTTGTTTCCTATAGTATTTAATGTGAATGAGAGTTTACTCCTGGAAGATAATATCAGAATGTTTACAACTGCACCTGATCAGGTGGATAAGGAAGATGAAGACTTTCAGGAATCTAATAAAATGCACTGGACTTTTAATGTTGAATGCCTTACAGCTAGCTGATCATTACACGTGCGGCATGAAGCAAAAATATACTGTGAACCAATGCAGGCGGCAGTCTGAGGATTCCACCTTCTACCTGGGAGAGAGGACATACTATATCGCAGCAGTGGAAGTGGAATGGGATTATTCCCCACAAAGTGAGTGGGAAAAGGAGCTGCATCATTTACAAGAGCAGAATGTTTCAAATGCATTTTTAGATAAGGGAGAGTTTTACATAGGCTCAAAGTACAAGAAAGTTGTGTATTGGCAGTATACTGATTGCACGTTCCGTATTCCAGTGGAGAGAAAAGCTAAAGAAGAACATCTGGGAATTCTAGGTCTACAACTTCATGCAGATGTTGGAGACAAAGTCAAAATTATCTTTAAAAACATGACCACAAGGCCCTACTCAATACATGCCCATGGGGTACAAACGGAGAGTTCTACATTTATTCCAGCATTACCAGGTGAAACTCTCACTTACCTATGGAAAATCCCAGAAAGATCTGGAGCTGGAACAGAGGATTCTGCTTGTATTCCATGGGCTTACTATTCAACTGTGGATCAAGTTAAGGATCTCTACAGTGGATTAATTGGCCCCCTGATTGTTTGTTGAAGACATTACTTGAAAGTATTCAATCCCAGAAAGAAACTGGAATTTGCCCTTCTGTTTCTAGTTTTTGATGAGAATGAATCTTGGTACTTAGATGACAACATCAAAACAAACTCTGATCACCCCAATAAAGTAAACAAAGATGATGAGGAATTCATAGAAAGCAATAAAATGCATGCTGTTAATGGAAGAATGTTTGGAAACCTACAAGGCCTCACAATGCACGTGGGAGATGAAGTCAATGGGCGATGAAATAGACTTACACACTGTACATTTTCACGGCCATAGCTTCTAATACAAGCACAAGGGTGTTTATAGTTCTGATGTCTTTGACATTTTCCCTGGAACATACCAAACCCTACAAATGTTTCCAAGAACACCTGGAATTTGGTTACTCCACTGCCATGTGACCGACCACGTTCATGCTGGAATGGAAACCACTTACACCGTTCTACAAAATGAAGACACCAAGTCTGGCTGAATGAAATACATTGGTGATAAGTGGAAAAAAGAGAAAAACCAATGATTCATAACAATGTATGTGAAAGTGTAAAATAGAATGTTACTTTGGAATGACTATAAACATTGAAAGAAGACTGGAAACATACAACTTTGTGCATTTGTGGGGGAAAACTATGAATTTTTTGCAAATGGAAACATCAACAGACTATATAATGATACATGACTGGCACTTGTACACTAGGTAATAAAATTGATTCATACAGTCTAATCATATCACCACTATTAGGGTTTTATAAAACTGCATTTAAAAAAAGATCTATGACCAGATATTCTCCTGCGTGCTCCTCAAAGGAACACTATTAAGGTTCATTGAAATGTTTTCAATCATTGCCTTCCCATTGATCCTTCTAACATGCTGTTGACATCACACCTAATATTCAGAGGGAATGGGCAAGGTATGAGGGAAGGAAATAAAAAATAAAATAAATAAAATAGAATGACACAAATCTGAGTTTTGTGAACCCCTGAAGGGATGGTCTAAAGGATGTTATCTGGAATTGGAGAAAAGCAGAGTTGAGAGACAATTCTATAGATTAAATCCTGGTAAGGATAAACATTGCCATTAGAAGAAAACCTTCAAAATAGACCTGTGGCAGATGTCACATAAGTAGAATTTCTGCCAAGCCTTAACTGCATTCAGAGGGTAATATCAATGAACTAAACTTGAACTAAAAATTTTTTAAACAAAAAGTTATAAATGAAGACACACGGTTGTGAATACAATGACATATTTCTTTATTTTCACATACACTCTAGCTAAAAGAGCAAGAGTACACATCAACCAAAAAATGGGAACAAGGCTTTGGCTGAAAAAAACATGCATTTGACAAATCATGTTAATAGCTAGACAAGAAGAAAGTTAGCTCTGTAAACTTCTACTTCATTTGATTCAGAGAAACAGAGCATGAGTTTTCTTAAAGTAAAAAGAAAAGGAACAAAGAAAATGAGGTTTGAAATTTTTTACCATGGCAAAACATTAACATCTTTCTCAGAAACATAGAGAAATCTGGAAAAATCAAGAAGATAAAATTCTGGACCAGTTAGTGACATTCTTTCAAGCATACTTGTAAAATGTTTCCTTAAAGTGTTCTTGGGATGAAAATGATTGTCATGTCTCCAACAACAGTGAACTGATGTTGTTCCTTGGAATAAAAGTCAATCCCCACCTTAAAAAAAAAAAAACAAAACAACAACAACAAAAATACGAATTCTTCCAATCCATGAACATGAGATGTCTTTCCATTTTTGTGTGTGCCCTCTTTAATTTCTTTTAGCAGTATTTTGTAGGTATCATTGTGGAAATCTTTCACCTTTTTGGATAAATTTATTTTTAGCTTTAAAAATCTTTTGTAGCTACTGTAAATGGGATAATTTTTTATTGATGAATTATTTATTACTGGTTTATAGAATCACTACTGATTTTTGTTTGGTTGATTTTGTATCCTGCAACTTTATTGAATTTGTTAATTAGTTCAAACAGGTTTTTTGGCAGAATCTTTAGTTTTTTGTTTTTGTTTTTTAAATGTATAAGATCATGTCATCTGCAAATAGGGACAATTTGACTTCCTGTTTCTTAATTTCATTCCTTACTATTTCTTTGTCTTGCCTAATTACTCTCTTAGGAACTCCAGTACTGACATGGTTTGGCTCTGTGTCCCCACCCAAATCTCATGTTGAATTGTAATCTCCAATGCTGGGGGAGGGACCACGTGGGAGGTGATTGGATTATGGGTGCAGATTTACCCCATACTTACTGTTCTTGTGATAGTGAGTTCTCATGAGATCTGGTTGTTTAAAAATGCACAGCACTTCCCCCTTCGCTCTCTCTCCTGCTGACCATGTGAAGATATGCCTTGCTTCCCCTTTATCTTCTTCCATGATTGTAAGTTTACTGAGGCCTCTCCAGCCATGCCTCATGTACAGCCTGTGGAACCATGCGTCAATTAAACCTCTTTGCTTCATAAACTACCCAGTCTCAGGCAGTTCTTTATAGCAGTGTGAGAATGGAGTAATACAAGTATTATACTATGTTGAATAAGAGTGGTAAAAAATAGGCATCCTTGTCTTGCTCCAGATTTCAGAGGAAAAGCATTTTTCTTTTCCCTGCTGAAAGCTTTTCCATACTCACTATGATTTTACTGTGGGTTTATCATATACGGCCTTTACTTTGTTTAGTCATATTCCTTTAATACCTAATTTGTTGAGAGTTTTTATCATGACAAGGTGTAGAATTTTATCAAATCCGTTTTCTGCCTCTATTGGGATGATCATATGATTTCTACCCTTCATTCTGTTGATATGATGTATTATATATTTACTTATTAGCATATATTGAACCATCCTTGAATCCATGGCCTAAATCCACTTGATCATGGTGTGTAATCATTTTGATATACTGTTGGATTCCATTTGCTACTATTTTTTTAAGGTTTTTGCATCTATGTTCATCGAGGTTATTCATTTGTAGTTTTTCTTGTTGTTGTTGTGTCCTTTTGTGGTTTCGGTATAAGGGAAATGCTGGCCTTGAAGAATGAGTTAGGAAGAATTTCCTTCTTTCTTTTTGGAATGGTTTGAGAAAAGTGGGTGTTAGTTTCTTAAAAGTTTGATAGAATTTAGCAGTGAAGTTATGCAGTCCTGGGCTTTTTTGTTTGTTTGTTTTGGGAGACTTATTACTGTTTCAATCTCATTACTCATTACTGATCTGTTTAGGTTTTCTATTTCTTCCTGGTTCAACCTTGTTAAATTATATGTGTGCAGAAATTTATCTGTTTTCTCTAGGTTTTCCAATTTTTTGGCATATAGTTGTTCATAATAATCTCTAATGATCCTTTGCGTTCTGTGATATTAATTTGTCTCCTTTTTCATTTCTAATTTTGTGTATTTCAATCTTCTGTCTCTTTTTAGTCTAATGCCATGTTGATTTTGTTTATCTTTTGAAACAACTTTTTAAATTTGCTTTTTATTCTCTATTTTGTTTATTTCTGCGCTAATTTTCTTTCTTTCTACTAATTTTGGGTTTAATTTGTTCTTGCTTTTCTAGATCCTTGAGGTGCATTGTCAGATTGTTTATTTAAAATCTTTCTAATTTTTGTTGTAGGTATTCATTGCTATAAACTTTCCTCTTAGTAATGCTTTTACTATATTTAATAGGTTTTGGTATGCAGTGTTTCTGTTTTCATTTGTTTCAAGAAACTTAAAAATTTTCTTCTTAATTTCTTTATTCACCTTTGGTGACTCAGGAGCACATTGTTTCACTTTCATGTGTTTGTACAGTTTCCACAGTTCCTCTTGTTATTGATTCATAGTTTTATTCCATTGTGATCTGAAAGATACTTATGATTTTGATTTTTAAAAATTTGTTGAGACTTGTTTTATGTCCTAACATATGGTTTATCCTGGAGAATGTTCCATGTGCTGGGAAGAAGAATGTGTATTCTGCAGCTGTTGGATGACATGTTTGATAAATGTCTGTTAGGTCCATTTGATTTTGTAGTGCAGTTTAAGTCTGATGTTTCTTCATTGATTTTCTGTCTGGATACTCTGTCCAGTGATGAGAGTGGAGCGTTGAGTCCCCAACTATTATTGTATTAGGGTCTATCTCTCCCTTTAGTTCTACTGATACTTGCTTTATATATCTGGCTGTTCCAGTGTTGGGTGCATATACATTTACATATGTTATATCCTCTTACTGAATTAATCCCTTTATCATTATATAATGACCTTCTTTGTTCCTTTTTATATTTTTTGACTTGAAGTCTGTTTGATCTAATGTAAGTATAGTTACTCCTGCTCACTTTTGTTTTCCATTTGTATGGAACATCTTTTCCCATCCCTTAACTTTCAGTCTATGTGTGTTGTTGCAGGTAAGTGAGTTTTTTTAGGCAGAGTATAGTTGGGTCTTATGTTTTTATCCATTCAGCCTGTTTAAATCTTATAGTTGGGAAAATTTAAACTGTTTATATTCAATATTGTTATTGATGGTGAGTACTTACTTATCTTTTTGCCTCCCTCCACCTCTGTTTTCCATTCTTTTGTCTCCCTGTGTTTAGTTCTAGATATGTTCTCCTGATATATTTTACAAATTAATACTTTTTTTTCAGCTTTGTCTACATGTTGTCAAACCTACCCATTAGATTATGTATTTCAGTTTTATTTATGCTACAATTTCTTGTTGGTTCTTTTTCAAATCTACTATGTTACTTTTTACACTTTTCATTTATCTCCTGAAAATCTTAAACTTGGCTTTTATTTTCCAGATCATGTTAAGTGTAGTTATTTCTATCTTATATTCCCATGGTTGTCTTTTTTGTATTATATAGCTCTCAGCTCAGATATCAACTCCTCAGGAGAGCTTTTCCTCACAACTCAGTCAAAATAGCCTCCACTCTATGACATCAAATTTTAAATTTTTCTTTATGGCACTTACCACTGTAATAAATACATGTTTAGATTTGTTTACTTGCTTATTGTTTTTATGTACCCACCCTCCATTTTTTTAGCCTCCATAGAATGCAAGTTTCCATGAAAACAGCATCTTTGCCTGTTTATTCATTGCTGTATTTTATTGCCAAGAGCAGTCCTTGGCAAATAATAAGCATACATAGTAAGCAACAATACACATTGTTGAATGAATGAATGACTGAATAGCTTTATCGTAGCCATTGTCTGATTTCCCTACACTTCATCTAATGTTCACAAGTCACAAACTTTGGGAGGGTCTCAAAAATCTTCTCTGACCTTTATGTCAGAACTTGTCTCCATCTTGATCCTACTTCTCTCAACTTCCACTTTATTTGCTTGCTTTTATATTGCTTTCCTGTTCCACTTATTTTTCAGAAGACTTTGTGTTCTTTCTTCTAAGACCACTTTAAGGTAAATCTCTTTAATAGCTGCATTACATTTCTATTATAGTTATATTTCCTTTTAAATTTTATCAGGTAGTTAAAATTATATAAACCCCTAAAAATTCTTACTGCTATGGCTGCCAAGTTTAGAAAAAAATTAAAAGATTATAGTTTTAAAATCAATATTTTTTTCTATATTTTGAGCTCTAATTTTATTGGCCACACTTTTCATATCTTCTATTATAAATTACAAAGTTCTTCGAGGATAATGGAATATATATTAAAATACAAGCCAAATCAAAAATAAAAATTCAGCTCTTGACTGAGAAGGTATCTCAAGAGACTTCCAAAGCTCCCTGTATAAAATTTCAGGGAATTTCAGAATATTTTATTTGTTGTCAGGAGGGAGAGTATGAGGCAAGGCAATCAATTTTTTCATTATTCTTAAGATTTTTATGAAGTGGGATCAAATAAATTTATAGAAAACTTCCTACAACTTTATAAATGTTAGCTTTCTCTTGTTTTTTCTCCAAGTGCCCATATACAGAAAATCACATTGTAAATTGGGATTGTGGAGAAGGTATTGTGAGATAGGTATAGTGATTAGAGGCAGTAAATATGGAAGGTTCTAGAATATAATGAGGGTAAAAACTAACTTCTGTGTCAAGAAGACAACTACCCAAAGGTGTCAGGAAACTAGGCTCAGAAAATAGCTCATTCTTTTGTTAGAGCCAGGACTGCTTTCCTTTAGGAAAAGCTGGCAAGGAAATTCCATGGCCTAGAAGTCTGATGATTAAGATCAGAACCTTCAAAGATGGCCAAAGTCCATCGTAGAAGGCTACTCTTCAGTCTGGGGTATACTCAGAATGGTTAGCTATGGTTTCATCTATCTAGGTCACAGATGCTTTCTGGAAACAGTAATATGCCATGACAGGATATATAAAGTTGCTATATAAAAACAAACAATGGTTAATAATATTTTTTGAAAACTATGCTGGTTTTGTGCTAAACACTTTAAATAGTATCCTTTTATTTAATTTTCATTATAGTTTCATGAGCTAGGAACTATTACCGTTTCCATTTTACAGATGATAAAACTGAGGCTTTCAGAAAAGATTAAGGTACTTTTCTCAATTTCAGAGCTGAAATTCAAACCTGGGTTGCTTCAAAACCAAAAATACTCTTAATTACTAGTAGTGATTTATATAAACATATTATGCCTGATTATCATGTATTGTTCTTGACTGTTTGTTAATATTGCATGTTCTTTTAATTGTTGAGGAGGACTTGGCTGAGTTGAACTAGCCAGAGAAAGGACTGATCTGTGAATTCCTTCCTTGCTGCTACATACCTCCCTAACTCCTATAGGCTCACTTTAGAAAATAGAAGTCAAGACTCCTACGAAGGTTCATTTGAGATGGGAAGGTTGGTGAATAGACATTTTGTGCCTGGTAATTAGGAGGAACAATTGGCAACATCTGTAGTTCCCCCACAAAAGGAAAATTTTGCCTAATTTTTGAGAGGAAGAAAGGATATTCTCTGGCACCATATCTTAGAGTCTTTGCTGGCATTCCTGTAGTCCAGGATAAAATGGGAATGTCAAAGAAATTTCAGGTGTGGTTTTATAGGAGGATACATTAAAGAAAAAGCAGAGCCGAAAGTCAAGGAAATAATTCCAAACAGAAGGCACTGGGTTAGTAAAAGACTTAGGCAACTTAGCTGTGCAGGGGATGTCATGCAACTGAATCACAAAGGGTGACACACTAGGTGACCCTCAGAAAAGCTGATCGTGTCACTGTGGGGAGACCATGAGGTTTTTGTTACTGTAGTTGCTTGTTTCAGAATGCAAAAGTTTTGCTTACTTTCTCTTTCTTATACTTGTAAGAAGGGAGTTAGTGCTAATATATTAAAATAATCTGGTGGCAAGATTTCTCAGGTGGTTTGGTGCGTATTTGGACCTCAGATTTTTTTCTATGTGCATCTCTGTCATAAGAATTATAGCTGATTCAAGTCACATGTACAACTCTAATAAAGACATGCAGTTAATGGGTTTTCTGTTTTTGTGTAGTAGATATATTTTAATTTTTTTCATTAATGGAAGAAGTATGATGGGTGAAAACATCAGACAGAGTCTGGAATCAGACAAACTTGGGTTTTAATTCTGACAATACTTATGGTTGACGTTTTATGATTCCTGCAGATAACAGCTATTGCAAGAGATCCCTGAGTTGGCTGTAGAAGAATGCAGGTTTTTCTTGGTAGATTTCTTTACAAATTAGCTTTCCCAGGGAAATCTAGTGAGCAAGATTTTGGTAGTAACCTCTTTTTTAGGTCATAATAGAGTGAAGGGCAGCCAGAGTGCTGACTTGGTTGGGGCAGCATTGTGTAGTAGAAAACACATGAACTTTCATGCACTGCATATGAATTCCAGTTTTGCAACTTTCTAACTGTTTGACTTCGGGAAAATTTTAATTGAACTTGAACTTTAATTCCTTTATCTAAAAAATGGGATAATAATACAAATGATACTATCTACCATGAGGATTGACTGAGCTAACAAATATAAATCACCAGGAATATAGCAAGTACTTTGAATATTACATTAGTTCTAATTCCTGTCTTCCCTTGTCACCATCAAAGCTCCAGCATGTTCCTCCACCTCATACACACTATTACAGTAGTGTAGGACTGCCACCATAATGTCAGAACCTTAGGCAAATTGTGCTAGAAGGTGGTATTATTGCTTTCTCGCCACGCATTTTTCCTTAGGCTACCCTACATATATGGGAGTCCTCTGGGGCAATCTAACCTGGACAATGAGAGAACAGATGGGAGGAGGGGGTTGTAAAATAAACTGGAAAAAAAAAAAAAAAAAACACCAAAACCTATGAATACCTGAAAATCCTAATATTAGCAATTTTGAAAAACTTTATGGCAGGAAGAGGAATTATAATTTATATTCCTTGATCAAAGATATGCTCTGTAAATCAAGAAGAAAACAAAATCAAACATATAGCTTGTGTTAAATATTAGCGTGGAAAAGGGCACTTTACGAAATTGTTTTATGGGATACATATACAATTGTTACTCAATTATTCACTATTTTAGAGTGCAAGTTCCACTGGAAGTGCCCTGGGGAATGGCAAGTAGAGTCAGTCCAGTACTACCTGTCCTCATATAAAAAGAACAAGATTTATGCCTCCACAGAGGAAGCTCAAGACTGCCAACCAAACGCTGTTATTTAACAAAGGTTCTGCGCCTGGTCGTTTTCAGACACAGAGCTGGTTATAGATTCTGTTGTTCTTTTCCCCACCTACACTCCGGTGCCTTTGCCAACTTTGCTGGATAGTCACAGTTTTTAGTTACAGTTTTTGCCCCACTCCCTGTTAGGCTGTGATACTTCTTCAAAGATTCAGAGATTTGGAGGGTAAACAAAGCAAGAGGAGGGCACCATGCTGAAAACTCAGTGAGTACTACAGGAGCAGCAAAATAAGGACTGCTTCTAGGGTGGGCTGTAGTAGTCTGTTGTTATGCTGTTAATAAAGACATACCCGAGACTGGGTAATTATAAAGGAAAGAAGTTTAATTGCTTCACAGTTCCATATGGTTGGGGAGGCCTCACAATCATGGCGGAAGGAAGGAGGAACAAGTCATATTTTATATGGCTGCAGGGAAGGGAGAACTTGTGCAGGGGTACTACTTTTTATAAAACCATCAGATCTAGTGAGACTTATTCACTATCACGAGAACAGCCCGGGAAAGACCCGCCCCTATGATTCAATATCCTTCCACTGGCTCCCTCCGACAACACGTGGAAATTGTGGGAGCTACAATTCAAGATTGGATTTGAATGGAGACACAGCCAAACCATATCAAGGGGAGAAACTGGAAAGCTCAACGGAATGCTTTCAGCACTAATATATACAAGGAAGTGAGATGTGAAACATCCAGTGTTTTGCTAGTATATGTTTAACACAATCAGCTCCCTGGGGCGCCAGAGCGGAACCCTCGTTTGTAGCATCTGCTAATTCCCGTAATGTAAATACTCCCACCATGGCCTGTTTCAAGCTACCAATATAATGTCACTAAAAGCCATGTTGGACATTGATGCTCAGAACTGGCTCTTCTGTGTTGGTGCCAGTCAGCACACCAGTGATAGTAGCCTTAGCACCACTGACTGAGACAGGGAGGATATGGTAGAGAATTTTAAGAGACAATGTTCCTTTTTTGGCGATAGAAATTCTTAAAATATTAGCTTTACTGCTTTATTAACTGTATGACTTTCTGTAGAGATCCTTAAATTCCCCAAGTCTCAATTTCCTTATTTATTAATATATGTATTCGATATACATTTTCTGAGTGTCTTTTGTATGCCAGGAACTTTTGTAGACATCCGGATACAGAGGTGAATAATACAAATTCCCTGCCCTTTTGGAGCTTATAATCTAGTAGGGAAGACTGATAATACACAGGTAAACAAATTTAAGGTAGTGTCATGAAGAAAACGCTTAGGGCATTGTAAGCCCAGGAGGGGAAATTTTTGTCTGTTTTGGGCACTGCTGTGTCCTCAGTGCTTACGACATTGTAAGAATGATTCAGAGTATAAATGAAGGCTCTGGTACTCTAATTAGGGCTTTTGGAAAAGACTGAGGGGCCGAAAGATGACCAGAGATATGTGATTGATATACAAGAACAAATGTGGCAGGTGCTGTTGGGTAGCTGCTGACACCCCCATCTCCAGCCCTCCTCTCCTGAACTACTTCCAGTGGGAGTGGTCATGTGTCACAGTTCTGGCTAGGGAAAAATAAATGGAAATCTTTTGGGTGGGATTTCCAGGAAAGTTTTTGTTTTTCCTATAAATTGGACAGACTTTATCTCTTGCCCCTTGTCTTTTCTTGTTTGTGTTGCCTGAATTTGATTGAGAATTAGCAGCCATTTGGGACTGTAAAGTGCAAGCACGAAGACAACAACCTACCTGCTAAGCAGGATGGACCTCTGGCAGCAGCATTGCACAGCCTTACTACTCCTGGCCTGCTCAACTTGTGACACTTGTTACATGAGATAAATGACACTCTATGTGTTGTCTGTTTTTTTGTTTTTTGTGTTTTTTTTGCAATTAATATAGCAAGCCAGGCCATAAAAATATAGAAAGAATAATGAATACTAAATAAGTCATATAAAACAGTAGAATTTAAGAAACATTGCTCAAAAAATGTTGCTCTTAATATCATAATGACTCAAGTAATAAAGAATCATTACATACTTTTGAGCCCTTATTCTGTGCTTTATAATAGGAATCATAATAATGTGAGTGATTCCAGAGTCAAATACAAAAAACAAACTGTGAATTTAAAATCTTGGGACTAACGTTAATAGCTGTCAGTTCACACTTCATCAACAATTCAGACACTTATATTTCAAAACAGGAAGCAACAAAATGCTTGGAAAAAGATCCAGGACTTTATAAAATATTGTCCTTTTTAGAGCTGGAGGCCATAATCCTAAGCAAACTAACCCAGGAACAGAAAACTAAATACTGCATGTTCTTACTTATAAGTAGGATCTAAACACTGAATACACATGGACGCAAAATAGGGAACAACAGACACAGGGGCCTATTTGAGGGTAGAAAGTGGGAGGAGGGAGAGGATTAAAAAACTCTCTATCAAGTACTATGATTATTACCTGGGTGATGAAATAATCTCTATACCAACCTCCATGAAATACAATTTACCTATATAACAAACCTGCACATGTACCCTTGAACCTAAAATAAAAGTTAAATTTAGAAAATATTATCTTTTTGGTATAGAAATTTCAATATAGAAGCAAATTACTGAAGAGTTTCCTGACACAAAGGAGCATGAGTACATGTACATATGTGTGTATATAATTTTTTTTAAATTATACTTTAAGTTTTAGGGTACATGTGCACATTGTGCAGGTTAGTTACATATGTATACATGTGCCATGCTGGTGGGCTGCACCCACTACTCGTCATCTAGCATTAGGTATATCTCCCAGTGCTATCCCTCCCCCCCTCCCCCCCACCCCACAACAGTCCCCAGAGTGTGATATTCCCCTTCCTGTGTCCATGTGATCTCATTGTTCAATTCCCACCTATGAGTGAGAACATGCAGTGTTTGGTTTTTTGTTCTTGTGATAGTTTACTGAGAATGATGGTTTCCAGTTTCATCCATGTCCCTACAAAGGACATGAACTCATCATTTTTTATGGCTGCATAGTATTCCATGGTATATATGTGCCACATTTTCTTAATCCAGTCTATCATTTTTGGACATTTGGGTTGGTTCCAAGTCTTTGCTATTGTGAATAATGCCACAATAAACATACGTGTGCATGTGTCTTTATAGCAGCATGATTTATAGTCCTTTGGGTATATACCCAGTAATGGGATGGCTGGGTCAAATGGTATTTCCAGTTCTAGATCCCTGAGGAATCGCCACACTGACTTCCACAATGGTTGAACTAGTTTACAGTCCCACCAACAGTGTAAAAGTGTTCCTATTTCTCCACATCCTCTCCAGCACCTGTTGTTTCCTGACTTTTTAATGATTGCCATTCTAACTGGTGTGAGATGGTATCTCATTGTGGTTTTGATTTGCATTTCTCTGATGGCCAGTGATAATGAGCATTTTTTCATGTGTTTTTTGGCTGCATAAATGGCCATACTGCCCAAGGTAATTTACAGATTCAATGCCATCCCCATCAAGCTACCAATGACTTTCTTCACAGAATTGGAAAAAACTACTTTAAAGTTCATATGGAACCAAAAAAGAGCCCACATCGCCAAGTCAATCCTAAGCCAAAAGAACAAAGCTGGAGGCATCACACTACCTGACTTCAAACTATACTACAAGGCTACAGTAACCAAAACAGCATGGTACTAGTACCAAAACAGAGATATAGATCAATGGAACAGAACAGAGCCCTCAGAAATAACGCCACATATCTACAGCTATCTGATCTTTGACAAACCTGAGAAAAACAAGCAATGGGGAAAGGATTCCCTATTTAATAAATGGTGCTGGGAAAACTGGCTAGCCATATGTAGAAAGCTGAAACTGGATCCCTTCCTTACACCTTATACAAAAATCAATTCAAGATGGATTAAAGACTTAAACGTTAGACCTAAAACCATAAAAACCCTAGAAGAAAACCTAGGCATTACCATTCAGGACCTAGGCATGGGCAAGGACTTCATGTCTAAAACACCAAAAGCAATGGCAACAAAAGCCAAAATTGACAAATGGGATCTAATTAAACTAAAGAGCTTCTGCACAGCAAAAGAAACTACCATCAGAGTGAACAGGCAACTTACAAAATGGGAGAAAATTTTTGCAACCTACTCATCTGACAAAGGGCTAATATCCAGAATCTACAAAGAACTCAAACAAATTTACAAGAAAAAAACAAACAACCCCATCAAAAAGTGGGTGTATATAATTTTTTTAAAGTAGTCAATTCTGAGGCTCTAAGGAATGTAACAAAAACAGAATGTATGAAAAAAAGAATTCGGGTTTTATGTTCCTAAGGCTGAATCGTGTTTCTCAACCATTTTTACATTATTGTTTCCCTTCACCCAGGACAATTGTTTGACTTTATTCCTCTAATAACCTCCTCCTACCCCCCATGAAATTTTAGTATTAGAGTTATTCCATATATACATTTATATTGTCAGAGTTGAGCTTTGGAGGATCATAAACAATTATAATATCTAAGATTTTTTCACCTCCCCCATAAACCGATTTTTACGTCCTTGGGGATGATATCACCCCCTCCCGCTCCCTGATTAAAATGCGTAAGCTGAACCAGCACTGAACTTGAAAAAATATTTCTTACTTTTTTACCTCATGGGCCAGATATGTGGGAGAGTTTTCAAACTTCTGAGAAAATCTTAGAATCAGCACAGATGTTGATACAGCTTTCTTGAAAGTCTTGAAATATTTTTAGCCCTGGGAAAATCGTATCCACGTTGGGAAGCTGTGTTTTCAGTCTTTTGAGCAAGTATAGGAGGAATCTATCTCCTAGTATTCTCATTCCCAAATGTGTCTTTGGAAAATTTACACATTGGTAATCAGAATCAGAGTGATGTAAATTTAATGATTCCTGGAAAAACTTTTAAAAATGTCTTTTCACTGTAGATTATTTGGAAAATATAGATAAGCAAACAACAAAAGCCAAATTACCCATGGTCTGACCAAGGAGGTGTGAACAACCTATTGGCTTATTTCTTTACTATTTTTCCATTTTAAAAATGTGTATGTGAGTGTGAGGGCATGTATCCACATGCACATGGAGGTTTTTTTTTTTTAAAATGGAATATTCAGACATGTTAATGTGTTTGTATTATTAGTATTATCATACATATTAATGTATTATTCATACATGCTTTGTAATGTATCTTTTACATTTTATTGTAAACATTTCCCCATGGTTTAGAGTATTTTCCTACATCACTATTTCTACTGGCTATTTAGACTTGATATATGTATATAATTAAACAGTCCCCTATTTTTTGACAGGTAGGATTCTTCACACTTCTTACCACAATAAAAATGCTTCCATAAAGTTCAGTGTGGCTACTCTTTGTACATACCATTAGTTATTCCCTTAGGAAATATATCTAGAAGTGTAATTGCTATCTCAAAAATTATGCACACTTCTGATTTGATAAATATTGTTAAATTATGCTTCAGGAAACTTCTATGAGTCAACATTTCCAAGTTTTCTAATTGGTTATTATCACTTCTTTTTCTTGCTTTATGTAAGCAATTCTTTACATATTTCTTTGAAGATGGTAATTATACTAATTATTTTATAGTCCTGTTTTATCAGCTCTATTTCCTCTGGTATAAACTCTTTATTTATTTTTATTTTTTGAGACTGAGTTTCACTCTTGTTGCCCAGGCTAGAGTGCAATGGCGAGATCTCAGCTCACCGCAACCTCCACCTCCTGGGTTCAAGCAATTATCCTGCCTCAGCCTCCCGAGTAGCTGGGACTACAGTCATGCACCACCACACTCGGCTAATTTTGTATTTTTAGTAGAGACAGCGTTTCTCCATGTTGCTCAGGCTGGTCTCGAATTCCTGACCTTGTGATCAGCCCGCCTCAGCCTCCCAAAGTGCTGGAATTACAGGCATGAGCCACTGTTCCTGGCCATAAACTCTTTCATCTATTAGCCTGAATGGTGTTGGCATTCAATGATTATCAGATCATTGAATCATTTTTTAAATTTCAGCTTATTTTTGAATTCTGGGCACAGGAGATTCCCTGAAAGACTTATGACTGTTTTTTCAGTTCACTTTACAGAGAGGAAAAATGTCTGACAGGAGATTGCTTTGGTCAGTGAGTGTGTAGAAGCAAGTATAATGCATTCTGATTCTTCTCTGGTGTTGCCAGCTACTCACGGCTCCATTTTATCTCTCTCTGTTCAAAGCACATCTTCTAACTAGGCTATAGTTGCGTAGGATGTAGGGGAAGAGGGTGAGGGATAGGAGGAATAGTGTGGCTATGGGGTAGAGTAGGTGGTTTAGTCCACAGAGCTGTTTGGTCCTGAGAGAGTATAGTAATCCCTCTGTCTATTGTTCCCTGATCCCATTATTCTCTGAAGGACTCTACTACCTCTGTGTTTTGAATTGCCTTAATTATTTTTGGTGAAAGCTCTTCCTTGGGCTTCCATATTCATCCTGGGTCAATGCTTCCTTCCTCATTTGATACTATCTGCATGTGGTTTCTGTTCCTGTAAGAATTTATCTTCCTGTATTTAAGTGGCTATTTATGTATTATTTTAAAAGTTATCCTCTTATCATTTCTAAGTTTTGGCATGGGAGGGAGGGACACTATGTATGCCTAGTTTTACCGTCTTAAAACTGAAAGTACTTGTATCAATTTACTAATACACTTGCAGTATATTGTCTGGTAGAGATTAATGGAAGCAAAGTAATTGTCTTAATCCATCTGGGCTGCTATAACAAAATACCTTAGACTGAGTAATTTATAAACAACAGGAATTGTTTATAAATTTGGGATGTTCAAGATCAAGATGCCAGCAGATTTGGTGTCTGTTCGGGGCTTGCACTCTGCTTCAAAGATAGTACCTTCTAGCTATGTCCTTATGTGGTAGAAGGGTAGACAAGATTCCTTGGGAATCTTTTATAAGGACACTAATCTCATTTATGAGGGCTCAACCCTCACAAACTAATGATCTCCCAAAGGCCCTACCTCGATACTATCATATTGGGGATTATTTCAACATAACGAATTTTTGGGGGACACAAACATTCAGACCATAGCAATAATGAAAAAAAAAGAAGAAAAAACAAAAGCTGATCCTAACAAGGACTTTTTATTGAAAGAGAGCAAGAAACATGACTTGCCTACTTTAGACAATGAACTACATGTTAGTGTAGTACCTTATTTTTCTACAATGCCTTGAAGTTATTTAAACATCCCTCATTTGATCTTCACAATTCAATGAGATGGATATTATTACTTCTATTAATAAGATGAGGAACAGGCTGAGGTACTCTAAATAATATGTTCATAGAGGCTGTGTGGAAGAAATGAATTAAATCCTTTCCCCAGCCTGTAGATCCAGTGCTTTGTCTAGTCTACTATTAAGTACAGATAAAGTTATATGAAAAGCTAAAAAACAGTATTCTTTTGGTTAAAATAGTGACTTAAAGGAAGGTGAAGAAAAGCATTCAAGAACCCCTTGAAACATATAGTCTAATACAGAAGAACAAAAATATACTAAGTGAAATTAAAGGTGCTATGCCTTTGAGAGGCTTTATTTAAAACCACACTGGGCCTTGTATGGAAACCAAGCCATAAGCTTCAACTGACATTCTTTCTGCAGTCCCCATCATGAATCTGACCACTCAAGTTTTAATTTCCTGTCAGATAAGATAAATGGAAGACAAGATCTCACAATTAGGTTTCAAACTATAAACAGCCTTCACGAAATCTTTGAATATCTTTCGTCTAGTTCACTGCTATGAGTTGTTGCTTGGTCTGAATACATTTTAAAATGGAATTCCTTAGTTTAAATTGTAGACTATTCCAGGGCAGAGGTTGGGAGATTTCACATCTGTGGTATTCCCTAAGGAAAGTGCCTTTTGTAGAGTCTGGTTACTGCTCATTCCAGCTTTTCTTTGTAACTAGTGCTGCAAGGTTTACAAGTATGGTTGAAAGAATATCACTAGGTATACGGCTCTCCTATCCAGTGGAGAGGTGCTAACTATATAACTGGCTTTTAAAACCTGAAAAGACTGTTTTTAAGGAATAAATGGCTAAGGATTGGGAGTCTTAGATTGAGAGAAGAGAGAAGTAGAGTTTGACATTTTGCAAAGGATAATTCACTAAAAATACCCATGAAGGTTATTTGGAGCAATTTAGAAATATTGGAGGGACTTATCTATCTGCCAAAGGTAGAGCAGGAGAATTCTATGACATGTTGAAATTGCTGTGCATGTTTTCTTTTGGTTCTTTGGTTGGAACATAAATGGAGTTTAATTAAAGTTACACAGGGAGGAGTAGGGAAAATCTCATGGGGACTCAAACAGGAGATACGGTAAGGCTGGGCAGAGCTCAGAGATACTGGAGTTAGCATGTGATTCTCAGTTCAAGGAGGAGCTGGAATCCTCAGCTGCATGAACATTTAAGTCATCATACCTGTTACACTTAAATGCAGCATATCTTAGCCATGTTCCAAATGCTTCTTCTGCTTATACCTTTTTTCTACTCCTTTATAACTTCAACGTGCACATAGCCCACTGTAAACTCTCCAGTCCCTGACATAATACCTGTTCTATTTCAGCTTCCAGAACTAAATGTCAAATTATTTCCATATTTCTTGGTTTGAATTCCTGAAGAGTATATGATTAGGCCAACCCTTTTGCGGCTAGGTGATTGAATCAGAGTTTGTGGCCAGGCTATATTGGCTTTCTTTGGCTCAAGAGTCAAGCTCTTGTTCAGTTAGTTCAGTTCCCAAGCAGTAGAATTATATGGTGTAAAATCTGCATATGACAGGGTCTCTGGGTGGGTGGTTGCACTTCGAAAGGGGGGCATCAACAGAGTAGGAAAAGTTTGGTGGTCCTATTGTATGTTGAATGGTATTTTTGACTAATTTTTAACTATCTTGAAAAGGACTAAGTTCTGAGTAAGACGTGACACCACCGGAGTTTTTTTTTTTTTTTTTGAGCAGAGGAGTGATATAATTGGACATGCTTTAAAGGACTACTTTAGATGCTCTCTGGAGATGATCACTATTCACATTTTGGCGTATTTCCTTCTTCTCCAGTGTAACAATATTTCTTTTACTGAATCTTCTCTTTTCTTTCATGTATGATTACTTAACATTTTGTAGGTATCTCTATTACAGAATTTATTTCATGGCATCCTCTATTTCAGCTGCAATTGCTGTCACATTTCCATTGCCTCTTTCCTTAGTAGTTTCTTTGGCTTATGGTTTCAGGCACCATCCCTCATATATATATATATATATATATATATATACACTTTTTTTTTTTTTGAGACAGTCTCACTCTGTCACCAGGCTGGAGTGCAGTGGTGCAATCTCAGTTCACTGCAACCTCCGCCTCCCGGGTTCAAGCGATTCCCCTGCCTCAGCCTCCTGAGTAGCTGGGACTACAGGCGTGTGCCACCATGCCCATTTAATTTTTTATTTTATTTTTTGTATTTTAGTAGAGATGGGGTTTCACCATGTTGGCCAGGATGTTCTCAATCTCCTGACGTTGTGATCTGCCTGCCTAGGCCTCCCAAAGTGCTGGGATTACAGGCATGAGCCACTGTGCCCGGCCTCTAGGATATATTTTAAATAGATGTATTAGGGTCTGCCAGAGAAACAGAACCAACAGGATATCTCTCTCTCTTTCTCTCTCAACATATTTATTATAATAAATTGGCTTACATGATTATGGGTTTGAGCAGTCTCACTTCACTAACTGTTGTATACAAGCTGAAGGTCCAGGAAAGCCAGTGGTATCCTTCCAGTTCAATCATGAAGGCCTCAGAAGCAGGAGAGCTGATGGCATAAGCCTCAGTCCCAGTACAGGAGAAAACTGATGTCCTAGTTCAGTCAGACAGAATGAATTCTCCCTCCCTCCACCTTTTTGTTCTAGTCATGCCCTCAACAGATTGGATAATGCCCAGTCACAATGGGGAGGGCAATCTGCTCCATTCGGTTCATCAATTGCCTAATTTCATCTAGAAACACCCTCAAGGCACACCAAGAAATAATGTTTAGCCGAATATCTGGATACGCCATGGCCCAGTGAAGTTCACACATTAAATTAATCATTACAGTAAATAAGTTTAAATATATTTGAAATATTATTATATGTTCTGTTTAATTTATTTACTTATGTTTAGTTAACTGTGTGGTCATTTTATTAAAAATAGGTAATTATAGTCTTTTTTGGGGGGAGGAATCAGATCTGAATTACTTTATTTATAATTACAATATCCTTTAATCAAGGACTGATTGATTAGCACATAAAGAATGTACAGTTTAGAACCATAGATGGCAATTTTAAATGGATCATCTCAAAATTATGCTGCACATGTTTATATGTATTTGAACATCAAGTCATTCAGGAATAGTGTTAATTCTAAAAAGGGTAAATGTTATCAGAGTTTTAAGATAAATTTTGGTATTCTCTATTAATTTATTTGTGAAGATATTCTAGGAAAGATCTGACAATCAATTACTGTACTTTTTCATCTCATCTGATTCTTAGATATGATCTCAGGCAAATATTCAATAGACTATTCATTCTATTTTACTTTATTTGTATCAAATATGATAAGCATCAACTATATATATATTGAAATATGTTTAAGAAGAATTATAGTTCTACATAATTATATACATTCACTTTAATATAATAAGCAAAAATGACTCTTGCTGCCAATAGTATTAGGCTCCTATATAGGTATGAATGAACACTGTTCTGAAACACTGCTGCACATGGTACTCAACAAATGATAACAAATCTATTTGGAATGTGGAAAATTTTCTTTTCAAAAGCAGAAAGCGAACAAGGGGAAATGGAAATGAATAGTATCAGCTATTCTGGAGAAATAAAAGTCTGTAGGTTCTAGCAGTAGAATTGTAGGGTTAAAAACCTGTATTTCTTTCTCTTTTTATCTCAGTCTCTTTCCAGACCTCCTAGGTTTTATTCTCTAATACTAAATGTTTTCTGCTTTTCTTTCTTTCTTTTTTTTTTTTTTTTGAGACATTCTTGCTCTGTTGCCCAGGCTGGAGTACAGTGGCATGATCTCAGCTCACGGTACGCTCTGCCTCCCGGGTTCATGCCATTCCCCTGCCTCAGCCTCCCTAGTAGCTGGGACTACTGGGGCCCGCCACCACGCCCAGCTAATTTTTTGTGTTTTTAGTAGAGACGGGGTTTCACCGTGTTAGCCAGGATGGTCTCGATCTCCTGACCTTGTGATCCGCCTGCCTTGGCCTCCCAAAGTGCTGGGATTACAGGCGTGAGCCACTGCGCCCGGCCTGTTTTCTGCTTCTCAACTCCAATTCTTGTGCTATATGTTTATCGGATTTCTGCGATGGATAAAATATGATGATATATGATAGATGACAGAGTAGTAGTTGGAAAGAGTCCAGGCCTAGAGGCCTATTTCATTTCTGTTTGCAACAGCTGAAAACTTGTGTGCTACAATTGATATGGCCCCTCCTCTTTCTGGGCCACTTAAAACAACAGCTTTGATAACTTGTTCTGAGTTATCTTTTATTCTATGTAATTAACTTAGATGACTTTCTTCCTAATAGAAGGAAGAGCTTCAGGGGCAATCCAATAAAAAGGAAAATTTTCCTAAATTTTCAGACAGTACAATTAATATGTAAAATTGAGGCAAATGTTTTGTTAGCTTTTTACTTTTATCTTCTGTTTCCCTTTGTCATGTACTAGACAACATTAGGCTGGTGCTCACAAGTTTTCAGACTCCTGGTAAAGATGATGAAAGTCCCTGAAAAATGTTTGCAAAATGGTATCCTCTGATGTAAGTCTTTACATTTCAAGGAACATTCAGAAATTTCAGAGTATATGTGATTCAAGACATGAGAGGTTTGGCAGCTCAGTCCTTTCACATTATTTGAAGGGACCTTAGGAGCTGGCTTCTAGCAACAGATCTTTCCTTAACTGGTGTCCCTAGGAAGCAGGACTACCTGAGAGGTGACCCTGGGATAAGATTGGCAGGGGGCCATGGCAGTTTCATTCCTGGATGTTTATGTGTACACAATTTTCACTACCCTGAATGCTTTTTCTTCTCCTGTATGATTTCTCCTTGACTTTTAAGGTTCAGATGAAATATTTTCCCCATATAAACTTGGCAGAGTTCTTGTAATTCACCTAGGTTTTATATTCTGCATCTGTAAATAGAAGCTAATAATATCCTCTTCACTGAGGATTAAATGAGACATGGGATTGAACCCAGGTCTAGCTAACTCCAAAGTCATTGCACTTAAACAGTGTATTAGGCCATTCTTGCATTGCTATAAATAAATACCTGAACCTGGGTAATTTATAAAGAAAAGCGGTTTTATTGACTTGCAGTTCAGCAGGGTGTACAGGAAGCATAGTGGCTTCTGCTTCTGGAGAGACCTCAGAAAGCTTTCAATTGTGGTGGAAAGCAAAGGGGGAGCGGGTTGTCTCACATGGCAGGACTGCTCCTGCAAGAGAGAGAGAGCAAGAGGGAAAGTGCGACATACTTTTAAAGAACCAGTGTCATGAGAACTCACCATCATGAGAACAGCACCAAGGGAGATGGTGCTAAACCGTTCATGAGAAACATCTCCATGATCCAGGCACCTCCCACCAAGTCCCACCTCCAACATTGGAGATTACAATTCTACATGAGATTGGGGCAGAGACACAGATTCATAACATATAAAATATAACGCTCAAGATATTTTAAGCTACTACACACTTTATTTTTTCCTATTCTACCATTTGTATGGCAAACATTCTTTCTAAAGATACCCTTATTATCTGCATTGGTCTTTTGACCCTAGGCATTCACTACCTTTTATTGATAAATATTATTTTTTGGTATGGATAATCAAGCATTTATTGAAAAATATTTATTGAACCACATTTATGTATTAAACGTATGCTAGATCAGGAGATACAAAGAATAAGAAATCGTTCTTATGAAGGGACTGAAAGACAATGTGACATGGTCTTGCAAAAAGTAACATTGAATTGTAAATTGGGATATTACAATGAAATGTCGTATGTGTAGGTCTACAGCTTGAAACTAGGGTTTTCTGTTTCCAAAATAATGTTAAGCTTTTGAAAGCAGGAACCAGTCTTCTATTTCATTCAACTTTTCATTATTTTTAGCCTAGTGTCCTGTTCTTAGTAGGTGTTGGGATTTATCAATATATTTATTGATTTGCTTTAGTAAAATAGAAGCTCTCTATTACATATTAGTTACTTGTAGCTGTATAACACATTACCCCAAAATTTAGCTGCTTAAAGCATCAGAGATTTGTTATTTCACACAGGTTCTGAGGATTAGGAATCTGAGATTATCTGAACTGGTTGGTTCTCGCTCAGGGTCTCTCATGAGTTGTAATCAAGTTGTCAGCTGGAATTGCAGTCATCTGAAGGCTTGACTGGAGCTGGAGGATCTGCTTCCAAGATGGCTTACTCACATGGCTTTTGGCAGAAAACCCCAGATTCTTAGCATGTGGGCTTCTCAACAGAGCTACCCGAATATTCTTACATCATGGCAGCTGGCTTCCCCCAGAGTAAGTGACTCACAAAGAAGAGAGAATAAGCAGGAATTGCAATGCCTTTTATGGTCTAATCTCTGAAGTTGTGCACATCACTTCTGCTTTATTCTATTCATTAGAAGTGAGTCACTAAGTCCAGTACGCACTCAGGGGAGGAGAATTAGGCTCTACCTCTTAAAGGAGCAGTAACAAATAATTTGTGGATATATCTTAAAGTTACCACAGTACACTAACAGCACAAAATGTACTCTATCATTATTTTCTTTTTGAGCTCTGTAGGCTGAGGGCAAAACTTCAGAAAATAGGAAGATGAAGGCAGGGAAAATAAAGAGGGACTGGGAGAATGCACAGGGTAGTTTAGAGGGAATGAGGGTCTGGCATAGGGCAAAGAATCTACACAACCTGGGAATGTTATGTTCTGATGTCTTAGGTATTCATAAGAAGGGGGCTAAAGAGAATGACAGTGAGAGATGGAAGTGGGGAAAGAATGAAGAAGAACAAAATAACTGAGAGAAAACAAGGATAATTGTGTAGAAAGTGAAAGGGCAAGAGAAGAAAATAAAATAAAATACCTCTAGGAAAAAATCTCTGCAATCAGTCAAAAGCTGTTGCCCAGCTGTGAAGCAAATAAGCCCATTGGAACTGTCCAAAGGGGCTATTTTCTAAAATCTTTATTGTATAGTATCTGAGTATAACTGTTTGAGACATTTTTATGGTGATTTAGGTGCCAATGCTGAAAAGAATGAATTAAGATTCAAGAGTAGAACAATTTATAATTATTTTAAAGAAAATATATGGAGAGAAAAAGATAAGAATTGGTAGAAGTTTTTTTGTATAAAAGATTTAGAAATAAAGTTGTTATCAGAGACAATAATTATATAACTGAAGAGTCATTGCTGGGCACATTATGAACACATTTAGGCTATGAAAAGTGAAATATAAATGTGTGATGAAACCAAGGCAAGGTGGAATTAAAATTCCATCCTTCCTCATTCCCCTCCTAATTACTTAGTGGGGAGAGAGAAAGTATTGAAGTCATTTCATCTTTTTGACATACAGATATAGAGAAATTTCATTATAATCTTGTGGCATGTTTAGATATCAGAGATACAACATGTGGAACTGACATAACATACATGCAAACTAAGTGGTCAGATAGATTTACTGCTTTAGTTGTGTAGGTCAATTACACAAAGACAATTTATATGACCAGGATATTATTTAGAAGGAAAAGAGATAAGACTCATGCAAATAAACTGGCAAGACTTAGTTAAGTATCAAGAGAGACATTGTAGAGTTTAGACAATGCAGAGTTAATAGGAAGAGGAGTATCTTAGAAACATCAATAGGAGAAAGAAGCAATTGATGAATGGAATTAGGCATATGATTTAACTTGGCAGCAATGGTCCCCATGAGAAGGGAGTGTCCAAAATAAGTAAAGTTCAAGGGATGTAACTAGACTGTTAAAAAGCAGAGTACAGACTTTAAAGATAGTCAGTGGAGGCCCAAAATGGGGATTTTTGTCTTACTCTTAAGCATTAACTCACCTAAGAGCGAACAATGATGATGATCTTTTACATAAAATATGAAAAAATAAAAGACTATCAGCTTTGATATTGACAGGCACATTTTTCTTCACATCAGGGGGCCTATTTTTGGTCTATTTTCCAACATTTAAATGAAGAAAGGGTTTTCTAGTATTTCTTTTGGTTATAAACATAGTTTTCTGATTTGGAAAATTTAGGAAAATATAAAAGTGCATAAAAATAAATTACAACTATACAACCCATTGACAACTGTTAATATTTTAGCACATTTCTATGTTTTGTTTTAATATTTATGATTTAAAAGATTTTTTTAAAAACAGTTTTGCATACTGCTTACTTTACTCAATATCATATCAGGACAATTTTGTCATTGAAAATCTCTTGTAAACATCATTAAATTTATTACCTTTTAATTTTTGAATAAATTTTAAGGGGCATAAGATAGTTAATCCTAATATTTACTAAAACATTATAATACAAAATAGAAAATAAATGATACATGTTTAAATTATTAATGGTTGAAACTGTTGACTACCTACTGTGATAATAACAGGTAATACTAATTAGTTACTCTGCCACAGGAACTGTTCTAAGTACTTTGTATGGATTACATCATTTAACAATCATATTAGCCATTATGAGGAACCTATAATTATTATTCCCATTTTACTTAAAGAGGTTTAGTAATGTGGCTCAAGTTCTCACAGCTAGTAAGTATGGAGCTGAAATCCAAACAAGGCAATTTGACTCCCAAGTCCATCTTTCTAAATTTATACATTTTGCATTATATGTTTAAGCCTTGCATTAGGAACTGGAGATAGACTGATAAGGAAACCATAGAGGGTCTGCTCTTTCTGAGCTGTAGTGTGTAGAGAAACAATTATTAACAAATAATTAACATTTTAAATGTATAATTACAAACTGAAATCAGCACACTAAATGAAAGGAACATAGATCGATAATAGACAACAGGAGCCTGACTAAGTGAGTAAACTGGGGAAGGCTTCCTGGAGGAGGTGACACAAGCTGACAGCTGAAGAATGAACAACAATCAGTGAGGTAAAGGGGAAAGATACATTCCAGACAGAAGGAATAGCATGCAGAAAGGCCCTACGGTGAGAGGGAACATGAATGTTCAGAAAACTGGAAGAAATTCAGTGTGACTGGGGCTCACAGATTGTATGGGAGCAGGCCGTGGCCCAGGAATGTAGGGCATGCTGAGGATTTTGAACTTTAAGGACAATGGAAATCTCAGAGTTTTATGTAGGTGGTGACATAATCAGATTTATTTTGAAAGGATCTTTCCATCTGAAGAATGACAGACATACTGGAGGGAGGCTAGAGGGAATGTGGGGTGGATTTCTGGTAGACTTTTGCTGAAGTCAAATAAGAAATGAAGATAACTTGGTCTAAGGTAGTGGCAGGAAAGGTGGAAAGACCTGAACATATTTAAGAGATATTTAACAGGTAAATTTGAAAATGGTGATGGAGTTAGTATGTTTTCTATGGGCTGAGATAGACAATACTAGAAGACCAAAATTTAGGAGGGCAGATCATGAGTTCAATCTTGGAAACAGTGAGTTTGACATGTGAATATTTTGAGTATGCAGTTGCCTATTGAGTGTGGAACCAGAGTCTTTGCCATAGAGATTTAATCAATTTGATGAATATGGGTAAAAAAAAAAGAAGAAGATAAAATGCAAAGAGAATGTAGTGGGCTCTGGGGAGCACTATTTCATGACTGGGCAAAGAATTATGAGTTATCAAGGAAAATTTAGTTAGAAGAGCATGTTAACTAGATTGGAATTGTTGGCAACAACTGAGGGTATACTGGAAGTTGGTGATGATGAATTTATGGTGATTCTTGTCTTCCCTGAGGTGTGACTCTGCAAACAGCACCACAGAGGCAAGGAAGCCTGGTGGCAAGAATGACCCAGAAAGGTTTTGTAAGATATGTGAAATGAGAAGGTTGAGTGTCAGAGGATTCAGGCATATGATAGCATAATTTACCATTCATTTTTTTTAAACTTAGAAAAGGGTTTCTTAAAAAAAAATTTAGGCTTGGCATGTGTCTCACACACCTGCAACCTCAGCACTTTCGGAGGTCGAATTGGGTGAATCGCTTGAGCTCAGGAGTTCGAGACCTGGGCAATATGGTGAAACCCCATCTCTGCCAAAAATATAAAAAATTAGCTGGGCATGGTGGCACATGCCTGTAGGCCCAGCTACTTGGGAGGCTGAGGTGGGAGGATAGCTTGAGCCCAGGAGGTGGAGGCTACAGTGAGCTGAGATCGTACCACTGCACTCCAGCCTGGGTGACAGAGTAAAACCCCACCCACTCATCCCCCCACCCCAAATTTAAATAATTCTGAGAAATACCTTTTATGCATAAACATTTGTCTCTTTTAAATATTTCTTTTGGAGAAATTCCTATAAGAATTACTCAAAAGAGTAAGAATGACTTTCAGCCTTTTAAATGACATTGCCAATTTGTTTCCAGATTCCTCTAATCTTGTTTGCATGGGGGCAGTGGCTGTTCTAATTTTTATTCTTTGTGTTTTGACAGGCTAAAAGAATGTATCCTTCAAATTCTTCTTTCTTACTCTCTTTCAGCTGCTGTGTCATGAGTAATTTTCTTTGGTTAAGGTGCATATCTCATGCACATGTGAGAAGGTCTTCATGTTGCTTTGGAACAACAAAGAAAACTTTCTGGTTATTGAATCTTTGGGTCATAAGCACTTTCCCTCTCAACCACTAAAGATCTTACTCCATTTTGTTGTGATGTTTTATGATATGGACAAAACTGAGGCCAAATTGTTCCAAGAAGAGGGAAATGCAAAGGCCCCAAGGTGGAGAATGCTTGGGAAGAAAGCCAGTGTTACCACAGTGGAGAGAGACAAGAGAGAAGTGGAGAAAGAGTGAGAGAGCAGGTACTGGGAGATGAGGCCAAAGAGATAGTGCAGAATCCAAATCATAACCAAGTCCTGAAGCCAGGGTGAGGAGTGTGCATTTCATTTTGAGTGAGATGAGAAACCACTGGGTGGTTGTAAGAGGGGGAGTGAAGTGGTATGATTTGCATTGTAAAGCAATTGCATGGTTAGGGTTGGCACACACAGGCAGGGTGTAAGTAGAGGCCTCTTCGGGCTACTGGTTCTCAGGTAGTTCAAGGGCAGAAATGGGGTCTAAAGCAGGCATGGGGTGGGGACTGTGCGGTGACACAAATAAGCCCTCCCAGATCAGTTATTTCTATGCTGATGTCTAAATGGAAAAGCCTGAAGAGGACTCTCCCTTCGGCTTTAAGGCCTAGGGTACAAAAGGCAGGGCAGGGCCTGGGCTTGGGGGCCTTCATCTGCTTCTCCCTGACTAGAATGAGGAAGGTCTCAGTGTCTGTCTGTCTGTCTGTCTGTCTCTCTCTCTATCTGTGTGTGTGTGTGTGTGTGTGTGTGTTTATAGCCTGGGAGTTTAGTTATCTATTTCTTTCCAGGCTTGGCTCTTAGCCTCTTTTCTTCAACTCCCTCTAAGGATCTTCTCTTGGGAGAAGTATTCAGCAGATACTGAAGGATTATGACTCTAGGTCACTTTCTGACTATTTTCCCTCCTTTTCATGCAGGGTATGTGAGACATGGGTTCCCAGCACAGATATTTTTGGCTTTCTTATGTTCAAATGATATCATCAGCCTAATTGCTCCACAATTCTGATTAGATATCAAATTTATCATACAGTTTCTTGAATTTCCCATTGGTCACAAATAGTATTAATATCCTTTAGAGTTACTAATTAAATGTAATTTTTGGATGCCTTAGCCCCCACACTTGAATCTTTTCCCCCCTCCTTGAAACTTGACCTTAAGCCTATTTAGAAATCCCAGTTCTCACTAAAGAGTAACGCTATGAATTTTGAGATGCTTTGAAGAATGCACAGGGATTTGTCATACCCTACTTATTGGTTCTATTTTTGAGTCCATGTGAAATCTCAGCTTCCTCCCTCACCCCCAGTTTACTTTATAACTGCTCCTGCTAATCTAGCCCCCTTCTGATCTCCCTCATTACTTTGGGCTAGTCTGAAGCAACAGAAGGACTTGCTAAATTTGTATATTCTTCCTGAGGCCTGGGGCTTTGTGGGAACAATTATAAAAATTTACCAAGTCTGGAGAAGAAGGCCTTCGCAAATCTTGAGTGCGCAGGGAGAAGCGAATGTGTCTGGCGTTTCTGAGAAGATATTTGTTTATTCATAAATCATTTATTGAACATCAGCTCTGTACTAGGCATTGAATTCTGAGCTTGCATTAGTCACGTAAGTCATAGTGTTTAAAGAGACCAAAGCCTGATAGATGAAGATAGACTTTTCAACAATGATTGTCTCAGAGTATTTATAGGTAATATGATTAATTTATATACCAGGCCCAATGAGGAGACAAGGAAACATTCGATAGAGGCTGGAGAAGCTTAGAGGGGTGACATTTTAGTTTTGAAGAGATGACCCAGTTGTAGGATGAGTTAAAAGGGTATGGCATGAGTCATAACTGTGAGATAAGATACAGGCCTGTCATGAGATCTCTAAGTATCTCTGAAAGCTTAAAAGGGTAAAGATGGGGCTTACTAGGATATATGGTTGGAGAGTCAGCCAAGGAGAGCCAAGTATGACATATGAGGGCTTTGGATTTATCCTATGGACAAAAGAGAGCCTTGAAAGGTTTTAAGCAAGGTTGTTATATGACCAAATTTTCCTTTCAGAAAACCATTTCTTCACCAAAATTTTGCGCTGAGATGAATTCAAGTACCATTGCAACAACTCACATAAGACAAAGGCCTCCAATGAAGGTGGGGTGGGTAGTGGGTGTGGCCAGGAGTAGGAGAAGATTGTGTGGGGGTGGTGAGGAGGTGGATGGGATGGAGGGTGGAAAGAGAGGTTTCCAAAAGTTTTAAGAAGGTAGAATTGACAGGACATGGTGAGAGACTTGAAGTGGGTGATGAGAAAAAGGAAAAAGCATAATTTGGGGGAAACATGAATTTAGGCTTAGAATTTAGAACTTTAGGTGCCAATGGAACTTCCAGTTGGAGTGGTCCATTGGACAGCCAAATATTTGAGACCATTACTCAAGAAGGCAGTTGACACAGACATCTTAGCCTCAAAGTTCCTTGAATCCTTCACTTTAAGGAGCTTCCTCAGTCTTCACTTCAGCAAACCATATCTACAGTCAAGTCTAGATCCTGACATCACCTTCACATGCTCTAAATTGGAAGAATTAAGGTCTGGTATGGCAATGTGACCACTGGTTCCTTGTATGTTCAAGCTATCTTATTGCTTTATATCCATATCTTTTCACTTAATGACTCAATGACATGAAGTCACTCAATGAGTCATTAAGTCAAAGTCATTGAGACTTCATGTCTTGCCACGTCTTCTTTTCTCCTAGTCCATCAGAGTTGGTCTTGTTATTCCTTCCTGTAACCAGTCTAGACTGAAAAGGAGCAGTCCTGCCCTTTAATATTTAGTACACACAACATGCTCATTCTTTTACTTTCTGACATACTTATGTTGCAGACTCTTTATGTTGGATCTGGGAAGCTGAATGCTAAAGGGAAGCACATTATTGTGCAGACAGGGGCCACCACTAATATGTAGATTACAGTGGTTCCCTCAGCACTTCTGTATAATATATTTCTGTCCAGGTTCCTTTACTGAAAACTGGGACATTTCAAACCTTCACTGCTTTCTTCCTGTCTCCATTCACACTGATACCCTGCCTCCAAACTCAACTGACATATGGTCTTATTCTCTGCTTCAAACAGTTGAAGGGACTATGTCTGACTCCTTCAACCATCCAGTGTCTTCAAACTTATTCAGGGGTTCACTTAAATGCCTTTTCCTCTGGTCACAAAGGAGAAGATAATTAAAAGATGTTAATATTCTAAGATCATTCTGTGTCCTTCACTTGCTCATTTCTGTTTTACTTATTCCTTCTTTCTCCTTTACATTGATCTCTCTGTATTGGTTTTTTCTTAGAGGACTGTGAGTTTAGTATAAATTATGGAATGATATCCTTTAGGACAAAAAAGGAAAGAATGGTGGTTACATAGAATGAAGCACAAGGAATAACCCTTCTCATTTCAGCACACTGAGTACTGACTTAGAGCTGCCATTGGGTTCAACTCTAGGTTGTACCCATGAGATTGTTAACATAGGAAACTGAATTAAGAAAGTTAGAATGTCTGTTTTGAGACCAGGACTCAAGGTGATACCAACATAGACTTGAGCTTTGTATTTTATTTAAACATCTGCCTATGTTGTGTAAGATTTCCTGTACTTTTGAAACCTAATGACATGATATCCCAGATGTTTAAAATCAATTATTTTTAATTCATTGCATGCTTGCTACGTTTCAAATTCTGGGCTCAAATTATGGAAATATCTCTAATTTTCCTATAAATGTTGTGAGATGCAGTGGTGTGGAGCCACTTCATCCAGGCTCACAAGAGCTAATTTTGCACATCCCTTCCCAAACTCTGTGTTCAGTGACTTGAATCAGCTACAGCAGGAGGATTTACACTGTGGAGTCAACACTCACTGCAAATTGAAGCTTTTTATTTCTTCATTTCAAGGACCTGGTTTACCAGCATACTACTTAAGATAGGTCATATGTCCCCATTTTACAGCTGAAATTTAGGTTCAGAGAAATAACTCCCTAAATTAGGTTAACTGTGAAAGCTACATGGGTTTTTGGGAGGCAAGGCAAGATATTCTGTAAGACAGTAAGACATTGTCTTTTCTCTTCTTTTCTCTTCTTATTCTCTTCTTAATCTTTTCTTTTTCTACTGAAGTTGTAGAGTGCAATTGGATTTAGACTTTCTCCATAGAAGTTTAAATATCCTTGTGAACTGTATATCTTCCGTCTTCTGCGTGTGTTTTTTTTTTTTTCCCTCACTCTGTTGCCCAGGCTGGAGTGCAGTGGCACAATCTCGGCTCAGTGCAACCTCCACCTCTGGGTTCAAAGGATTCTCCTGCCTCAGCCTCCCGAGTAGCTGGGATTATGGGCATGTACCACCACACCTGGCTAATTTTTGTATTTTTAGTAATATTTTCTTGGTCCCTAATAAGTTATAATGTGAACATTTTGATGTTCTTTTATTTCTTCTACTTTCCTCATTAAACATAAATGGATCATAAGACAGTCTTTGAGATCTAGAGGTTGGTGTATGTTAGGTATGTTAGGTGTATGTTAGGATGTTATTTTTTGTTATGCTTGGTTTTCTAATAAATACATTTGCAAAATGTTCCCAACACTCAATTTATTAATGCTTATTCTATTACTAACCAGTTCTATAACCCTAAACAAGTTTTCTTAGTTGTTCAGGATGGGGATATGACCAGTGACCCCTAAGGTCATGGCCATTCATGCCATCATTTAAATTCTTATGCTTCTGATAAGTAGAGTATGCCCCAGTGTGCCCCTAGATTACTTTATTTAGGACTTAAATCCACATTAGTATTTACTGTGGATTTTTAGTCCTAAATAAAGTAATTTCAGTTTAATTTTATTAAAAATGTAGCTTTAGAGGTAGTTTCATTATTTTGTTGTGCAATAAGGTTTTTATTTTGTTTGAAAAGTTTCAGGATCTGAAGCTGAGGGAATTCTACTGTGAGGGAAACCCACTGTTCCTGCAGCAGCCAGTGATTTCTACACAGCAGGAGAACGTCTGGAGTCTACAGGTGAAGACTTACCTCATTAACTTAAGTCTTCAAACTAAAGCCACAATTTAAATTTTAAAGCGTTTTCTTTTAAAACATTCATGCCAAGCCAGCAAATGATTAATGTAATCCTAGTCCATTGGCAATGTGGATCCTATACATAATCTTTTTGACTTGCTTATAGAATCCAATGAAATCCTAAGTCACTCTGATTCCCAGAGTGACTTAATTCAGAGAAATGGAAATATTTTGTAGGATGAATAAAAGAGAGAAATTTATTTTCACTTTAGCCTTTTCAGTGTTATTTAAAGATGTATTGATTTGTTCTTAGTGTAGTCTTTACCTCTTTCACTCCCTTTTTACTTGTCTCTATCCCTAGTGGATGAATGAATATGATCCAGAAACTATGTTCACTTCAGCAAAACAAGTTAATGGTATTAAAAGAAGGAACAGGAAAGCATATTACAGAACTCTTTGGTAATAGACAAGTCAGAGATCACAGATCCTCCCACATTTGGCTATGATTCTCCATCAAGAATTTAGATTTCTGAGATCCATTTGGGTCTGTGGCTAATGTGCAGGATTTTCATAAGACTTTTAGGATTTGTATGGGATCAACTTTCCTGGCTGCAGGAAACATCCAGTCTTGTCCAGTGGCTTACTTTGTTTTTTTTTTTTTTAATTAAATTATTGTATGAATAATACCTGTTTATTGCAGAAAACAATAACATACAGATGAGCAATGGAGAAAATCAAAATTTCTTATACTGACTTTTAAAAAGTTTCTTACTACAAAAGTAATACAAGCTCCCATAGAGAAATTAGGGCAAAAAAAGCCAATAGAAGTTAATAAAAATACTAAGAAATCAAATTAATGCTCTATGACATTTATTCTTTTAGAACTTTTTATGCATTCAAAATATTTTTGTAATTAAAGATGAGTTCAAACTCTATACACTATATAGAGTTGTTTTTCCACTCAATTATTGTGAATAGCTTTCCAATCAGTAAAACAAAACAAAATAAAACCAGACCATGACATCTTTTTTGATGAATACATGGTATTCTGTATATGATGATATCATAATATTTTTAATTACTTCCCCACTGTTGGATGTTTAAATTATTAATAATTTTCTGGCTTTTTAGCCTTTATAAACAAAGATACAAGGCTGGGCACAGTGTCTCATGCCTGAGGCCCCAGCAATTTGAGAGGTCATGGCAGGATGATTGCTCGAGCCCAGGAGTTTGAGACCAGCCTGGCCAACAGAGTGAGACCCCATCTCTACAAAATTTTAAAAACCTTAGCCAGGCATGGCGGTGTGTGCCTGTGGTCTCAGCTACTCAGGAGGCTTGAGCCCAGTAGGTTGAGTCTGCAATGAGTTGGGTTCATGCTACTGCACTCCAGCCTGGGTGACAGAGCAGGATCCTGTCTCAAAAAACACCCCCCAAAGTCAAAAAGCAACAACAACAAAAAGCAAAGGGACAGTGACCATTCTCATAGTACATTTTTAGTTCCCGTGCATATTATCCCTAAAAATGTAACTGCTGGGCCAAAGAACTGACATCTTGTAAAGTTTGATTTATTTTTTTCAGATTCCCTTTCACAGAATATTTTCACAAACAGCATTATTTCTTACTCTTCTGTAACAGAAAAACATCTCATTTGAAATTTAATAGTAAATAATTTGTGTAACAGTTGTATTTAATTTTTTATTCCCTTATAACTTATTTTTTCTCCTTTCATCAATCATTTCAGTATAATAATAGCAGCTAACACTTATTTTATGCCTATTATGGACAAAGTACTGTTCTAAGCACTTAACAGGAATAAACTAATTTAGTCCTCTACTAACCCTAAAAAGATAGGTATCATTATTGACCACTTTTTATAGATATAGAAATGGAGATTCAGGGAGGTCAAATAACTTATCTGAGGTCACAGAGCTTCTAAGTGTTGGGACAATTACGCCAACTTAAGCAGTTGGGTTCCAGACTCCCAGCTGCAATATTGGTTCAGAAAGGGGATATAGGGAGCTGAGGGAAATGGAGACAGGGTCATCCTGGGTTGGAGGAGGTTCTGGTTTGTGGAGGAGGCTGAATTAGCAGTTAACCCAATCTGGTAGCTGTCTTACAGAGAGCCTTCAAGGACAAGAACCTTGTCTGTGAGGGCGGTGAATGAGAGAGAAATTGTTCTAATTTTCAGAACTGTTGGGTCCAGGAGCACAAAAGTTAATTTTTTTTTCTTTTATTATTATACTTAAAGTTTTAGGGTACATGTGCACATTGTGCAGGTTAGTTACATATGTACACATGTGCCATGCTGGTGCGCTGCACCCACTAACTCGTCATCTAGCATTAGGTATATCTCCCGATGCTATCCCTCCCCCCTCCCCCCACCCCACCACAGTCCCCAGAGTGTGATATTCCCCTTCCTGTGTCCATGTGATCTCATTGTTCAATTCCCACCTATGAGTGAGAATATGCGGTGTTTGGTTTTTTGTTCTTGCGATAGTTTACTGAGAATGATGATTTCCGATTTCATCCATGTCCCTACAAAGGACATGAACTCATCATTTTTTATGGCTGCATAGTATTCCATGGTGTATATGTGCCACATTTTCTTAATCCAGTCTATCATTGTTGGACATTTGGGTTGGTTCCAAGTCTTTGCTATTGTGAATAGTGCCGCAATAAACATACATGTGCATGTGTCTTTACAGCAGCATGATTTATAGTCCTTTGGGTATATACCCAGTAATGGGATGGCTGGGTCAAATGGTATTTCTAGTTCTAGATCCCTGAGGAATCGCCACACTGACTTCCACAATGGTTGAACTAGTTTACAGTCCCATCAACAGTGTAAAAGTGTTCCTATTTCTCCACATCCTCTCCAGCACCTGTTGTTTCCTGACTTTTTAATGATTGCCCTTCTAACTGGTGTGAGATGGTATCTCATTGTGGTTTTGATTTGCATTTCTCTGATGGCCAGTGATGATGAGCATTTTTTCATGTGTTTTTTGGCTGCATAAATGTCTTCTTTTGAGAAGTGTCTGTTCATGTCCTTTGCCCACTTTTTGATGGGGTTGTTTGTTTTTTTCTTGTAAATTTGTTTGAGTTCTTTGTAGATTCTGGATATTAGCCCTTTGTCAGATGAGTAGGTTGCAAAAATTTTCTCCCATTTTGTAGGTTGCCTGTTCACTCTGATGGTAGTTTCTTTTGCTGTACAGAAGCTCTTTAGTTTAATTAGATCCCATTTGTCAATTTTGGCTTTTGTTGCCATTGCTTTTGGTGTTTTAGACATGAAGTCCTTGCCCATGCCTATGTCCTGAATGGTATTGCCTAGGTTTTCTTCTAGGGTTTTTATGGTTTTAGGTCTAACGTTTAAGTCTTTAATCCATCTTGAATTGATTTTTGTATAAGGTGTAAGGAAGGGATCCAGTTTCAGCTTTCTACATATGGCTAGCCAGTTTTCCCAGCACCATTTATTAAATAGGGAATCCTTTCCCCATTGCTTGTTTTTCTCAGGTTTGTCAAAGATCAGATAGTTGTAGATATGCGGCGTTATTTCTGAGGGCTCTGTTCTGTTCCATTGATCTATATCTCTGTTTTGGTACCAGTACCATGCTGTTTTGGTTACTGTAGCCTTGTAGTATAGTTTGAAGTCAGGTAGTGTGATGCCTCCAGCTTTGTTCTTTTGGCTTAGGATTGACTTGGCGATGCGGGCTCTTTTTTGGTTCCATATGAACTTTGAAGTAGTTTTTTCCAATTCTGTGAAGAAAGGCATTGGTAGCTTGATGGGGATGGCACTGAATCTGTAAATTACCTTGGGCAGTATGGCCATTTTCACGATATTGATTCTCCTACCCATGAGCATGGAATGTTCTTCCATTTGTTTGTATCCTCTTTTATTTCATTGAGCAGTGGTTTGTAGTTCTCCTTGAAGAGGTCCTTCACATCCCTTGTAAGTTGGATTCCTAGGTATTTTATTCTTTTTGAAGCAATTGTGAATGGGAGTTCACTCATGATTCGGCTGTGAATCCATCTGGTCCTGGACTCTTTTTGGTTGGTAAGCTATTGATTATTGCCACAATTTCAGATCCTGTTATTGGTCTATTCAGAGATTCAACTTCTTCCTGGTTTAGTCTTGGGAGAGTGTATGTGTCGAGGAATTTATCCATTTCTTCTAGATTTTCTAGTTTATTTGCGTAGAGGTGTTTGTAGTATTCTCTGATGGTAGTTTGTATTTCTGTGGGATCAGTGGTGATAACCCCTTTATCATTTTTTATTGCGTCTATTTGATTCTTCTTTTTTTCTTTATTAGTCTTGCTAGTGGTCTATCTATTTTGTTGATCCTTTCAAAAAACCAGCTCCTGGATTCATTAATTTTTTAAAGGGTTTTTTGTGTCTCTATTTCCTTCAGTTCTGCTCTGATTTTAGTTATTTCTTGCCTTCTGCTAGCTTTTGAATGTGTTTGCTCTTGCTTTTCTAGTTCTTTTAATCATGATGTTAGGGTGTCAATTTTGGATCTTTCCTGCTTTCTCTTGTGGGCATTTAGTGCTATAAATTTCCCTCTACACACTGCTTTGAATGCGTCCCAGAGATTCTGGTATGTTGTGTCTTTGTTCTCATTGGTTTCAAAGAACATCTTTATTTCTGCCTGCATTTCGTTATGTACCCAGTAGTCATTCAAGAGCAGGTTGTTCAGTTTCCATGTAGTTGAGCAGTTTTGAGTGAGATTCTTAATCCTGAGTTCTAGTTTGATTGCACTGTGGTCTGAGAGACAGTTTGTTTTAATTTCTGTTCTTTTACATTTGCTGAGGAGAGCTTTACTTCCAAGTATGTGGTCAATTTTGGAATAGGTGTGGTGTGGTGCTGAAAAAAATGTATATTCTGTTGATTTGGGGTGGAGAGTTCTGTAGATGTCTATTAGGTCCGCTTAGTGCAGAGCTGAGTTCAATTCCTGGGTATCCTTGTTGACTTTCTGTCTGGTTGATCTGTCTAATGTTGACAGTGGGGTGTTAAAGTCTCCCATTATTAATGTGTGGGAGTCTAAGTCTCTTCGTAGGTCACTCAGGACTTGCTTTATGAATCTGGGTGCTCCTGTATTGGGTGCATATATATTTAGGATAGTTAGCTCTTCTGGTTGAATTTATCCCTTTACCATTATGTAATGGCCTTCTTTGTCTCTTTTGATCTTTATTGGTTTAAAGTCTGTTTTATCAGAGACTAGGATTGCAACCCCTGCCTTTTTTTGTTTTCCATTTGCTTGGAAGATCTTCCTCCGTCCTTTTATTTTGAGCCTATGTGTGTCTCTACACGTGAGATGGGTTTCCTGAATACAGCACACTGATGGGTCTTGACTCTTTATCCAATTTGCCAGTCTGTGTCTTTTAATTGGAGCATTTAGTCCATTTACATTTAAAGTTAATATTGTTATGTGTGAATTTGATCCTGTCATGATGATGTTAGCTGATTATTTTGCTCATTAGTTGATGCAGTTTCTTCCTAGTCTTGACGGTCTTTACATTTTGGCATGATTTTGCAGCGGCTGGTACCGGTTGTTCCTTTCCATGTTTAGCGCTTCCTTCAGGAGCTCTTTTAGGGCAGGCCTGGTGGTGACAAAATCTGTCAGCATTTGCTTGTCTGTAAAGTATTTTATTTCTCCTTCACTTATGAAGCTTAGTTTGGCTGGATATGAAATTCTGGGTTGAAAATTCTTTTCTTTAAGAATGTTGAATATTGGCCCCCACTCTCTTCTGGCTTGTAGGGTTTCTGCCGAGAGATCCGCTGTTAGTCTGATGGGCTTCCCTTTGAGGGTAACCCGACCTTTCTCTCTGGCTGCCCTTAACATTTTTTCCTTCATTTCAACTTTGGTGAATCTGACAATTATGTGTCTTGGAGTTGCTCTTCTCGAGGAGTATCTTTGTGGTGTTCTCTGTATTTCCTGAATCTGAACGTTGGCCTGCCTTGCTAGATTGGGGAAGTTCTCCTGGATAATATCCTGCAGAGTGTTTTCCAACTTGGTTCCATTCTCCCCATCACTTTCAGGTACACCAAGCAGACGTAGATTTGGTCTTTTCACATAGTCCCATATTTCTTGGAGGCTTTGCTCATTTCTTTTTATTCTTTTTTCTCTAAACTTCCCTTCTCGCTTCATTTCATTCATTTCATCTTCCATCGCTGATACCCTTTCTTCCAGTTGATCACATCGGCTCCTGAGGCTTCTGCATTCTTCACGTAGTTCTCGAGCCTTGGTTTTCAGCTCCATCAGCTCCTTTAAGCACTTCTCTGTATTGGTTATTCTAGTTATACATTCTTCTAAATTTTTTTCAAAGTTTTCAACTTCTTTGCCTTTGGTTTGAATGTCCTCCCGTAGCTCAGAGTAATTTGATAGTCTGAAGCCTCCTTCTCTCAGCTTGTCAAAGTCGTTTTCCGTCCAGCTTTG
Organism: Pan paniscus; assembly: GCF_029289425.2. Taxonomy (NCBI): domain Eukaryota; kingdom Metazoa; phylum Chordata; class Mammalia; order Primates; family Hominidae; genus Pan; species Pan paniscus. The sequence goes on from NC_073256.2 coordinate 108,565,864, forward strand.
TTCCATTGCTGGTGAGGCACTGCGTTCCTTTGGAGGAGGAGAGGCGCTCTGCTTTTTAGAGTTTCCAGTTTTTCTGTTCTGTTTTTTCCCCATCTTTGTGGTTTTATCTACTTTTGGTCTTTGATGATGGTGATGTACAGATGGGTTTTTGGTGTGGATGTCCTTTCTGTTTGTTAGTTTTCCTTCTAACAGACAGTACCCTCAGCTGCAGGTCTGTTGGAGTACCCTGCCGTGTGAGGTGTCAGTGTGCCCCTGCTGGGGGGTGCCTCCCAGTTAGGCTGCTCGGGGTCAGGGGTCAGGGACCCACTTGAGGAGGCAGTCTGCCTGTTCTCAGATCTCCAGCTGCGTACTGGGAGAACCACTGCTCTCTTCAAAGCTGTCAGACAGGGACATTTAAGTCTGCAGAGGTTACTGCTGTCTTTTTGTTTGTCTGTGCCCTGCCCCCAGAGGTGGAGCCTACAGAGGCAGGCAGGCCTCCGTGAGCTGTGGTGGGCTCCACCCAGTTGGAGCTTCCTGGCTGCTTTGTTTACCTAAGCAAGCCTGGGCAATGGCGGGCGCCCCTCCCCCAGCCTGGCTGCCGCCTCGCAGTTTGATCTCAGACTGCTGTGCTAGCAATCAGGGAGACTCCATGGGCGTAGGACCCTCCGAGACAGGTGCGGGATATTATCTCGTGGTGCGCCATTTTTTAAGCCCGTCGGAAAAGCACAGTATTAGGGTGGGAGTGACCCGATTTTCCAGGTGCCGTCCGTCACCCCTTTCTTTGACTAGGAAAGGGAACTCCCTGACCCCTTGCGCTTCCCGAGTGAGGCAATGCCTCACCCTGCTTCGGCTCGCGCAAGGTGCGCGCACCCACTGACCGGCGCCCACTGTCTGGCACTCCCTAGTGAGATGAACCTGGTACCTCAGATGGAAATGCAGAAATCACCCGTTTTCTGCGTCGCTCACGGTGGGAGCTGTAGACCGGAGCTGTTCCTATTCGGCCATCTTGGCTCCTCCCATCTCCAAAAGCTAATTTTTACAATGTGTTTAGTGGAAGTAGCTATCTATGCCTGTAATATGTAAATTATGTGTGTAGTTTTAAGAGTATCCCTAAGAATTCTTCTCAGAAAAGTGACTTAAATTGATTTGTACTTAAAGTAAGAGTTATTTCTACTGGGCATTTAGTCAATGTTACTGATTAAAGTACTTGCTGTGTCAAAGAATTCTAGGAACTATGATATGGGTTATGCCTTGGTAAAGATTTTAGAAACTTTACCTCACCTCAGAGATTTATGAAGTAAAATTTAATGCTAATAACTATATTATAGAAAAATATTAGCGGGAATATACTGCATTAGTAGATGCCAGGCTAAATGGTTTACCGTTTTTATGTAATTTAATTCTCCAAACTCTTTGTGATAGTATTGGAAAAAATCCCAACTTTACAGATGAAGTGTTCAAGACCAGGGAAGTTAAGGGTTCATCGAAATATGACCACACAGCAAATAAGTCATAGAGCCAGAATTTACACCTATGCATGTATTTGTCTCAGACTTTGAATTTTTGCTCTTGATGCTACGTTTTAGTGCTTATCATACACATAGTAACACCTGAGTATACAATAGTTCCAAAATGTATCACTCCTAAGGATTCATATTTGTTTTTACATTTTATATTTTTCATAATATATAATTTTTATGTGTATAATTTAATAACTCAAAAATTATGTGTGAGGAAAATGTAGGACATATAAAATCAATTTCATTTATGATGAATTATAATTAACTTACAAATATTCTAAGAAAATAGCATATAAGCTATCTAAAAGGAGCAATTTGAGCATTTTGAAATATTTTTATAGACCACTTTGGTCTATAAAAGATTTCTTGACTTTTAAATAACACTGGAATTAGACCATCATTAAATTGTATACTCTCAAAAATTGCATTGAATGCATCTCTAAGAGATGTCCTAAAAGATACTATTGGTCATGCCAATAGTATTTTATTTTATATATACTCACATTTCCAAGTAAGAACTTTATATTTTAATGGTGTATGCTATCCTTCCAAAGTAACACATTGGCAATAAGTAAAAGAAAAATATAAATAATAGTTGATGTAAGAGCTGTCAGATATACTGAGTGCAACAAACATGTTTGGGTCCAAAAATCATAAATGGAAAAAGTGATCTATATGAACCTATTTTTAGGTCCCTGGTATTTCAGCAAATGCTTCTATCATCTGCTATTTTGGGTAGTGAATCCTTATCCATGAGTTTTCTACAGCTTTATAATAAGACTTGGCCATTGAATTCGTGTAGCGAAAAGCCCACCTATAAAATCAGTATTTATTTAAGAATCACAAGCTATGATCTGCTTAAGTAGTTGGAGAAAGGGTGAAAATAAACATCTGATTTAGGCACCCTTGTAATATTAGTGTGAAAGCATGACCTCAGTCATGCAACCACCCAGGAGAATGAGCTTAAGTGGGTAGGAGGTTGTGCTGTTGAAGGATCAGACAAATAAAGAATCCATGCTCAGGGCTGTTTACTGTATAAAGGCAGCTTTCTCGGGTGCTTGTTTATTGGGAGGGATAGGATAATAGGAAATGGACACAGCAATTTATAAGATTTTGCTGTTATTTTTTAAGTTTTTAAATAATTTAATTTCTTTAAAATTAAATTAAATTAATTTCATGCATGGGGTGAATGCATGAAAGATTATGTGTGTATATATGTATTTTCAAAAATTCCTATCCAAGCTTTATGTGGACTATTTCAATACTACTGGGAAATCTTTCACTTTTGTCGGGAAAAAAAAGTACCAAATAAATCATCCCCAAACACTATTAAAATTTCAAGCAGTGTTTGTGTAACATTTATACAGGACTTCCATGCTACTGACAAAAACAATGGAGAAAATTTAATGGATTCAGGCAAATGTTTATTTATTTTCTTTGCTTGGTCAGTGAAGATTTAATTTTATGCATTATGTAATATATTTTTATTAAGATGATAGCCCTAGTGAAAGGCAACTTCCATTTTCTTACTTCCTCCCTTTATTATTTAGTATTTTATTATTATTATTGCAAGTCAATTTTCTGAACATATCTAGGTAGATAGGTTTAACTGAGATTAAATTCAGATGTTTGGTTCATAGAAATCATTGCTTTTTTGATGGCGCTATTCAGGTTCTCAGTGCAGCAAGGAATTTAGACCAGTGCTTCTCAAATTTCAATATGCATATAGATTACCTGAGGAACTAGTTAAATTGCAGATTTTGATTCAGTAGGTCTGGAGTGTGTCTGACATTCTGCATATCTAATAAGCTCCCATGTGATGCAGTCTGTGAACCACAGTTTAAGTAGTTAGGATTTAGACCTTAGTGAACATGACAAAATTCATTTTTGAATCCAGTCTGAATGTTTGTACAGTTTTTGCTTATTGTAATGAGAGGTGCCAGATTTAAACCTAAACTGTATCTAACTTTATAAAATGTGTAATGCAAATGTATTATGACTTGGATTCCTATATGTAAGAGATGTAGAAATATGACAATGTAAGAAACTTATTGTTCTTATATTGATGAAAACCAAACTTATTTGCAATGCCAGTCATTTACAACACAATTCATTAGATACACTGCAGAATCTTAATTTAACAGAATGTAGATAATAAGCCATACACTTTATCTAATGAAATGGAAATCAATGTAATGTAAAACAGTTTTGAAAACAATCTGAGGATCTGTATTTTTTTTTCGATTTAGGAAATAACATCAAGATTTGTAATGAATCAGCTAGCAGAAAATAACCCTTTCCTAATGGATGGCATAGAACGGTACCCACAAGTCAGGAGCATGATCTCTCAGGGAAAAACATGTGCAATATGTGGACAGTACTTTATAACCGTATGGCTGGAATGTGTTCGATTTGTTCCTCCACCAAAGGTAAATGATGCTTTTTGTGCGAATATGAGGATAATACTGATTCCTATCCTTTGTTCTTATCTAAATCAGTTAATACTAACTAGATTTGTACCTATGATTGGCTTATAGGATAGTATACTGTAAATTTTGGATAGACAAATTTGGATAAGTGTCGGTAATAATCATCATCACCCATTATATTTACATTCATAGACTCCCAAATTTATCAAAATACATGCATTCTAGCAAAATTTCATGAAAGTTGAAAGTTTTTAATCAGTAAATCCCTTTTGTTCATGAATATTAATAATAAAACCAGAACTAAATTCTTCTCAGAAGAAGAATTGGTCAGTAGTCTGTCGTGGAATTCTTGGTGTAGAAAAGGTGAATGTGCTGGCTAGTTTATATCATGATGGTGTTCTAGAACACTAAATACGCATGAATGTGCACCTGCAACATTATGTTACCCAGGAGTTGTGAATCCCAGGGCAGTTCACATAGCCCATAAGGCGTGTTCTAGACCAGAGCTCAGCAAACTCCTTTTTCTCTAAGCGGCCAGATAGTAAATATTTTAGGCCTTGTAGACAGTGTGATCTGTGTGACTACTACTTGACTCTCCTTTGTAGCATGAATGCAGCTCTAGATAATATGTAAATGAATGTAGCTGTGTTCTAATAAAACTTTACTTGTGAATTTAAATTTCATATAATTGTTAACATATCATGAAATATTATTTTATTTTGATTTTTTTTTCAACCATTTAAAAATGTGAAAACCTTTCTTAGCTTACAAGTCTTATGAAAACAAAATTTGGCCTGGGGACCATAGTTTTCCCACACTTGTTCTAGACTATCCAATGTTTGCTTTTAATACCAGAATTCCTTTCTGCTCTTGGTGAGCCCTTGGCCTTCCTTGGGCTAGCATAGTATAATATTGGGGGATAATTTTAAATAAATTAATAAAAAACAGCTGCAGTTTCTGCCATTCTGAAAATTGTCATCTAGTGAAGGAGACAAACAAATAAGTAAACACAAATGTAACATAAATTCTGACTAACATGACATAAAAGAATGGTATATTAGTTTGCTAGGGCTGACATAACGAAGTACTACAAACTAGGTGGCTTAAAACAAGAGAAATTTAGGCTGGGTGCGGTGGCTCACACCTGTAATCCCAGCACTTTGTGAAGTCGAGGTGGGTGGATCACCTGAGGTCAGGAGTTTGAGACCAGTCTGGCCAATATGATAAAATCACATCTCTACTAAAAATACAAAAATTACCTGGGTGTGGTGATGGGCGCCTGTAATCCCAGCTTCTTGGGAGACTGAGACAGGAGAATCACTTGAATCTGGGAGGCAGAGGTTGTAGTGAACCGAGATTGCACCACTGCACTCCAGCCTAGGCAACAGAGCGAGACTCTGTCTAAAACAAAAACAAAAACAAAAACAAAACAAACAAACAAAAGAAAACAAGAGAAATGTATTGTCTCACAGTTGTAGAGGCTAGAAGTTTAAAATCAGGTGTCATTTAATTTGATCATCTTGGTAAAGGCCCTATTTCCAAACAAGGTGACTTTTGGGGGCACTGGATGTTAGGACTTCAACATATGAATTTTGGCAGAAACACAATTCAGCCCATAACCAATGGGTTTCACAAGGAAGAGTATCAGGGAAGCCCTTCTTTAAATCTGGGATAAGGGAAGTCTTCACAGAGGAAATGATATTTTAAATGACACCTCAAAGGTAAAGAAGGTCAGGTAGAATTGTGGAAGAGTGTTTCCAGGAAACTGTTCCAGTAGGAACAGTGTGTATTAATGGGAAATCACTTTTTGATTCGAGGAACTGAAAAATGGTTCAGTGTGATTAGAAAGTATTAATTGACTAGGAGAGTTGAGATAGGCAGGAGTTAGATCACAAAATACCACGTAGTTTACATTAGGAATTTGGCTTCTATTTAATGTGTGATGAGACACATTTGAGGAATTTTAAGTAAAAGAGTGGTATATCCTAATTTACATTTTAACAATATAACATCTGCATAGAGAATGAATTAGAGGGCAAGAAAGTGAGATTAGGCAGTAAGCTATTTGCACTAGACCAGCTGAGAGATGATGATCGCAGTGGCAGTGGAGGGAAATTATGGATTGAAGATGCATCTTGGAGAAAGAAGTGATAAGACATAGATTTCCAGGTTTTTTTGGCCTACAGAACTGTGTAAAGCAGATTTTTTTTTTTTATTACTAAAATAGGGAAGACTAAGGGAGAAGTAGGCTTGTTGGGGAGAGATAGAAGTTCTGTTTTTGCACATGGTTAAGTATGAGACTCCTGCAAAATCTGGGAGCCTGAGCAACCTGGAAGCTGTAGACTCCTATCTAGTCTGTTAGGCATGCTGGGAAGTCTAGGACTCATTGTTAGCTGTGAGTGTGTGTGTGGGTGAGTGGGAAGATTTTGGTAGGGAACTAGATATATGACCTCTAACATCATCTCTATCTCTAAAGAGTTTGATTCTAAATCCTGTTGTTCAAGTGATTTAGGGTATCATTATGCTCCAGTAGTCTTTGTGCCAATAAAGGATCTGAGTTGTGAATATGCTTATACCTATCTTTTTTTTTTCTTTCTTTCCGAGACAAAGTCTGGCTCTGTCACCCAGCCTAAAGTGCAGTGGTGGTGATCTTGGTTCACTGCAGCCTCCATCTCCTGTGTTCAAGCAATTCTCCTGCCTCGGCCTCTCAAGTAGCTGGGATTACAGGTGGCCACCACCACACCTGGCTTTTTTTTGTGTGTGTATTTTTAGTAGAGATGGGGTTTTACCATGTTGGCCAGGCTTGTCTCGAACTCCTGATCTCAGGTGATCTGCCTGCCTTGGCCTCCCAAAGTGCTGGGATTACAAGCGTAAGCCACTGTGCCCGGCCTCAGTGTATCTTATCACCAGCCACTCACCAAATTTACCAAAGAATCTTTTAAAAAATACAGATTATCCTACCCTAGAACTACTAAATCAGAGTCTGTAGCAGTAGGATCCTGAGCATCCACATTTTTATGAAGATTTCTAGCCGGGCACGGTGGCTCACGCCTGTAATCCCAGCACTTTCGGAGGCCGAGGCGGTCAGATCACGAGGTCAGGAGATCAAGACCATCCTGGCTAACACAGTGAAACCCCGTGTCTACTAAAAAAAATACAAAAAATTAGCCGGGCATGGTGGCGGTCACCTGTAGTCCCAGCTACTCGGGATGCTGAGGCAGGAAAATGGTGTGAACCCAGGAGGAGCAGCTTGCAGTGAGCTGAGATCGTGCCACTGCACTCCAGCCTGGGCGACAGAGAAAGACTCCGTCTCAAAAAAAAAAAAAAAAAGATTTCTAGTTGATTTTCATGTGCAGTCAGGGCTGAGAATCTCTGCTCTCCCTGTTTAGGGCTGTCCCAGTACCACAGGGAAATGGTTGTGTCTTACACACCTTACTAAGCAAGGCCTATGTGGTTTCTCACACATAACAAAAAGTTGAATATAAAAAAAGTTGAATGAATATTCATTGGTTGAATATATGAATTAATGAATTGTTAGTGACAAAGGTGTAGTATAGCTAATAGTGAAAAAAGAAAAGGAGGTGTTGGTGAAGGAGTAAATCCACTGTGGAGCACTGGAAGATGACAAACACCTTAATATGGCCTCTATGCTGGGGAGAATTCTTACTATGGCTGCCTTCAGGCACACTGTAGAGTTTGCTCTGTCAGTCTGCTTCTTGGACCCTATGCTGAAAGTCTTTCACTTTACTCCACTGTAAGCAGAACAAAGGCTCCTGCATACAAGTATGCTATGTTCCCAAGGATCTCCAGAGCCTGGATTAGGCCTTTCGCCTTTCACAGCCCATGGCCTCCCCAGGGACAATCGATGAGTGCATGTGAATGCTGATAATGTATTCTTACTAGAATTATTAGTTGTTTCATAAGTTTACATTTCTAACTCCTGGATGAGATCATCACTACTTATGTTCAGAGATACATTATCTTTCTCAAAACTGTAATTGTGAAACTTTCTTTCATGAACTTCACTATATGTGTTGTTCATCATGAGGTTCAACAAGGACAACTTTTTTTCCACCAACTTTTTAGTTTGAGAAATTGGAAAACAACACATAACTTGAATGAATAATACAATGAACATTTGTATACCCTTTACCTAGAGTTGCTGATTTTTAATATTTTTTTCCATTGGCCTTATCTGTTACTATTTTTTGCCTTTCAGGATGCATCTTGTCCAAAACAAATTTGATATTGACACAAGCCAAGAATGTAGCCTACCTAGAAAGATTGTATTATTACTTTCCAGGGCAGAAATAGAAGAATAGATTCGAATTATAAAAAATATGAATGAATGAATGAATGGATAAATAAAGCTATCCTTCATACCAAGTAGAGAGATTTTATCAAGAGTTACAATGGATAACACAATATATGAGCCAGAAAATATGTAGGTTATTTTAGCTATACTAACCCACGCTTAGGACATGGAGGCTCACGTTACTGGCCTGTTTACTTTCCAAGAAGCAGAGTACAGATTTTACAACAGCTGCTCTACGTAGTTCATTTATAATCCTGTAGAATGAAATCCAGGAACAGTCATCAGAGTTCACATCACCTGATGTCAGGTATTTACACATCACCTGATGCCGGGTATTCACGTCACCTGATATCAGGTATTTACTTTGAACTAGCTCTGTGGATCCTGACAGACAGCCTGATAGACAGGATCCACAGAGCTAGTCCAGAGTAAAAGACCTAAATCAGCTGTGGTTGTGGTGTAGAGCTACTACAATTTTTCTCACAATGTCCTTTACCAGAGTTTTTGACACTGCCAAGTATTGTAAAATGTTGCATGTGAATTGGGAGACTAAAAGGAAGGCTAGAAGTGTTTTCCTCTTGATCCAGTCATGTACAAATTATGTCTTACTAGACATAACCATGTGTGCTTAAGACAAAAAAATAAAAGCGGAAGAATCTAATCAGAGAAATCATTCTCATCTCAGTTACAGGTATATTGGGCTTTAGTGTAGTGGTTGCCTATAAAAGTTCTCTATGAATAAGAAACAGTGATTTAAGTTGTTCAGTTTTTCAATACCTTGATGCTCTTGCTATGGAAATGTCTTTGTCAAAGTTGAGTTGGTGTTTATATCAGAAAGCTTTGAAGTCTTCATGGCATTTAGCAAAATTTGTAGTAATCGATTTACCTGGTGTTGGTGTCTGTCTCTACCACTGAATACTAAGCTCAAGGAATTTAAGAACCATTTTGGTTTTGTTCACCTTTATAGAGAGAGAGCTTCGGACGATACCTGATAAAATTTTATTTCTACAGGATGATAAATCAGATCTGGATTTGAATACCATCTCCTCCTTTAATTAGTTTGTCAACATATTACATCTCTATGTATCATAAGAAAAATCTGGCAAAGGTGCTGCCAAGGAAGGCTAATGTTAAAATTTTTAAAAGCCCAGAATCTAGAACTAAACAGATAGCCAAAGAGAACATTAAAATAGTGGTTGAGCAGGAATTTGAAAGTTAAAACCAGCTGGACCTTAAATACAAAGAAAAGACAGCTCATCGGTGGGAAAATGAGGATAGAAATGTATGTTGGTCCTCAAGATGGGAGTAAATATGTAATCTTGATCACATATGTAGCTATCTGTGAATTGTTCACATTATCATCTGGAATGGATTGTTATATTCAAGAGACATTTAATGAGTACAGCATGTCAGATTACTTGGAAACAGTTTTCAAAACATCCTGCTTTCCACTGGTGATGTTCTGAACACCTTGGACAAGTTGCCATGTTTAATTGTGCTCTGACAGATTCCCTCTCAAAACCATCTGATGTGCTGCTACTCTTATTTCATGTCTCTCTTTCAGAAACTACAACCTAATACAAGCAACAACAGCCAGAATTTATTTGGTAGTGAGTGTGCATCTGGTGCTCTGCTAAATATGTCACCTGGAATACCTCAATTAATGTCCAAAATAACCCCATGACACCAGGAAGAAATCCAAGGCAAGGAGAAACCAAGTAATTTTGCCAATTTCAGAAAGCTGCCAAGTAGAGGATATGGGCAGGGAACTCATTCATGTTATTCCTGATCCTTAACCAGAGAGTCTGGGCTATGTTTCCTATGCTTTTCCAACCTAGTTTTTCCCCATTTAGTTCAGCTGAACTTAAGACATTTATGTTAAAGATCCTTCTTCTGTCCTCATTTATTTATCCACTGAAACTTATTTATTTTTTTCTAACTATGTGTCAGATTATTTGCCAGGGCTGGGAATACAGAACCCTGATCCTTGAGAAACTCACATGTTCCCAGGAGAAGTGGGATAATAAGGATTGGAATCTGACAAGTTAGGTTTGATGTCCAGCCCTACCACTTGCCACCTGTGTCCTCTTACTTTCCTCTTCAAGGCTAAGCTTCCTCATCCTGTCAAATGGCAATAATAATAGTACCCATCACACAGAACTGTGGTTAGGGATCATGAGGTAATGCATAAACAGTGCTTAGTACAGTGGGTGCTCAACAAAGGTAGCATATAGTAGGTGCTGAATAAGTATATTTTTTTTATGTGTGTGTGTTTTGTAAACCAAGGCTTTCAGACAAGAAAGAAAGAATGATTGCATTCTTATGATAAGCAGATGTGAAGCTGCACAGGATGCTGTGAGAAGAAGGCATCTCCAGTAAATGGGATAGTCCCTGGCTTAACCCTGGTGCCTACCACAGTGATTGTGTTTGGCGAATCCATAATAAATGTTAAGTTATTTTAAGAGGCATTTCTTAGAAATGTGCTTTGAAGGCTAGGGAGGCATTTAGAATAGATAAAGAACTAGTGGATAAGCATTTCAGGCTAGGCAGTTGCCTGTGCAGAGGTAATATTGTGCAAATATAAATTGCACAATGAGTACAGTGAAGTCACGGAAGGTGAGGTATGAGAGACGAAGTTGGAGAGAACAGCAGTGTGAGGTTACAGTGACTCTTTTATGTGAAGTTTGAGCTTAATTTCAAAAGCTAGTGTATAAGTTGCTAGGGCTGTATAACAAAGTATCACAGACTGGGTGGCTTACACAACAGGAATTGATTTATTAACAATTCTGGAGGCTAGAAGTCTGAGAGCAAGGTGCCAGGAGGGGTTGGCTTCTCCTGCAGCCTCTCTTTTCGGCCTCTACATGGCTGGATCTTTCCTGTGTCTTCACATGGTCTTCCTTTGGTACGTGTCTGTGTCCAAATTTCCTCTTCTCATAAGGATGTCAGTCATATTGGATTAGAGCTCACTTTACTTGACTTCGTTTTAATCTAAGTAACACTTTAAAGACCCTATCTCCAAAAACAGTGACATTCGGAGATACTGGGGTTTAAGACATATGGATTTTTGGGTGACACAGTTTAGCCCGTAATAGCTACTTAGAGTTGTTGAAGTAGTGGGGTATGATGACATTTTTGCTTGACAAAGAGAGGCTAGACCTGGTGATGTGGATTTAAAAATTGTTTATATAAGTGAGACACTCGAAGCCCTGGGAATGAAGATTACCTAAGGAGATCTACCCAGTAGGGTGAGAAGACCAGAAGGACAGAACCTTGGAGAGCAATATTATTAAAAGGTGGCAAAAGCAGGAGTCAGCAAATGAGAATGAAAAGAAACATTCAGGGACAGAAGGGCAAAACAGGGAGAGTGGCACAAATTCTTCAGCTATAAAACACAGATGCACAATAAACAGGGCTTTCTTGCTTTTTCTTTCACTGAACTTAGCTTTTATTTGGGCCCCCATTCTACTGGAAAGCTTACCTAGTTAATTCAAGGCTTATGTGTTAATTTTAGGATTTCCTAAGTCATTTCAGATTTTATCTTGATCACTTAGAATTTCCTTCCCCTCCTTTCTGCCTATATTATCTAATTCTTGGAGTTTTTAAGTAGTGTCATGCTATTAGGAGGTAGGAGCCATATGTTCTGCCAATGTCCCGTTTCATGTGGGCATCCTCTGGTGTATGATCTTCCTATCTAGATCGAAGCTCCGTGGTGGTGTCTACTTCCCATTGGCCATGTTTCTTCTTCCATGTACCCTGTGTGTTCTTGTTCTGATGCTGAAGTCCCTTTTGTTTGCTGGTTCTCTTTCAACCACTTCTACACTATTCTCTGGGCATAAGAAAATTTTGGCTGCTCTCTTACTCTAATATGGGCTCAAGAATGAGCTGACTAAAGACACCAAGTTGACAGATCCAGGGCTGAGGAGAAGAAACAGCACTGAAAAATCAAAAGAGGAAGGTGGTGTCCTTTGTGTCATTAAGCGGCAGGGCTGGAAGCAGGTTGCATCGATAAGAAGCCTGATGGGGCCAGGCGTGGTGGCTCATGCCTGTAATCCCAGCATTCTGGGAGGCCGAGGCGGGCGGATCACCTGAGGTCAGGAATTTGAGACCAGCCTGACCAACATGGTGAAACCTCGTCTCTACTAAAAACACAAAAAAATTAGCCAGACATGGTGGTGGGCACCTGTAATCCCAGCTACTCGGGAGACTGAGGAGGCAGGAGAAGCACTTGAACCCAGCAGGCAGAGGTTGTAGTGAGCCGAGATCACGCCATTGCACTTGCACTGCAGCCTGGGCAACAAGAGTGAAACTATGTCTCAATAAATAAATAAATAAATAAATAAATAAATAAATAAATAAGCCTGGTAAGAATACGGAAGTGAAGCCAGCAAGTCTTGACTAATCTCCAAGCAATGTAGCTGTAAAAGGCGGGAGTGCTATAGAATATTCTTTGGAGGGTGAGGAAGGCTTGAAGAAAAATTTTGAAAATGGGAAGATATGTGCATGGTTGTAGGCTGTGGAAAGAGCTAGTAAGGAGGATGTAAAATTAGTCTGTCTTGTACACCAATTCAGGAAGAGTTTAATGCTGTGATTAGGTACTGCTACTTTAAAAAATTAGTAGAATTTTTAATAGAATTTGTTACTGCATGATGAACCTTATCTATTCCATCATGTTAAGGGAATGAGTAAGCCAAGAAGAGGAGATATGAAAGGTTTTAAACAACTAGAAGATGGGTAATGGTAGTGCTTTTCCACTTACAAAATGCTTTTTACATATTTTTTTCTTTCAACATCTTTACTGAGTTCTTACTATATGCAAGGTACTATGCTAAGCTCTCTGGATCCAAAGATGAATAAGATGCGGTTCATGCTGTTGAGGAGATCACAGACTATTAAAATGTAACGTTAGAAGCACTGTCATAAAGCATTATATACCCATGCTATGGAGTCATAGACAGAACAAACAACGACTTTGGTGGAGGCTAAAAGGTAACTTTCCCAGGGGGTGACATTTAAGTAATAGAGTTTCTGGCCCTCATATTAACTTTGTGACTTGGTTTTCATTGTCTCTATTCACAGTTGAGGTAACTAAGACTAAGCAAAGTTAAGTAGTTTGTTCACAAATTTCAAATCTATCAAATAATAGAATTAGGACTTTAGCTTACCTGACACCTCCTGATACCATCTTCTGTCTCTTTTTTCCTGCACTAGAACATGCACAATTTCATTTTGAATCATAAGAGAAAGTGCAAATAAATTTATTGATTGATGATGATACCATTACTCCCAATAGCTATCTTTGTATATTTGAAACACTGTCATGTGAAAGAGAGATGAGGCTTTCCTTTTGTTGACTTGCAGAGTAGAAAATAGAACCACTGACCATTCAGGTCAGATAGATAGAACTTTCTTACAGGATTTTAAACACAGACACACACACACACACACAGACACACACACACACACACACACACACACACACAGGTTAACATCAATCATCACTGAGGAAACAAGCTTGGAAGCAAGAGTAGGAAAATAAGGAGATTTGATATCTATATAATTTCACTTTAAAAATTAAAAGAGAATACATTTTTATGAATTAAATATGTCAGGGCATCATAGAAACAGCAACATAATGGCAGAAGAATATAGCATGGATTAAAAACATAATGGTTAAAAGAGAAACCCATTAGCTAGGATCTACACCCTTTGAATGTCCTAGCTAATGGCAGAAAATGTTCAAATATTGAAAGAAGACAATTTCAGATTGAAAAAGCACATTGAGTTCCAAGCAGAACAAACAAGAACAAATCCATACATAGACACATTTTGGTAAAACTATATACCACCAAAGTTGAACTATTAAGAGCTAAAGATGAAATGTTAAGAAAAGAGAGATCACCTACAAAGCAGCAGCAATGAACTGACATCAGATTTCTCAGTGACAGTAATAGATGCCAGAAAAAACAATGGCATACTATTTTCAAAGCACTAAGGGAAAATAACTCAAAATGTAGACTTATATGTGTAGATACATTGATAGGCAAAAGCCATGGGAGTGTCAGAAAATTATAACAAGAAAAAATTTTTAAAGGAAAATTGTTTTGCTTTATAAAAACCATTGATTCTAGCCTTATTAAAATCATTAAGCTAATAATATCTAGTAAGTATATGATAGTAAAAAAGTATATCACAATGGAATTAGAATAAGTGTATACAGCTTGTTAATCATGCTAAATAAATTTAAGGATGCTTAAAATATTTAAAGATTGATAAAGAAAATTGAGATTTGAATATATATTACTAGATGTTAGCAGTTAAAAAAAATTTAAATGCCGTTCATAAGTTCCTTGTTTCCAGAGTTGAAACAGAGTGAAAACATGCACAGAATACTTGGGGATGATAATCAGATTAACCACACTGGTGAACAATTGCTTTTATATATCTCTAGATTTTTATGTTAAGTAGACAGCAATTATACACATTTTTTTTTTGCCTGGAAGCCTCTCTTTCTGTTAAAATTTTTTTAATTTGTTAATTATCTCTTCAGAAACTAAACTTAGAGACTGCTGACCTTTAGAGCAAATACTTTATCAGGAAGGGAGAACATATTTGATAATGCCAACGTCTAGTTGCCCCTGTTGTGCTTTACACAATGTTCTGCTTCTTATGGGGTTTACACTCAAAGGAGGGAGACACTGGATGATAAATGGGTCTTTATTCTCAACTTAAAACACAGAACAATCAAATATCAAATTGTAATTGCTTCTATTCAGGTGAATGTAAAATTATGTCATGCTTGCTTTATGAAATAATGAGATGAGGATTGGAAAATAGTCAAAACAATTTTATTCATTCTCAAATATCAATCTTGATCATAATTCATCCAGATGCTTTTGTCTTTTTCTAAATGCTATAGTTCTGCCGTCAAAGTTGAGTTCGTCTTTAGCAATTACAAAATGATCAATAATTTCAATGCAGTTGATATTTCAATATTAGCTACTAATGATATAAATCTTTGAAACAGCAACAAAAATTATCCTTTTTAGTTACTACTAACTTTGTCTGTATTTGAACAATGACTTAGACCTAACCTAAATAGTCTCATAAAATTCTTTCCAAACACTTGAGTGATCCTGTGCCCAAGATATGCATTTAATAGTTTTCATTTCTTATAGTTTTGTTAGTTGAACTTAACATTTCCCCAGATTCCTTTAAAGTTGAAGAGTTTAGGGAGGGAATGGTTTGGAACATGAACTCTCAACCCTGTATTAAATGATGTAATGTAATTAAAACTACCCTCAAAAGAGATTAGACTGCGTAGGTCTCCCTATAAATGAGTGAAAACGTTCATCTACTTTATGAAAATAAATGAAAATTTGTAACTTTAATTCCTTTTTTATGACAAGCTGCCAGTAATGAAACATAAGATTACATTTAATAATTTTACTCATTACTTAGAAAGTAAAATCTTACTTTGTAGTAAAAAGTTATTACTGTTAAGATACCACTGACATTCATTTATGAAACTGATCATTTCAACCAGTCAACCGTGAAAATGAATGTAGGTTTTAAAACATTTATGCCGTGGTTAGTCAATTTAATGTACATTAGGTACTAAGAGGATCAGAAAGCATCACATTTCTAATTCTAAACAGCCATGAAAGTCATAAGTATTTATTGTTTAGAAATATTAAAATGGATATATATTTCTTATTGTTTTATTCCAAAAATAACAAAACAATTAGAGTATAAATGAGCTCATACACTGTGTCTTGATTACTTTTACTCCTGTGAGAACTCCTCGAATACTCTTACCCTTTCGGAGAACTCTCCCTTTTGTTCTCAAGCTGCTGGATACAGTCACAGTAGTATTCTGTATCTATAATTTTTTTTCTTCTAAATAATCTTACATTTTATTGAGCTTTAGTTTAGTTTTCTGAAGCTGTGTACCATCAAAATGTTGAAAATTCCTTGTGAAATTCAGAGGATATTGATTATGCAGGGGGTGCTGTGGGAGAGCAGGACCACTGTGTGGGGAAGGGAATGCTGCTTAGCTGGCTGGCTGGCTGGCACATGACGGGATTTTCTTTGTCGTTTCTGTTCTTATCACAGTCCAGATTGCCCTAAGGGTGGAATGACCATATAATGTATCATCTAAGCCAAGATGCTTTTGAGAGTAAAAGTGGATTTTATTAATAGCTGTAAAAACAACAGGAAACCAGGACTGTCCTTGGCAAATCCCAATGTATGGTTACCCTTGCTAAATGGAGTAGTTAACTTCAGAGCAGTACTCATGTCACTTATCACTGTGGCATGGCAGTGATAAATGATATTTAGTCATTCCATAAATTTTTGAGGGCCTGCTTTAAGCAGGGAACTGAATGCTAAGTACAATGCGAATAAGTAGGGGACCTAGTCTGTCCCAAATGGTTTAAAGTTTGAGTTTAAATGCTAAAGAGGTAAAAGATATTAGCAATAAAATCTAGATGTTAAATGAGTGATAGAGACCAATTGTTTTAGGACTCAAAGTGGAAGATGAGATCACTGTAGGTTGTCTGGTTTGGGAAGTGCCTAGAAACACAGGACTTGTATATAGCCTTGAAATAGGTGGAATTCAGATACATGGAGAAGAAAGTAAAGAGAATGTTTTAGGAGAAGAGAATGGTAGGGAGGAGAATAAATCATGTTCATAGGGCAGTGAATCAGTTAGGTTGGTTTGTGGATAGGAGTGGCAGGAGGAGACATTATTAAAAAGTTGAGGTCACATGCCATGAACCTGTCAAAGGATTAGATTAAGTAAGGGGTTTGAACTTGATCTTGTTTGGAAATGAAACCCTACTGAACATGTGGGGGAAAACCGGTGAGATATACATGTGTGTGTGTGTGTGTGTGTTTTAGAAAGAGTCACTTGGCAATAGTGTGCTGGCTTAGTTGAAGCTTGAAGAGAAGAGAAGCTGAAGATAAGAGGCTAGTTAGAGTGGTTGCCTACTGTGGGTGTAAGGTGTGGTGGTGGAAAAGCAAGGAAAGTAAGTATCATAAGGAAGGAAAAAAAAATCTGGGCAAAAATCAAGATTTTGCAGGCTGGGTTTCCATCTGGAGGCTCCTGGGGAGAACCATTTTCTGGCCCTTGACAGCTTCTAGAGGCCCCCCATATCCATTGGCTCATGGTTCCTTTCTTCCATCTTCAAAGTCAGTATTGGCTGATCTAGGCCTTCTCATATCACCTCACTTGGACCTTCTCTTTTATCTCCCTCTTCCACTTTAACAACTCTTGTGATTACATGGCGCCCACCTAGATAGTCCAGGATAACTTCCTTATCTCAAGGTCCTTAATTTAACCCAACCTGCAATGTCCCTTTTGCTATGTGAGGTGACATGCATATTCATGAATTTCAGGAATTAGGATGTGGACATCTTTGGGGGGACATTATTTTGCCTACTGAGATACCTTTTCCTGAGAAAACAGGCAACCATCTTATGCTCTTTTTCTATTCCTTGTGCTTCATATAATATTGAAATCTTATCCAAACTTTTTACTGTGCCATATAAATATATATTGCAATAATTTTTAATTTCTCAAAGTTTAAAGTATGGCAGTGATGGTTACCAATTATGTTGAATGATTTTTAAAAATTTCTCAATTCTACCATTCAACAAACATAAAACTTAGCAAAGAGTAATATTTGAATTTAAAGTGGAAAACTACTTTTTAAAAAACACGTAGAGAATATAATCATGTGTTTTTTGCTTTGGAAAATAATGCAAATATTAATGGTGAAAGAGTAAACTGTATTATAGCATTTTACTTTTTAAAGCTTTTTGCTAAAATGATATTTTTTCAAAATAAAAGCATATATAATCACAGACCAACTCCTTTTCCTATTCACTGACCTTGGCTTGACAGAAAGGATATTTCATTGAGTGTTTTGATCTCTATCTATAAACGATGACAAAAGCAGTATTTGTCTTTGACAAAATCATGAGGTTTTGTTAATTGAGGTTTGTGAAGAGAGGTCCTCTATAACAGAGAGTGTCTTATTCCTTTGTAACATGCTCATTTCAAATGGACATATGTTGTACCAGTAGAAACAGTTGCAATAATGCCACAAATAGAAATACAAGTTTAAAAGGGCAGCAAGTGGTAAGGCGGTACGAGAATTTTATGTTATGCAAACATTACTAGAGATGATGAATCTAGATGGAAAAGTGTAATACCAAGAAATTATGCTGAGTTGTTTTTCTAAGTTAAATTTCTAGAAAACAATTCATAGCCCTGAAAAATATTGTATAAGAAATAGAAATTATTAAGTTAGAGAATAATCACCTTCAAAGTTTCATGTTCACTATAAAACTAACAATGGGCATTTAATAGACTTCTAAAAATCTCACCAAAATATTCATTTTATTATAATTAACTAAACAATGTTTCCCCCAAGAAGGGGAAAGAGGGACACAGACACTTTGCATTCCTGCTTGCAAAAAGAGCCAACCTAAACTCTGCCCATGCAATGTCCTAATGACACAAGGGAAATGGCTAAAACCACACTGGAAATAGAAAATGCCTTTAATACTTTCTATTATAAACTTTTCACCTCATGAAGAAACTGGACAAAGCAAATCAGATGTCGAACTTGTTTCCTTAGTTTATATTTGTTTCTTTCTCTAACTTCCTCCTCTTCGTTTTTGGCTCTATTAATTGTTCAGGTTTCTTAAAGAGGAGCTGAGGAAAATGTATGTAGCATGTTTTATTTTCAATAGTTCTTTAATTCTAGCTGAGATATGTTACAGAAGTAGGCAGGATTAACTGGTTGGGTGAGACGGTTGTCTAGTATATAGAAAAGGAAAAGACCATATTTAGCCTGTCTTTTGCCATTTGTTCTCCAACCACAATTTCATCACTTAATCATTATAATCTAGTTAGAGAATCAATATTATATCTTATATAGTAGATTTAAAATATTATATGTGTCTGTCATTCAAAAATACTTATGAAATCTTTTTATTTCTGGACTAATGTATTGTTGATATCCCATGATTTAACATTTTATGGTCTATTTATAGTTTATACTGTATTGTTTCCCCAATACAATGTGCACATTCTTGAATTTATGCTCTCATAGTTCACCCTCCCCGAAATGTCCTTTTGCTTTCTCCCCAGGCAGACACATTCTAGTTCACCCAGCTCACCTTTTTCTTATATTGTGAAATCTTGCTTAATATGCAGCCTATGGTGTCTCCTTTCTCTGCACTCATATAGAACCTATCCTTGGGCTGAGCTATATGTTTCTATTTGTGTGTGTGTGTATGATTATTGTCTTTCCAACTAGATGCTAAGATTCTTAGAGGCAGGGATTGTTTGCTGTATATCTTTGTAGCCTGACACTTTGTCTAATGTGCAGATTTTAGCTAACTTATAATTTGTCAGGACTCGTGGTTGCAAATTAAAGAAACCCAACTCATATACCAACTTAAGCAATGAAGAAGGTCCAGGGATGAATCTGGCTGAAGATTTTGTCATGTCTAAATTAGGTTTCCAAATTTATCATTAGGAATCTGTCCTTTATTTATTATCTCTGCATTCCTTTGTTTTGGCTTTGTTTTCCAGTGGCTGCTGCCTAAATTGTGTCTTTTGGGAGTAAAGGGAAAGCTTCCTTCTCCCAATAGATGCAGAGAATGTCCTGGGGCTGATGTTCATTGGCTTCCTTGAACTGTCTTGCCTTATGTGCTTACCCCAGACTAATCACCATTGTCAGAGGGAAGCAATTGAGTCATTGCCTGGGCCCCAGTTACATGGTCATATATTGAGCCAGGGAGTGAGAAAAGTTGCTCTCTCACTCCCCCAGCATATGCACTGAGATTGGAGGAGTGGTAGTTGCCCAAAGGAAAAACAGGGCTTTTGTGCCAGCACAATGGGAAATGGATCCCAGACAGGAAAAACCAAGACGTCCACTGAGGAGTTCAGAACCTGTTTGCTGATTGATGAATTAATATCTTTGCAGGAAAAAAGTCAGGTTTGTAGATATTCTGTACCATTTTTCACCTTCATCCAAAATATTTTACGGTTAGGATAGTGCTGTGTATCCTCTAAGTGCTTCACAGCCACTGTTGGAGGTCTGTGTGAAGGGGATGTGACTTATGACTTTGGCTCCCTGCTGATATATCACCAGGGTTAGAAGGCTGTTACTCTCTCAAGGGTGGATCAATAACTGTGCTTACCTGTCTGAACCTTTCAATAGGATCTCAGAGTTCTTTTGTGGAAGAGTGAACAGAACAGCAATCAAATCTCTCATTGTGGGTTGTGATGGTGTTGGCCAAATGGTTTCATGGTAAAACTAAGCAGCGTTATCAACCAATTAAATATTTCCCAGTTACCAGTTGTGGAAATCTTTTGGATTCTCTCACTAAGAGCTGTGTTGATTTCAGGAGATGATTATAAAACATAGAAATGGTAAGCTTTTGAGGTTACCATTATTTCAAACATAAATGGTCAATATATGTACACTAAATTGGCTAACAGGGTTTTGACTGCTTATTTTGTACACTAAGAAGTGAGATTAGAAATATTTGAAGTACAAAAATTTAATTCATGTATTAGGCAACTTGCCTGAGACCCAGCCAGTGAAGATCTTAATGAATAGTACAGACAGTGAACAAAGAATTTTAGGAAGATTAATTTCCATGGCAACTGCATGCTGGGCAGGTAAAACCAAGATACCCATTAAGAAGTTCAGTACGTATTTGCTGATTGATCAATTTAATACCCCTGGAGGACAAAAGTCAGGTTCATGTAGATTCTGTATCATTTTTTCACCTTCATTTCAAACACTTTATGGTTAGACTACATAATATGTTTGAATAAAAGCACACATAATCTTTCATCATTTGGATTTTGTTTAGCATTTGAGTATGACTTTCTTAGCTAGTTAAGTTTGTGTTTTTATGTGTGAGAAAAGAGCAAATCAAGCATAAACAGAATAGTGCGTCCTTTAGAAGTCAATGTTCTGAAACCTCTGAGAAAGCAAATATTTATTTTAATGAAAAATATTTATTGAACCCTGCCTAAATTTTATTTTTAATCTTTACTTTTTAGGACTGGAAGATAAGCAAGAATCTGAAGCTGGTGCCTCTCCAAGTATTAATTTGTTCTTACAAATGTTTTACTCAACGTGACCCTAACCTCTTTGGAATTGCTCAGGTGTAGAACAGGTGAGGTGCTCATTCATAGCCTCACTCCACTTGCCCTGTCAGCTCTGCATACACAGATTATGCCCTACTTAAGATACCATGCCTGTTCTCTTTGTCAACACATTAAATAAAAGAAGAAAAATAATTCCATTATAACGTTCCCAATCTAAGCACTACAATCTGCCTTTAGCTTGCTTAGATTCTAGGTGTGCTTTTTTTGGCTTAAAAAAGTACAAAAAAAAATTGAAAAATAAAGATTTGTGTGGCAAGTGAGTTATTTTTTCCTGCTGTTTTATGACCACCACTCCCCTTTTTCTGGGTGAGTATTAAGAGACTTTGACGGGGAAAAGTATTTATTTTATGAATGTTTTGCAATTGAAAAGGAATCACTGTTTTGTGCTAGATAGTCGTATTACATTTGTGTGATTTCATTTGAGGCACTAATATCTACTGACCTTCACAGAAAAAATGAGTAGAAGCCTGGAAACTCAGGTTTGGTAACCCCTAATATCACTTTGTGACTGTTTTTAATTTTTTTTTCTCGTTTTAAAAAAACTTTTTCATGACAAACTGCCGAGGCAGTAGTTCAGAAATGAGAATTGTGCTCATTTTCTTTAATGACAACAGAAAAGTAGAAAAATAAGTTATGAAAATATGTGGTGTGCTTTGCACAGACCAGTGGTTCTTGGAATTGTGTTCTGTTCAGCACCATCCACATCAGTTGAGAACGTGTTAGAAATACAAATTATCTGGCTCCACTCCAGAAGCACTGAATTAGAAACTTTGGGAGTGTGGCCCAGAAATCGCTATTTTAACAAACCCTCCACGTGATCTCTTTGCATGCTCTAGTTTGAGAACCACAGGATAGACTTAGATAAAGCTGCTGCATGTTCAGAAAAGTGAGAAATGTCATTATAATTTCATATTTAAACCCCACCAGAAACCTATTTCTTCTTGTCACTACATATGGTCCTTCTGGTGGAAAGCTGAGTGGAGTCTCTCATCTTCCAGGTAGTTATTATCAGGTTACCTTCCTAGCAAGGCCTTTTATGAGTTTAATTCAGGTTCTTTATGCATCAGAGTTGCCTCTGGCATAACTGAGAAATGAAATCAATGGAGCACAGCAAAGAGATCCTCAAACCAGAGAGCAAAGTTCAGGCCCCACTGAGACAGAGACGGGGCCTCAAGGTAACTTTCTAAAGGCTCCATTAACCAAGAATGCATTTTAAACAAAAATAAAAAACCAAGTACAAATGAGCTCATCAAAAATGCATTACAGGGGTAAAGTATGTATGCTTATTTTGAGGGAAAATTGCTCAGTAAATTGATTTTGATTAGGGAAATAATTTCTTATAACCTAAGCTGTTGAAAAAGTGTTTTTGTTTTTTTCTTTATTTCTTCTAAAAAAAAAAACTGGGATACATGTGCAGACCATGCAGGTTTGTTACATAGGTATACAGGTGCCATGGTGGTTTGCCGCCCCTATTGATCCATCCTATAAGTCCCCTCCCCTCATCCCCTACCCCCCAGCAGGTTCTGGCGTGTAATGTTCCCCTTTCTGTGTCCATGTGTTCTCAACGTTCAACTCCCACTTATGAGTGAGAACATGTGGTGTTTGGTTTTCTGTTCCCGTGCTGGTTTGCTGAGGATGATGGCTTCTAGCTTCACACAAGTGCCTGCAAAGGACATGATCTCATTCATTTTTTTATGGCTGCATAGTATTCCATGGTGTATATGTACCATATTTTCTTTATCCATTCTATCATTGATGGGCATTTTGGTTGGTTCCATGTCTTTGCTATTGTAAATAGTGCTGCAATAAACATACGTGTGCATGTGTCTTTATAGTAGAATGATTTATAATCCTTTGGGTATATACCCAGTAATGGGATTGCTGGGTCAAATGGTATTTCTGGTTCTAGATCTTTGAGGAATAGCCACACTGTTTTCCAGAATGGTTGAACTAATTTACACTCCCAGCAACAGTGGAACGCTCACCAACAGTGTAAAAGCATTCCTATTTCTCCACAGCCTCACCAGCATCTATTGTTTCCTGACTTTTTAATAATCACCATTCTAAGTGGAGTGAGATTATCTCATTGTGGTTTTGATTTGCATTTCTCTGATGATCAGTGATGTTGAGCTTTTCTTCATATGTTTGTTGGCCACATAAATGTCTTCTTTTGAGAAGCATCTGTTCATATCCTTTGCCCACTTTTTGATGGGGTTGTTGGTCTTTTTCTTGTAAATTTATTTAAGTTCCTTGTAAATTCTGGATATTAGACCTTTGTCAGATGGGTCGATTGCAAAATTTTGGTCCCATTCTGTTGGTTGCCTGTTCACTCTGATAATAATTTCTTTTGCTGTGCTTCTAGAAGCTCTTTAGTTAAATTAGATCCTGTTTGTCAATTTTGCCTTTTGTTGCAGTAGCTTATGCCATTTTGTCATGAAATCTTTGCCCATGCCTATGTCCTGAATAGTATTGCCTAGGTTTTCTTCTGGGGTTTTTATGGTTTTAAGTCTTACATCAAGTCTTTAATCCATCTTGAATTAATTTTTGTATAAGGTGTAAGGAAGGGGTCCAGTTTCAGTGTTCCGCATATGGCTAGCCAGTTCTCCCAGCACCATTTACTGAATAGGAGATCTTGCCCCATTGCTTGTTTTGCCCCATTGCTTGTTTTTTTCAGGTTTGTCAAAGATCAGATGGTTGTAGATGTGTGGTATTACTTCTGAGGCCTGTGTTCTGCTCCATTGGTCTATCTGTCTGTTTTGGTACCAGTACAATGCTGTTTTGATTACTGTGGCATTGTAGTATAGTTTGAAGTCAGGTAGCATGATGCCTGTAGCTTTGTTCTTTTTGCTTAGGATTGTCTTGGCTGTACAGGGTCTTCTGTGATTCCATATGAAATTTAAAATAGTTTTTTTTTTTATTTCTGTGAAGAATGTCAATGGTAGTTTGATGGGAATAGCATCAAATCTATAAATTACTTTGGGCAGTATGGCCAAAACTAGATGGCAGTATGCCGTCTAGTTCTGTGCCCTTGATGGAGAGACGTTGCAATCATTTAAAGGAGAAGGCACACTCTGGCCTTTTGGGTTTTCAGCATTTTTTCATCAATTCTCATCTTCATGAGTTTGTCTAGTTTCAGTCTTTGCGGCTGCTGATCCTTGGATGGGGTTTTTTTGTGGGGACTTACTGTTGTTGTTGATGCTGTTATGGTCACTTTCTGCATGTTTGTTTTCTTTCAATAGTCAGGACCCTCTTCTGTAGGGCTGCTGCAGCTGGCTGGGGGTTCACTTCAGGCCTTATTCATCTGATTTGCTCCCGCGCCTGGAGATGTCACTCAAGGAGCCTGGACAGCAGCAAAGATGGGTGTCTCCTACTTCTTCTGGGACCTCTGACCTTGAGAGGCCCCAACCCCTGATGCCAGTAGGATTGCTCCTGTATAGGGTGTCTGACAAACCCTGTTGGAGGGTCTCACCCAGTTGAGTGGCACAGGGAGCAGGACTAATTTAACAAAGCACTTTGTCCCTTGGTGGAGAGGGTGTGTTTTGCTGGGGGGAAACCCACTTCTCTAGGTTGCCTGGATTCCTCAGAACGACCAGGAGGAGAGGCTAAGTCTGCTGGTCCTTAGAGACTGCAGCCACCCCTCCCGAGGAGCTCAGGCCCAGGGAGATCTGAATTCTGTCCCTGAGCCTCTGGCTGGAGTTATTGGAGATCCTGCAGGGAAGCCCTACCCACTGAAGGATGGGTCAGGGTTAGACCTGAAGAGGCACTCTGGACACAGACTGACACAGCCAATGCGTTGGGCTGTGGGGACAAGACTTGGGACCAAGCCATCCAGCCTCCCTGGCCCCAGCAGGGGAAAAAGCGCAGCCTGGAGCTATAGAAATGGGTGCCGCCTTTCCCTTGCCTAGGGAGCTTTGCGTGTTAGGCAGTTGTGAGTCCCAGTGCTGGCTGCTGCCTCTTCCCCAAGGAGCTCAAATGGCTTAGACAGCAGGCAGTGGCAGCAGGTGCTGGTTGCTCCTCCTCCTGGGAGTTCGTTAGGCTTGAACAGATTCCAGCTGAGAGGCTATAAGAATCTGCGAGTTCCGGGGTTGGGATGCTAGGTCCCAGTGGCATGGGTTTGCAAGTGGGATCTTCTGTTCTGTGGGTTGCACAGTTCCGTGGAAAAAGCACAGTTTCCCCAGCTGAGTAGCATGCTGACTCACGGCCTCCCTTCTCTGGTGGGAGGGGATTGCCCTTCCCTGTGTGGCTATCAGGTGGGCTGCTGCAGCACACTGCTCTTCCTTCTCTCGTGGGTCATGCCAGCCTTCTAGTCAATTTTGATGAGGGAACTTGGATACCTTGGTTGCCGGTGAAGGATTCACATGCTTATTATGATTTTTTTTTTTTTTTTTGATGGGAGCTTCTGAACAATGCTGCTTCTAGTAAGCCATCTTGGCCCTGCCCTCTAGAAAAGTGTTTTTTTTTTTTTTTTACCATTTTAACCCCATGATCTCAGCTACAGTGTATTTGCTGTCTTGGTTGTGGGGAGAAAATTTTATCCATCCATCTATCTCAGGTGACACAAAAGAAAATGTTGGCTCCCTAACTTCTCCTTTCTACTCCTGTCCTTGTCATATTCCAAGGTACTGCAACCTGGTTTCTGTTCCTCCATGTCATGGCAACTGGCGTTTCAGAGGTCATCAGTGACTTACTCCCAGTCCAGCTGCTCCTCCTCTGGCTGGTACTCCATGGAAGGTTGGGCTTAATTGGCTGTCTCCTGCCTCTTGGAACTACATCCCTGAGGTCCATTCCTTTCCCCCATCCCTTTAACAGAATCCTCTTCTGTATTTCTCTCAAAACCATGTGTTGCAGAGGATTCTCTACTCAGTCTCGTTTTCTTCTCTTTGAGTGCTTTTTCTTTATCAAATGAATCTCTACTCTCACCAGTTTCATTTAGCTTCATTTACCACACCTCGGTGGGTAGTATCTAAATCTGTTTCTCCATTTTAACCTATGTTTCCAAGCTTCTCAATTTCAAGACATCTAAAATAGAACCTCAAATGACTTCCAGACATTTATTTTCTAACAGTGGTAGTCCTGAAAATAACCTAGACAACAAGGAACATGCAAAGAGATATTTTCTGAAGAAAAACTAATGAGAGTTTCTAATGTTATTTTGGAGATTTTAGAAGCTTTATCAAATGAAAAAATGGAGTCCAGCTTCATTTAAAATTTTCTCAGTAAACTCCACTAATAAATACGTTAAGGATGAAAACAATGCTTTTTAACATGAAAGTCTTAAAAAAGCTAATATATAATAATGGTTTCTTATGATTACCTCTTCTTCACAAATTGTTCTTTTCCCATTTATTCACTTATTAGATAAATATTAATGAGGAGCTACTATCTACCAGGCACTGTTCTAATGATATGGCATGAACAAAACTGGCAGGGCCCTTGCTTTCATGAAACTTACTTTCTAATGTAGGGAGACAAACAATAAACAATGGGCTAACAATATAATGATAAGTACTTTGGTGAAGTAAAAGGGGATCCAGAAGATAGAGAATTATGGGAATACTTTTTATGGAGGGCCTGAATCAGACAAGGTAGTATTTGATCAGAGATCTGAAGCAAGTGAATGAGTGAGTCCTATGGATATAATGGATAGGAACCAGTTGAATATTTGAAAAGCTGAAAGCTCAGGCTAAATGTGTGCTAAAAAAATTCATGACTCTGATGTCAGGAAATTTACTGTTACTGGTTGCATGGTCATATATCAAGTGTTACCATAGCAACCAGACTCTGGAAGAATGCATCTGCTTCTGCCCTGTGGGGTCAACTAATGTTCTGAATCACTGATTAATTAAATTAGAAACTTAATCAATCTCACTCCACATATACATGTATGTGTATGTGTATGAGAGTGTGGTTATCTTGTCAATCTGTAATCCATCTGAAACTCTCTTTTTGGGATCTGGAACTGCAAAATATTTTCTAACAATTACAACCAACTTTCTTTTATTCTGATGAAGTTAAAGCAACTGGAGAAATAACTTCTTGTGAATTATCTAGCTTCAATTTTTCTCCTGTTTTGTCTCTTCTGTGGCTGGCCTTTGGAATTTTTGTTTTTCACTCACATTTGCCTCAGAGAATAAAAAAGAGAAACTCAAGTTTCTTTCACTGTTTGTTATAAACTCTTAACATCTATGTTGTGGGGGAGTAGTTTCAAACAGAAGAATATATATTATTTTAGGATTATTAATGAATTCTATTTATGTCCTCAGTTATTAAGAGTAATTCAAATGTGGTCTCTGATTCTTTATATTTGTGTATCTTATTTGTAAATGCAATCCAAATTGATTTTCTCCATTTAATTACTCAATATTACTAACAACTTTTCACAATGGTATTAGTTGAATTCAGTGGATAAAGAGTTGCTACATCTAGCTAAAGTATTGATATTATTTTTCTATAATCAAAGCAATAAACCATTATGTATATTAGCTGTTTTAGGACTTTTATGTTAAAAAGCATTGTTTTCTTTCTTAACATATTTATTAATGGAGATTACCAAGAAAGTTTTTAATGAAGCTGGACTTAATTTTTTTATTTTGAAGCTTCTCACATCTCCAGAATAACATTTGAAACTCTCGTTGGTATTTCTTCATAAAATATCTCTGCATGTTCCTTGTTGTCTAAGTTATTTTCTAGACTGCAGCTATTAGAAAATAAGTGGCTGGAAGTCACTTGCTCTTGCTAAAGAACTGTTTTCCCTCGTGGCCTTGAGAATGTCCCTAGGCAGCTTAAGATGCAAATTTACTGCTGGTACTTTGGGAGCCTTCTGTAGGCCACAAGGCTCCAAATTGCATGAAACCTCCTGATCTGAAGTCCAAAAGGGATCTGGAGACTCATAGAGCAGCCATGGCACACCAGAATTAAAGAAGGGACTTTTAAAAGGTCCTTGTCTCATTAGAGTCAGTGCCCTGAGGGGCCAGAGAAATCACCTGAGGTGATGGGAGACATGTGCCTTGTTTCTAGATGCATGGTTGGAGTGAGTGAAGATGGTTAATAGGACAGCACAGTAGTAAACATAGGTGTTGGCGAGTGAGGAAATGAGCTATGAAAACTAAAAGAGCAAGGCTGCTTTAGAAGGTGGGATGCGGAAGGCAAAGGATCTATAATCATATATTCAGGCCATCCACGGGCTGCCGAGAGTTCTGACACATTCAAAGGTAAGTGTTTGGGCCTTAAGAAGTGAGATGGGGCTTATTAATATCACTGCAGACTAAAGGTGAGCAAGCTGGTCAGCATTAAGCCTGGATTATGAGTTTCAGGCAGACAGCCTGGGGCAGGGGCTGCATGGGCCAGGAGCTTCACAACGGCCACTTTATGGGAAGTTACTGGCTTTTATTCTTGTAAGTAATTTGATACATATTTGGAGAGAGAGGAAGAAAGTGAGTGTATTGGAAAGTAGGGAAGCTGGATCATGGCCATCACCCCCCTAGTAAAATTAGAAAAAGCCTCCAGTCACTTTAATTATAACTAAAGCCTGTGATTTCTTTCTGGTGTGACTGAAGAAACCAGGGGTTTCTTGTGGTTTATTATTTTATCTTCCCAAATAGAGGACAAAAAAGTGTGTTTAAAATGTTTTAAAACTGA
The DNA here is from genome assembly GCF_029289425.2 of Pan paniscus. NCBI lineage: Eukaryota > Metazoa > Chordata > Mammalia > Primates > Hominidae > Pan > Pan paniscus. Next base: position 108,594,943 of record NC_073256.2, read on the forward strand.
CCAATTAAAATGCCTCATTCAAGTAAGTAACATTGGTTTGAAAAAGAAAGTACTACTTCAAAGAATAAAATATCCATATCTCACCAAAAGATTTTCATTTTATGTTTCTAAGTGCTCATCCAACAAATATTTATTGCTACTTCTCATAAGGAAGACATTATCCAAACTTAGGAGTGGACGGACAAAGCCTCAGAGAGCTTTTTTCTGTCCTTAGCACAATGACCAGAAAGGGATTCCTTTAAAATGTCAGACCAAGCTCTTCCCTGCTCGAATCCTGCCAGTCTCTCTCTCCATATGCTATTTCCTCTGTCTGGATCACTGTTCCCTCAGATGTTCTGGCTCATTTCCCCACAACCTTTAGGAAGTCCCTCCCTGGCCACCCTATTTAAAATTATGATGCCAACCCCAACATGCACAAAGGCCTTTCCCTTATCTTTCTCCCTCATCACCTTCTATTTCACTCTACTATTTACTTACTCATTTATTTATTGTCTGTCTTGCTCCACTATAGTGTAAATTCCATGAGGGCAGGGCATGAATTTTTCCCTCTAACATTTTATTATGAAAATTCTCAAACATAAAGAAAAGTTGGAAGAACTTTGCAATGAACACCCACATACTCATCACCTAGATTCTAAAATTAACATTTACTATATTTGCCTTATTAAATATCTATTTATTCCTCTATTCAGTCATCAGTCTATCTTATTTTTTATGCATTTTGACGTAAGTTGTAAACATCAGTATATTTCCCTTCTAGCATTTCAGTGTGCATATCACTAACTAGAGTTAAATACTTATCTTTTTATCTTTTTTACATGAACATTCTTATGCACAAATTTACAAGACTTTGGCAAGTACATTCCCAAACCTTTATGAAGATATGGAGCATTGCCACCACCCCAAAAAATGTTCTCATGTCCCTTCCCTGTAAGGTTGCTGGATTTTACAAATAAAAATATAGAATGCCCTGGTAAATATGAATGTTAGCAAACAATGGATACCCTTTTATATAGTAATGTCATAAACATTGCACAGGGCACATTTGTACTAAAAAATTCGTTTATCTGAAATTCAAAATTAATCTGGCAACGCTGCTTTCTGGTAAATTCCATGCTGCCCCTTCACCCCCAGCAAACAACCATTTTTCTGATATTTTTTTCCACCATAGATTTTGCCTGTTGTAGAACTTCCTATAAAAGGAATCATACAATATGTATTCTTTTCTGCAAGGCTTTTTTTTCACTTAGTATAACGGTTTCAAGATTCATCCATATTGTTGCATATATCACGAGTGTGTTCCTTTTTGTTACTGAATAGTATTCCATAACGTAACTGTAATACACTTTGCTCATCCATTCTCCAATTTGGGCTTGTCCAATTTTTGTTTAATATGAGTAAGCTGCTATGAACCAAAGCATACATAGAAACATTGGTTAGCTGCCAGTTATGTTCTAGACAAAGTCCAAACTCCTTGACATCTCTCACAGGCACTTTGTGGTTTAGCTTTTCTTACCTCTTCTCTGGTCTCACCTCTTGCCACTCTTTCCTTAGGCTCACTTTCCTCCCAACTGTCTTCCTTTCAGTGCTCTGAAGCTCCCATGCTATTCCCACCTGGGGACTTTCTCTATGCAATTCCCTCTAATCGGAAAACAGTTTCTCCCAGATGGTTCCTGGCACGTTTTGCTCCTATTCCTGTATTTACCACAGTGAGACAAGAAGCAAGTTTTCTCACTTCTCAGGACCTCTATCAGTGACCTCTCTATCTGTAACATAAAAAATGGTCCCTTTTCAGGGGGTTACTATAAAGATTAAATGAATCAATTTATGAAAAGCACATAGCCTAGCATCACAGTATGTGTTCAGTCAATGTTTGTAATAGATGTCATGGAGTACCTTGAATTTCTAGAAGCTTATGCTTTATGTATACTGAATACTACAGAACAGGGAATGGCTAAAAGTGATGGCAACAGCACGGAATATGAATTAAGAGGGTATAATCAAGCAAGGAGGAAAAAGACCAAATTGAATTTATAAGACTAGTCTGCATGAGTACACTAAATGACAGTTGAGTTTATGGCAGGGGGAACTGACCATGAGATAGATTTAGAAGACCTTTATTTTAGAGATAGAATCAACTTACTATGCATCAAAGAGCAAAGTGGGTGGAGACATGAATAGCTGGAAACTTTCCATCTCATCTGGGTTTTATCTGGGTATTTATAAGAATGTGGGTGCCAAGTAGCAAGGTAAGAGATTTGGAAAGGGGGCCTGGATATGGTAGAAAAGGATGAGTTTGATTTTATGATAGACGTGGGAAATTAGGGATGCTAACTGGACATTAGTGGAAATGCTCAGCAGGCTATTGGAAAGAAAAATATAAGCAAAGGCATGGATTCTGATGAGGAATGAATTATATCCTTATGTCATCAGATGACTATGATTTCATTGCTGTTCTACAAATTTAAGTCCTCTTTTAGACTAGTCTTATATGGGGTTTTAACAAGTGAACAATTAACTTATTTCCTTAGATGTTGTAGTCTCAGATAGCAAAGATACAGGGACATGTACAGAGGGCTCTTGTAATGGCGAGAAGGCCAAAATCACACACGGGGAGCCTGTTGCAAAGTCAGAAGGCACACTCTTGGAAAGGGACCACTTAATAAGGTCTGGCTGTGTCAGTGATGAAATACTTTTCTTTTCCTTTCTTTCCTTTTCTTTTCTTTTTTCTTTTTCTTTTCTTTTCTTTTCTTTTTCTGTTTCTTCTGAAGAATTAAGAGTCTGACACTTTGAATCACTGTGTTTCAACTTGCAGCTTCTGGTGGATTATTTTAAATCCTAAAACTGTAAGAAAAAAAATGGAGCCAGTAGGTTTGGTTTCTGATCTCCAGGCAGGAGGCAAATACTGTATGACATAGGGAACTCTGTATGTATGTGTGTATGTTCGTGTGTGTGTGTGTGTGTGTGTGTGCACATGTGAGCATTGTCTTTTTTCCCTGTTTTGTTTCTTTACCACGGCTAGGCAGGAACTGGAGGTCAGAGAATTATCTGACATTACTACAATGGCTTTCCTTTGATATAATAACAACTTCATAGTCATAGTGATGGGTCTTTGTGTCATTTTTTAGAATAGTATGTATATGAAATCTTCATCTATTTTTTTGTATAATTTTGTTAGTGTGTAATATAACAAAAACTACCTAAGATTTTCAAGCTCACAAGTTCTTTTAGGACCAGAATGACTAATTAAGAAAAACAAAATGAATCTGAAATTAAGTTTTTCCTGAATGTATTTTTAAAGTACATATGCAATAAATAAAGGACTACTTTCCTGATAGAAATTTTCATGGAACTCAAGTCTTTCAATGTAAGCATTTTCTGATTTATTTCTAATCAAATACATTTATTTCTAACCAAAATATGCTATTTTTATTTCCCATAATATAGGGTCTGTATTATGAATGAGAATTCTAATACACTATGTTTTTAGAGCAATATTTAGAGAAACTCAGAATCTGTGATGAAAAGATATCAAGTATTTTACTGCTGATTCCACACTTCACTTTCCATGAAAGGGATACTTTATTGTTAAAAACAAAAAAAGTCCTTTTCCACTGCAACATACTACGTTCCTTACAATATTAAGTATATTCCCTTTTATATTTTACCAGTAGATTTTCCAGGGCATGTGCCCCATAACCAGTGTTTTGGGTTAAACATGTCTTGCTTAATTTCAGAGGCATCTAAAAAAATCACATTGGTTTGATTTGGGGAAATCAGAGTGCCAGAATGCTTGAATAGGTGGCAAGGAGTGGGGAGACCTAGTGATGATGTTTTCAGACATCATAAATTAGCCTATGTCATGGAGTTAGTGTTTGTTGACAGAACATCCACAAGGCTCAAAGCATTGTATAAAAGAATCAGGCACTGCCTATGCCTAACAGGCTTGTAATACACCTCTATGAAGCTTCAATCTAAACAAAATGTTGCTTTTACTGGGGGAAAAGCATTTAGAGAATACAGATGATTGAATGAGTTGATCTCTTGGGGCTCCTGTGATTCCAAGAAAGGCTATGCATTTGTGAAAGCTGGTGATTACTGACAAATTAAGACTTGACAATTCTAGCTAAGAATGTGCTTAATGTTCATCAGGAGAATTGAATTATATTGGGAATACTTCCAAGTTGGTGGAGAATGCCTTGGGTTTTAAAGATGCTGCCACAGTCCTGCTTGATTGTATTTAAATTGTGCTTTTTGATATCCTGGTGAGACCCTAATGAAAAAGAAACCATCAAACAGAGGATAATTTATTTCAGCCTAGTTAAGATTCATTGGATTGAGGCTTGCAATAATGCAAAACAGGATAAGTGCAGAAGAGGAGAAGAGGAAACATCAGGAGAAAAAGGAGAGAAGTAGACAGCTTTTCCCTTAGAAAATGTGGGAGAGGGGCAGGGCGCAGTGGCTCATGCCTGTAATCCCAGCACTTTGGGAGGCCGAGGCAGGTGGATCACCTGAGGTCAGGAGTTCGAGACCAGCTTGACTAACATGGCAAAACGCAGTCTCTACTAAAAATTCAAAAATTAGCTGGGCATGGCGGCACACACCTGTAATCCTAGCTACCCGGGAGGCTGAGACAGGAGAATCACTTGAACCTGGGAGGTGGAGGTTGTAGTGAGTGGAGATTGTGCCACTGCACTCCAGCCTGGGCAACAGAGCGGGATTCTGTCTCAAAAAAAGAAAAAAAGAAAAAAAAGAAAAAGAAAAAGAAAATGTAGGAGAGGGGCGTGGAACCTGAAATCTCACCTTTCAGACAAACATGTTCTTGAAAGCTAAAAAGGTAAAGGCCCCAAGCAACTTGTCCCAAACTACACTAAAACTCTCAGCTACCTCTGTTTTAGTTCAATGTGTTTTATTTTCAGTTCACCTATGCTTTGGTCATAGAGTCCTCCAGAAAGCCAGAATTGCTACAACAATCTTTTGAATTTCCTTGTTGCTACAGACATGCTATTTTTAGACATGTGAATGAGTTACTGTCTTCCAGCCCCCAGAACAACCTTCCATTCTCTTTTACTGCCTTCACTCTGTCCTTGGGCTCCTCTCTTCTCCAAAAATCTTAAGGATGATATTCTAATCTGGGTTTCCAGAAACATCTACTTATTCCAAATTGATCGGGGCAGAGGTAGAAAACTGAAACAAGAATAGATTTAACACTGGTTTATGTGAATCTTGAAATAATTTTCCTAATCAACTTAGTTTAATTTCTTTTTCACTAGTATAATCCTCAATTCTCTGAAAGTTCTGGTATCTGTTTTTTTTCATGCCCTTCAATGGATGACTACCATCTTTCTGGGTGTTAAATGTTGGTTAGGAATACATTTTGGAGCTCACGAGTTCTATAACTTAATTGGCTTTAAGCAAGTCTATTGGACATATCACAAACTTTTCTTTTTAATTCTTTTCAAAATGTTAAAGCTGTTATTTTTCAGGGTGTCCCACGAAACCCTTCATTAATTAGTGTGTGCATTAGGAAACTCTTCTAGGTCTCTTAAGAAGTAGAGTAGTTGCCTACCAGTTAGCCATTACAAAAGCAATGACACATAGTCATTGTTATTGCATTCATTAAAATTGGGTGGCCCTTCTGTTTTTTTTTTTAATAGAAGTGGGGCACAGAGACTTGGTAGTGAAAGACACCTGTCTTTGCCTTCTTTTCAGCTTCATAAAATACTTGCTCCATTCTCAAGTCCCAAAAGGGAATTCCGAAATTAAATGTTGAAGTATGTGATGCTGTTAAATAAAACGGACAAGCCCAAATGAAAACCCTATATTTTTTTCAAATGGGAAAATTGAAAATAATCTTCTCATTCAATGAATAGGCTTGTCATTGTTGCAAAACAGTCATTGTTTCTTTCTCTTTCTCTCTCTCCTTCCTTACTTCCTTCCTTCCCTCCCTCCCTCCTTCCTTCCTTCCTTCTTTCCTTCCTTCCTTCCTTCCTTCCCTCCTTCCCTCCTTCCTTTCTCTCTCTCTCTCTCTCTGTTTCTTTCTTTCTTTCTTTTTCTTTTTTTGAGGCAGGGTTTTCCTCTGTCACCTAGGCTGGAGTGCAGTGGTGTGATCGTGGTTCACTGCAACCTCTACCTCCCGGGCTCAAGTTATCCTCCCACCTCAGCCTCCTGACTAGCTGAGATTACAGGCATGAGCGACCACGCGAGGCTAATTTTTTAAAAATTTTTTTGTGGAAAGTGGGTTTTGACATGTTGCCCAGGTTGGCCTTGAACTCCTGGGCTCAAGCAATCCTTTCACCTCAGCCTCCCAAAGTGCTGGGATTACTGGCATGAGCCACCATGCCCAGCCCAAGTGCCTGAATTTCTGCAGGGTAGAATTATGTCTCAACTCTGGTCACTGAGGGCTTAGTCCCTAAAGTCCTAAAAATAAACAGCAAAAGAAAAAGGAGAACTAGAGGAGATGGAAAGAAATATTACTGGAGGTACATTCTCACTCATATTTAGGACTGACTTTAAAGAATCTGGTATGCAGTTTCTAATAAATTACCCATGTTCATATCTTTACTCATTTAGATCAAGACGAAAAGAGAAAAATCAGAATTCCCACCAGTCTAGGAACACTGTGAAACAGTGGAAGCTATGAAATATTTATGAGAGATTTTGGGTGAAGGGGAGTCTGGGGGAAGAGAAAACTGCAAAAGGTCTGGGAGCCACAGAAATATTTGGTAATTGAAAATTATTGTCTGGGGATTTCAAAAGTATACCTAAAAAAGATTAGTTCTTTAAAAGGACTGATTTCAAACTGATGTTTAAAATATATGTATTTCTCACAAACTCAGGAAATACTTCCAACAATCATTGATTAATAACTCTTGAGCCGTATCTGAGTTGATATATTACCAGTTTTAATGCCAAGTTTACTTAATTTAACCATCTTTTGACCATTAGGCCATGGGACTCTAGTTTGTGACTTCTATAATATACTCATATAACAAATAGATTAAATGGGGTCAGAGTAAAATCTCTCCTAAAAGCTACTTGGGATTCTTAACTTAATTTCTCTTGACATTTCTGGAAGTGAACAAAAGCTGCCCTATTCATTACTTTCTGAAAATTTTACTTACATGCATAACTTTATGAACTATAAATCTCTCATCTCTTCGAAAAGCCCTCAAGACAGAAGCTAAGTAATGTATCTGGAACAGACACTGGTCCCCAATTAATACAGATACAAAATTTGTAACCAAATATTTATATCTTAATTTGTGTTTTGGGAAAATTTCTTTTCCAAAAGAAAAGCATAGATATTCTTAACTGCATGAAAAAGAAAATAGAAACCTTTAACCTAAATAGAATGAAAAGCAATTTGAGGCTGGTAATTGAGAAAGTCTCAAGCTTCGTATTTCCAGCTTTGCTCACTTATCCCTCCCCTTCTGCCAAAGTTTTCAGGGAATAATAGAGTTAGGAGAAGGTCTGGGAAGTCCAAAGTCCATCTGAGTAATTTCATAATTAAACCCCTCTGGTATGTTTCTTTAATAAAAGTAGGTAAGGACAGCAGATACCCAATGCCCTCATGTTGTCAAGTGTGCATCATTTTAATGAGACAAAATGAGATGAGCTGATGTAATAGGTTACAGAAAATATTACCATCAACATTCATCACTGATATAAATTCAATAACTTCTGTGCAGATAAAAAAAAACTCACAAATTTTATCCAGGTGTTCTTAATTGTTCATTATTGACTTCATGGCCACTAGATGACACTGTTGCTTTAAGAGTTAGTGCAAGAAGAGCCATTAATATTGTTAAAGTTATACAGGAAGCACTATTGTAATAAACATATCATTTATAGTTTAAATGTGAGTGTCTGATTTCCCAGTTCTGAAACTCAACTAATACTGATTGTCATTATTATTACAAATAGTTCTGACATTATTATTTACTACATAAAATTTATATATGTGCAGAATAAAACAAACAACTACAACCTCTACTCCCAGGGCCATTCTTCACCACACTAATGTCTAATATTTATCAATTGCTTACTCTGTAACAACATTTGTGCTTTGTACTTTAGGTAAATTATTTCATTTAATCCTTCTGTCAACCGAACTTGCAGAAGATTACAAAGCTAAGAAGTGACAGAACTGGAATTCAAACCCCATTTGACTGTTACTACTACCCGCTATCATTGACAGATGTGCTCCCTGGTAACACAGCAAGCTGGTGGCCAGGGGTAGAACATACCCTGAACTCTGTTATAGTATTTCCAATCCAATTCACTACACCAAAATCCACAGGATGCCCATTTAAATTTGTGTGTCTGATAAATGACTTTTTTACTGTATGTCTCATGCAAAACAGTGAATTTCAGATAAACAACAACGTCATTTATTTTTTGTGTAAGTATATTCCAAATATCGTGTGGGACATAGCTACGCTATAATTTTTTCTTGTGTATCTGAAATTCAAATTCAACTAGATTTCCTATATTTTTATTCGCTAAATCTGGCAATGCTTAGCTATTACTCCAGTTAAGTTGGGGCAGTTTAACAAAAAACTCAATTTCTTTCCTCGCTATTTCAGATTCTCTCCTTTGTCGATACTTCTCCCTGAGAAATATATATTTGTCTTTTTAAAGGATGCTCCTGTAATCAGTGCCCTTTATCCCTTTACTTCTTACCTCTTTCCAGACTTGCTCCATCTGGCATCAGCATGCCTGCCTCATTTTCACTCTTTTTCTCTCTACCATGTCTTTTCCTCCTCTATAAACATGATTAGAGATTTCTACCTTTAAAAACCTCAAGCTTTAACTGCACTCTATTTGATTATACTTCTTAAACTCATATCCCCTATTTCCTTATCACTCATTCACTCTTCAACTGCAATCTGGTTTCTGCACCCAACATTGTAATAAAGCTCTTCTTCCAAAGATCACTCAGCAACTTTCTAATTGCTAAATTCCAGACTTTTCTAAGCCCTCATCTTTCTTTGTTTTCTCTGTATTTGATATTGTTCCATCTCTAATCCCATACTTCACTCTATTGGTATTATTTCCTAGGGTTTAATCATCACCTTATTGTGGTGGATTCCAAGATTCCCATTCTCATCTCTCCTGTAATAGTGTTCATAGTATCACCATATATGTAGTCACATGCAAACATTTCTCTTTGACATTTTTGGACCCCCAGATTTTTGCTATATGATGTTGCTTTTACCACTGCTGTATTCTTGAATCTTTCCTTTTGATTTTCAATCTAATAACATTATAAACAAAAGTAAAAGGAGCCCGTAAAGGAATTAAAAATTCATAGGAGAAACATTATATTCCTTTTTTATTTTCTATTTCACTTTCCTCATCTGATGATCATCCTGGGGCTGGCAGGAATAAAAGGCATATTCTTGGGTGGGATTCTTTATTCTTTATTTTTCTTCATTATGAATAAGTTGATGAGCTCTCTGCCTTCCACTGGTTGTCATTTGACAGTGCTCATGAGAATGGAGGTGGGATATGAAAATAACTTTTTATTCTATAGCTAAAGTGGCTCATCAGGTTCAGAAATTGCTTTATTGATGTATATGATATAGCCACTTCTGTTACATTCACTTTTTTGTGCATTATCTACACAAGACTTGATTAGAACATGAGAAAGGTTTTATATATATATATTTATATATACATATATATACACACACACATATATATATACATATAATTTGCCTTATTACTAATATCAAGAATACATTCAAAAAGGGCACTTTAGACCTTGAGCTCTTAAGTCTTTGGTCCTTGGTTTTAAAGACTCCTACAATCCCGGTTATGTTAAGTATCTTGAAGTATATCTCTCCCTCATTCTTGAGTCTTCCTTGGGTATGGAAGCTATGTCAAAAAATTCTGATCATCCTGCATAATTTTTAAAGCAACCTATTAAGACAGTGACTCCAAATAATAAGAACGTTTATAGGGTAGAAGACGTTGGACGTATATATTTAATTAGATGGATATTTTATTTTAAATACCAGTTAGTAGAGAGACCATAAAAACAATTCCTTCTCTATGGACATCTATAAGGATTGATAGGCGTAAGTACTATGTGCTACTAAGCATATTTATTACTTTATTTTGGCCCTAGTTTTAAGTGCAATAAAATCTTGTTTTTATAGATCATATATACCCAGAGTCAGTCTCTTAAAAATGATATATAGATGAGGCCGGGTGTGGTGGCTTACGCCTGTAATCCCAGCACTTTGGGAGGCCAAAATGGGCGGATCACGAGGTCTGGAGATCGAGACTATCCTGGCTAACACCATGAAACCCCATCTCTACTAAAAATACAAAAAATTAGCCGGGCGTGGTGGCAGGTGCCTGTAGTCCCAGCTACTTTTGAGGCTGAGGCAGGAGAATGGCGTGAACCCGGGAGGCGGAGCTCACAGTGAGCCGAGATCGCGTTCGCCCCACTGCACTCCAGCCTGGGTGACAGAGCGAGACTCCGTCTCAAAAAAAAAAAAAAAAAAAATATATATATATGTATATGTATATATATGTATATATGTGTATATGTGTATATATGTATATACGTATATATGTGTATATATGTATATACGTATATATATGTGTATATATGTATATACGTATATATATGTGTATATATGTATATATGTGTATATATGTATATATGTACATATGTATATATGTGTATATGTGTACATATATATACACATATATATGAGAAAATATTTCTGCTAGCTCTCATAAGAAATTGCCTTAGATTAAAAATTCCTAGATCAGTAATGACAGATTCACACTATGTTGTTGTTACATCCCCTAATGCCTGCAGCAGGTATGGGTCTATGCAAACTTTCTTACTGAACATAATGCTTCAGAATTCCTCTCGACTCTGCATTTCAGTATTTCAATTCAAGAACTAATTCATCTTTGTTGACATAGGATTGACATAGATGGATTTGAATTGTTTTTCAAGGGGCTAAGTAGACAGGTTTGAAAGGGACTACAAACTGGGTAAGATTGTCCCCAGGAGAAAAGGAAAACATTTCATTCAAATTGAATAATGGTGGGAAGTAAGACATACATGGAATTATTCCTTTACGTTTTTAATGTATTAAGACATATTAAAAACAACTCAAAACTACTGAAAGACTTAAACATTATCCAAATGATCTTAGCAACTAATGAAATTTATGGAAGCTAACAACTAACATCTATCAGCACCTCTCCTGTGTGCCAAGCATTGTCCTTGGTACTCTACTTATCTAAATTCTTCCCTCAAAGACCTTGAAAAGTTGGCATTGAGTTTTGGCTTTGGTGGGATTGAATTTCAGCTTTGCTTGCCAATGTTCTGGTTGGTTGTCTGCTTCCATATTACAACACTTCAAATATTTATTTTTTGTTATGCTCCTTTTGACATGAATAAAAAGTAAAGTTCCATAAGGATTGGTTTATCTATTCTAGTATATGTATTTTACTGCTAGTAATATAGTGAATGTGGTACACAATATCATCCCAATCTGTGTGCAATGTAAACTTTGAAACATCTAGAGTAAATTTCAATAGTGTTACTAATTAATGGGGAGAATGAGAACTCTGGAACTCTTCCCTATGTGCTATTTCTTGAAGTGAAAGAAATGCTTTGTGGAAGGTCTAAAAAGTTTCTTAAAATTTTGCATTTTCAACAAACTAAAATGGCTTATAAACTTATTCTGCATCTTCCAATAAATGAGAAACTTATAACTATTCACTGTCCCTTTTCCTATTACTTTGACCTCCACTGTCTGAGTTATACTTGGGCATTCAATTTGACTTCCTGAGACAAATAAGCTTGAGCACAGCAAATTTCTGAATATTATTATGTGTTGTTTGTGAACAAGTCATTAGTGGTAGCCCATATTTAAATTAGGTTTTCAGTTGTGGAATGAAAACTAGCAAGTGAAAACAAGCACAAAAGAAAAATATATTCCCTGGCTTTAAGATCCTGGGAAAGCATGAATGCTCTAAATTCTTGCTGGAAATTCAATTGATCCAGAAAACTAGACATCAGTAAGTGTTGTGGAAGTCAACACACAACAGTGTTGAGTGAGACCCTCAAAAGATGAGTTTATTATAGGTCCAGGGCCATGTAAAATGGTGACCCAGAAGAGCCTCACTGGCACATAGAAAAAAATACTGTCCAATAAAAATGACATCATTAGCAATGATTCTTTGACACTTGGACCCTAATAATTCTGCTTCTAAGGAAACAATCAGAAATCTGGATAAAGATTTATTCTCAGAGATGTCTACCCTAGTGTTATCTGTAATAATAATAAAAATTGTAAGTAACCAGTTTCTACTTCTTGGGTAAGTGAACTATGGTACATTTTTGTGAAGAAATATTGTACAGTCATTAAAAATGATATTCTCTAAGAGTTTTTGATGATATGACAAAGGCCTATGATATAAATCTCAATGAAATAAAAAATTACATGTATAGTAATGCCTCAACTACGTAAAGAAAGATATTTCACATTAAAAAGCTAGAACAAACTATACCAAAATTTAAATCAACAGTGTGATTATGGAACATATTTTCTTTATCTTTTAAAACACTTTTCTATACTTTCTGAAATCATCTACTTTATAACAGTAATTTTATTATTTAATAATCAGAAAAATGAAGAAAAATATTGAGAAATATAAATAGCTTCTGAATTCTTATCAAAGTGTGTTGTGCATTTTGCTCTATTGATCCTTAACACAAAGAATACAAAGCCATGAAGCTTGACAGTAAAAGCAAATTTTTAAAGTCAACTTTAAAAGTTGAGTTTTAATTTATAAATAATATACATGAGAGTTGTTTGGTTATTTTTGAACTTTGCACACTTACTCATATTTCTATGGACACAATAATTGTCTTGAAAAACATTCTTTGTTGCAAGGAAGAGGGAATCCTAAAAATAATTATAAGCCCTCCATCTTAGAATAATCCCCTACTTCGCACATAAAAAGCTGCGTGACCGTATCTTAGAAATGCTATAAAAATGATTTTCACATTGCTTGTGTCCTTTTAATTAGGAATGATCTTTTGGTACTATTTCAACTTTAAGAGATTTAATGAGGCTAACATTGCAAGATAGAGGCTAGTTCTGAATTTTCCCTAGTTTTGAAATTTTCCCCTACATGTCAAACACTATTTGGCAGTGTTCAGTAAATATTTTTTAGACTTATCCCTTTGGAACAATATAGGCTGTATGGAGTATTTTAGCCATTTTTCTTCTGAGTAACACAATAGTTTTGAATATTTCATTTTTTTTCTCTGCAATTATTATCCCTTCCAGGTGGGAACTCTCTATCCAGGGACAGAGTCTAATGAAGTTTTTAGACAAACTTCAATATCTTTTAATAGAAGTACTATATTGAAAAGTTACATGACTGCTGAAAACATAACATATTTGATTTCAGTAATTACTTTGATATGAGCTCTCCATATCTTTTTGGACAGCATGAAAAAATTCCATTTGATTGTTCTCAAATAATGCCTACTAAGGAATAAATTTTGATATGAAGTACAGGGACTTGTAACTATGTCTGGCTTTTATTTTTCATGAATGATTTTAATAAAGGCCTATATACAGCATTCTTAATCAATTTTTTAGTAATGCCATGGAGTAAATTGTATTCCTCCAAAATTCATATGTTAAAGCCCTAGCCCCCAGTGTGATGGAATCTAGAGACAGGGCCTCTGGGAGGCAGTTAGGTTTGGATAAGGTCATGAGAGTAGGGTCATCATGGTGGCAATGATACCCTTATAAAGGAAGCACCAGAGAGCTTTCTTCCTGTTTCTCTCTGCCATGTGAGAATGCAGAGAAACAGTGGCCATCTGCAAGCCAGTAAGAGAGCTTTCACCAGGGAGCTGAATCAGGTGACACTTTGATCTGGAACTTCTCAGCCTCCAAAACTATGAGTGATAAATTCTTGTTTAAGCCACCCAGTCTATAGTGTTTTGTTATAACCACCTCAGCTCATTAGTACAGATAACAAAGTTTGGAGGAATAGCTAACATTATAAGTGAAAAGCATAACTATCAGTATTGATAATAACAGAATCATATTAAAAAGATTTTGATACAATGAACTAATTGACTAGATTCAAGATATCAAACAAGGTTTAATACCAAATAGTGTGCTTAAATTTTTATAAAAACCTCCTACATAAAAAAATATAGAGAATATATCACTTAAACAGCGGTGGATTTGCAAAAAGTTAAAATTTAATTGTGCGGTAATGTTTATGCTTTTAAAGTCAGAACACAGCTAAAAATTGTGTTAAATTTTTGTATCACATTCTAAAGTGAAAATTGGCAAGCTGTAGCAGGTCATAGGGAGGGTGATCATAATGTTGGACAGTTTAAAAGCCATATTACATAATAGATAACTTCCATCTCTAGCCAGTTTTGAGTAATTGGGACTAGATTTACCCTCCTGCTTGAAACAAATAAAAATAACCTGATACAATATATAAAATGATGGTGTCAAGATTTTGGACATCAGTCAGTAGAGGACTGATCTTGGAAAGATGGAAAGTAAACAAAACAAGCATTAAGATTGTCCCGTCCCATCTTCTTTTAGAAAAGTTTGCAACCATGGTGCCAAAGAGTAGGGGTGGAGGATAACTCAGGAGGAGGCTGGCAGTCTTCATAGGTTGAAGAGAAGGAGCTGAGTCTGGAGACTCCAAAGCAGCTAGATTTCACATGGCAGAGTACCAGAGAGAGGAGAGACACACTGACTCAGAAATCTGCACATGCAGAATATTCAACTAAGTAATGATCAGCACATGAATGGGAGGAACCTACCGACACTGGGGAATGATTAAAATGAGTAATCTTAGGAACTCACATAGTTTCCATGTTTTCATCACAGTTCATGTTTTCATTAGCCAGAGTAAAAAAAAATCTCACAATCCACAAACAAAGAAGTAGCAAGACGGTAGATTTAAACCCAACCACATAAATAATTACATTAAGTGTAAATGGTCTAAATAAAGCACAGGTCATCACATTGGACTAAAACAGCAAGAGCCAACTGTATACCACTTAAAAGAAACCTGCATTAAATATAAAGACATAAATAAAAGTAAAAAGATGAAAATATATCATATTATGAATAACTGAAGGAACTTAGTATGTGTAGTTGCAAAATGAGATACAAAAGAGAGACAGAATCATAATCTTCCAATATATACGTATTTCCTTTAGCATAGAGGTTAATGTTTCTAGAAATAGGATTGCTAAAGCAAGTTACAGACACACAATTAAGTAGTCCTTAGGGAGGTGAATTTCCTACATGTGTATTGGGTAAATCTCTTTTTAAGCATCTTCAATTCTTCTTAAGCCATGATATGGCCATAGTTTATTTTACTTATTTTTTATCAGTTGTTAGTCAGAAATGAGACAAGGCTTTTATTAATCCTCAATTAATTATTTTTTACTGCTTTCTCCTTTGCCTTGCCTTTTCTTCTCTTCCTTTCTCCTCTTCCTTTTCTTCTTCTTTTCCTTTTTCTTCTTTCTCGTTTTCTTCTTCCTTTTTCTCCCCTCTTTCCTTCTTTTCATTCTTTTTTTATGATTTCTTTGAAAATGTCTTATATTATTGTAAAATGTGTTTGAATATATAAGTGATTCTTTCCCTAGGTATTTTTTTTTCTTGCTGCTTTTTTGTGTTTGTTTTTGAGAGAGGATCTTGCTCTGTTGCCCAGGCTGGAATGCAGTGGCATGATCACAGCTCACTGCAGCCCCGACCTCCTGAGTTCAAGTGATCCTCCTGCCTCAGCCTCTTGAGTAGCTGGGACCACAGGCATGAGCCACCATGCCCAGCTAAATTTTTCAATTATTATTATTATTATTATTATTATTATTATTATTATTTTGTAGAGATGAGGTCTCACTATGTTTCCCAGACTGGTCTCAAACTCCTGTGCTCAAGTTATCCTCCCACCCCTGCCTCCCAAAGTGCTAGGATTATAGGTATGAGCCACTGCACCTGGCCCCTAGGCATTTTGTGACTTCACTTGATTTATATTCTTTTGGCTCCTATTATGTATCAAAATAGATCACAGAATATGAAATAATAGCAGAAAGAAAAAAACACACTAAAGAAACTATTGGAAAGTTTAATCCAAAGAAAGCAAAGTAAGACATGTTGGCAATCATTGTGGAGAACATAGAACTTTGCTCACTCTACTGTACTGGTTGGCCTATCATGAGAAAAATATTAACGGCACTGTTCAGGACTGTAATTAACTTATATATGTGCGTCCATATTTGAATGTAAGAGTATTTTTTAAATAAACAGCACCATAGAATATCAGAACTCTTTAGAGGTTTACACTAAATTAATTAGGCCTGAAGCTGAGGAACTAATTATGTGTTATGTGTCATTGGGATTGGGCTCTTAAGTAGCAGATTTTGCCTCAATAATTGGGGGAAAAAAAGTTCTAACAATCACAATGTTAGAAAATTGGAATCGGTTATTTTTCTAGGCCTTTTAATTTTAGAAATTGGAAGAATTAAAGCAGAGGTTGGATTCAGGGATGTGCCTGTATGAAACTTTGGGTAAATTAAGAAAAAAAGTACTTTGGTAGACTTGATACAAATTACGCAATTGTGTGGACGTATCCCCATGCCAGCTATGTGGCTTGGTGGGTAGAGTATGGCCTTCCTTAGTATCAGCCTTCGTTTTCCCTCTCAGATGGGAGCCTTTTACAGTGTCTTCTTAGAAATGCTGTAGATCAACTTCCTGAGGTGGGTATGAGTTTGGGGTTGATAACTTCCAATGTCTGATCTATACTTTTCATTGTAACCTCGATATAAATCAGTGTCTTAGGTGTCCCAATCTCCACAGAGACCACATTCAAAGAAGCCTCATGTCAAAACCAAAAATATTGTGAGAGAATTTCACTCTTTACTAATGTCTCTCAGAAACCATTAAATGTGATTCAGTTTATAACCTGCACAGCATTTCTCAAAAGTCTGTTTCTTCACTTGAGCCTGGCCAAATTCCCTCACACTTCATAATTGCCCCAGAGATCCTCACATGCCAACCCTCTACAAATTCTCTCTGAAGCCCCAACCCATGAGGGTGTCTATCTATCCTTTGTCTCCTTTGTTTCTTCCGCATTTCCCATCTGGTTTTTCTTCTCTTCATGCTCCAGATTTTATAATATTAGAAAAAATAACTGTGTTGAAAAAAGAACTTTCCATAGATTGTGAGAGAACTGGGAGAAGCTGAGCAAACAAAGATAAAATCTCATCTTATTTTTCTCCTAGAACCTTTATTCTCATTTTTTCTCCACCTGGTTATCTGATTTTTTAAGAGCACAACCTGGAAACCAGGATGAGATAGACTAAATGATTTTTGGGTACTTTTGGATGAACATTTGTATGTTAATACTTACTGTGTGAATCCAATGTCTGCAGCTCCTTCTGCTAAATTCTAAAAAAGAAGCAAAGCAATTTATGTGAATAATCCCTACTCAAAAGGAATGTACAATCTCATGAGTCAGACTGGATAAAAATCACATGAAATAGATTTAAAGGAGGAAAACCAATAAACAGTGAAAATGACTACAGCTCTATACACACAAATACACTGAGAGTTACCTGAATGTTCATTACACAGCATAAATAAAATTGTGGAGAAACCAGGGAAAGTTTCGTGGAAGAGGTAAATATTGAGTAAATGTTTAGAAGATGTAAAATACCATGTAACTAGGGACATTAATATTAATATAGAAATAGACTAGTGCACCTGTAATCCCAGCTATTCCGGAGGCTGAAGCAGGAGAATCGCTTGAACCTGGAAGGTGGAGGTTGTAGTGGGTGGAGATTGTGCCATCGCACTCCAGCCTGGGAGTTAAGAGCGAGACTCTGTCTTAAAAAACAAAAAACAAAAAACGGAAAAGTAATGGCCAGGAGATCATGAGTATACTTACCTGCTACAACAGAGAGTCTCAGCAGGCTGAAATACTTTTGTTTTTCCCCGCGAAGGGAATGCCACTCTCCATCCTCTGAGCTCCCGTATGACTTATTGGGTGATTTGACTGTTATTTATCACATTCTGCCTTGAGTTAGTTATACATGTCTTGATTTTCTTCATTAAATAGTAACTCCTAGAATACAGAGGTACTATCTACTCCTTTTCCTTCCCTTTTCTGTAGCACTTCACACAGAGTCTAGCAAATTATCATTGTTTAATAAAAACTTGCTGAATTAGAGTTAATGAGAAGCTAGTGAGTAGAAGGTGGGTAGGGGAGCAGAGAAGGACTGCATTGCTTCCACTAATGAGTTTAAGTGTGATATTGGAGATAACTGAAATTCAAACATATCAGTGATGTAATCAAAATGAGATTTTACAAAAAATCTTTCTGTTAATCCATGTATGAAGTAGAAGATAACAATTTCATCTTTTTATTTGTATAGGTATTATCCCAGATGTTTAGGAAGAGATATTCCATATAGATGGTACATACTGTTGAACTGTAAGCTACTTTTAGTCATTGAAACTTTTGAATGAATACACTTAGCATTCTTGAATTTTGCAGGCTGTTCAAGTTACTCTGAGAATCTTATGTGTGTGAATTAATTTCCTCATAATGTTTTTTCTTTCTTTCTGGCATTGCTGATTATAAATAGGCGTGATCCATGCTCTGGTTTGACATGTTTTAAATAATATGTATGCACATGGAAATTGAAAAAAACATCTGGAATTGGAATTCCAGATTTAAGCTTCAAAAAAGATTTTTAGGAAAGATTCATTCTAATTTTAAGAAATTTTTAAATTGAGAGATTTCAGAACTATTTTGTTAATTTCTACCCTCTCTTGGTCTTGAAATGTTTTAGAACAATTGCTGGTGCTATATGATTTAGGTACTTCTATTTACCTTCAATTCATAAAATCCTGTTCATGTGAATTTTTTGTTATGGAATTTAACACAAATTTAAAAATGATTGAAATTACACAAATGATAGATGTTGATTGGTGATTTCAGTTAAGCTTTCAATTATTTTTCTCATATTGTTAACATACGTTAGAATTTATGACCTAGATAGGATTTGAAAAAAAATCTTGTGTTTATTTTTATTATAAAGGTAATACATAATCAGTGTATGTATAGCTTCTGAATTTCTTTGCGTATATAATAAATGGAGTATATAGAACAAAAGTAAAGATTGCTTTTTGTGAAGGAAAACCGATGTAATGTTTCAAGCATGAATTTACAATTATTTGGTGAGTTCATCTCTCATACCAAGAGGATAGGATTAAAATGCTACAACTTGGTCTCTAAATGGGGCTCTCTCTACAGGCCCCAAACCTGAACTATTGAATGGTTTAGAAATTTAATATAATGTAAAAACAGTTGGACAAACAAAGCAGTTTCTATTTTGTAAGTATAAATAAAGTCCCCCCCACCCTGCTGCGTCTCTTCGTTGGATTTAAAAAGAAAGGTATTTTTGCACAGACACAAAGCTAGAGATGTCATCTTTAGAAGATGGAGAGCAACTCTTCACTTTAATTTAAAAACAAAGGGAAAAAGTGCAGCAGGAGGGATCCAAGTACTTTGTTATTATAAAGGCTTCCAGAAATCAGATTTCTATTCTCCAAACAAATGGGCATTAAAAAGGACTCAGCAAACTATATACATTGTATTCTTTTCCTTGGCTACACAATTTTAGTTAGTATGTTGCCTTTTTGGTTTAATTCCAATGGCACAGTTCATAGATTTAAGTTTTTCTTTTTCTTTTGGAGGCTAAGCAAAATGATCATAAAATAAAAATCTTTGACAGTCTGTTCTATTATAAAATGTAACACCCCTTATTAAAAAGAGAACACCTACCCCCAAAAGTTATACAAAAAGAAGGCAGCACCATAAAAAAAGCTAAGGATACTTCAAACAATAGTTTGAACCATATAACATTCCTCAGTAAATTTCAGTTACAGTAGAATGAATTATAGGACTTAGAGAAACCATCAGAGAAAACTGAATGAACAGTTTCAGAGACAGGGAAGATCTCCTGTCACAAATATGTGCTCATTGTGATACTTATTTTCTTAGCCCATGAGATGAAATTTCAGTTTGTTTATGAGAACTAGTTACTCCTTTCCCAGACTGGGCAGTAGCTATCTGAATGTTTCTGTATGAATGAAAACCTCATCTGCCAGGGAATAAAAATGGTAAGGACCTTTAGCAATGCCCTGTTATGTTTCTGAATTTTGTAGAACTGGCAGTCATCTGATAATGTTGAAAATATATAGCTGTCAAAGAAATAGGGCTGGATTCTCTGAATATATTTTGCACAATAGATCCCTCTGGCAGTTTTATGATTTTGCACAGCTTGTAGAGAGAGACTGGACTAGCTGGATATTTCCTGGTTTCATTTGCATAGCCCAGCCCACTTCCAACACACGCCCAGAACTACCTCATTAACCATTGGGATTGCAGCCAAAAACATAAGACTACAGTGAATATAAGGGGAATTACTGGCGAGAGAGCTGTAGACCAACTTAACACTGAACCCATTACTTTTCCAAGACCAGAAAAAAATATTACATGAACAGGAACTACTTCTCCTTCAGATAAGAATTCAAGGTTTTAATCTATAGTTTTTAAATCTAGAATAATTAGCTGTATCATAAAAAGACAGCTGCATATATTGAAGTGCTTCTGTTAATCTCTCTCTCTCTCTCTCTTTTATTTACTTATTTTCTGGGCAGCTTTGACATTGTAAACCACAGACGAATTGGAGCTTGGCATTGAAAGGAGGTGTTCTGCAATGATTTTTTTTCTTCTTTAGAGAAGTTTACTTCTACAAGAAGAAATCTGAAAAATGACAGGAGCAAAGAGGAAAAAGAAAAGCATGCTTTGGAGCAAGATGCATACCCCTCAGTGTGAAGACATTATACAGTGGTGTAGAAGGCGACTGCCCATTTTGGATTGGGCACCACATTACAATCTGAAAGAAAACTTGCTTCCAGACACTGTGTCTGGGATAATGTTGGCAGTTCAACAGGTGACCCAAGGTAATGTATTGCATTTGAGTTTCCTGTATTATGCAGAGTAGATGTCACTTTGCTTCCTTGGAATAATAGTATGACCTAGAATAAACAATTTAGCTAAATAAATGGAGATTAGCTGTGGGGAAACAAGCATATTGGATATATTTGGAGAAGAGTTTTCCTAATTGTCTTTTTTCCTCTGTATTTTGATAGCTATTAAGCATTGAATAAACTTTTGAATGACATTACATTTTTT
The DNA here is from genome assembly GCF_029289425.2 of Pan paniscus. Taxonomy (NCBI): domain Eukaryota; kingdom Metazoa; phylum Chordata; class Mammalia; order Primates; family Hominidae; genus Pan; species Pan paniscus. The sequence goes on from NC_073256.2 coordinate 108,616,243, forward strand.
CACTGTTAAAATTCACACTGTTTTAGAGTGAAAGATTAGTAATTATGGGAGTGTGAGTTTTTATAACATGATCTTATGGATATAGTTGCCTACTTTCACTGAATCAAGCTATAAAATACTCCTGGCTTGAACACAATCATTTTGGAACCTAATTAGCAGCACACAATTACCTGTTGTAGCCTTGAGAGTTGCTATAAACAAGGAACAAAGCTTTCTGTACATAAAGGAGGCTCTTTGCCAAGATTGGTATTTGCAAAGAGAATCCTGTGTGTCCTGAGAGCTTATGTTTTACTGTCTATGCTGATTTACTTCTGTATCACATTACCTACTACATCTATTTCTCAGTAAGATATTTAAACTGGTAAGAAGTCTGATTTTAACTTTCCCCAAAACAGACTAAATGATATTCTGGATTTAGATAGGTGTTTCTATTGGCGAAACCTACCGACCTAGTGTGCATGCGTGTGTATTTGTTTGCCTTAAAGATATATCCATTGCAGTTCTTGGCTAATTCAAATAATTTTCTACCTGTAGCAAAGAAAGGAACTAATTTCTGAACCTTGAGAATTTAGAGCAGTTTCCTTGGCATAGACACTGCAGGCTTATATTTCCTTGCAGTTTCACTACCTCCTTGGCTTTAACTATTATGTACACTGTTAAATTATAAGCACTCTTTTAATTAAATTATTCTGTAGCTGGAACAAACTGGTTTGTGTATTTGTGTTTTTGGTATGATTAGGAACATCTGCACTAGTGACTTCAAGATCCATAATACTGTCATACTTTATAGGATTCCATTTTACTGAATAGTCTTATATTTTTAATGACCATTTTGCCAATGGAAATGCATAGTAATCTTTCAGAAAAATGCAAAGTAAATAACAGCTTTGGGCATTTTTGGACTTGCTTTTATTCAGTTTTAAATTCCAAATGAAACAATACCAATGTACTTTGAAAACTTAGGTGATGAATTTTTTTTTAACCAGATAGTTTCAGCATGCTATAAATTTATTTTGCTTTAATTTAATGTAAAATGAAAGAGAATTATGTTTTTAAAAATAATTTCTTTTTTTTACCTTTGGAAAATATCAAGTTAATAAGACAATTTGAGGATAAGATAAAGTTATCTATGGTGTATCATTAGTGATACTATTTATGTATAAGTTTCAGTAGTTAATTATATGGCTTTTATTTGGGTATAGATTTTGAGGGATTTTGTTTTACGAGTCATGTATTTCACTGGTTATGAAGGGACACATTGGCCAGCCCCAAGACTGATGAGAAGCACAACACATACTCAGCCCTTGTGTCTTGGGAAGTTATGAATCTGGCTGCTGATTCTCTTGGAAGGCTACCAGTGAATGGATAAGGCTGCACTACAAAAACTTAAACGTTTTTGTTTGTGAAATTTAAGACTAATTATTTTTAAAATGTCTATTCTTTTAAAAACAATTTTCTCAAACTTTTTCATGCTCATCTACTACGTATAGACAGTTAAAAAGTGAAATGCCATAAGCTACCATTTGTTGTAAGAGGCAATGCCCTAAACCCTTACATACATTATCTCCCCCTATCCTAACAGAATCCCAAGACAAAGCAGTCTCCTCTCCATTTTCCACAGGAGAAAATGGAGGTTTAGAAGAGTTAGAAATTTTCCCTGGACGTCATACCTGATAAGTAGTGGAGTCAGGACTTGATTCCAAAGCCAACACTCAACATTTTCACTTTATAGTCTACACTGCCAAAATAACAAGACTTTTCATAACACCAATGTTATTAGTAATAGAAGACATTTCTTTGGAAAGGTGTGACTATCCTTCCCTTCAAATTACTTTTGCATTCAGGTTTCATCCCTGCAGTTTTTAGATTCAAAGGCAAAGTGACAAGAAAAATAACTAGAGTAGGATACAGAGTAAGGAAGGCATTTAGATATCATTACCTCTTGTTTGTCTGAATACAATATTGGCAATTATTATCAGCTCAATTTTCTAAGGAAAATTAGAAGAAAGAGGGATAATTTTTGTTCTTGCATCATAACGCAAACAATAGGCTCAAGCATCTTTTTTTAGCTTTACCCATTTTTGAAGCAGCTTTTCAGTTACTCAGCATAGTTGAATTATATAAAATTGTCCAATTTACTGTTTCTTGACCTACAAAGATAGAATGTTTATGTTTCAATCTAGTAGTTGTTTTTCGTTCTTCTTTCTCAAGGAGTGCATTTAAATTAAGGATAATGGAAATTCATTTGAGTGTTTTCTATATGTCAAATAGCAAGAAGCTGTTTTAAATTATTTTAATAAAGTAAATCTTTACTTTATTAAAGATTTCCTAATTGTTAAATATAGATGCTTTTCTATTATCAGTAGCATTTTCTGTGTTGACTACAGTCTTTCTGAAATCCCTTATTCTCTTGGTTTTTAGACACCACTCTTGTTTTTCTCCTGCTACCTGTCTGTCCTTCTCTTCTTATGATTCCCTGCAGATTTTTTGCCTCCCACCAAACACTGGTGTCCTGGAGATTCAAACCCTGGCCTTCACTAAAAGCATAAAAGATGCTAATCACCCCCTTCATGCTAATGAAACTTTCTTCTCAACTTGAGATCTACATATTTATTTATTAATTTTTAAAAACCAGCCAGATTATCATTAAAATGTGATGTATACACTGCAAGACTACCTTTTCCAGCTTTCTTTGAGGTTAGGTGTTGCCCTGTGATTATATTTTGGCCAAGGGAAAATGAGCAGAAGTATACTTCTTCCAGTCCTAGCCTGTAAAAGTCATGTATGATCCTCATGTCCCCTATATGCTGGCAGGTATTAATGCCCAAGGCAAATTTGGAAGCTATGTATTGGAGGTAGCATTGACTCTATCAGCAGCCTTGGTTCCTGAGTGACCTTGGAGATCCACATATTTAAATATGCTAACCTAGAATGTTCTAAATGTACTTCAAATGCTGTGTCTTCTAAAACAAACTGAATGTAACCTCCATTCGAACCAGAACTATAATAATAACAACAGTAATTTTTAGGCACAGATGCAAGCAGTATTGTAAGAACACTTGACATATATACAAAACTGAAGTTGGGAGAGGACAAACAACTTGCCTAAAGTCACACAGCAAATGAGTGGAAGAGGTAGGATTTGAACTCAGGTAATCTGGCTCCTGAGACTATGCCCTCACCTTTATACTAGACTTCTTCTCTTAGAAAGTCCTGCACATCATTCTCAACTCTTTCCTCTCTTTTGCCACCCTGCCCACTAGCATACGACCAGCTGCCAGGTTCTTTTGTTTCTATCCCCTCTCATTTTAACTAAGTAGTCTTGTTTCATGAGCCCTGCAGTCGCTGTAATTCTGTCTGAACTATTGAAGTCATCATCTTGTGGGTCTTCATTCCTTACTCTGTCTCCGCCTGTAGGCCATATTCCATACTGCAGCCAGAATAATCACAAGAATCTGAATGCATTGATCCTGTTCAGAATTGTTTAATGAACCTATATTTTCTCTAGAGTAAAAGTCCATTTCTTCAGCATGTCCTATTAGATCATTAATAATCTGATCCTCTTGATACAAAGCTCTACTCAAAGAGATCTCTCATCTAAGAATCCCTCCCAATCTCCTGGGAAGATGTTTTCTTCCCTCTTACTCCCTTTGTACTTTTTACATATCTCTTTGATAGGCCTTAACATATTGTATTATAATATCTTGCTACAACTCTTTCCACACTAGTCTGTAAGCTCTGGAAACAAGACAGTGTCTTAATCTATATATTCTTACCAGCTTGTGAATTGCTTGGCACATAAATGTTTGTTGGAAGAATTAAAACATTCTAGAAGCCAACAATTGTTCCATTGCAGCATGCTATCACTCTAGAGAGGAAACTGAATTTAAACTAATTCTTATGTTTTATTATATATATAAATGTAATAAAGATACTGATAGTAAAAAAATACATTAAAATACAAGTAATTGATTTTTTCCAACTTCTCTTACTTTCTTGAAGTTACAAATTTGCAGGCCTCCTGACAAATCTGGTAAAAGATATGTTTTCTTTGTCCCAATGTTAATTTTTTCTTCAGCCAACAGTAACAAATATGAATAGTTTATATAAAAGTCCAGATGCCCAGCTTCTCTTGAAAAATCTAGGGAGACATGGTCACGCAGGGCCCACATCTCCATGCGGCAAAATCTGCAGGCCCTTAAGAGAGCCTCCTTGCTTTTGCCATAGCACCCACCATTCACAGGTTCACTGCCACTCTTCCTGCTGGTATGACCATTACCTACCTAGCTCTATGAATGACTAAATTTGTTTCCCCTGCCAAGACACTTTCTAACATATTTTGTTGAAATGCCTCAAATTTGCCCTTGAATAAAACCTTCATAGGGAGATGACATAATATTAGCTTCTTCACCTAAGACCACAGAACCTTCAGGTCTGTGAACCTGGACTCATATGTTTCAATATACTTCACTTCTTTATAATCATATGCATTGTCTATTACTGATTTTTACAATGTGTTCTGGGAAGGAGTCCAGCAGCTTTATTAGACTGCCAAAGGGGTGGTTACCCCTCTTCAGAGTAAATAGGTATAATATAGAGATGTATAAAATAACATGTAGATGTATTAATTTCAAAGAAAGAAAGATAAAAGAAACTTCAGGTCCTTCTTTTACTAAGTTCAAATATTTCCTAGAAACCACTTGTATTTTTTAAAAATATTTTTAACATTTGGCAGTTCTCATTAGTAACATCATGTAAGAGCCTTTATATTTGGTATCTGCCGTGATGTTCTTTAACTAATATCTTGAAGACCTTCACTGTCAAATATGTTTTATAGATAAGCAAACATTTGTAGATAATGTCATTGACTCAAAACATGTCACCAACATGGATGGCAAGCTAAGCAGTATAAGACTCTGGTTTCTAAAGCATTTCGTGCACATTACAGCCTGAATGACCATCTGGGGGAAAGAGATTCTCTGTTTCCAACATGAAAACTCAAGCATTGAGACAGAGTGGAGACCTGAAATGCATGACTTGCCATATAAGAACCTAATCCACTGGGGTGGAATATGAGAATGTTTGGCCTTGCATTCCAAGGGCTCACCTAGACTTTTTTTTTCCCAAACCATGCAACTTTTAGCTGCCATAGGGTTGCCTGATGTTCAAACCACAAGGTTTTGGGCTGCAAACAAAAGATGGATGTTCCTTATAATTATGCAGAATGTGTGGCATTACTGGCACCAAAACTTGTGTGTGGAAGCTGAGCTTCATTGCACTCCTGAGGGCAGCTTAGTGACATGCAGAACAATAAGTGGAAATTCCTGAGGCATACTGCATTGCACAGATTAAAGACTTGTCTGGGAATGTTTCCCTGCATGGTCTCAGCTTTGGCGATACAGAATCCTAGCATTAGCCACGTATCTCTAACTTAGCTCCCTTAATCACTGTATCTTCCTGCTAGTAACTTTTCTCCAGGAGCAATGGCATCCAAATATTCCTAAATGAGTCTAAAGTATATTTTCCTTACCCCATGAAAATATAGAAGAGCTGTGACACATTCCTGTCTTTTCCTTCTCTATTTCCCCTCATCCCATGACCCAATCCCTCACTATAGCTCCAAGCTTCATTCGGTACTTTTGACTCCCGTTTTATTTTTCTTTAATGCAAAACAATGATGGTTTAGATATTAAAGGACCCTGTATTTATTTATGCACTTAGCATAATGCTCCCTATAACATTTAGAGCTGTCCATATTGAAGAACCGTGACCTTTAATTTTAGAGTGTTGAAAACATGGCAAGGTTTGCAACAAAATACATTGGCAGTGAGTGTCAGGATGAGATACGTGGTCTATCTTCTGTTTTTACCTACTATGAACCATCCCTGCTCTTTTCAGTAACTGTATCTCAGATTAGTTTGGGTGAATAACCCCTGTTCCATATATAGTACAAATGATTTAGGTGAGGTTCTATTGCTGGCACAGCAGATGGTGTCCAGGCTGATCAGGGGACTGAATGCCTCTAGACCAGGATTCTCAAACTGGAGGCCTATTGGAACCACCTTGGGGATTAAAAGAATGCTAATACAAGGGTTCCATATCTAGCAACGAAACCAGATTTTCTGGAAATTGTGCCCCGGCATTGAGGCATTGTCTTCCTTCTATTCTTTTAAAAAAATGTTGCGGTTTCTAATGTGAAACAGGTGAGAGCAGGATCTAGCCATACTTATTGGACCAGGTGAAGGTTTGTCGGCCAAGATGTGATAATTAGCACAGTTCCATACACCTGGCCAGTGACTGATTCAAGAATAAGGTCTGACCTCTAGGCATAAGGATATGAGTTTACTATACAAGGGGCCAGCTATTTATTATTAAAATGGTAATGGCAATCTAAATGACCTGAGTGGTCAGTCTGGGTCTCAGTACATGTATGAGACCTTTTAGGAAGCCAAAACTTCCTTCATGCTGAAACTGATGACAGTAGAGATAATGTGCCTTTACAGTTTCCCAGGACCTCCACAGCCTGACAATGAAGCCAATCCAGCAAAATGCATAGCAGAGAGAAACCGAGTCCTGATGACAACTACTATAGCCCTGACTCTCCATTTGCATGTGCAAACACTTTTTTGCTTTGTTTATGTAGATTTAAGTTGGGTTTCTTCTAGTCACCTTAATGACATATTTGAGTGCTATTATAGTATAAATGTGTTACATAAATTATTTCAAATATTATGAAACCCAGAAAGATTGATATTATTCTACTGAAGAGCATCTCATAAAAATATGAGCTCTGAACATTAGGTGAATTGGCCCACTTCTAGGACTGCTAAGATGGATTAAAACATAAAACTGCCCTGCTCCATTCCTCATTCTTCACTGGTATCTGTTGCCCAGCTTGCTTCTAGCATGACAGACATAGCCAGGGTGGGACCGGGGCTGACTCTGAGCCTCCCTTCACATCTACCCCTCAGGCTGCCCCTTCCCATGATGACATGTCACCTGCCTTGATAAAATAAAACCCTGGATTTCCCACCAGAAGAGAGCTTTGCTGGTGAGAAGCAATACAATGAGCTATTGCTCTTTCCCCTGAGGTTCTCTCACTGCCCCCTGCTACATAGAGTAGCTTAGGAGAGATGGAGGGGAGACATGCTTTAATACTGGCCTGAGCATCAATGAATAATAGATTTTACCATGTAGCAGAGGTGACACACAGATGAAATGTTTGAATGAAATTTTACTAAAGGCTAGAGAGCAACGAAAAGGGAAAATAACGAGGCTTACTGCTATCCGCTTGGTTTGATCCCTCTTGTCTCAGCTCTGTTTCCTCTATCAGGACAGATGCCATCTCTAACACTTACCACCCCCAGCTCAGAGCACTACTGTGGACATTTAACTTCTCCCATTCTGAGTCCAAGAGGAAGGACTGCTTTGGGCTCTCCTAACCATTTTAACATTGGAGATATCTGCACAAAGGCAAGACTTGACTCCTATTCATAGCCATGAGCCTCAGACAGCATAGTTTCTTCTCATTTAACACCATTTCTCAAAATAAAAAAATAAAAAAACCCCACATTTTTTCCCCTTCATTCTTTGTGCTTGACTGTCTTTTCCTTCTATACAGTTTGTTTTTCATGAGCTAATCCATTTAATTTTTTATTTTAGGTTTGGAGGTACATGTGAAGTTTTGTTCCATAGATAAACATGTGTCATGGGGGTTTGTTGTACATATTATATCACCCAGTGTATTAGTCCATTCTCACGCTGCTATGAAGAAATACCTGAGACTGGGTAATTTATTTAGAAAAGAGGTTTGATTGACTCAACAGTTCCACATGGCTGGGAGGCCTCAGGAAACTTACAATCATGGCGGAAGGTGCCTCTTCACAGGGTGGCAGGAGAGAGAATGAGTGCAAGCAGGGGAAATGCCAGACACTTATAAAACCATAAGATCTCATGAGACTCACTCATTATCATGAGAACAGCATGGGGGAAACTGCCCCCATGATTCAATTACCTCCACTTCATCCCCACTCCACATGGGGATTATGGGGATTACAATTAAGGTGAGATTTTGGGGGGTCACAGAGCCACGCTACATCACCCAGGTATTAAGCTAATCCATTTTCATGGCTTTACTTGCCACTGCTCTATTGGTTAATTGTAGGAATATATTTCCATCTTAACTCTTCCTTCCTAGCTCTAGAGATAAATCGCCAGCTGCCTATAGGGCACAATCTCAATGTCTCCCAGGACAAATTTTATAACTGAACACATCATTTTTCCTACCAAAAGTAGTCCTTATCCTCCATTCTTTTTTATAATGCAAGTCACCCCCCCATCTACACAGTTTTTCATGCCAGAAAACTGGGAGTGATCCTTCTTCCCCTGTCCCCTCAACAGCTATATTCAATTAACCAAGTTCTGTAAATTCTTCCCTCTTAATGTCTGTCTAATACACCTGATGCCCATTGTCCTCATGGCCACTTCCCTGACAGTAGTAGATACAACCAACAATTGCTAAATGTTTAAAGTGTGCCATAAACTGTGCTAAGGATTCATTGTCTATTATATCAATTATTCTTCATAATGACCCTAAGAGTTTGATACTGTTATCTGTATTTAACAGATGAAGGAAAGTAGATTAATTTGCTAAGGTAATCCAGTTAGCATAAGGCAGAAGGAGTGTTTAAATGCAGATCTTTCTGACTCCTGAGCCCGTGCTTCTACCTTAAGAGCCACCAAAATTTACCCTGCTAGTTAGGATGTCTCTCACATACAGTTTTGTCCCTCTATTCTCTATCTTAAACTCCAACAAAACTAAATTTTGAGTTAGGTAGTGGAAACCTTGTTCTTAAAATTCCTTCAGCAACACTGCAAATACCTTTTTACCTGCTCATTCGCTCTGTGTTGTTCCCTTGCTTCACATGATCTCCTTGGCCTCTCTCACTTTCCTTACTGTCTTTGTTCTCATCCCTTTCTATTTCTATCTCCTTCCTGAAACTCCAAATACAACCCCTGGGACTGAAACCACAGGCGTGCATTGATTGGCCTCTACAGCATTGGGAATCAATGTTTAAATACCAGAAGACTTAATTTTAAAATGGAAGGCTTTCCCTCCTTTCATTCAAATATAGTCATCTAACCACACAGGTTCCATATTCCCAAATGGCAACCATAGGCTGAAGTTGACTTTTGCCTGCACCCTTTATATGGACATGGACTTTCTAATTTGCCATACCCTTCCACACTCCTGTTCTTTTGTACATCATCACTACTTAACACCTGCTGTTTTCTTCTGCTCAGCTCTAGAACAGATGTTCTCAAACTCAGCTCAAGGACAACATGACTTGCCAAGGTCATCAAAGCATTTAGAATAACAAGGTATTTAATATAAAAGTAAACAACACCTAGAAGGCAGTTATGGCTATAAATTGCCAACTTTCCTCTCATTGCACAGGATTAGACTTCTGAGAATGCTTTTCAAGGCCCTTCAATATCTGAATCTCACCTTTCCAGCCACACCTTTTTTATGTTCCCTTCAGCATCATATGCTCTGCCTATATTGGACTGCACTTAGTATTCTAAAGGATCATGCTTCTTTGCCTCAGGACATTTGCACATGGTATTTCCTCTAAAATGAATAATATTCCCCTGCCTTGTCCCTTTCACCTGATTATAACCTACCATATTTCAGGAATGGGTTTAGTTCAGTAATTCTCAACCATGGCTACATATTAGAGTCTCTTGTGGCACTGAAAAGAATACTCATGTCCAATCTCCACCCTAGATTAATTAAATCAGAATCTCTGGATAATTTAGGGCAAATAATTTTATGTTCTGTGCCTTGGCTTTCTCAACTAATGAAAAAAAAAATAAAAATGAGCAGCCAGGGTTGAGAACTATAGGCTTTCAGAAAGCACTGTTGATACCTCTATTTTGTTTTTCCATGGTACTTATATCCTTAACTAACTTTATAGCATTTATTTTTGATTCATATTTGATTGAGCACTGTATTAGTCCATTTTAACACTGCTGTAAAGAAATACCTGAGACTGGGTAATTTATAAAGGAAAGAGGTTTAATTGACTCACAGTTCCATATGGCTGGGGAGGCCTCAGAAAACTTATAGTCATGGCAGAAGGTAAAACAAGCACCTTCTTCACAAGGCAGCAGGAGAGAGAAGAGAGCAAGGGAAACTGCTATTTATAAAACCATCAGGTCTTGTGAGAACTCACTCACTATCACGAGAACATCATGGGACAAACCACCACCGTGATCTAATCACCTCCTACCATATCCCTCCCTTGACACATGGCGATTATGGAGATTACAATTTGAGATGAGATTTAGGTGGGGACACAGAGCTAAACCATATCAATTGCCTAAGCCATACGTTCCTTGAGGGCAGAGATTATTTACAGCCTAGGAAGACCAATCACCTTGGCTTTAGCACTGAAAGTCCTGAGTTCCAGGAAACACTTTCAGCTCCTATCCCCAGTATTTGGCACAGTGTAAGTACTAAAATATTTGTTGACAGTGAACAATCATAATTGAGATAGATGGATGGGGTTTTCCTAGGCCCACGCTCCTTCTGGTGGCTCCTCTCTTCATGGGAACTTTGTCTTTCTGTTTCTATTATTTAAGCTCTTAGGTCTGTTGGACTTGGGGTTTCTTGATCATAGTGATTCTTCGTGTTCATGCTTGTGAGACCTCACCTGTGTAGCAAGTCACAGGAGGAAGGTATGATGTGATTGGCCTCAACCTCTCTAATGATTAGAAATACTGACCTTGGAGTAATAATGGTTGTCTGTGGACCAAAAGAATGTGTGTTTATAGAAATTTGTTTTCACACAATTATGGTTGTTGAATATATGTAAATTTACCCCAGGAGACTCACTTGTAATAACGCTTAACCCTAATCCTGCTGATATTGTAAACTAGACAGCTGGTTATACTGTGGTTTGCTAATAACTATTCTAAGACCACCACAAACCAGTTACCACAGGGAAATAACTTTCATCGTTGCCCACACAATTTGGGTTAGATTTTTTATGTGTAATTCTTGGAAGTGCTTACCACCACCTAATTATTTTGTTTTTAAGAATACTAATCCATCTTGCTAGGATTCTTTATTCATTTCTATTCAAAAAATATTTGAAAGAATACAGCCTTTTGCTATGTTCTTGGAAAGCGATAGAGGAGTATAAGACAACAATCCAGCCCACAAGGGGCTTATTATTTTTTCCGTCTTCAGAAATGCGTACAAAAGTATATGAGAATATGATCTTGTTATTTTAACCTTGAATATATCATTCTGGTGTGGGTATTTAAGGGTGGGAACATTTTCTTAATGAAAGTTTGTGGAGTATTGGTTTCAGCCACTTTTTGCCTTGAGTAGATTGTATAACCCAGGGAGTCGCCAAAGAATTCTGTGTTTTTATTTAGGAACATGAAGATTAGTACAATCCCATCTATATAACATAACATGAAATGATGATTTGGTGGTAAAAATTGGATCAACAAACTGGCAGTCTTAAAAAGCTATCAAGGTTTGATTTGCTACTGATCTATATTATATGATGTAGAATTTTAAGAAATCAGGTTCTGCTAATCACTCCTTCCCTGGAAAGGATCTCAAGGGAACTGTACACACAGGTAACATCTAGGGAAGGGCAACCATTGTCCCACTTAATCAGCTGAGTTAGTGTGCAAAGCATAGCTCCAGCAAAACTGGAGTGGAACAAAGCAGTTTTGACCTGATATCCAAGAGGAGTTTCTTTCTTTCTTTTAAAGCTAAGGTTTGGATGGACTTGTGGGGAAAAGAAAGAGAAACTTAGAGCTTACCTTGAGGCAGGCCCTGGTCCTTTTATTAGCCAGTAGCATGGATTAGGAAATAGTAGAAGAGAGTAAAACATACCATTGGACGTGAACTCCTCCTACCAGGAAATGTATCCTCTTCAGAGTGTTCAACTTTGACCCTTCCACTTAGCAGCATTCCTCTTGGAGGAGGTGGTAGACAGAAGAGGTCTGAGAATTTCTGCTCTACAGCTTGAGCTGAGGTTGTGGCACTGCGCTTGGAGATGGCTGGATAGAATCAAGACATTGACAAAGGTAGGATTTAGGTCCGGTTTGAGGAGTTTAGCTAAGACATATAAACTCAGCCTGGTGAGGGTAAAGTTTAGCACTTGAATGTCAACCTGTAGGACTGGTTGACACAAAAAGTAAAACTGGGGAATCAAGTATCTGACGCTTAGGCAAAATGGAGAAACTAGTCAGGATTAGAACCTGGGGCCAAAGTTCTGGGTAGAAAGGAGTCTGAATTACAATCTAGGAAGCCAACAGCAATGATAGATCTGTGTTTTCTAATTTTCTACCTAGCGTCTGAGCAGTCTTCAGATTTTGGTGGGTAAACCTGAGCCCATGGAAGACAGTGAGAAGATGCACCTGGCTGACAAGAGAAGTAAGGGAAGAAGGCATCAGCCAGCATCATGGAAGGTCATGTGTTGGTGTCCCCCGTCCTTGCATTAGAATATCAGGTTGGCCTCTTGGCCTCTTGTGGACTATTGTAGGCCCACAAGAATAGGAGTTATTTGACTTTTTTTTTTCTCCTGAATATGGAGGGTCAAGTGATTACCACAATCTCAGCTTTTTATGCTCTTTAGTTTTGAAGAGGGAGTTTTATTGATATTGACTTTAAGAATTACCTCTATTAAAAATTTATGGACTATAAAATGTTTAATATTTTGATAATGCACTCATAAATCTTGAAGGTTGTTGAATAAAGTGCTTAATTTCATAAATATTTTAACAATTATTAATATAAAATCAATATTTCAGCATTTAATAAGTAAACCATTATTTAGGATAATTCTAAATAATTGGTAATAATGTAACCATGTACCACTATGCGTAAATCTTACCTTGTGTGCTGTGAATCTCTTTAACTTACAAACATTATCTGTATTAAAACCAATTCTATCTCAAGTTTTTTCAATTGCAACAAAGTGATTGGTAGTAATTTTAGGACTACAATTTTACAGAAAGGAAATTGGCTCTGAAAGGTAATTCTCTGGTCCTAATTAGATTCATAATATATGCATCTCAGCTAAAAGTTATTTCAGTTCTGCAAGTCTCTGAAGTAAAAACTGAACTATAAAGGGACAACCATCAGGCAGATATGGATCATATTGGAAGGCAGATATTGGAAATCTGTTATAATGGTTTTTTTGTACTCATCATTTTTGCTGCTATTTATGACCATGCTGCCTTGACTTTATAGCCTTGGTTCTTTATATTAATCATAGATACAAGCACTTGCAACATTGTATCATTTAATTCAAAAAACTGAATAGGGAATTTCAGTTTATCCTTCTTGACTGAAAGCAACTATAAGTGCAAATTTCTCCCTTTACTATGGCATTTAAATCTTGAAGATGCCATCTTAAGAGAATGATAATTATATCCAAACCTATACAAATGCTGACATTTATTTAACCCTTTCTTTGTGCCTGCCCTGTGTTGGGCCATAAGCTCCCTTTCTTCTGGGCTTTGCCTGGAATATTCTCTTAGTTCCCTTCTTTCCTTCCTATCACCTTTGCAAGGTTCCTCGTGTAAAACTTAAACAACACTACCCTAATCCTTCTGAAATGGGTTAAGTCTCTTATGTGATCCTGTAACTTCCAATACTTCTTTCTTTCTAAAAACTTCACATGTAAATATTTATTTACTCTGGGTTTTTCATGTTAAACTCTGAGATCTGTAAGTGCAGGGATAATATGGTGTCTACTTCATTTATCACTTAATTTCTTGTAACTAGTTAAGTGATGAGCACAAAGGAGTTGTTCAATAAATATTAGTTGAATAAAAGAATCATATTGATAGGGATTATCATTCCATTTTTTTTAACAGTAGAAGACTGAAGTTCAGAGAGGTTAAATAACTTGTATAAGGTCTCAGCCAAAAAGAGATGAAATTGAGATCCAAATCCATGTTGCTCCGCTTTCCTAAATGTTACTACCTCTAAGGCTGGTCCAGAGGACAGCTAGTTAGCTAGTTAGTGCCAGATGCATTGGGCTTTGCGCTGCAAGACCAAGTAAAATAACATATGGGAATCAACCTATCACAGGAAAAGTTCCTGCCTGCTGAGACTCATGCATCTACAGCTTTCCTTGGAATTGAAACACGTCTCCAACAAGCTCAAGCAAACTAATTATAACATTGTCCCCCAGAATCACTGGGAGAAAAATCAGAATCATTTAATTGAAGCACTCCTAAATGCTACATACAAGGAGGGAGGCTCTGGTGTCAGCACAGATGTATCCCTGGATAGACGATGGCCCTGCCAGCCTGACACTTCAAAACAAAATAGGAACTTCATGGGAACCTGCAGAATAGAAGCTAGGGAAAAAGAATAAACCTGGAAAACCAAAATGCTACTCAATCCACTCCTTATACCTGAGCCTCCTGGAAGGTCACCACACTAGATTTGCCTCCAGTCTCTCCCCAGTCCTCCCCATGATGTTGTTTCTATTGTCGATAGCTCTGTATTACAGGTCACTTAATCTCCCAGACTAGCCCACTCTTGGATTCAGACACTTCCAAATTGCTTCTTTAAGAGTGTTTACTTTCATGGTTTCCCAAACCTCATTAAGTACAGATGTTCAGGAGGTTACTTGCCAAAAAATTTTTTTTGTTTATAATTGACACATAATTGTACATGTTTATGCAGTACAGTGTGATGTTTTAATATATATAAACATTGAATAATGATCAAATCAAGGTAGTTATCATGTCTATCACTTCATATCTTCATCATTTCTTTGTGGTAATAACTTTCAGAATCTTCTTTTCTAGCTATCTTGAAATATACAATACATTTTATTAGCTGCATGCTACTATGTAATTGAACACCAAAATTTATTCTCCTATCTAACTGTAACTTTGTGCCCATTGGGTAATTTCTCCCCACTCTCTCTCCCCCATCCGCTTCACAGCCTCTACTAACCACTATTTTACTCTCTACTTCTATGAGATAAACCTTTTTAGATTCTGCATGTAAGTGAGATTATGCAGTATTTGTCTTTCTGTGTCTGGCTTATTTTACTTAACGTAATGTCCTCCAGGTTCATCCATGTTTGTACAAATGACAGGATTTTATTCTAGTTTTATAGCTGAATAGAATTCCATGGTTTATACTGCAGTTTCTTTATTCATTTGTCTGTTGATAAATACTTAGATTGATTTCATCTCTTGGCTATTGTGGATAGTGCTACAATAAACATGGGAATGCAGATCTCTCTTCAACATACTGCTTTCAATTCCTTTGGATATATACCCAGTAGTGGAATTGGTGGATCATATGGTAGTTCTATTTTTAATTTTCTGAGGAAGCTCCATACAATTTTCCATAATGGCTATGCTAATTTACTTTCCCACCAACAGTATATAAGAATTTCCCTCTTTCTGCATCCCCACTAGCATTTGTTATTGATTTATTTTTTGTCATTTTGATGATAGACATCCTAATTCAGGTGAGGTGCATCATTGTGGTTTTGATTTACATTTCCCTGAAAATCACTGATGTTGAGCATTTTGTCATATACCTGCTGGCCATTTGTATGTCTTTGAAAAAATGTTTATTTAGGCTTTTTGCCTATTTATTGATTGGATTATTTGGATTTTCTTTGTGGGGTGTGTGTGTGTGCGTGCGCCTTTCCAGTTTTTTTGGTTTTTGCTATTGAGTTGTTTGAGTTCCTTCTATATTCCGAATATTAACTTCTACTTAGATGCATACTTCGCAAATTCTCCCATTCTGTAGGCTGTCTCTTCACTCTGTTGGTTGTTTCCTTTGCTATGCAGAAGCTTTTTAGTTTGATAGAATCCCATTAATCTATTTTTGCTTTTGTTGCCTGTGCTTTTGAGATCCTATCCAAAAAGTCCTTGCTCAGACCAATGTCCTGAAGCATTTTATTTATGATTTTTTTTAGTGGTTACGTAGTTTTGGGTATTACATTTAAGTCGTTAATTCATTTTGAGTTGATTTTTGTATATCATGTTGTTTTGGTTAGTATGGCTCTGTAGTATAGTTTGAAGTTAGGTAGTGTGATGCCTCCAGCTTTGTTCTTTTTGCTCAAGACTGCTTTGGCTATTCAAGGTCTTTTATGATTCCATACACATTTTAGGTTTTTTTTTCTATTTATGTGAAGAATGTCATTGATATTTTGATAGGGATTGCATTTAATCTGTAGATTTCTTTGGATAGTATGGACATTTTAATGATATTAATTATTGCAATTTATGAACATGGGATGCCTTTTATTTGGGTCTTCTTCAATTTATTTAATCTATGTTCTATAGTTTTTGTTGTAGAGATCTTTCCCATCCTTGGTTATATTTATTCCTAGGTATTTTATTTTATTTTTGTAGCCATTGTAAATGAGATTGCCTTCTTGAATTCTTTTTTGTGTAATTCATTTGTAGCATATAAAATGCTTTTGGTTTTTTTGATTGATGTATATTGATTTTGTATCCTGAAACTTCCCTGAATTCATTTATTAGTTCTAACAATTTTCTGGTGGAGACTTTAGGATTTTCTAGATATATGATCATGTCATGTGCAAATAGGGGCAATTTGACTCCCTCCTTTCCAATTTGAATGCCCTTTATTTGTTTCTCTTGCCTCATTGCTCTAGCTAGGACTATCAGTACTGTGTTGAATAAAAGTGAAAATGGGCATCCTTGTCTTGTTCCAGATTTTTGAGGAAAAGTTTTCAACTTTTGCCCATTCAGTATGATGTTAGTTGTGGGCCTGTGATATATGGCCTTTATTGTGTTGAGGTATATTCCTTCCATATCTAAATTGTTGAGAGTTTTTGTCATGAAGGGACATTGAATTTTATCAAATACTTTTTCTGCATCTATTGAAATGATCATATGGATATTTTTCTTGATTCTCTTAATGTGATGTATTATGTCTACTGGTTGGTGTATCCTCAACCTTCCTTGCGTCCCTGGGATGAATCCTAACTGATCATCGTGAATGATTTTTCTTTTTTGTGTGTGTTGTTGAATTCAGTTTACTAATATTTTGTTGAGGATTTTTCGTACTTAACTCCATTAGGCATATTGACATTCCCCCCACCTCTTTTTGTTGTTATTGTTGTGTCTTTATCTTATTTTGGTATCAGGGTAATGCTAGCCTCATAGAATGAGTTTGGCAGTATTCTCTCCTCTTCAACTGTTTTGGAAGACTTTGAGAAGAATTGACATTAGTTTTTCTTTAAATGTTCGATAGAATTCAGCAGTGAAGCCATCAGATTCTTGGCTTTTCTTTGATGAGAAGAGTTTTTATTATTGCCTTAATTCCATTACTAATTATTGGTCTGTTCAGGTTTTCTATTTCTTCATGATTCAATCTTGGTAGGTCCTATGTGTTCAAACATTTATTCATTTCTTCCAGATTTCCCAATTCATTGGTCAATAGTTGTTCACAACAGTCTTTTATGACCTTTTGTATTTCTGTGGTATCAATTGTAATATCTCCTTTTTAATATCTGATTTTATTTGAGTTGTTTCTCCTTTCTGCTTGGTTAGTCTAGCTAAAGGTTTGTTAATTTTGTCTATCTTTAAGAAATACCCAACGCTTTTTTTCTTGATCTTTCATATTTTAAAAAATCTATTTTAAAAAAATATTTCTGTTCTGATCTTTGTTATTTCCTTTTACTAATTAGTGGGTTAGCTGTTTTTCTAGTTTGTTGAGGTATAACATTAGGTTGTTTACTAGAGATCTTTTTACATCTTGAATGTAGGGATTTATTGCTATAAACTTCTCTCTTAGAACTGCTTTTGCTGTATCCTACAGGTTTTGGTATGTTGTGCTTCCATTTTCATTTGTGTTAAGGAATTTTTAATTACCTTTTAAATTTCTTCATTGATGCATTATTATTCAGGAGAATGTTGTTTAATTTCCATGTATTTCTACAGTTTCCAATATTCCTTCTGACACTGACTTCTATTTTTATTTCATTTAGGTCAGAAAAGATACTTGATACGATTTCATTTTTAAAATTTTATGAAGACTTGTTTTCTGAACTAATATATGGTCTTTCCTGGAGAATGTTCCATTTTCTGTTGAGAAGATCTGTCCATTGCTAAAAGTGAGGTGTTAAAGTCCCCTACTATTACTGTATTGCAACTGATCTCTCCCTTTAGATTTATTAATATTTGATTTATATATTTGGGTGCTCCAGTATTGGGTGTATATATATTTGAAAAGGTTATAGCCTCTTGGTATATTGACCTGTTTATCATTGTATAATGTCCTTATTTGTCTTTTTTAAACCATTCTTGACATAATGCCTATTTTATTTAAAATAAGTATAGCTACTCCTGCTTGGTTTTGGTTTCCATTTGCATAGAATCTTTTTCTATCTCTTCGCTTTCAGTCTATGTGTCCCTTTAGAGATGAAGTGGGTTTTTTGTAGGCAGGATATTGTTGGACCTTATTTTATTTTAATTCATTCAGCCATATTCAAAGTGTCACTGATAGTGACACACTGTCTGTGTGTCTTTTCATTGAATAATTTAATCCATTTGCATTTAATGTTATTATTGATAGGTAAGGATTTACTACTGTCATTTTGTTTCTTGTTTCTGGTTGTTTTGTAGTTTCTTTTTTCCCTTTTTCCTCTCTTACTGTCTTCATTTGTGGTTAAGTGACTTTCTCTAGTAAAGAGAAAGTCTGTTCTGCTTCTGTGCTATTTATTTTTAGTGTATCCATTATAGATTTTTTTGTGGTTATTATGAGGCTTACAAAAATTTTTATAGTTATAACAGGCTATTTTAAACTGATACCAACTTAATCTTGATCACAAAACAAAAAAAAACTAACAAAAACAAACTTTGTACTTTTATACCAATTCCTCCCATTTTGACTTTTTGATGTTTCAACTTACGTATTTTATGTTGCCCATTTCTTAACCCATTGTTGTAGTCATTATTGTCTTTAATAGTTTTGTTTTTTAGTTTTCATACTAAAGATATAAGTGGTTTATACACCACAATTACAGTATTAGAGTATTCTAAAATTTTTTGTATGCTCACTTTTACCCATGAGTTTTATACTTTTTGAAGTTTTTTTGTTACATGTCAGCATACTTTTCTTTTAGCTTAAAGAACTTTCTTTAGCATTTTATGTAAGGCAGGTTTGGTACTGATGAATTTCCTCAGATCTTGTTTGTGTGGTAGTCTTGATCTCTCCTTCACATTTGAAGGTTAACTTCGCTTAGTACATATATTGGTGTGGTATTCTTGGACATAGTATTCTTGGATAACAGTTTTTTTTTGTTGTTGTTGTTTTGCCTTAGCACTTTGAATATACCATTCTACTGTCTCCTGCCTTGTAGGGTTTCTGCTAATAAATTTTTGAAAGGCATATTGAGACTCTGTTCAATGTGATATATTTCTTTTGCTACTTTGAGTATTCTTTATTTGTATTTGGTTTTTGCTAATTTGACCATAATTCGCCTTGGGAATTTTCTCTTTGGATTGAATTTTATTGGTTACTTCCAAGGTTCCTGTTCCGGGATGCTGCCATCTTTCTCCTGAATTGAGAAATTTTCAGCCATTAATTTCTTAAATATGCCTTCCAGTCCTTTTTCTCTCTTTTTTAAGTGTTCCTAGTAAGTGGAGATTAGTTCACTTAATGGTGTCCCATTTTCCTTTTTCTCTTTTGATTGGGTAATTTCATATGTTCTATGTTTGAGCTCGCTTAGTCTTTCCTCTGTTTCATCAAATCTACTGTGGAAGCTTTGTACTGAGATTTTCAGCTTAGTTATTGTATTTTTTATTTCAAGGATTTCTCTTTTTTTAAATTGTTTGTATTTATTTGCCAAATTTCTCATTTTCTTCCTGGATTGTTTTATAAATTTAATTTTTTATACTTTTTTGTGATTTTTCTAAAATTTTAAAAAAGTATTATTCTGAATTCTTTGTCAGCCATTTCATAGATTGTCAATTCTTCTTGGTCCGTTATTGGAGCTCTGTTGGTTTCTTTTTGTGGTCTTATATTTCCGTGAGTTTTCACAATCCTTGTATCTTTACATTGATTCCTGCACATTTGAGAAGATAACCACTTCTTCCAGCTTTTGGAGGTACTCTTTGGTGGTACTAGACCTTTACTACTTAATATTGGAACTTAATCGCAGGCCTGCTATTCCTTTCCATTCTGGGGAGAACTTGTAGTGAGCACCAGAACTTAAATGCTGCACCCAAACTAAATCACTGCTTGCCATTGTTTCCTGGTCTGGGGAAAATTTACTGTGATCATTGGAACTTAAACACTGCACTAGAACCAAAACACAGAGCTGCAGTGCTTTCCAGGCCTGGGAAAGACTTAAAGGAGCACCAGCACTTAATTGCCAAGGTTTTAGTTGTTTCCAGGACAGGGGACAGCTCCACTTGAGCACCAGAGATTTGTGATAAATCCAGCCAGGGTTTCAGGCCTCAGGTGGTTATTTTTTAAAGCTCTCAATGAACACATACTCTTGCCACCCACCAATCTCTGGCAGCCATTGACCAAGTGAAATAGGTAAGCTGAGTACTTCAGGTGTCTCTCTAAGGGATATCTCTTACAGAGGAAGTTACTAGGAACATTCTGAGAAATTCAAATTTCTATGAATTGAGTTCTTTTCCTTGGTCAAATAAATTGTTCTTTTCGCTAGTTTTTAGGACTTTTACCCTCAAGATCCCCCTGAATTTGCCAGCATCATCTTAACTTGGTAGTAGGTTAAAATAGGACTGTATTACTGGTTATCCAAGAGGTTTCTAAAGTACCAAGGATCTTGGTAAGGTTTCTGCTAACCAGCACCACTGTCTGCAAGTACCATCAAGAAGAAAATCTGATAATGGCTCTTCTCTGTCAAGATCTGAACCACTCAATTCTGCTGTAGTCATAATGACTGTTTCCCCGGTCCACTATAACTAAGGTATTATAATTTATCTTGCTTTATACTAGTAGCTTTACCTGTTCTTGCATGTGTACTTCTCATCTTTAAGACAATGCCCAAATATTATTTTTCTCACTGGAGCCTACCCCAACCATTCCATTTCACATTTCCTCCCTTCCATGCTCTCCTAACTTTCCTGATGTCTTTTATTCTGCTCTGATTTTTCTTTTTTATAGCACTAAATAATTTATATATTTTATGTCAATTGTTTATTGTTGTATGCTGCATATTCTCTTGTATACACCATGAAAGCAGGGATTGTAGCCTATTTTTTAAAAAAGATTTATCCTAAGTGGCTAGAGCAGTGCTGGAAAATAGTAGATAATTCTACTAATGCTTGTTAAATGAATAAATATTATTTTAGCTGCTTCTTACTAAGCTCAGACAACTTGGAGACCACCATTTTCTTATATACTTTCTTCATCTGAATGCAAAGTTAGAGATAAAGAACCAAAGTATGTGGGGAGGAAAATTCTTGTCCTCTGCTGCTTCCAGGCTCGGGGGTGGTCTAGAGAAATCTTTTTTTTTTTTTTTTTTTTTTTTTTTGAGGCGGAGTCTCGCTTTGTCGCCCAGGCTGGAATGCAGTGGCGTGATCTCGGCTCACTGGAAGTTCTGCCTCCCGGGTTCACCCTATTCTCCTTCTTCAGCCTCCCAAGTAGCTGGGACTACAGGCGCCTGCCACCATGCCCAGCTAATTTTTTGTATTTTTAGTAGAGCCGGGGTTTCACCGTATTAGCCAGGATGGTCTCGATCTCCTGACCTTGTGATCCGCCTGCCTCGGCCTCTCAAAGTGTTGGGATTACAGGTGTGAGCCACAGCGCCCGGCCGAGAAATCTTATAGAAAGTTAGTCCTTCACAAAAACACTGAAACATGCCAGGGGATAATTACTGTTTACCTTTACCTAGTTATGGGTGTTCATGGGGAAAGAGTGTCAGGATCTACAAGAAGCTTTTGTGCTTAGTCCTTCCTAAAAAACTAGCCTTTAACACTGTTGGGTTGTTACTGGCCTCTGTAATGAACTTCTTAGTTTGATTCTATGTCTCATTCACAGTCCTATTGATGATGACTGCTTGGCCTTGCTTACCCTTTCATCTACCTGATAGTCAGGACCTTCCTTTTGTCTTTGATCCTTTGCTTCTCTCCTCATATTATCTGTTACTCTAGGTGAATATATAATTTTCAGAATCCTTTCTGTGTTCACCTGGGCTTCATGGAAGAGACCCTGGTACTTTGCTTGATATACAATAGTTTACTGATAAATTGAAGTAATTCTTAGTATAATATTCCTTAATAATAGATGTTTGCAATCTAAATGGACCCCTGGACACAAAAGCAACCAATTAAAATCATTTTGGTAGATACTGCAAATGCAGAACATATAGCATGAACTAACATCATTAAAAGCACAATCAACTCTTCCTGGAATGGGGATGAAGTCGTTAGTCAGCAAAAGTTTCAAGAGAAAATTATGTTTTTACCTGATCTTGAAGGCTACATAAAAGTTTACTAGATACCACTGACGAAGGGCACTATAGACAAAGGAAAAACGTATGCAGTGACAAGAAGAATGAAAGTTTGTTTAAATACTTTCTAATAATATAATTTGGTGAGAATTGAAACTGGAGAATTTAACATAGTCTAGGTCATAAAAGGCTTGTATGACACAGAAAAAGAGTTTGGGTTGATTTTAGAAGGCGATGGAGAGCCATTGGTGGATCTTAAGGAGGGCTATGGAGGGACATGTGTTTTACAATAATTTCTGTGGCAGCAGCTTACATTACATGCTTGGAAGAGGCAAGAGGCTAGTTAGGAGAGACTAGTTAGGAGAAATTATCTCTGGAAAATAAAGCATGTTATCTGAACAGACAAAGGCAGAAATAGTGGCAGTAGGAATAGAAAAGAGGGACAAATTCCATCCATATTAAGTGGAATAGATAAGTTTAGATCAGTGTTTTATGTAATATAAGGGTGAAAAAAATAGTCTATTTTGATGACTTCCAGGTTTCTTAATTGGGTGACTGGATGGGTGGTGATGCCATTTTCTGAGATAGAGCATAAATAAACAAAACAACCAGTGTTTGTTTTTGTTTTGTTTTTAATGCATATTGTTTTGTTGTTATGGAGGGGTTGGTGGTGAGAGGGACCAAAATAAACAATTTCCATTTTGTATTTGTTATGTAAGTGCCTACAGGACCTCTTGTTATCCATTTGGGTCTAGACCTTAGGAAGGATATCATAAAGATGTATATATTGTGGTCATGGTATGGGATTGGATCAGATAATTAATGGATAGTTTGTAGAATAGAAAGAGAAATTAGGATGGAAGTAACCTTGGGAATGCTGACATTTAAGAGTGGTAAGAGCTAGAAGAGCGAGGTGAGAAGATATGGTCTGTGAATATCAGGGTGCTCTGGGAGGCAAGTGCTGAAATAGTTTAAACAAAGGTATTGACAGGGCCAAATGTAGCAAACTTAAAATGTATATATGAGACATACAGTTCTCAGGACAGAAAAAATTAATGATTAGAAACTCAAAGAGTGAAATTCAATAAGAATATAACACTGGAAAATATGCTTAGTGACAAAATCAGATACAACCAAATAACTTCGTGACTTTTCAGGAAGGTAGGCAACTTGGAAAGGCCATCATTTGTGAAAGTTTGTTCATCCTTCAACCCCCACTTCAAGTCTTATCTTCCGATAACACTTTTTTGTGATTATGTTTCTCATAATTTTTCTACTTTCTCTGAATTTTGGTTACATTAATTATCCTATAAATTGCACATATAATTGTTGAATGTTGGATGAAACTTTGTGTTAGTTGAGGACCTTGTAATTCATATCTTATGTCCCTTTGTATCTCTCATGGAATTTAATATGGATTTGGAGACACCATAAGAGCTTTATAAATAATTAAGAACTGTCAGGAAGACCTCAGTTTTTAACTTTGGATGTATCACTTGAACAAGTTCTTCAGCTGCTCTAAGATTTAGTGTTCCAGTATGTAAAATAGGGACAATAATACCTAGTACACAGAGTTACTTTGAAAAACAAATGAGAGAATATAAGGTGGTTAGGGCAGAATCTAGTACAAAGGAAATGTTCAATAAATGCTATTATTGTAACCTTATTATTATCATCTATTCCCCACTAGAACATAAACTAGGATATGACATTTATAAACATCAACTCCACAAAGACAAAGATTTTTATTTGGATTTGTCTTAGTCTATTTTGTGCTGCTATAATAAAATGCTGAGGCTGGATAAATTGTAATGGACAGAAATTTATTGGCTCATAGATCTAGAGGCTGGGAAGTCCAAGTCTGAACAGCTGTCATCTGGCAAGGGCCTTCTTTCTGTCTTATAACATAGTGGTAGACAGAGAGAGAGAGAGAAACAGAGAGCAAGAGAATGAGAAAGAGAGAGAGGAAGAAAGAGAGATAGAGAGCACCAAGGAATGCAAGAGTGTGTGCAAGAGAGGGTGACCTCACTCCCTCAATAATGGCATTAGTCCATTCACAAGAGTGGAGCCCTCATAACTTAAATCTTAAAGGTCTCACCTCTTAATACTCTTATACTGACAATTAAATTTCAACATGAATTTGGAAGAAGCAAACATTCAAATCATAGCAGAGTTGTTAATTGATATATCTCCAGTGCCTGGCACATAGATAGGTGAATTAAGCATACAAAGTCCTTAATTCTAGACACTTCTAGAATTTTTTATACTTCTAGATTTTAGCTTTGCTACCTGAAGGTAAGAAGATAAGGAGGTGGAGAACATTAGCTTTGCAAGAAATCTTTCAAAAACAATTCGGTTAGACAAATTCTAGACATCTTTTTTAAGGGCAGTCTCTTACCTCAAATTTGCCAAGGATGGGTACTTTGAAATTCACTTCCATATATCACTGATATCAGTCATTGGATAGATACCATTCAACATCTGCAGGTACTCTATGCATAAATGCGCATATATTCTGTCTCTCTTCCACTTCTCTTATCTCCCTCACCCTCATCTATCTGGTTAAAAAACAGAAACAGAAAAAGAAAACAAACAAATCCAAAACGGCATTGGAAAAGATACCATATAGCTTAATTAACATTTTAGACTCACTCTCTATATGTAGAATGTATATAGAATATATAATTGTAATATATAACAACATAGAATATAGAATTTTGGGTCTCTGGGCATGTAGCCAGCACTTTCACAATAACTGGGTAAAAGATTATTTATTTTATTTTTTTGAGACAGTGTCTTGCTTTGTTGCCCAGGCTGGAGTGCAGAGGCATGTTCACAGTTCACTGCAGCCTTGACCTCCCAGTCTCAAATGATCCTCCCACTTCCGTCTCCTGAGTAGCTGGGACTACAGGCATGCATCTTTCACTGATTTTTTTCTTTAAAATTTTTTGTGGAGACAGGGTCTCACTGTATTTCTCAGGCTGGTCTTGAAAACCTGGGCTCAAGTGATCCACCCTCCTTGGTCTCTCAAGAGCTGGGACTATGGTTGTGAGCCATCATGCCTGGCCTAAAAGAATATTTTAATGATGTTTTGCATCCTTACATGATACATGTGGATCCATGATCCTTCTCTTTTAGCTTATTGTGCATAAACTTTGGGGGAATTGCTGGGGAATGGCACTGTGCAAAGAGAAACATCATTACTGCTTTGGTATGATATCGGGTGTCCAAGCCACTTCCTCCTCTAAGGGTAAATTGTGTGAGAAGGGAGTGCTGGTCTGGACCATGACTGTATGCACTGGTCTGACCAGACAATCGCCTCTCAGTCTTGCTTAGAGTCAGGGATTAGCGTTGTGTGCCTTTTCCCTTGCTTGGTATTTCCACATTTTCAGGTGGGCCTTAATGTTTGCTATTGCACACTTATCCTCTTGAAGCCAGTGAGCTAACTAATCCTCTCTGAAAATAACTGGATTATCTTTAAGTAGTAAATTAACCCTTTCAGAGCATGATGGCTGTATATAATAAATTTTTGAATTAATTAAACAATCACAATCTGAAAAGTGATATCATCCCACATGCATGGTGTGATGTTTACTTACATAATTCTGTCACTTTATGGCCAAGGGATTACTTCTTTTTTTTTCTAAAATTTTGAATATAGCTAAGTAACATCTCTTCTACTAAAATATCAAAAGATAGAAATCATAAAAAGAAAGACATGCCATTTTTTATTAGTGATCTTGAAAAAATAATTCATAGAATTTCAAAATCAAGTTTAAGAAAACAAATTCACTACTAACTTGCATTTGTATATTATTTTATTATTACTATTATCTTGCATTCATTTGACTTTTTTTACTTTTCAAAGAAGTCATTGATTTTTAGTATGGCGCTATGAGCCTCATTTTTGTTTACAAATCCTGGATTCCATTAAATATAACTACAATGAAAATTCTAGCAGATATAGGAGTAGGAGATGGTGTTCATCAAAATTCTTCTCCAAATCAAGCCCCCTTGTAGCCAAGATTATTTCTTCTTTCTGTGCTGAACTGGACCTGAACTGACCATTCCCATTTCCTTCCTGTAATAATTGGGTTTTATGGGGGTTAGAAGCTATGTTGGGACTCTCATCAGGATTCACACTGGACTGTCCCTCTTTCTACTTGGGTTAAAATTTGCTGAAGCAGAAAAAATTCCTTGGCCAGCAATCTCAGACAAAGCCATAAACTGCTGATTTTTTAAAATGCACTTCATCTTATCACCTGCTTCCTTCCATATCACAGAAACTTTTTGTTTTATTCCATTTAACATTGAGACCCAGAAAACCAGAAACCAATGTTGCTGTCACTTTCTCTTCCTAACCTGGGGGTCTCAGAGTCTGAAGTAAAAATGGTAAGAAGAAACAAAGAAATGGTATATTTCATGTATATTTGTGTTTCAACACACATACATGCCTCTGGCTCCTGTCATCTTTGGAATTCTTGACATGGCCTCAAGTCCTTTCTCAATGAGCCCTCTTTTCCCTTGCTTTCCTTCGAATACTGAGATGTGTGTCCTTCTCCCTGGCTTGAACTTCCAGTGATTTCTTCATTGCCAGCCTTTACTAATGCACCCTCAGGAACCCCTCTTTCTTTGGGAATAAACTGCACACTTTCAAAATGTTCACAAAATATTCTCTCTACCTGTTTGCCTTTCTTAAAACCTGGCTCTCTTATACAAAGGCATTATCTCCTGAACATCTCTCTCAAGTGGAGGCTAATCATTCTCCCACTGCCTTTGGTAATTCGTGCATAAAACTGCTATTTGTATGCTCATTATCTGCCCTGTTCAATACTGCATCCCCATTTGCATATGCTCCTTTCAAAGTCAATATTTTTTCATGCTCATATATTTTTGTAAAATTTTAAAAGTAAGATATTTTAACATAAATTGAGAACAATGTCTCTTCCCAACTCAACCTCATTTGGGTCACACATCTTATGTCCAGTGGCATCAAAGTGGCTGCAATATGTTTACAATCTGGCTAAGAGAAAGTTGCCACAAAATACTGACATTGATGGACATAAAATAGAACTCATAATATGGCCCTATAACCAGAACATTATCAATAAACTTGTTAATGTCTGCAATTCAAATATTTATGTTTCTGTATAAGAAAACTTAAAATTCCCTAAAACTTTACAGCTATCAAGAATTTTAATGGAGGCTTTTTCAATTTTATAGTTTAAACTTCACATATTATTAACTTGGTACAAAGCTAAAATAAAATATTTTAATGTATCAATATTAAAAAACAAACTTAAATAAACAATGCTATCTTAGGCTTATTCCCCCCCAAATTAGTGACTGAGTCAGGATTTATGTGCTACTACCATATATCATTAGGGAGTGTAAACCAAGAGGGCAGGAGCTAGAGACTAGGAGAGAGAGATGAGAGGATGCTTGTTACAGAGCTGACTACCTTCAAGAGTGGCTGACTGCCATATCGTTGGGACCATGCCCCCTGCAAAGCTATCAATGTCACTTCTAGACCATCTTTCCGTGGCAGGGGGAGGGGGGAAGTGGAAGTATTTATTCTCTAGCTCACTCTCTTATTGGTCAAAGTTTTATTCCTTGGGTGCTCCTCTGAGTTGGCATGTATGAGTGGGCATTAACAGAATCCCAGAGCAGGTGTCAACAGGGAAGCCCCACGGCTCCAGAAAAAAAAAAGGACCTGTCAGATTGCATCACAGGAAGTCAGACAGAGCTCTTGCAGAGCTGCAAGAGACAGGTGAGGCCAAGAACATCTGAATTGATGCATAAGAGATGTCTGACATACAAGAGAAAATCCAAAATTATCCTTCTATGCTCTCTATAGAAAATGTTACACAAATCATTGTCATATGTAGAAGTGTTCAAAGACTATACAGCCTAAAATCATAATATATAGAAGTATATACTATATATGTATACAGAGGTATCATAGAGTAAAAGTATTATAGAAGTATATCATGAAATTAATGCAAAGACATTATTTTTTTCTGGATCATGGAATTTGTCAGCTTCTTACAATTTATAATTTGGTGTGATTTCTCATTCTAAATAAATATTTGCCTTTTTTTAATTAACAAAAACTGTATATGCTTATGAAGTACAACATGATGTTTTGATATATGTATGCGGTATGAAATGGCTAAATCAAGCTAATTAACATATGCATTACCTCACACTTTTTTTGTTGTAAGAACACTTAAAATCTATTCTCTTAGCAATTTTCAAGTATGCAATATATTGTTATTAACTATAGTCATCATAGTGTACAATAGGTCTTTTGAACTTATTTCTCCTAACTGGAATTTTTTGCCTTTTGACCAACATATCTCCAATTCTCCTCCAAATCCCGACCCACCTTAGCTTCTGGTAACTATCATTTCACTCTTTCTATTAGTTAAGCTTCTTTAGATTCCCTGTATAAGTAAGATTAGGTAGTAATTGTCTTTCTGTGCCTAGCTTATGTCATTTAATATGTCCTTCAGATTCATGTACAATGTCACAAATGATAGGATCCTCTTATTTTAAGGCTGAACAGTATTTCATAGTATGTGTGTGTATGTGTATATATATATATATATATATATATATGTATCACATTTTAAGAAATCCAGTTTTCCTTTGATGGACACTTAAGTTGATTCCCTATCTTGGCTATTGTGAATAGTGCTGCAATGAATGTGGGAGTGCAGGTATCTTTTCGATATACTGATTTCATTTTCTTTGGATATATGCCCAGTAGTGGAATTGCTGATTCATATGGAAGTTCTATGTTTAATTTTTTGGGGAACCTCCGTACTGTTTTCCATAATGACTATACTAATTTACATTACCACCAACAGCATACATGGCTTTCCTTTTCTTCATAACCTCATCAACACTTATCTTTTGTCTTTTTGGTAATAGTCATTCTAATGGAGGTGAGGCTATATCACATTGTGGTTTTAATTTGTATTTCCCTAATGATTAGTGTTGTTGTGTATTTTATTTTATTTTATTTTTTTGAGACGGAGTCTTGCTGTTGCCCAGGCTGGACTGCAGTGGTGTGGTCTCGGCTCACTGCAAGCTCCGCCTCCCGGGTTCACGCCATTCTCCTGCCTCAGCCTCCCTAGTAGCTGGGACTACAGGCTTCCACCACCACGCCCAGCTAATTTTTTGTATTTTTAGTAGAGACGGGGTTTCACTGTGTTAGCCAGGATGGTCTCGATCTCCTGACCTCGTGTGCACCCGCCTCGGCCTCCCAAAGTGCTGGAATTACAGGCGTGAGCCACCGCGCCCAGCCGTGTATTTTTTATTTTAATATACCTATTGGTCCTTTGTATGTCTTCTTCTGAGAAATTTCTATTCATGTCCTTTGCCCGTTTAAAAAAATCAGGTTACTTATTTTCTTGCTCTTGAGTTGTTTGAGTTCCTTACATATTTTGGCTATTAACCTCTCATTCGATGTATGGTTGGCAAATATTTTATCCCCATTCTGTAGGTTGTCTCTTCACTCTTTTCCTTTGCTGTGCAGAAGCTTTTTAGTTTGATGTAATCCCATTAGTCTATTTTTTCTTTTGTTGCCTATGTTTTTTGGCATCATGTAAAAAATAAATCAGAGCCCAGACCTATGTCATGGAGCTTTTCCACAATATTTTCTTCCAGTTGTTTTATAGTTTCACCTTTTATGTGGAAGGTAACTAATTCTATGTGCAATTTTATCTTTCCTGTGGGAAGCCTCCCAACATATGTAAGATTTAGGACTTACAAAACCTGGATCTGTCTCTTGGCTCAAGTTTCTCGTATCTCAAAACTTGTAAGAAAACAAACTCAACTTTTCTTGATCTCATGTTCCCATTTAGCACCAAGCCTTTCTCTCCTCTTCTGAACGGTACTTTCCAAAGATGAATTCATATTGTCTGCCTCTTCTGCTTCCACCAAGATCCATTTGCTCCTCCTTGTTCCCCTCATGCTCTATTCCCCAGGAAGCCCTCTTTCCAAGGCCACCAGTGGTCTCTCTCTTGTCAAAGTCAAAAGGACATTTCTATTATTTGCCAGGAGTGCCATTTCAGTGGAATTACCACAGATTCTTGGCCATGGCTTCCTTTGTGCTCTTTTCCCCTACTTTTTTTTTTCTCTGCATCTGGCAATTCCTATTGGTTTATTTTTCCGTCTTTTCATCTGATCAGTCTTTTCACATGACTAATTCAGTACTTTGGATCCAGTCAGCCACCTTTGGCCCTGTGGTGTATTCCAAAACAAAGTGTTCTGTGCTCAAGCCTCAGGCAGTGAAACTGATTAGTTTTTAAAATATGTATGTGTAACACCTGTTTATATATGATGAGCTATATTTCTTTGGGAAATGCTGTCCCTTTCTTCACTGCCACAACCTGGATATCTGTGGTAGTTTCCTAACTGCTCTTTCTGTCAATTTTGTTTTTCTTCTGTATAACTTCTGTAGTTATCACCTAAAAGTAAACCTCATCACAATTTCTCCCATTAGAAAAAAATTTCCTAATGGCTTCCTTAAAATTCAGGATAATGTTCAGATTGCTTTAAAAAGTCTTAATCAAAACTGTTTAAATTGCATAGGTTTTATGAACTCATTGTACAAAGTGATAAAGATTCAAAGATATATAAAAAAACACCAGTAGCCCTCTTTTTGGATTTTTACATAAGAGTATCATACAAAACATAAGTCTGAGACTTGATTTTTGTGTGTAACCACATATAATGGTCATGTCTCCCAGTTAAAGGGTGTAGTTCTTAGTCTCTTAAAGAGCTGTATAATATTCCATAGTACAATTGTGCAGAAGTGTGTCTAATGATCTTTATATTGATACAGGCATTGAAATTACAATCAGCCCTCCATATCCAGAAGCATCAAAACCCCGGAATATGGAGGGCTGGATATACTATGCCATTTTCTATAAATGACTTGAAAATCTGCAGATTTTGGTATCCCGGGGTGTCCTGGAACCAATTGCCGGCAAATACAAAAGTCTGCCTGTATTTTCATGTTCAACCAGTACATAAACTGTTTTAAATTCACAATATTAGGTATGCATTCTTACAGGATGTGAAAGTTTCCCAAGCCACTGGATCAAGGTATATATGTATGTGGAGGTGTTTCTTACCCACATGTTTTCTTTCTTCTTCTGGTACCTTGGAGAATCATCTGCCTCCCACTCTCGGGCCATTGGTTCCTATAAGCCAACATTATCTGCCATGAGGGATAGGAAGTGACTCTGGCCTAATTAGAGACTGCATCTCTCTGGCCACAATGATAGTAGTATTTTGCTTTTCAGAATCTTAAGCATACCTTTTCAGCTGTTTATTGATGTTTTACATTGGAAAGTTGTACATCTTTTGTTGGTATTTGCTAGCTGATATCTCTTTGGGAGTTCTTATTTTTTAGTCACACTTATTGAGGTAAAATTTGCACATGATTACTTTTTTCAGCTTCTCAGCTAACTGAGGCCATCATTTTTCATTCAGGTGTACTCACTGTTAGATTCAGTTTGATCTACTCCCTTTGGTTATTTTGAGAACCAAAATAGAACTAACCACTTAAGTTAGTTCTAATCAGGGTATGTGTTCTCTCAGCACCTACATCAACCTGGCCATTAGGCTCTCTCAAGCAGGAATGAACAAGAAGCTGTTCAAGGGAAGGCAGATTCTGTCTTTGTAGGCAGAGGCCAGTCAGCTGAGGTTTGAGAAGACATTTCTAGGATTGAGTAGAAGGCTTCTCTGACTACGGAATTTCAACGTGTTGCTGCAGTTCTTCTCTAGAGCCACAGGATGGAACGACCCCTCCCAGGCAACAGCAGGCCGATGAGACAGCAGTTCTCTGAGGAAACTTGTATGCTTCTGCTGGCCAAAATCCTCCTCCTTTCTCCCTAATCAATGGCAAAATCCTAGTTTTTGCTGAGCTTGAGGAGGTGCAAGCTCTTTCCTCTGTCATTAGGTCTGTTGGATTTCCTCTGGCACCAAAGAGAATGCAGCTAAGCACTTGTGATTGTGGCATCAACTTTGACTTCAGATGCTCCTTCCTAGCCCTGCCAATTCTAACCTGATTGTTGTCTTACAACACAGAGGAAGTTGAGGGAAACAGAAGGTCTCGTAGTTTCCAGGTCCTATCACCCTGAATCTCAGGTAAGTTCTTACTACTTAATACTGAAGACTCTTTACCATCTAATTTCATCACCTGGCACTTTGTCACATGTGTCCTTTTTGCTGAGCATACCAAATGGCTTTACATTCCAGGTGAGCTAAGCAAACATTTTCAGAATGCTGTGCCTTTGAACACATTTCTTCTACCTAAATTTGTCTCCTCCTCAGGCATCTACTCTTCATGCTTTTTTGTTCATCTGTTACTCCTCATTCAGCACTCAGAGTAAGCATTTCTCCTTTTTGTAAGACTAACTGGGATCCAGTCATTAATTCCCCCTTTATTGTTTAGTTATTTTTAGTAGCAAAAAATTTAAAAAAATCATTCATGTTTCCATGAAACCATAAATGTGAGCTAAAAACATTCTAGAACTTTTGTGTAAGGAAAACTCGACTTTTAGAAGAAGGGTATCTGACTCAAGATTTTTATCTTTCCACTCTCCTAGTGTTAAGGGATTCAAGATATTTCCACCATCTTTTTCAGAGCCAGAGAATATATGAGATAAACTTAAAAATACAGAAAGAGAAGGGGAGAAGTCCAGGAGGGGAGAGAGGGGGGAAGTGAAAGATGGGGAAGGGAGAGAGGAATAGGGAGAGGGAGAACAGAATTTGTACGACACCTTCATGTTTCCTGAGGTAGCTATTCCTATTTTCTAATTGTTACCTAGAAAAGTGCCTCAGGTTCACCTTCTTTTCCATTCCTCTTGTTCATAAAAGATGTCCTTTCATTTTCATTGAAAAGGCTACTCATCAGGACCTTAACTGGGTGATCAAAGAATGTAGCACAGGATTGAATCTTTCATTTCTTTTCTTTCGGTCTTCTTGTTGGTATTTTCTCCAAATTCATAACTCTTACTCTTTCTCTCATGGAAATTATTGGTACTTAGCCTTTATTCTTTGGGATGAGAACTTTAAAGTGCTTCTCTCCTTAGCCATTCTAGGCTTAAGTTTTTAAATGCAAGCAAAAATAACTCTGAAGCTCAATATTCACGACATCACTCTGCCATCTCCACTCCCAACTCTCAGGTACTTAGAAGAAATACTTAAGCTTTTGTCATTGGCTGCCTTTTATTCATATGAAATATCTTTACTGAGGGGGTGTTAGTTGGATAATACTATGAATTGTTGAGTGATAAGACTTATTAGGACAAGAATTTTGGCTTTGCTTTTAAAATAAATTTCTCAAATCCTAGAGTTCCTTTTCTACCATTGCCAAATGCAGTAATCCATCTGTGAGCCCAATATTTAGAACTAACTGAAAAGCATTGCTTGGTTTTGGTTTGGCAACTTAAAAAAAATGAATACAGTACTTTAACATGATTTTGAGAAATATATGTATATACATATATAGATATATACATATAGATAGAAACTAGCCAAACTAAAAGTTTTCCGTTTTTGTAGAAGATATTTAGTTTTCTATTTTTGTAGAAGATAGCGGAAATTTATAATTGTTTTTCTGAGTGGTAATTTCTCTGTCATTGGTCACAAATAAGGTGGGTTAGATCATCTGGGAAGAGGCACTGTGTTCTTATTCCCCAAAAATGTGGTGAATACCCTAACAGCAACTCTGGTTAGAAGCAGGCTGGGAGTATAGGCCAGGAGCCTTTAGGGTTTTACCTGAGCTAGTCAGCCTAGTCAGTCATCTTGATATTTTGCAAATATTTTCTTTCTTGTGCACCAGAGATTGGAGAGACTAAGGAGACAATTAAATTGTGTTTCTTTTTGTGGAAACTTAATTCTACAAAGCTTTAAAAGACTAACCACAGTTCCAAATATGATTGGCCTATCTTTATTCACATTTGTTTTTAGACATTGAACAGGCTTCATCTCCTAAAAGTTACAGATATTGAGCCCTAAGAATATTGCCTTGAGAATCCTGCTAACACAATTTCTAGTGTTGGTACCATGTATAGCAGAGATTGGATGAAACTTTAACTCTTTCATCTGAGTATTAAGCAAGCAGTTCCTTAAAAGACTATCTTTACATTTAGCAACATAACCTCATAAACTTCTTTGGAAACTAAATTTCATTGGTGCTACTTTTATGATTCCTAATACAAAATTTAAATGATATTATAGAGATTTGGGGATTATGAATTAGAAGTACAAAGGTTGTAATATTATTTAATATTTATTAAGCACAATTGATTTGATCCTGTGCAGAAAGTGAGGTTGAACTCTCCAGCATCAAGTGACCTCTTACTTTCTGTCTCCCTCTAAAAATTGTCACCTGAATTAGTTGTGTAGGGTGACCATAATAAAGTACCAAACAGGGTGGCTTACACCACAGGAATTTATTCTTGAGGCTAGAAGCCCAAAATTAAGGTGTTGACAGGTTTGGTTTCTTCCGAAGGCCATGATGGGAGAATCTGTTCCA
Organism: Pan paniscus; assembly: GCF_029289425.2. Taxonomy (NCBI): domain Eukaryota; kingdom Metazoa; phylum Chordata; class Mammalia; order Primates; family Hominidae; genus Pan; species Pan paniscus. Next base: position 108,651,271 of record NC_073256.2, read on the forward strand.
TGCCTCTTCTCTAGCTTCTGGTGGTTTGCTGGCAAGCTTTGACATTCTTTTGCATCTGGAAACAGCACTTCAATCTTCACATGATGTTCACACGCCTTCATTTTCACGTGGCATTTGCACGACTTCCTTGTCATGTGGTGTTCACATGCCTTCATCGTCATGTGGCGTTCACACGCCTTCATCTTCATGTGGCATTCACATGCCTTCATCATCACATGTGTTTTCACATGCCTTCATCTTCACATGGTGTTCACATGCCTTCATTGTCACATGATGTTCTTCCTGTGTGCTTGCATGTCTCTTCACATGGTCTTCTTTTATAAGGACACCAGTCATATTGCATTAGGGTCCTACCCTATTCCACGATGAGCTCATCTTAACTAACTATGTAAGATATGACCTTTTTCCAAGTAAGATCACATTCTGAGGTACTCAGGGTTAGGAGTTCAACATATAAATTTTAGGGGAACACAATTCAACCCATAAAGCATAAAGAAGTGCTTTATGAAGATGATAGACATTTCTGGGGCAGTAAATTCTACTGTAATAGCTGCTCCTTTGAATTGTGTTAGCTCTAGTTTTCTGGGTCATATTTGAAGCTCCATAACCAATGGCTATAGTCTATAAAATATTGTTGGTCTTGTATTCATATCTGAGAGGAACAAAACTAGTGCTTCTAAGTCCTAGCTGTCTGATCTTACAATAAAAAGGTAAGGCTGCTAGGCCAACAAAACATAGAGTATCTAACAGAGGGGTTTTCTATGTGTAATTGTAGCACCAATTTCTAACTTCAGATACATTACTCAATTTCTAAACTCCATGTGTTTCTTTGGTTTTCTGAATACTTGCTATAATGTCATGTAAATCTAAATAAACTAGTCTGAAACTGAAATAAAAATCTGAATTTTAATATATAAATCTTCTCTGTGATAAATAGTTCACTTTCTCATCACTAGTGATTGAGTCACTTTCTAGTGATCTCAGCCAAAAGATTATAATAGGAGCAGAGCCAGAGATTGAGCTACTTACCTGCTTTCATGGCCCTTCTTGGTCTGGGGTCAGGCACTGTGCCTAGGGAAGCCAATCTCAGCACAGCGTGGGTTGGAGGGACAAGGCATACTGGTGGCAAATGTTCAGTTTCACACTAAGGGCTTCTCGAAAGGTTGGTAGTGTTCACAAACCCTGAGACTATTGGTGATTTTGATATGGGAATCTAGAATTTCTTCTCCTGTAACCATTATCATACCTACAAAGCATGTTTTCTTAAAAATTTCATTTTTCAAAGTCTTCTCGTGACCATTCTTTTGTGGCTGTATCAGCCTTACATTACCATTAAATAATTGTCCCTCTAAAAATAATCAGCCATGTAAAGATTTCATCCATCCCCTCAGCCATCCTCTTTTGAGACCCATTAGCCTAACACTGTGTCTATTCCTTGATACTTTTGTTTTTGTTGCTTTTGCTCTTATCTAAATTAGATTAAGTTACATAAGTATCTGTCGGCATTTGCAATATTTTTCCCCAAAACAATAGCATTAGAGAGTTGTAATTTTGCTCTTATTTGAATTGAAAGCCATGTTTTATTACAGAGAAAGTAGAGATAATTCTGCTAATTGGTTAGCGACTTATTAAGATATTCACTATTTTGGGGGGACTTAACATATTTTAGCTTGTGTGAATGTGTGTGTATGTGTGTGCACATGCACATGTATGAGACTATGTAACCAGTTTATATTATGAACCAGAATAATAAATGAATCAGAAAAAGGAAACTTTATCCAGCTGTCTCTCCTTTTTTTGAGGTATGTGTGTGGGGGCTGGTCTTGAGCCTTGTAGTTCTTATTTGTGGAAAGGATACTTGATGTTTTACAGTACTGTATATCTGAATTAGTTCATTCCTCCTGTGTTTTGGCCATTGTTCATTGCCACATTAAGAGAGAAATGGGTTTCCATTGAGGGCGAATGATATTGTTGTTTAAAGTAAAATTTCAATATCAGTGTAATATGAGATAAAGGAAATGTCTACCTGATTTCTGGTCTTGGAGATTGTTGTAGAAGAATCTCCTGACATGATATTTTGTATTTAATTTACAGGTCTAGAGACCGTTGAAAAATTAAATATATTTTACTTGATTATTCCCACTTTAATTTGATAGGAACATGAGATCTGGGAAAATCCAGTTTTTAAACTAAGTTTGTTATAGATTTTATTTGGGATAAACACAGAGAGAGATGACTGTTATTGTAATAAGGCAGACAGATAAGCAGGAGGTAGCTATTCACGCTATTCACATGGTAAGATAAGAGGGTCCAGCTGCTTCCAGCTTTATGTTACATTTGCCTGTTGCAAGCAGAGCAGCCAAATGGGTCTACCTCTGAACAATTTTGATCCTGTCAGTATTGACCACATTTATCAGAATGTTGTGTCCATATGATTAATCCAGGAGCTTTTGCTAAATATGCCTTTCTTCTCCACCACTGATTTAGTCAATCTGTGATCTTATAAAGTGCGAGCTACATTTTTTTCTTGCTCAGGAACACTCTGCATTTCTGTCTCTTAATAGATAACTTTTATCAGGTAACTTATTCTGAAAAATGGATGAGAAAAAGTTGTTTTCTAGCTTTTCATATGGCTGATGTAAACAGTATATTTTACAAAGTTGCTTACACTAAAAATGCCAAAAGGTGCTTCTTGGTAGAGGTGGGGAAATATTTAGCCTGCCAATACTAATGAAGCTTCAAGACCTGCCCCTTAACACCATCCTTTCTACCTCTCACCGTGCCTTTATGAAATTCTAGAACAGCCTCTGCCACTGACTCTTCTATAATCACTTTTATCATATTTTCACCAGACTGTAGGGATACATTACCAGCAAACAAGCAACCCAGATGGTTTTTAAAAAGAAGAAAGGAGTGGTCATTGGTTAACTTTTCATGTATTTTAAATGCAGCAAAAGTGGCTTCTACTGCTTGAAAAATATCTGAAAGATAACTATGGAGCTTATTAAGAAGGGAATTTCATTTAATTTAAAAATGGTAAAAGCTCAACAGTAAAAATTATTGATATTAGAATCAGACAGCCAGGCTTTATAGTGTGAATAATTACCTGCCTCATATTCAGAGACTCCAGAATCTAATGCCTCCTCCATTCTCAAGTCTCTTTGTAACATGTAAAGTCCTTTATGCCCAATTTAATGGAAACATTTGAATGAATTTGTCGTTCCAAGGATCAGCCACAATCAAGATAATTTTATGAACCCTTACTTGTAGATATTTTGGTCACGTTGAAACCACCAGTGGTCATTTAGACATGTCTAAGAAAATTTTCTATGTGCATGTATCATACCAACTATGTAGGCAATAGTCTTTACAAGGAATAAAAATTAACAGTTATGAATTATTTCTTACTCCTTGAGTAAGAAAAGTTGATTTCTTTTTCCACTCTAAGACACTGTACCTGAAATATAAGCCAAGGTCCCATTAGTTGGGAAGCACATGGGTTTATTCATCGGCCCTACCACTGTGACACACAGTCTCAAGCTGGCTGTGCAGCTGGCCAACCAGCCAATGTTGAGTATGCGTCCTTTTTGTCCAGCCCTAGTTCCCCTTCCATTTCAGGCTTCTCATCTGTCAGGGGTAAATCTTCTAGTCTCGCCTATCTTACAGATGCTATTGTGCACATAAAATTATACATGTGAAATGCTTCTAAAATTTTAGTGTGCCTGGAGATATTTTACAATGTTACTGTCCAATCTACCATTCAACAGGAAGACTCTCTGAACCACCGTTTTTTGTAGACATCTCTGCAATCAAAGGAAAAAGCATTAGTCCAAAAATAATGGTTTTTGGAATCATAAAAATGAACTAAAGCGTGAATTTTCTTTTATTTAGGGCAATAATGCTAGACTCTTGTTGAGCAAGTAGAATAAAGTATGATTCATTTTGTCTATAAGTAAATCAATACCTATTCTTTTGTGTAACAGACTGTGTCTTGGGGTTATAAGGTGGTTTTAATTACCCTAGTCTTCTTCACAGGATTGGCCTTTGCTGTTCTCTCATCTGTGCACCCAGTGTTTGGTTTATATGGGTCTCTGTTTCCTGCCATAATTTACGCCATATTTGGAATGGGACATCATGTTGCCACAGGTAATAATTCCTATGTTTATGCTTCTAATGTTACTCGCAAAAGAGACTTAGTGATTATTACTGATTGCATCTCCTTAGCAGTGTTAATGTCACTGCTGAAAACCAGAGCAAATATTAGAGGAAGATATTTACTCTCCATGCATCGGATAGTCAATATACACTGTGGTTTATTGCTATATTACTGTGTAGGCAAGATAATTGCTAAGGATTCTTTGCATTTTTGAGTTGCAAAGATTCCACAAAAGAAGGGAGATGGGGCGTGGTAGTACACGCCTGTAGTCCCAGCTACTCGGGAGGCTGAGGCAGGAGAATCGCTTGAACCTGGGAGGTGGAGGTTGCAGTGAGCTGAAATTGCGCCACTGCACTGCAGCCTGAGTGACAGAGCGAGACTCTGTCTCAAGAAAAAAAAAAAAGGAAGGGAAATGTTCTGAATTTACAATGAAACGAGAGAAAGTAAGTACTTGGGAGGTAAGACTACATAAAATATAGCTACTCAAAAAACAGTGAAAAATATTTTACGTGTATTTGATATGTGGACTAAATGATGATCTTCAGGTTTATTCCAGGCTAGTTTATACAATGCTCTTTATTTGGTGTAACTCTAACCTTACCTACCTCTATATTACCAAAGAAAATATGAGGGGTGATTTGGTATTAGATAAACCTGGGTGCATATCTTATTTGTTGTTTGCTATTTACATGGTCTTAGGCAAAATTTTAAGCTCCATTGCTGCTTTCTTGATAGCAAAATTACCTTCCAAATTCTAATGATTATAGTGAGAACTAGATAATTGATATACAGTGCCTAATTTAATACTTGCTACATAATAAGATTTAATAAAGTTAGCTATTATTATTATTACAAAAATGGTATCTTAGTCTTAACTATTAAGGAAATAATAAAATAATTTTAACTAAAAATATCTATAGAGACATTTCTATTTATTTGGGGATTACATGATCTCAGGCTCTAAGTAATAATATTTCTTGACCATTTCTTCAATGGTCATTTTGTGTTATTGATTGTATCAGTTTTCTGTTGCTGCTGTAACAAATTACCATAAGTTTGGTGCTTAAAACAAGATAAAGGTATTACTCTACAGTTCTGCAGCTCAGAAGTCTGAAATGATATTCACAGGACTAAAACTAAGGTGTCAGCAGGGCTGTGTTTCTTTCTTGGGGGCTCTAGGGGCAATCCATTTTCTTGACTTTTCTAGTTTCTAGAGGCTTCCTGCATTCTTTGGCTCATGGACCTTTCAACCATGTGATATGTAAACATGCAGTGTCGCATCTTCAAATTCTCTTTGACTCTGATCTTTTGCCTCCATTTTCCATGTTTAAAGGACACTTGTGATTACATTGGGCACACCTGGATAATCCAGGCTGCTCTTCTTATTTTAAGATCAGCTGCTTGGCAACTTTAATTCATCTGCAATGTTAATTCTCTCTTACCATATAGCATAACATACTCACAGGTTCTGGGGATTAGGATGGGAACATATTTGAGAGGTCATAATTCTGCCTACTACATTGATACATATATTTTCTGTTAACATAACATTTTATTTATGTAGATTTGGCTTTTTAAATCCATTAATTTTGTTATGAGGAAAGGAACAACACTTATCAATCACTTACAACATTTCTGCCTAAAGTGCGGCTCATGAACCAGCAGGTTCAGCATTATGTAGGAGCTTGTTAAAAGTGCAAAGCCTTTATTTCCATCTCAGGCCTACTGAATTAGAGTCAGAACTTTCATAAGATCTCTGTTTTTATTTAATTTGTAGGTAATATAGTATATATATGTATTTATATGTTTATGCATATTTGTGTACGTATATATATTTAAGTTTGAGAACCATGGATGTTCTATTTATTAGGTACTTTATTAAGAGTTTTACATATGTTATTTTATTTTGTTCTAGCATAAGCCTTTTAAATAGATATTATTACCTTTACATTGCAGGTGAAAAGAAAACACTAAAATTCAGAAAGTTTCTGTGAGATCACAGATTAAAAGTCACAGGTGCATGGATTGCAACCCAGGTGCGACCAAATCTAAAGCACAAGCTTTTAACTTTACAACTCACTGTTCAAGAATAAGCTTTTCTTTTGTATTGATGCAAAAAAGAGAAAAGCACAATAATTAATTATAAATTATTAAAGCCTATTTTTCAATTATCTTGCTTCCTAATTTCCTAACGATTTCTTTTCATTTTTCAAAACATTTAAACATATCCTTAGCAATAAAAAAGTTGTTTTAATACTAACCTCTAAAAACATTTTCTCTGTTAAACCCAAGATAAAAGAAAAAGGCAAAACAAGTTTGTCCAATACACCATAATTGCTTTAAGAAAACAAAAATACACAATTTGAACATACTTAAATACATACTTACACAAAATATTTGATGTATTTCCCTTCTGTTAAGTCGAATGGGCTACCACACAATAAATGCTAGAGACATTTTATTTCTGCATTTGTACTTCACCAAAGACAGTCAGCTGGGCCTTCCTATTAGTTTTTTATCCCAGTATTTAGGATTCTTTGGGTCATTAAAAAATAAATGATAGGCTGGGTGCGGTGGCTCACACCTGTAGTCCCAGCCATTTGGGAGGCCGAAGCAGGCAGATCACAAGGTCAGGAGATCAAGACCATCCTGGCTAACACAGTGAAACCCTGTCTCTACTAAAAGTACAAAAAATTAGCTGGACGTGGTGGCGGGCACCTGTAGTCCCAGCTACTCAGGAGGCTGAGGCAGGGAGAATGGTGTGAACCCGGGAGGCAGAGCTTGCAGTGAGCCGAGATGGCGCCACTGCACTCCAGCCTGGGCGAGAGTGCGAGACTGTGTCTCAAAAAAAAAAAAAAAGAAGATAATTTTCCCTTATTTTGCAACATATATATGTCAGGGAAAATAGACTAATTATGTTTTGACCTTCCTTTAATCTTGGACATAGGGACTGAGTGTCACCAATAAGTTACTGCAAATTAATATACAGAACATACTTCTCTTTAAAATAATTTAATTTTGATGCATATGCATCCCACTTCCACAGTATTATTAAGATATTGATGTTACTTTCATGAAGAAAAATTACTTTATTTGGGATTTTGCCTTCAATTTAGATGGCTGGAATGCAATGCTGACTTACTAAATACAATAATAAATTATGTTAGAGGCATCTTTAAAAGTAAACAATTCATAAAATCAGAGTATAAAGACATGAAACATGCTGTTTTGCTCAACAATGTGAACTTTCTTATTTTAATTTAAAATAGGCTTTTTTTTTTAAAAAAAGGAATAAATCAGTTGATTACTTTTTGTGGCTTGCAAAGAACATATATTGGAATAAATACACAACAGTAAAAAACCTGGGTATTAATCCAATGGCAACAGCATTGTTGTAGGAACCAATGTGAGACAATTGGATAATCTTAATTTTTCTCTAAATTAGGGAAATTTATTTAAAGAGCAAAGTTTAACAATTTAGAGAGGATATTGTGAAGACTATATAAGGCACTTTTCAGAAGCAAAAATAAACAATTATTTACTGATGAATTATAATATGATAGGACTTGAGATAGTGTTTTTTTAAAATATAAAATCTCATTTATTCTCTATCAAAATTTTGTAATAGATATTTTATCATCATTTTACAAATAAGGAAGCTGAGAGAGGTTAGGTAACTTGACCAAGATCAGAGGTTCATATTAAGTAGAACTGGGATTCGAACTTGGCTCTATTTAACTCTAGGGCTCATATTCACTTCCTATGAGACCCTGTGACCCACAGTACTGTTGAGCTATCAGGTAGAAGTAGTGGTATATAAGGGTACCACTAATAGGCTGAAAGCCTAACCAGGGTAAAATGTTGAGCAAATGAGGCAAAGATAGAGAATTAGTAGAGAGGAGACAAAGACAAAGAAGAGACCTATAAATAGATAATGTAGAATGTCATCCACAACAGCCACACATATTCACTGGCATTCCCACTTCCCTTGATTGGCCTTCATTATCTCAGAAACAGCAAAGCATTATCCTTGCTAAAGAAGCAGTACTCCCATGTCCACATTGGCATGGTGGATATGCCTGTACCCATTGCTGGCAAGTCCTCTCTCTGGAGGTGTTCTTGCAATATGACTCACACGCAGGTGAAGCTTCCTTTTGTTCCCCTAACAAGGCCTTTTAGATGGCTTTCTCTTTTACTGCTCGATTCCTTCCCATCTTCCTCCAAATCCCAGGAAAAACAGGCCTAAAATAAAAAATTAACTCATCTATATGTTTTTAAAAAATTCTGTAGTCAATTTGTTCAGTGGCGTTTGTACAAAACATTTTGCTCTGTGCTCTAGGAGATTTAGACACCAAAAGACAAACTCCTTTACTCTCAGAAGTATCTGTTTTGATCTCCCGAGCATCGTGTTGTAATATACCCTCGGAAATATGTCCTATCAAGAGCAGATTCTATGGTGAATATTCTCTACTTGGTATTTCCCATCCTGGGTGCTAGAATCTCATTTCTAATAAGTTATATTACATTAGTTTCTTGATGTACTCTTAATTTAGTACTTTATGATAAGGACAGTGGTCATGATTTATTGATGATTTATTGAGAATGACATCTCACTAAAAGAATGTTATTCAATCTGCTGTCTGTATTTATGTACCACCAACTCTATGGAACAGAGAAAAACATACAATGATAGACCATAACAGAGCATTCTGACTTTAGTCTTATTAAAAATTATATGAATAGCTACCATTTATCAGGTGTTAACTACATGTCATCTTCTATGATATGTGCTATATTACATTATTTAAGCCTCATAACAATCCCATTGGGTGAGGAATGCTGTTTATAGACAAAAATATTGAGGTGACAGTTCTGGGATTTTAGGCCAGGTTTTTTGGAGGCTACAATCATCATGTTTTTCTGAATCCATAGCATGTACTGCCTCTCTTATCTAGTAAGACCAAGGATTGGCTGTGTTGAATTTCCATTGAGACCTGTTTCTGTTTGACTCATGTCTCTCTTGCCTTATGCTGCTTTGTGCATGGTTTGTGTTGGGTTGTCTACATGTTGAAAGGACCCTTTTCATGAAATCTCACTTATGACCAGAAGCAAAGTAAGATCTTCAAGTAATGAGAGCAAATGTTTGCACATTGCTGCAGTTTGTTTCTATAACCCAAATTTGTCAACGCCTCTTTGAGAGAATCAGCATTTCCATGTTCACCAGGCTGCATTCTCAGGCATGCTGTGCCAAGATGAGAGGCTTCAGAACTCTTGACAGGAAGAGGGGAACACACTGAAAATGGTCCCACAAATGTGCAAGGCCATGGCAATTCTTGGAAAATAACACCAAGCCTTATCTAACAACAGTAGACAGAAATGGTATGTTTAATTATTTTATGGGCCACGATATGTTGTTATACAATAATAAAAATATACTCTGCTATGAGACCACAGAAGGTGGAAAGATTAAGCCTAGTTGGGAGGATCTGGGATGGATCCTTATTAGATATGGGATTTGAGCCAGACCTTGAAAAACAAATAGGATTTGCACAGGTAGAATGAAGAAGCAAGCATTTCAGGGAAAAAGCTGAATTTACTGAGGTCTTCATACCTATCATGTCATTTATACTCCCCTTAAATACTGAAATGTAGGCATTATTACTCCCATTTTATGGATAAGACCATTTATATCCAGTGTAATGTGCTTTAGGTCACATTATTGGTAAATTGAGTGGTTGAATTTAAATCCAGGCCGTAATCTTATTTCCTGTACCAGGACATTCTTTATGCCAATCTGCAGAGAGGTGGGAAAATGTCTGAACCAGGAGGGAATAGCAAATAGATGAGTGGCTGTACGTTGAATGAATAAGCATATATGGAGGTAAGTTTCCATTTCATCCATGGAGCGAGGTGAAGAGTGGAGAAGCAAGGCCACAGAGGAGGGGACAGTGTTTCTAACAGATCTGTTTGGTTTCACAATGTAGCTTCGACAGAATCCCACAATTTTTATTGAGCCTTTAAATCGAATTACTAATAGAAGATTCCCCACACCACTTGGTTTCAGGCACCTTTGCCTTGACATCCTTAATATCAGCCAACGCCGTGGAACGGATTGTCCCTCAGAACATGCAGAATCTCACCACACAGAGTAACACAAGCGTGCTGGGCTTATCCGACTTTGAAATGCAAAGGATCCACGTTGCTGCAGCAGTTTCCTTCTTGGGAGGTGTGATTCAGGTAAGTGATACTGACACTTGAGCACAAAGAAAGGGACACAGTGGCATAGGGAAGGCAGCTGGTGTTTTATTTTTATTCTTGTTCATGAATTTGTCTTTATAGGTGGATAAAGGCCTGATGTGTTTTATCATTATGGAAATGCTGTTTAGAGTCATTGCTCTATAAATGCTGGTTGAATGAATGAACTAGAATCAATAAATTGAAGTTACACAGAAACAGTTTTTGGTCTTTTAAGAATGAACTTTCTAAAAAATGTTTCAGAAAATGGAATGAGCTTCCTTGTAAGGCAATGAGGCAATCCCTGTGTCCACACAGTGACTAGGTCGTCACTGTAAGGGAATGTTATAGGAAAAATTCCTGCAATAGGAAGGAGATGTGACCAGATCTCTAGTGTCCTTCCCAGTTTTCAGATTTTATGATGTTATTACTTACATCAGTAACAAATGGTGCTTGGTTTATGCTATAGGTTTGCTGATCTGAGGTCACTGGACTCAGATCTGTACCACCAGCATCGTGTTGCTGCCAAGATTGCTACAGTCTATTTCTTCAAAATATCAGAATATGTAATTTGATGTTTCTAATCAGTCGTCAAAATTAGAAAGCTCAGAGGTGACTATAAAATAAATGTAGACAGGCACTGAATATTAGACATGGAATTGCCTGTTTGATAGCCATTTTTGCTTACTCTCTCATGGTCAACTGAATTATGTGTGCATAAACTTCTTGGGTGGCTGTGTTTTGGGTTGGGAGGCTCTATTTTACACCGTAACATTATTTACAAGGTCAAAGATCTTGTAAACACCAAGAAGGGCGAAAAATAGTTGATGATTGGCTGGAATGATGGTAAGAGAAAACATGTGACCTAAAAGAAAGGAAGCATTAAAATTCTTAGAGTTACATTGCCTTCTAGCTATGTGAAACGGCCGAAAGAATTAAGGATGTAAAATGAAATGAGAATAAGAGCTCATGTCTTCATAGTCCTTGAAAGAAATAGACCATTTGAGTGGCAGCTCATTTGCTTAGGAGACTGACCAGACTGGTGGACCAATCAGTATTTTCTATGGCTTGTATCTGAGCTATCATAAAATAAAAATTAGTTGCCTGGGTACCCTGTAACTTTCAGTTTATTTTTCCAACCATGGATGTCAGCCTATTCTGAGGCTTGCACAGACAGGCTTAGTGGCTTTTCCTCCTTGCCTGGCCTGTGTGAGGCTCTCTGAGATCTGTCATCTATCCCCATCTCAGAAATAATCAGCCCTGTGAACTGGTAGATCAAACATGGATATATTGCCTTGGATTTGGCATAGGTTTTCCTTAATTTCTATTCATTTAAAATAAAAAATCTTTGTATTAACATTGCAAAGATAATATTGTGTCTGTTTTCTGTCCCATTATTTTTTCATTCATATTTCTTTTTGAATTCATGGTTTTTACTAGAGTTGGATATCCTCTTACTCTACAAAGCAGTAAACAAGTAGTTTTAGGTTGTTTAATAGTGTAGTATTAGTTTTAGGTATATATTAGTATAGTAAAAATCTAAGAGTATACATAATTAGCGGTAAGACCTGGCAACCTTCTGCTTAGTCTCATTTTAACCATCTTCTGAAAGTTTGAAACAATCATCAGGTATTCTGTTATTATCTAGTATATTTGGATTATGACTTAAAATGATAACATATAAAAGTCAAAGCCAGGATTCTAACAACATAAAAAATATATGTCTCATTTCCCCGAATGAAACTCCCTAGAATTATAAGAGCAAAGTAGAATATTATTAAAGATAATAAAAATAATTTTGTTTTCATGGCCTTTTATTACATGTAAAATTTGATTCAGAGAGTTGCATATTTTCTCTTATAACTTCATCAAGCATCTGCTTTTCTTCCTCTTTAGCTCTGATCTTGGATATGTGACTTACGTTTTAGCCAATTTTTAAGCAGATGGCTGGACTTTATTTGACCTCCAAACTCTTCTTTCCATTGTCAACTAGAAACTTCAAGAGTTCTGCATCTTTAGGATTTAGCTGCTCAGTCATTTTTCCTTTTATTCCTTCAGATTTGAAATCCACTGAATCAAAGTATCCAGTTTCTACAAACATATGAAGTGTGTGTTTGTCTTGTTTTATTTATTTATTTGTGTATTGTTTTGCTCTTGCTTGCATATTATTTAGTTTCAGGTTGATTTTTTTCTCTCTGAAGATCCAGCTGACAGAATTATTTAGGTTAATAAGATTGTATTGTTAAAGTGTCTGAAACAATCATGTCTGATCTGATTCACAGTTAGAAATGCTCTCACCTGCAAGGAACAGAGAACCCTCCTATCGGAGGCTTACACCATAAAGATATTTATTGCTTCTTGTATTACAGGAAGTTATAGAAGTAAGTTCTGGGGGGGCTTTGGTGTCTGGCAACACATTCAATTGATGAACTAATCAGCTTTCTGTTATTACATAATAAGGGCTCCATGACTTATTAGGTGTGTTTTCTTTTTGCCTTCTCTTCTTGTAACTGATAAGTAAGTTTCCCCCACTAAAGTGTAGCTTGTATTTGTCTAAATGTTCCCTACACACAACTCTTTCTCCACTTCTTTACTTGACTTATATTTTTAACATTATTTTAATGATTCTAGTATGTCTATCTCTTCAATTTTAACTTATGCATTTTTTAGAAGAAAGTATAGCATAGAACAATAAATTTCTGATTTTAGTTTGCTCTTTGCCTTTTTTTGCTTTTCCTCCAATGTTTTGTATGTCTATAATATTTTAGTTTGTTTTCTATGTAAGACATTACTTAGAGAACAAAGTTCTTGAGGGTATTAATACGATCTTAAAGCATGTTAAAGTCATCATTGTACCTAGCATAGAACTCTACATGGTAGATTCTCAGAAAACTTGTTGAATTAAAAAATGAATTATCTATTCAGGAACTTGAAAACCAAGAAACATAATGCTAGGTAATAATGATTTTAAAATATAAACTGAGTCTGATGTTTGTTAATTTTAATTATTATTATAGCAAGATGGGACTGTAAAAGAAAGGCACACTCAGAACTGTCACTTCCCTTCCCTAATGCTGCTATGTATGTATATATCTGGATTTTCATTTTGTTAGGAACATCTCTTCAAGATGAATTCCTAGAATGAGATTACTGGGTCAAAAGGTAAATTCAAAACAAAAACAAATGTAGTTATGTTAGACATTGTTAAATTCCCTTCCAAAGGGGTTGTGTCAGTTTACATTCCCATAGCAGTGTATGAGAGTGCCTCAGCCTTACCAACAGAATGTGTTCTCAGCCTTTTGAACTTTAGCCAAGCAGGTGAAAAGTAGTATTCAAGGTAATTTGAGTTTCTTTAATTACGAGTGAGGTTCAACATCTTTTCATATGTTTAAGATAATTTTGTGCTAATTTTGTGAATTGTCTATTTATATTTGTCTCATTTTTCCATCAGAGTTTTAGATTTTTTTCTCTTCAAATTTTAAGAGTTCTTTATATATTATGGATATTAGCCCTTTTTCTGTGATAGATGTTGAAAGTATTTCCTTCTAATTTGGCAGTTGTACTTTGACTTTATTTTACTATGCAAATTTAAAAAATTGTGTTGTCAAATTTATCAGTCGTTTCTTTTACTGCCCATTATTTTGAGTCATTGTTAGCTTTTTTCAACACTGAGTTTATGGAGGAAGTCACCATATTTTTTTTCTAGGCTTCCATGATTTAAGTTATTTTTTTTCTTTTTATATATACATTCCTGATAATTGTGGAGTTTATGCTTGTGAGTGGTGTGTGATATGGATGTAATTTTATTTTTTTCTAAGTTGCTGCCTACTTGTGCCAACAACATTTATTAAAAAGCCCATCTTTACCTCTATAACTTAAGATGCCACCATTATCATTTCCATATGTACTTATATCAATTTTGGGACTTTCTTTGCTATTCTACTGCCCTTTAACTCTATTCTTGTGACTGTAGCACCCTGTTTTATGGAGACTTTATAGAATGGTTTAATGTAGGGTAGGACTAGTCAAGCTTTGTATTTTTAATTTTTGTGTGTCTTCTTGGCTATTCTTGCATGTTTGTTTTCCTTACGAATTTCAGCACCAACTTGCATTGGAGGAAAAGCAAAAAAAAGGCAAAGAGCAAACTAAAATCAGAAATTTATTGTTCTATGCTATGCTTTCTTCTAAAAAATGCGTAAGTTAAAATTAAAGAGATAGACATACTAGAATCATTAAAATAATGTTAAAAAATATAAGTCAAGTAAAGAAGTGGAGAAAGAGTTGTGTGTGGGGAACATTAGACAAATACAAGCTACACTTCAGGGGGAGAAACTTCCTTGTATAAAAAGAAACTTGCTGATACTTTTATTGGGATTGTGTTAAACTGACATCTTTATGATGTTGATTTGTCCTGTCCAAGAACAGAGGATGCCTTTCATTTTGTTCAAATCCAATTTTGTGTTTTTCAGAGTGTTTTAAAATTTTCCTCCTACAGGTTTTGCACATTTTTGTCAAGTTTATTCCCAAGGATTTAATCTTCTTTGTTGCTATTATAAGTGGAGTTTTCTTTACCATTATGTCCTCTGGCTGGCTATTGTTTGTGTCTTTGAAAGCTATTGATTTTTGTATGTTAATTTTGTATCCTGATATCTTACTGAATTCTTTTAGTATTTGAATTAGTTTTATTGTTCATTAATTTGCTAGAATTTTTAAGAGATGTTTTTACTTCTTTACAAAATCATATGACTGGTGATTTCTCTAATCCAATTGCTTTGGGTTTTGCAACCTCTATTATAACATTAGGTAATTGTGAAAACAGTGGGCATTCTTGCCCTTTCATGAGCTTACTTATAATGCTATTAACATCTCCACAAATTATAATGCAGCCCTCATGAATAAAGTTTATATGTCTTGTCATATTAAGAAATTATAAATTGTGTCCTATTTCTGTGTTTTTAATAGAAACTAGAAAAAATCTTGAATATTGCTGAAGCCTTTTCAGCATCTATAGAAATAATCTTATTTTTATTCTCTCAAAACTATCATTTATTATGTTAATAGATTCCCTAATATTGAACCAACTTTAAATTGCAAGAATAAATTCCAGTTGGTCACGGTCTATTTTATTCTTAATGTGGTACTGGATTCTGTTGATTAATTTTCTTCTTTAGTATTTTGCATCATTTTTCTTTAGTGGTACTGGACTGTAGTTTTCTTTCTTGTGCTGTCTTTATCAGGTCTAAGTCTCAATGTTTTACTTTCTTCTTAACGTCCCTTCTCAATGCTTTTCAGCATGTATAGCACTTTTGGAGCATCTAGTACTGGAGGTTTTGTAGAATTCCTCTTTAAAATAATGTTGCCTGGTGCTCTTTTGTAAGATAATTTCTTGATGATCCTCTGCAGTTTCTTCTACAAAAATTGGTCAGTTTAAGCAGCCTAGCTCTAAAATAACCAGAATCGGAAATCTTTATTTTCTTGGAAAATTATATTTTTATCTATCTTTTCAAATGTATTTACATGTAGGTCTTTAAAGTAGTCTGTTGTAATTTTAAAAAAATTTATTGTTTCAATGTTTTACCCTTTGATATTTTCTATTTTTATATTTGTGCTTTTTCCTTTGTTCTTGATCCAGGCAGCTAGTGGTTTTTCTATTTTGTTACTTTTTAAAGAAAACCAGGATTTTGAAATAGTATGTCTACTTTTTTCCTATTTCTATCTCTGCTTTTATCTTTATTATTTCCTTCAATTTACCATTATTTTATTGTTTGGTTGTTGCTCTTCTTCTATTTTTTCCATCTAGGAATTCAATTTACTTGTTTTTTTTTTTCATTTTTATTGATAAAAGCACTTAGTGCTATGAATTTTCCTATGCTAATTGTTTGAAATGTATTCTGTTGATTTTTATATATACTGTGTTTTGCTTCAATATTTTTTAGGAATAAAAATTCTGTGATTTCAGTTTGTATTTCCTCCTTTACCCAAAGATTAAGAGAAGAGTTTTTAATTTTAGGTGGGTGAGTCTTTTTGCTTTTCAGTTTTGTCAATAATTTCTAGTGTTATTTCATTGCAGTCAGGGAGTATTGTTTATAATAGTTTATGTTACCTAATTTACTAACATTTTCCTTCTAACCTAATGT
The DNA here is from genome assembly GCF_029289425.2 of Pan paniscus. Classification (NCBI taxonomy): domain Eukaryota; kingdom Metazoa; phylum Chordata; class Mammalia; order Primates; family Hominidae; genus Pan; species Pan paniscus. Next base: position 108,667,798 of record NC_073256.2, read on the forward strand.
ATAATCATTTTTTTGTGAGTGTTTCATGAGCACTTGAGAAAAAATATATAGCCTTGATTATCAGATTGTAAAGATCAGTATATAGCTATTAGGTTCTTCCTTGTTGATTATGATTATTCACTTTTTTGCCTTTTTGATTTTTCTTGCACTGACTGAGAAGGGTGTGTTCATTACTGTAGGCTGCCTTAACTAGAATAATGGAATTGTAGTGGTTTAATTATCTTTTAGGTAAGCTATATATGTTTGTGTCATAAACATAAGACCATCCAATGTCTCTCACTCATTGGCCTTCAGACAAAATAAATAATTTCTGTTTCTCTTCTCTGTTACCACTTGATTTATATTGCTAGTATAAACAAAGTGCACTTATACAACCATAATAATGTAATGTGATAGTTTCTGTGTTGTACATTAGAATACGGGCTTTTTAACAACAGCATTATTGAGGTATAATTGCCATGCAATAAATTTTACATATTTAGAATGTACAATTTGATCTTTTGACAGATGTATATATTCATGAACCCATCATCAAGACAATAAAAATATCTGTAATTTCACAAAATTTTTTCTTGACCATTGTAATCCCACTCCGTTAGCTCCCCTCCTCACCCACTGATCTGCTTTTTGTCACTATGAGTTAGTTTGCATTTTCTAGAATTTTATAAAAATGAATGTAATGTCACTTCCCCTTCTCTTTTTTTTTTTTGGTCTGGTTTCTTTCACTCAGCAAAACTTTATTGCTGTTTATATTGTAGATTTATTGCCATGGTTTTATAACAGTAGGAACTCTTGTGATTAGGACTCATGCAATTTCTGACAGTTCATAATGCAGTGACTGAATTGACTGGTATGATAATCTTATTGTTTCCAGTTCTACCATCTATTTCTAAGGCACGTTGTCTCATAAGAAAGTCTTTTAGTGGAATTGATGCAGTTTTGTACCATTAGTATTACTTTACACAAGGAAAAGACAATTTTTCTAGCTAAAAACAGTAAAAACAGTAGCAGCCAAGAAAGGAATTGCTTGCACACTCACAGTAATGAAATGCTAATTTTAAAATGCCAGTATCAATTAGCATTTCTACTGGGGACACAAACACATAATAAAAGCCAATGCACTTTAAAAACCATTGTTATCTTCTCCCTGTAGCTTTTATTATTCCCTGTGATGGACAATTTGCATATTTGTTTTTCCAAGAGCTTTTCCAAGAGGGGTCTGGGATTGTCTCTTGCCCATTCACCTCTGGAAATTTTCCCAAGCTCTACTTTTCTGAAGAAGCCATAGGACAAGATTTCTGCCATGGGGAAATCTAGTTTGTCTTTTTGATCTTTCTTGCACTGAGAAAGGTGTATTCATTACTGTAGGCTGCCTTCACTAGAATAATGCCATTGTAGTGGTTTGAGTATCTTTTAGTTAAGTTATATATGTTTGTGTCATAAATATATATTCAACAATTATAAAAGTGTGGGTGTTTAGTGACAAAGCCTTGTATTATGATACTAGTGCATTCTGGAGACACATGGTCTTATGTCTTCAAGGATGATAAAAAGACAACTGTAAGCTAAATAGGAGATTCTTCAATTACTTTTGGTGTTGTGCTAAACATTTTCTTGCAAGTTTTAAATAAGAGGATCAGGAGTATAGAAGGGACACAAGATATAAAACTAGTTTATACTGCCTATTCAACACATCGTACTTACTCTTCTCAGAAACATCATCAACTTTCTTCTTTTGTAATGCAGGAGGAGGACAATCTGAAATCTCTTTTGATAATGTTTCACTGTTTTACAACCATTACAGCAGAAAGTCATTACTCTGTTTAATCTAAATCTTTCCATCTGTGTTTGTACCTGGCAAAGCTAAGAAGTAATAAACTTAACCAAGTTAGAATTATAACATTCTTAAAATTATAAAAAACTTTCCTTATGTACAAAAATAATTATATTTATTAGCCTAGTATTTGACAAGCTCTGTTCTAAGCTTACTACATGTATTCATATATTCAATCTTCATTGACATTTTAGGAAAAATTATTTAGGAATAATTCCCTATTATACAGATAAAGATACTGAAGATAAACTGACTGATATAGTTTGGCTCTGTGTTGCCACCCAAATCTCATGTTGGATTATTATAATCCCCAGTGTTAGGAGAGGAACCTGGTGGGAAGTGATTGGATCATGGGGGTGGGTTATTCCCTTGCTGTTCCTGTGATAGTGAGTTCCCATGAGATTTGATTGTTTAAAAGTGTGTGGCGCTTCCTCCTTCTTTCTGTCTCTCTCCTGCCACCATGTGAAGACATGCTTGCTTCCCCTTTGCGCTTTTGCCATGATTGTCAGTTTCCTGAGGCATCCTCAGCCATACTACCTGTACAGCCTGTGGAACTGTGAGTCAACTAAACTTCTTTTCTTTATAAATTACCCAGTCTCAGGTAGTTCTTTATAGCAATGTGAGAACAGACTAATAGAGTGACTTATTTAGAATCTTGTAATTAGGAATTAACACAGTAGGAGTCAGACTCCAGTATACACTTTCTTAACTGCTGCTATGCAGCTTTCTAAACTAGTGTTGACAAAGGAAGCAAGGAAACTTAATCCATCTACTTCTAGGGCCAGGCATTGTTCTAGCTCTTTCCCACATTTTACCTCATTAATAATAGTGGCAGCATGTGTACCGGGCATGTGTCATGTGGCAGGACAATGTTCTTGGCTCCACAACAGTGTGCCTGTCATTCTCTAGGCATGCCAGGCCCCTTCTCATGCTGCTTGTATGACTCCTCTGTGTCTTTCAAGGTTCAGCTCAAACATAATCATCTCAGAGAAGCCTTCCCTGGATCTCTGGACATACTTATATGTGATTCCTCTTACTGTTCCTGTAAGACATTGCTCATGTCCTACCTCATAGGGCTTCTGAATCTACCAGGAAATATTTTTTACACATTTCCCTCCTTTTCTAGACTGTGAGTCTCTATAGAACAGAGACTATTTGTCTCTATAATTCCAACAGCTGGTACTTAATAAATGTGAGTTGATTAAATTGAAGAGGAAAAAGGTCAGTTAAATGTTAGTGGCATCACTATGTTAAATAACCAAAATTAAATTGAGTTTTTTTTCATCTTTCACCGGAAGATAGGGAATGTGTCTGTATCTGTTTAAATTGTAAAACAGTTCTTGATAAACAAGTAGTAATAAACTTATACTTCTCTAATTTGCTCATGGTTATTTTGTTAGATCCATCTAGCTCAAGTGTGCAGACCTAGTCAATAAAATCTCCCACCTTTTCTTATGAATACTTCCACACCTGATGAAAAACAAAAACACAACTACTCTACAACTCCTTACACTTGTGTATTTTAATAATATCATGCTTCCAATCATCCGACTTTATGACTATTGTTTTATTGAGCTCATATTTCTTAGACAAATATGAAACCAGAGGAGTCAAATTGTCTATCCCTAGCAGTTCTGACTTTCATAATATCTAGCATCAGAGGCTAGTTTTTTCTTGAAGTGTCTGAGAACTGAAAAGATTATGGTTCTGCCTTCAACCATGTAATTCCCAATAAAGATGATTCTAAATTCCAGTGAATTTCTGATATATTACACAAAACTTAGATAGACATTTCCTGAACATATGATTAGTTTGTCTGTGGAGTAATGTGTACTTGGCTCATCTCTCTGCTCTCCATTCCTGCTCTGTCTAGTTTAGGTGACTTTTTCCTTTTTCCTTTACTATTCCTGTTATACCAACACTTTAAATGGCCATTCTATCATGAGATCAATCCTACCAAAGCACAGCTCTCATGTTTGAGCCAGTGTGCACCATAGTTCTTGGCAAGATCAGATGTTTAATGAATGTATGGAAAAGTGATGTCACTCACTCCTGTAAAACTCCCTTTTCACTACTTTTACAGTGGACTATATTCTGACTTCAAAATGTCTTGCTTTATTTTCTGTTACTCACTTTTGGCTAGTTTTGTTACTTCCAGACTTGCTGTGAACATATCCATGCTGTCCTGTTTGATCCTCATACTCTTCCCTCTTTTTTGAATGCTTTCTAATGGTTTTCCTCCTTAAGTGTCAAGTTAACAATTTTAACCCTATCCAGCAATACTCCCTTCTCCCTCTGAAATCCAATGGCACATGTTCTATTTCTCTCTTTTATATGTGTGGTTTATATTTTTGTCTTGGTGTGGTTATTTGCACACATGCCATACTTCTAAAACCCAGCTGTTTGGTGCTTTTCTTAGAGTCCTTTTTCCCTGTGCTGATGTATGCAGGATTCGGGAACTCTTCATGAATAGCACACACTTTGGTGAGAAATTTAGACTTACCTGAAGATTCTGTGGAACAGGTGGAGAGGATTTTCTTTTCTTTTTTTCATTTTTAATAACTTTCACTTTAGGATGATTTTAGATTTGCAGAAAAGCATAAAAATAGTACCCAGAGTTGACATATAGCCCACACAGTTTCCCCTGTTACTAACATCTTACATTAGGAAGGTATATTTGTCACAATTAATGAACCAGATTGATATTTTGTTATTAACTAAAGTCTATACGTTGTATCCAGATTTCCTTATTTTTTTTTTTTTTTGAGACAGAGTCTCACTCTGTTGCTCAGGCTGGAGTACAGTGATGCAATCATAACTCACAGTAACCTGGAACTCCAGGGCTCAAGTTATCCTTTCACCTCAGCCTCACAAGCAGCTAAGACTACAGGGACCTGCCACGCTAAAAATGGGAGAAAATTTTTGCAACCTACTCATCTGACAAAGGGCTAATATCCAGAATCTACAATGAACTCAAACAAATTTACAAGAAAAAAACAAACAACCCCATCAAAAAGTGGGCAAAGGACATGAACAGACACTTCTCAAAAGAAGACATTTATGCAGCCAAAAAACACATGAAAAAATGCTCATCATCACTGGCCATCAGAGAAATGCAAATCAAAACCACAATGAGATACCATCTCACACCAGTTAGAATGGCAATCATTAAAAAGTCAGGAAACAACAGGTGCTGGAGAGGATGTGGAGAAATAGGAACACTTTTACACTGTTGGTGGGACTGTAAACTAGTTCAACCATTGTGGAAGTCAGTGTGGCGATTCCTCAGGGATCTAGAACTAGAAATACCATTTGACCCAGCCATCCCATTACTGGGTATATACCCAAAGGACTATAAATCATGCTGCTATAAAGACACATGCACACGTATGTTTATTGCGGCATTATTCACAATAGCAAAGACTTGGAACCAACCCAAATGTCCAACAATGATAGACTGGATTAAGAAAATGTGGCACATATACACCATGGAATACTATGCAGCCATAAAAAATGATGAGTTCATGTCCTTTGTAGGGACATGGATGAAATTGGAAATCATCATTCTCAGTAAACTATAACAAGAACAAAAAACCAAACACCGCATATTCTCACTCATAGGTGGGAATTAAACAATGAGATCACATGGACACAGGAAGGGGAACATCACACTCTGGGGACTGTTGTGGGGTTGGGGGAGGGGGGAGGGATAGCATTGGGAGATATACCTAATGCTAGATGACGAGTTAGTGGGTGCAGCGCACCAGCATGGCACATGTATACGTATGTAACTAACCTGCACAATGTGCACATGTACCCTAAAACTTAAAGTATAATAATAAAAATAAATAAATAAATAAAAAATAAATTTCTTAAAATAAAATAAAATAAAATGCTAGACCAATTTTAAAATTTTTTTTGTAGAAATGGGGTCTCACTATGTTGCCAGGCTGTTCTCAAACTTCTGGCCTCAAGCCATCCTTTCATCTTGGCCTTCCAAAGCACTGGGATTATAAGCATGAGCCACCATGCCTGGCTGTTAATTATTACCTAATGTCCTTTTTTTGTGTTCCAGGATCCCATCCAGGATACCACATTACATTTAGTTGTCCTGTCTTTCTTCAGTTTCCTTATTACTGAACATTGCTGAGACTTTTTAAATTTTTAATTATCTTGACACTTTTGAGGAGTACTGGTCAGGTAGTCTACAGAATGCCCCTCAATCAGGATATGTTTGATGTTTTTACCATGATTAGATTGGCATTATATGTTTTTAGGAGGAAGAGGTGTGTGTGTGTGTGTGTGTGTCTACATATAATTGTGATAAAATACACATAACATAAAATTTACCATCTTAACCATTTTTCAGTGTGTAGTTCAGTAGCATTGAATACATTCATAATGCTGAGCAGCCATCACCGTCATCTGTCTATGCAACCCTTTTCATCTTGTAAAACTGAAACTCTATACTCATTAAACAAGTGACAGTCTCACCACATCATAAACTATAACAACACTTATCATTGTTGATGTTAACTTGATCACCTGGCTGAGGTAGTACTTGTCAGTTACTCTATTTTCTCCCTTTCCATACTGTATTCTGTGGAAATAAGTCATTATGAATAGCCCACACTTAAGGAGTGGAGGTTATGTCAAGTGGGGAGTTAATGAGTGGATATTGTCTGCATAAATTACTGGAATTCTGAACATATTTGCCTATTCTCCCCTATTTATTTATTTAGTCAATCGTTTATATTAGTATGGACTCTAGGATATTTGTTCTATTCTTTGGTTATAATCCAATACTACTTTATTTATTTTGCTCTTCAAATTGTCCTGGCTTTGGACATTGGGAGTTCTTTCAGTTGGCTCTGTGTCTGTCTTTGACACCCTTATTTGTTTATTTACTTGTTTAACACTTCCTTCCTTTCTGGCACTACAAGATAATCCAGGTTCATACTTTATATGACCTGCTCAGTCCTAGAATCAGCCATTTCTCTAAGGATCTCTGGTTTGTTTTATTAGAGAAAGCTGTTAGACTTTAAGATTTAGATGGTAGGTATGCTTATTGCTACTGGGGTGTTATTGCTTGTAAGCCTTTTTATCTGACAGAGCAAGGGAATATTTTTATGTATGTTAAACATAATATAATTATGTTTAATTATACAGCAAATCTTATAAGGCAAATCTGTGCAGAATTCCAGTAATTTTGCCTCTTAATACACATGCTTGAGCCCACTGCCCAACTCTTGAGATCATAATAAAATATACGTTACGTATATTAATTATATTATGTATAATTTATATGTATGTAATCATATCTATATGTATTTATATATCCATCTATGCCTATATTAAGTTAAACATGAGCATATACTTAGGTCTTCAACCCTAATGCATTACCAGAATGATCATTCTAGCTTTCTGGCCTTGTTTGTCTGAAACCTCCCCCTCCAGCAGTGAGAACCTGGCTCCTAACACTCACCATCCATTTGTTTAAGTTAGCAATTCCAGTATATATAATATATAATAATATATTGCAATATAATACATATTGCAATTCCAGTATATTTGCCAGCAGTGGATCTGTGTGGGTACAGGTCTGCAGCAACCTCAATTCTTGCCTTCTCAGAAGAAATAATTCAACTGAGGTGCATAAGGCAGAAGGAGAGACCAAGGCAAGTTATAGAGCATGAACGAAAAGAAAATAAAGTACACTTGGGAGGCGGTCAAGAGGGCCAACTGAGAGACCAAGTGCACTATTTGACCTTTTGACTTGGGGTTTTATATGCTGGCATACTTCTGGAGTCTTGCGTTCCCTCTCCCCTGATTTTTCCCTTGAGGTGGGCTGTCTGCATGTACGGTGGCTTGCTAGCACTTGGTTAGGAGGGGAGCATGTACAGTGTGTTTACTGGAGTCATATGCATGATAACTCAAGGTGTTTTTCCCTACCCACTCGAATGTCCCTGGGAGTTCATAAGCCAGTTAAACTCTGCCATTTTGCCTCTGAATATGCATGGTTGGGCCCACTTGCTCAACTCTTAAGATATTAGCGAGAAGCTGCTGATCACCAGTGTCAGGTGCTTCTATCTGTTGGGAGACTTCCTTTCCCTGGTTCTGGCTGGGACCAATTATTATTTTAGAGAAACAGTTTAATAACTGCCTGACCATCACTTGATGGTTGCCTGACATTCTAGGTTGGGGCGGAGGAGGGCCCTCTACTGCCCTGCTCATGTCTGACTAGCTACCTACTATAACATTTCCCCCAACAGGCATCAAAGACTCCAATTTTTTTGGAGAAAATGGAGAAAAGTCCGGTGGTTCTGTGGGTCTTGGCCTTTAGCTAGCTGTCAAGGCAGGGTTGGCTCCATTGGTTGGTAAAAGTGGTATCCTGCCAAGTCCAAGGGGGACAGGGACAGGACTTTTCCTCTGTTGTGTCCCACTGATGGGCAGTTTATGGGTTCCCAGTAGAAGGGTGATTTGGCAGGATGGTATCCCTCACTGAAGATCTGGAGCTTGATGGCCTGAAAGCAAGAGGAGACAAATCAGGTTACTAGATTTAGAAGAATGTTAAAACGAAATAAGGGGGTGAGGACAGCTTCCCAATAAGATCTCAAGAGTTGAGCGAGTGGGCTCAAGAACGCGTATTAAGGGGCAAAATGGCAGAGTTTAACTGGTATATGACCTTCCAGGAAAATTCAACTGGGAAGGGAGGAATGCCTCAAGTGAGCATGCATATGACTCCAGTAAACACACCGCACATGCTCCCCTCCCAAGTGCTAGCAGGCCAGTGTGCATGCAGACAGCCCACTCCAAGGGAAGAATCACAGGAGAGGGAATACAAGACCCGGAAGCATGCCGACATATAAAACCCCAAGTCAAAAGGTCAAACAGGGCACTTGGTCTCTCAAGCTGCCTGCTTGGCCCCTTCTAAGTGCGCTTTACTTTTTTTTTTCCATTCCTGCTCTAAAGCTTTCTAAGAAACTTTCAATCCTGCTGTAAAACTTGTCTCAGTCTCTCCTTCTGCCTTATGTCCCTCAGTTGAATTCTTTCTTCCGAGGAGGCAAGAGTTGAGGTTGCTGCAGAGCTATACCCATATGGATTTGTTGCAACAGTGGTTTCAGAATTATTAACCCCTACCCCCATGAGAAACAACTTCAGCAGTTAGAGTCTAGTGTTTCTTTTTGCCTTTAGTCTTCCAGACTCTAGTCATTTTCAAAATTATTTATGTTATCACATTCTTTTGCCACCCACTTCAGTGAGGTTGTTGCATCCATTTAGCCTGTCTGAAAAGACTACATATTATATGATTCCATTTAAATAACCTTCTGTAAAAGGCAGAACTTATAAAGTCTATAGAGACAGTAAAGAGCACAATCATTGTCAATTAGATTCTTTATCATATTCTACATTCCATTCTGAGAACTCCTGACCTCCTAAATGATTAGTTATATATATATTTATATATATATACACACACCACTCACACACACACATACATATATATAATGTGGAAAAATATCCAAGCACACAATTTACCATCTTAGCCATTTTTAAGTATATAATTCAGCAGTATTAAATACATTTATAATGTTATGTAACCACCAACCACCTCCACCATTTGTAAACCAAGTAGTATCTGAGACAGTTCTCAATCAATTTAGAAGTTTATTTTGCCAAGGTTAAGGACATGCCCAGCGGAAACGAACATGGCATCACAAAAAAATGGTCTATGGTCTGTGCTTTTCTCCAGAGGATTCTGTGGGCTTCAATATTTAAAGGGGAAAAGCAGGCTGGGGGAGGAAGAGGGAGGATGTGGTAATCCACATGTAGCAAGGGAATAGGAGCAGGTAGGGGAATTATTAACTATGTATTCCTCTTGCTCTCAGTATATCAGCACTTTACATAAGATAAGGTAAAAATAGAGTGGCTACCTGTGGAGATATTTCACCTTCATCTGTAGGTATCTGCTTAGGAACAAAAGGAAAGGCAGTTTCTTGCATGACTCAGTTTTCAGCTTATTTCTTTTCCTTTTGGCTTATTGTATTGAGGTCCCAAATTTTTATTTTTCTTTCACACATATGTCTCCATAACAATTTTCAACTTGTAAAACTGAAACTCTATACTCATTAGATAATAACTGCCATTCCTCACTTCCTCTAGCCCTTGGAAACCATCATTCTACTTTATGTCTCTGTGATTTTGACTAAGTATTTCATGTCAGTGGAATCATACAGTATTTGCCATTTTGAGACTGGCTTATTTTATTTAACATAATGTCCTCAAGGCTCATCCATGTTGTTACATTTTTGGAATTTCCTTCCTTTATAAGGTTCAATAATATTTTATTGTATTTATATACTACATTTTGTTTATCCATTCATCCACTGATGGACACTTGTAGTTACTCTGAATAATGCTGCTATAAATATCAGTGTAAACATATGTCTTTGAGATCTTGCTTTCAATGTTTATTTGCATGTATACCCCAAAATGGAATTGTTGGACCATATGGTAATTCTATTTTTAATATTTTTGAGGAAACATCACACTACTTTTTGTAGTGGCTATACCATTTTACATTCCCAGCAACAGAGCACAAGTGTTGCAATTCCTACATATGCTTGCCAAAACTTATTTTCTGTGTGTGTATGTAGGTGTGTCTGTGTGTGTGTGTGTGTTTGATAGTAGTCATCCTAACGGATGTGAGATGCTCTCTCATTGTAGTTTTGATTTGCATTTTCTTAATGATAAGTGATGTTGAACATGTTTTCATGTGCTTATTGGACATTTGTACACCTTCTTTGGAGAGATGTCTATACACATCCTTTGCCCATTTTTGAATCAGATATTTGTTTTTGTTGAGTTTTAGGAGTTCTCTATATATTCTGGATATTAACACTTATCAGATATATGATTTGCAAATGTTTTCTCCCATTTTGTGGGTTTCTGTTTTATTCTGTTGATAGAGTCTTTAGATGCACAGATTTTTAAAGTTTTCATGAAGCCCAATTTGTTTAGTTTTTGGTGCCCATGCTTTTCATGTCATATTAAAAATAGCACTGCCTAATCTGATGTTATGATGCTTTTGCTCCATGTTTTCTTCTAAGAGTTTTATAGTTTCAGGTCTCATATTTAGATCTTTGAACCATTTTGATTAATTTTTGTATATGGTGTTAGGTAAGGGTCCAACTTCATTCATTTGCTTGTGGATATACAATTTTCCCTGCACCATTTGTTGAAAAGACTGTCCTTTCCTTCATTGAAAGGTCTTGTACACTTGTCAAAAATCATGTGACCATGTATGCATGGGTTCATTTCTGGGCTATTTTATCTATTGGTCTATATATCTTTTTATGCCAGTACCACACTGCTTTGATTACTATAGCTTTTTAATAAGTTTTGAAATCAGGAAGTATGAATCCTTCAGCTTTGTTCTTCTCAACACCTCTGGTCACATAGAGGTTTTTTTCTCCCATATCTCTGAACAGCACTAAATTGTTTTCCTAATGTTATTAGCAATTTAACTCTTTCCCCCAAACCTGAATACATTACTCAGCATACAACACAGGGCTCTTTAACATTTCAGGCCCCACCCAAACAGCTTTTCAGACTTTACCATCCAGTCACCTATATCATTCTTCTTCATGGTCCTGGTTAACAGTCCCCTTTCCCAACATCATCATTTCACATCTCTTTACACGATCATTTAGGGTGTGAACTGTATCTTTAGCTGTGTAATCTGCAACAGTGCTGTGCCTAACTCTTAGTAGATATTCAATAAATATTAATTGAATGGAACAATAAGTGATTTGGTATAATGTAAAAGCCAGATAGCAGACTAACCAACATAACCTAAAATACATTCTATATTCTATCCACTTGGCTAATATAATTGTTTCCTATGTACTCTTTGTTATTTTTAAATATTTGAAGGCTACTTGCAAGAAAAATGGACTGAAATCTGAGATACATTCAATTAATGTGGAACATATGGTGTTTATAGAAGCATTATCAAATAGTATCATGCTAGTGAATCTTGATCATGTATGTCAGAGGATTTCAGTATTAGCCCAGAACATCAGCATTACTACAAACAGCTGAACTATATTGTATGAAATTAATTTCCTCATGAAATATGGCATGGCCAGGATTTTGGGAGTTGGCTAGCTAGATTAGAAATGTTATCATCCGTATTATTGGTAAAAGGAGATGATGTGGCTGTTTATTAAGTAATTAGCTTTAAAAATCCTTGACATTGATATCAAATTTAAATACTGGGTCTCCAAGCACAATATTCCAGGAGAGCCCCATTTCACCTACTTCAGTTTGAAGATAAACATGGTTCAATCTGTGGGCCCCTCTTGCAAAGCCTGTGTTGCTTGTGTACTTGCTACCTTTGAGCTGTGTACACCAGCATCTGTATGCCAGGTTCCTAATGTCAGTGTGAATTAGCTATTAAAATTTGAGTGGTGGGAAAAGAGGGAGTTCTTAAATCTCTCCTCCCCATCCTCCACTAGTTCCCCTTCCTTTCCTACTTCTCTTCTTCCTCTTCCCTCTTAACATGTCTGCCATTGTCTTGGGTCTTGAAGAAGTTTGTCATTCAGAAGACAGAAATTTCTCCTCAGTTAAACCTCATATGTTTTTAATCATCCTTCATATGCCCAGTGGTTTGTATCAGAAATTAGGTCTTTAAGGAACTTGACCTTTCAGAGTCAAGAACTCTCCATGTTAAAGATTTATCTTTTGGTAGGAGGATTTTTTTAAAAGTATAATAATGTATACAAGTAGAATGTTACAATAATATTTTGAGTCTTTAGACATTTTAAGAGAGGATAATTCATCTTTTCTCATTTGTGTTGCAAGGTA